>NC_086321.1:65762391-66369057 GCF_036172605.1 Pelobates fuscus
GCTTCATTTTTCTTGCCGATCTACTCACCATCGGGTCGGCTGATCTCTGCTCTGCACTTAGAGATAAGTTGATCAATTAGTATTGTGTGGAATCATGCTGTTTTGCTGCGGTCATCGACGGAGCTCTAGCCCTATGTGTCAGGGAACTTACCTGGAGTGGGAGTCCGACACGCAGAGTTAAAGCACCCTTTGCAATATGATACAAAGCCAAGGGGACTCAATGCAGAAATCCCCAAGGTTGTGAAACAGTGCACTGGGGCTGATAATGCCCAGTGCTTCTAGGAACGCAGTACAGGCAAGGGTAAATCCAAAGAGAGTAGTCAAGATCAATATCAGTAGTCAGGACAGGCGGCAATCAGGCAAAAATGGTAGACGAGCAGAGGAACAAAACCAGGAGTCAGATGAATAGCAGTGAAACAGGAACAACGATCTGACAACGAGCTACCAACAAGGCAGGGTTTATATAGGCTGGTAATTGCCACTATCAGGAAACCAGGAACAAGTGTGCAAATGTCCAGGACAAAATAACAAGAGATGTGTGGAGCCAAGGATAAGGTCCCTGACTGGGATGCAGTAGACACAGGTTTGATCCCAGCCAGGCCCAAATACAGCATGAATGATGTCCCTGACACTATGCCCCCATGCAGAATTATTTTAACCTTTTCAGTTATGTTTATTAGAGGTCATTCCACATTGCTGGCTTTACAGCAGAAATAAACTTCAACATCATTTCAATATTTAGTAGATAACATTGTAGTTTCATTGGAATAAAAGCTAATTTTTTGTATCATTCCTTTGTCATGGGACCAGGTCTACTCTTCTGTGGGATTGAAAGGGGAAATTACATCTTAAGTTTTAATAAAAATGTCTGGGGTCTCTAACAAGACTGTCATCAATAAAAAAAAAAAAAAATCTTTCAGAGCCAAGAATGGTTTTTGTGGTTTTTGCCCCTGCCAACTCGAAAAGCCTTGCAAAGCCAATCTATCACACTGCGTTTCTGGATAAGTCTCACTCCTCCAAGGCTTGCTTCGAAACATGTGCAATTATATCACCAGGCAAGCCATGTGGGAGTGAGACTTGCGTGGTGGTTCATTGACAAATTTCTAACACCTTTGAAAACTTACATTAAATAATACAATGTAAAACTATAAAATTAAACTCTGCTTGTCTTCTATAATAGATAAGAGCAATATTTACTGTGCCTTGCCAAACTTATAGCCAACATTTAGAGTAACTCATAAGAGATTTCTGTGTTCCATCAGATGACCCATTATTTCATAGAAATATTATATCAGATAGGAGAAAAATCCACAGGGATATTTTTTTCAACATCGCTAATAAATGATGTGAACGTTGTTACAGCACTTCTCAAACAGATGGTTTCTCTGTTTACTCATGATGTCCTTAATCTCCCTTTAATTCTGTAGCGTTGACCTTCGTACGGTGTAGGAAATGACTACAAATTCATAACTGTAATTCTTATATTATTCAGAAGCATTAATGCTTAAAGCAATTACCATAGCATATGTTCTTTAATCTTCAGGTATTTGGAACTGGTCTTTTTCAGTTTCATATGTATAGAATCCTTAGATTTTCCGGAAGGCAGCCCGAATGTTTGTTTATGCAGTTCCTGGAACATTCATTTAATACGTCTTGTTCATTAAAATGTAGAACAGCTAAAGTGCAGAGACAGGTCTGTAAGAAATGTTCTTTAAATGAGGTTGAATTTAAATGCTGCAGGACTTTGTAGAAAATCTCACTCCACATTCTGTGATTCTTTCTTGAATACAGAATGACCAGGGGACTGTGGGCATCATAACCACTATAGTATATTGTAGTGCTGTTGGTTCTTAGAGAGTCTCTTTAATACTCACCATAATTTTATCAATTTGCTTCAGTATGTCCAATTATATATCCCTTTTTTTGTAACACAAGCTATAACTACAAACAGCACTATATAACAAATACAAAAAGAGAAGTCCTGCGCTCACTCCCATCACTACTGGGCCGGCAGCAAGGACCACAATACACATCAGCCCCAATATATAGTAAAAACCAAAGAAAATAAAAAGTTACCTGCGCTCTCTCCTTTATCCCTATGTATATTTAGACAAATGGAGGTAATTTAGTTGCTCCAATGGCCATTGGAGGGAATGCCCGCCTGCCCACGTCAAGGCAGACCCCCCTCAGTGGGTCCTAACACTGACCCTTCAGCCTGCTTCCTTGAGCCTCTGGCAAAGATATCTCTAATGAGACAGAGAGGGGTATTTTTTATATACACCCCTATATACTTATTAACCCTTAATAGGGAACACATTGGATGGGCGGCAGCATTGTAACCAGGCTGTGTGATACAAAGTAGTCTCTGTCTCTGTTGGCAGGCAGGTCTGCCTTGACGTTGGCCTGCCTGCCAACGTCAAGGCAGACCCCCCTAAGCGGGTTCTAACACTGACCCTTCAGCCTGCTTGATTGAGCCTCTGGCAAAGATATCTCTAATGAGACAGAGAGGGGTATTTTTTATATACACCCCTATATACTTATTAACCCTTAATAGGGAACACATTGGATGGGCGGCAGCATTGTAACCAGGCTGTGTGATACAAAGTAGTCTCTGTCTCTGTTGGCAGGCAGGTCTGCCTTGACGTTGGCCCGCCTGCCAACGTCAAGGCAGACCCCCCTAAGCGGGTTCTAACACTGACCCTTCAGCCTGCTTGATTGAGCCTCTGGCAAAGATATCTCTAATGAGACAGAGACTACTTTGTATCACACAGCCTGGTTACAATATAAAAAATACCCCTCTCTGTCTCATTAGAGATATCTCTGCCAGAGGCTCAAGGAAGCAGGCTGAAGGGTCAGTGTTAGGACCGCCTTGACGTTGGCAGGCGGGCATTCCCTCCAATGGCCATTGGAGCAACTAAATGACCTCCATTTGTCTAAATATACATAGGAATAAAGGAGAGAGCGCAGGTAACTTTTTCTTTTCTTTAGCACTATATAACAACTATAAATTGCTGAAACAATCACTGGTTAGTGATTTTATATAACAAAGCTAAAAAAGTTACAAATTTGTTTCTGTGGCCTTGTGTAGCAGACAACTATTTAATCAATAAACTACACCTCCCAAATGTCCCGCTTTTGGAGGAACAGTCCCAATTTTAGGGTCCTGTCCGACCATCCTGCTTAAGTTCCTTAGGGTCCCGTATCTGGGGACACCAGGGAACTGTCCCTAGACATCACAGTGCAAGCGCATCAGTAGTTGGTCAAAGCGTTTTGTGTGGCATGGCACAACCTCAGGCGTAGTATGCTGGTCAATTGCCGGGATACATACAGTAGCCAGGAGAGCTCTAAATTTGTCTCAACAGTTATCTCCCAATTTAGTTACCTCAAATATGGCTCCAAAGCCCATTTGGGGATGTTTAAGTGCTTTGAGGTGTAGAACGTGCTCTGTTATTAAACTTAGTAGTGTCTTTAACTGTTCAGCAACTAATAAGAACTAACAAATTAGATAATGTATTAATAGTACAACTTCTATCGTGGTCTATTTGTTACAGTATCAGACCAGTTTAATTCAATATGTGGGTCAAACCACAAGACATTTAAAAAAAAAAAACAGGATATGTGAACACGTCGGTGCCAGAGAATGAAACAATGTGAATTCTTCTATTACTCTCCACTTCTGTACTTGTAATAATTCAGGTGTCTCTCAAAGTTCTGTTCAGGGTATAGATAGAATTGTCGAGCCACATAGAAGTGAGAACTGTAGGTCCAAGTTTGACTACTGTGAGGTCAAATGGATCTTTAAGCTCCATAGACCTTCAGGCTTTAATAGTGAGTTTGATGTACCAAATTATTTTTAACTCCGATTTGGATTTTTTTTGTACACACCGTTAATGAGGAATAACATTGATTTATATTAACAAGGATTCCTAACCATCTTGATGAATAAATAAACTAATAAAACAAATTCCTAAACTCATAAACAAAATAAATAGAAATATTGACAAAATGTACACGTTTAATAACTTTCATCGTATGGGAAAGGAGTTCATCTGTGATCTATCCATTATCGAAAATGTATGTGTTTCCTTGTACTTAGCATATTATTTTCTGTAAATATATTCTGATAACAGAAAGCTTTTTGATAAATTGCTAGTTTTTTCAGATTTGACACATATATGTGGTTACATGTATTTTGTTGTGCCGTAATATGTACCTCTCTCTTGGGATTGATACTTTCTATTTACAGTTAAGTCAACATTTCACTCAATTGTTATTAGTTCTCCCCAGGCAGTATTTTTTGGTGCTGATTTGCTTTTATTTCATTTGTTCACATAGTTTTCCATTTTATTACATTTTACTTTTTGTATTTGTTTTTGTTTTTTATTTCTCATTCAATAACATGATTTGCTTATTATTTTTTGGTATTTTCCTTAACTGTGTAAACTTCTGTTTCATTTTGGGTGTAGTTCTATCCTCTTTTTGGCCAGGCCATTGAAGGTTAAACCTCTGCCCCAATTAACTGACTGTTGGATTGAAGCTCTAAATATTGCAATAAACATTACATTTTAATTGATCTTGGATTATGAACAGTTTTCTTTAAAAAAAAAAATACATGGATATTGTTAATGCTGTTAGCAGGTGTATTTCTTGATAAAAGTCCTGATACAAGGACTGAAACGTTGACGTATGTGATTGGACACAATAACGAATACTGAAACTCACCGTGCAGTTATCTGGAGTGCAGTTCTTTTGGAGATCTCAGAATCGCATGTTAAAAAGTTAAAATATGTTTGTCACGGTTTAATACCTCAACACGCAGCATTCAGGACAGCAAGGGACAAGACATGGAAAATAATGTATAACCGGGCCTTAGAATTAGTGATGTCCCGAACGGTTCTCTGGCGAATAGTTCCTGGCGAACATCGCGTGTTCGCGTTCGCCACGGATGGCGAACATATGCGATGTTCGGTCCACCCCCTATTCGTCATCATTGAGTAAACTTTGACCCTGTACCTCACAGTCAGCAGACACATTCCAGCCAATCAGCAGCAGACCCTCCCTCCCAGACCCTCCTAGACAGCATACAATTTAAATTAATTCTGAAGCTGCATTCATTTTTTTAAAATTTTTAAAATTATTTATTTATTTATTTTTTGTGGTCTTTCAGACAAATTTACTAATACTAAGTAAAAATTACTTAGTATTAGTAAATTGTGCCCCTACTCGCAATACCGGGGCCTGTGGCTGCTCACTGTTAAAAAAAAAAAAAAAAAAAAAAGGGTCCCCCCTCCCTGAGCGGGTGGGGGTTCTAAAGTAAAACCTATTGTCCTCCCCCCTGGCCCCCACCCCTGAGTGGCGGGTGGGGGCCCTAAATACCAATAGGGGGGGACCTATTGTCCTCCCCCCGGCCCCCACCCCTGAGCGGCAGGTGGGGGCCCTAAATACCAATAGGGGGGGGACCTATTGTCCTCCCCCAGGCCCCCACCCCTGAGCGGCGGGTGGGGGCCCTAAATACCAATAGGGGGGGGACCTAATGTCCTAACCCTGGCCCCCACCCCTGAGCGGTGGGTGGGGGCCCTAAATACCAATAGGGGGGACCTAATGTCCTCCCCCCCGGCTCCCACCCCTAAGCGGCGGGTGGGACCCTAAATACCAATAGGGGGACACACCTATTGTCCTCCCCCCCGGCCCCCACCCCTGAGCGGCGGGTGGGGGCCCTAAATACCAATGGGGGGGACCTATTGTCCTCCCCCCCGGCCCCCACCCCTGAGCGGTGGGTGGGGGCCCTAAATACCAATAGGGGGGACCTATTGTCCTCCCCCACCCCTGAGTGGTGGGTGGGGGCCCTAAATACCAATAGGGGGGGACCTATTGTCCTCCCCCCCGGCCCCCACCCCTGAGCGGCGGGTGGGGGCTATAAAAAAAGCCCCACCAGGTGACTAGGGGTCCCCAAACCCCTAGTCACCCCCTCCCCCCAAAAAATTATCCCCCTACCTACCCCCCTCACCCTAAAAATAATGAGGGGGGGAGGACAGTCTGCACGGAGCCCTCGCCGGGTGAAGATTTTTTTTTTTGGCGCTGTTTTTTTTTTTTTTTAATAGCGTCGGTTATTATGAATATTTATGTGGCCTTTTTGGGGCTGAAAAAATACGATTTTAGAAGAAAGAAAACATCGAATGGTAAGGTCGAATGTTTTTTTTTTTTACAGGTTCTTAGTTAAATGTCCCCCCTCATTATTTTTAGGGTGAGGGGGGTAGGTAGGGGGATCGTTTTTTTGGGGGGGGAGGGGCTGACTAGGGGTTTGGGGACCCCTAGTCACCTGGGACGGACGGACATTTTTTTAAGGGCCCCCACCCGCCGTTCAGGGGTGGGGGCCGGGGGGGAGGACATTAGGTCCCCCCCTTAATTGGTATTTAGGGCCCCCACCCGCCGCTCAGGGGTGGGGGCCGGGGGGAGGACAATAGGTCCCCCCCTATTGGTATTTAGGGCCCCCACCCACCGCTCAGGGGTGGGGGCCTGGTGGGAGGACAATAGGTTCCCCTCCCTATTGGTATTTAGGGCCCCCACCCGCCGCTTAGGGGTGGGGGCCGGGGGGGGGAGGACAATAGGTTCCCCCCCTATTGGTATTTAGGGCCCCCACCCGCCGCTTAGGGGTGGGAGCCGGGGGGGAGGACATTAGGCCCCCCCTATTGGTATTTAGGGCCCCCACCCGCCGCTCAGGGGTGGGGGCCGGGGGGAGGACATTAGGTCCCCCCCCTATTGGTATTTAGGGCCCCCACCCGCCGCTCAGGGGTGGGGGCCAAGGGGGAGGACAATAGGTCCCCCCCCATTGGTATTTAGGGCCCTCACCCGCCGCTCAGGGGTGGTGGCCGGGGTGGAGGACATTAGGTCCCCCTCCCTATTGGTATTTAGGGTCCCACTCGCCGCTCAGGGGTGGGGGCCGGGGGAAAGGACAATAGGTCCCCCATTGGTATTTATGGCCCCACCCTCCGCTCAGGGGTGGGGGCCGGGGGGGAGGACAATAGGTGTCCCCCCTATTGGTATTTAGGGCCCCCATCCACCGCTCAGGGGTGGGGGCCAGGGGGGGGACATTAGGTCCCCCCCTTATTCTTGTTTAGGGCCCCCACCCACCGCTCAAGTGGGTGGGGGCCCATCACTATTGTGGCCAGAAAGAGTCCCTGTGGTTTTTAAAATTCGCCTGCTATTGAAGTCTATGGCGGTTCGCCGGGTTCGCCCGTTCGCGAACATTTGCGGAAGTTCGCGTTCGCCATTCGCAAACGGAAAATTTCATGTTCGCGACATCACTACTTAGAATGTCTGCGCTTAACTTTGAACGTCAGTAATGAGCTGAGTTTAGGGTAACAGACACCGAAAACTAAAACTAGCCGGAATCAGGTACACCTTAATCTGTCAGATAGGCAAACAACACAGGATAAACACAGGGTCAGAAATAAAGCCAAGGTCAATACCAGAAAAACAATACAAGAGAACAAGGAACACACTAAAGGGTACTGGGACAGAAAGCACAATAATGCACAGTACAGAGGGCCAGAGAGGTTTAAATAACCACTCGTTATCTGTGATTGGTCCACGTCATGTCTGCGCCCCCAGAATGAGGCAGGCCAATAGGAGCCTGAAACTATCTGGGGATCCCATTTCCCCTTTAGAGCGTGCTTGTGTCCCAAGCAGTGCTCTTGAGTATGCACGGCGGGCCACGCGACCATTGTGCAAGTGCAAGAGTGTTTGAGCATGCACGGCTTGAACGGAGGACCCCGGCTGGCCCGTGGAGCGGGTCAATGGAGTACTAAGGGGGGGGGGGGGCTGAACGGGTGGTCTGCCCCGGGTGCCACCAGGTAGGGGGGTGCCATGACCCTGGTCTGAGGACCAAAGGGGATGTGTGAGCTGCGCCCCATAGCAGCTGGGGTGTCGCACAGCTCACACGCAGAGACCAGCAAGCTGAAGGAATCCCTGCTCCTCCACCTAACAGGCTCCAGGGAAGCACTTCAGTGAAACCACTCCTCCAGCCCACACTGTCTGTTAGTAAGAGTGTGTGTGTGTGTGTGTAACTGCCTATAACTGTGTGTATGTGTGTGTGTAATTGTCTACCTGTAACTTTGTGTGTGTGCGTGTGTAACTGTCTGCCTGTAACTGTGTGTGTGTGTGTGTTTGTGTAACTGTCTACCTGTAACTTTGTTTTTGTGTGTAACTGTCTACCTGTAACTTTGTTTGTGTGTGTGTAACTGTCTGCCTGTAACTGTGTGTGTGTAACTGTCTGCCTGTAAGTGTGTGTGTGTGTGTGTGTGTGTGTAACTGTCTGCCTGTAAATATGTGTGTGTGTGTGTGACTGTCTTTAACTGTGTGTTTGTTTAACTGTCTGCCTGTAAATGTGTGTGTGTGTGTGTGTGTGTGTGTGACTGTCTGTCTTTAACTGTATGTATGTATGTTGTGTGTGTGTGTGTGTAACGTTCTGACTGTAACTGTGTATGTGTGTGTGTAACTGTCTGCCTGTAACTGTGTGTGTGTGTAAGGGTCTGCCTGTAACTGTGCATGTGTGTGTGTAACTGTCTGCCTGTAACTGTGTGTGTGTGTGTGTGTGTAACGGTCTGCCTGTAACTGCGTGTGTGTGTGTGTATGTGTAACTCTCTACCTGTAACTGTGTGTGTGTCTGTGTGTGTGTAACTGTCTGCCTGTAACTCTGTGTGTGTAACTGTCTTCCTGTAACTGTGTGTGTAACTGTAACTGCATGCCTGTAACTGTGTGTATGTGTGTGTCTTACTGTCCAACATCCTGAAACTACATAGCTTAGAACAGTGGTTCCGAAACTTTTTAGGTTCAAGGCCCCCTTAACATCCTGAAACTACATAGCTTAGAACAGTGGTTCCCCAACTTTTTAGGTTCAAGGCCCCCTTAATATTTCAATATTTTTTCCAAGGCTCCCCAAGTCAAAACTAATTTCTAGGTATTGAATCTGAGTGAGTGGTCTGGAGTAGCTCTTCGGGCTCCTCTTCCCTCATGCTGTGGCTGCCTACTCTCCCTCCCCCACTGTCTCCCTGCACAAAGCTGGGAGGAAGTGACAGGCTGTCACTTCATCCCAGCCTGCTGACAATACAGGGGCCCGGTCGCAGTCTCAAAGGGCCGCGGCATTTAACCGGGCCCCTGTTCAGTAGTATTGTTTCATAGCACCGGGGAAACATTTTGAGGCGCAGCTGTGTGCACACAGTTTGGGAACTGCTGGTTTAGAAAAAGAGACTGTAGTGTCAGACATCTCCCATACCAGGACAAAGCTCCACCAGTTCAGAAGTTTAATGTGCTGGGGTGTATGGTATTACTTGGCCTATAGGATCTGATCTAATACCTGTACAGCAACATTGAATGACTCCGATAGAGTCTATTATTTTACCCCCCAGCAGCAGGTCCACTCATCACGTTGGATGAGTGAAACCTCTGTGTAAACTGATAGTAGCCTTACTGTAGCTCATTTTATGAACCAGACTGCGTGCTGTGATCAGCAAATGAGAGGAGACAAACCAGTGCAAGTTGTGCTTGCAGCACTGGACACAGACAGCAGTGATTTTTGTTATAAATTGCTGCAGTTATAAGCCACTCTCAGAGCTGAAAGAGGATGGAAGAGGAAAATTACAAAGGTGCTGAGACCACAGTATGTTTGCGTATTTCAGAAATATCTAGTGATAAACCCAAAAAAGTGGTAAAATCTACTTTTTTTATCACTTATTTAGTATCCATTGTCACGATTCGTGGAACCCAACACGCTAACACACACACAGACACACACACACACACAGAAAGTGTGCAGTACCGGTCCTTAGAGTGGCCTGGTTGAGCACACACAGAATAGTCAGGAGACAAGCCGAGTAAGGGAAACCAGAAAACAGAATAACGAGAAACAAGCCGAGGTCAAAGGGTAGGAGAAAGTCACAAAGTCAGTATAACAAGCCAGAGAGTATGTAACCAGAAAGCACACGTTCAGAATCAATACTATAAAGCAAAGACCACAACAGGGCAGGGAGGAACAGGAAAGGTAAGTATTTAAACCAGAAGGTTAATTCTGATTGGCTAATTTCCAATCAGAATTAACAATCACACGTGGGAGATATCTAAACCTCCCACTGTGATTGAGGCACTGTGCCTTTAACGCCGGGTCAGGTGACTGACCCCGGCGTGTAACAAATTGGGCGGTCTCCCAGCGTGCAGCGTCATGCATGCTGCCGCCGGGGGACCCGGAAGAAGACGCGGGCGGCACCCGTGGCTGGGATGATGCCGCCCGCCGAACACATGGCAGGAAGGGGACCGCGGACGGCTGGAGGGTGAGTGCCGCGAGCGGACTGCAGCATCCCCTCGCAGCCGCCCGCGGGATCCTGACACCCATCTTCTGCTGCCCTGTGCTCTATCTCACTGAATTTCAGCCTCTGACACTCGAAGGGTTAAAAAATCCCATTACTAACCAGGGGTTCATTCCCATGCTTATTGCAGTTATTTGTTGGTAATCACTAAAATGTCTGTGGCTATAATTAGCAATTACCATCTGTTTCCATGCTGCAAAATGTAACATTTAACGACGGGAAATTGGCAGTTGATTATTGTTTCACCGTCTCCGATAGAGATTAATAGGAGATGCTAAAATGTAGGTAACACCTAATTTCCACCTTAGACTGTAAAAGAAAAAATACCACCTGTTGCTATCTGCAAAAAATTACACCTGTCTCATCTAGGTGTAAAACAGAGAAGACCGATTAAAAAATCCTAAATATATCCTGTATAAAAATGTAACTTCATATTTAAGCCTATCTGTCAGCATGGTGTATGTAGTTTTCAATATATACCTATAACACTTTGTCACTATATTCAAACTCTAAGGCAATGGTTCCCAAACTGTGTGTGTGTGTGTGTGTTTGTATGTGTGTGTGTGTGTGCATGAGTTTGAGTTTGTGTGTGTTTGAGTATGAGTGTTTGTATGTTTGAGTGTGAGTTTGAGTGTGTGTGTGTGTGTGTGTGTGTGTGTATGAGTGTGTGTCATGGTGTGCGACTGTGTGTGTATATATATGTCAGTGCACTTCTGTATCTGTGTATGTGCATCTGTGTGTCAGGGTGTGTGTTTTTATGTCAGTGTGTATCTGCGTCATGGGGTAGACATGTATCAATGTTTGTGTGTGTCAGGGTACATGTGTGTATATGTTGGTGTGTATGTGTCGGTGTGTATCTATTTGTGTGTATGTGTCGGTGTCTGTATATGAATTTGTGTGTGTGTGTTGGTGTATTTATATACATCTGTGTGTTAATGTGCATTAATATCTGTGTAAGTATGTGCATACATCCAAGCAGTGAAACACCAGCACAACATACAAGCACACTCCTGCAATCTAACACAAATATTATATACAAACACACCCCTTCACTCAAACACAAATACTTCACACAAATGTACATCCACATTTAAAAGTGAACATTACCTTCAGACACACCCCTGCAATCAAACGCAAACACCACATACAAACACACCCCTGTATTAAAACACAATAAATGTATACAAGCACCCCTTTAAACACCAACACTGTACATTACAACATTACACTATAGCGCCAGTAAATGCAGCAGCGCTGTTCAGATATACAACCTAGAAATTTTAACTTGGGGTGCCTTGGAAAAATACTGAAATATTAAGGGCACCTTGAACCTAAAAAGTTTGGGAACCATTGCAACTTACTCTGATGATCTCAGATGCAGCAATTAATGACTAAGTGAGCATGCGCTGAGCAAATCTTAAATAAGCAAATGCCCTTTTTTTTCTTGTTCTACATCCCGTTTTCAAACTGTAAACTCCATGTAGTGGTCGGTACCAGTGGAGATTGACATAATTCGCATGCGTAGCCTAAAAGCAGGAGTAGAGAAAGTAAACCTGTTTTTTTTAAGCTGTAAACATCTACCAAATGTTGGCACTTACCATTCTGAATGTATTTAAAAACAAGCATAGAAAGGAGCCGTGTGTTTTTATATCTTTAACTTTGTGGCTGAAATAAAGAGTTCAGCTGGGGAAAAATGTGATTGATTAATATGGAAATTTAAAACCCACATATGTGTACAACTTGCAAATAGAAAAAAAGGCTTGCAATTTAGTAATCCATAGAAAGGAAACTGAGGATATACGGCCGATTTCTCTCCATAGTTATACTTCACACAAAATATAAATAACTTCAAAAAAGCTTTTAAGAACCTTTACATACACCCCCACATTGCTTCTCTGTCAAAAGATAGCAGTACCAGGGGGAGATAATATCCATTCCTTGTTTTTATTTTAGAGCCACAAAGGTCATGTTTGATGCAGGAATGAAACTGTAATCTCTGCTAAGCAAGGGAAGATAATTTAATACCTTTTAATGTCAAGTCAAAAATTATTGCTTCTTTGTAGATGGGATGAAAAAGCTGCGGAACGTTCCCCCTGTCATCACTGGGTTAGTTTAATAATATTTGCGGGACAAGTGCTTTCAGCAATTATGTAATATTAATAGCAGGATAAAGGGTTACTCGATAGCCTTAAAACATTCTAACTTAGACATGATAGCAGCTTTACCCCCTCCCTTGGTGTCCAATTCATTAGACAGGTTAGTAAATGGAAGTCTCAATGGATATTATTATTCATTAAACATTGGAGTTTATTCGGTTAACATGGAAGTGTATCTGAATTGCAAAATTAATACCAAAAAAATGAAACTATAGTGGAATTGGAGAATTTCTCCAAAATCGCTATTTTAGTCAAAATTTTGTCGTTCAGATTTCCATTTGCTACAATTTGAAGTTTACTTTATAAACCTAATGATAACCGTTTAGGTCCACGAAATCAGGCAGGTTTTTTAAACGTAAATCTCAATGGTCACTAAGGATCTATTCACTAAACGTTAGAATGTTTCCACTAGACATTGTATTGTATAAAACTAAAAACCACATTGCACAATTTATTATGAAATAGATGATTTAGAAAATACTCCTCAAGGCTATTTTAGCTTATATTTTGGAATTCGGTTTAAAATTCACTTCCATTAGATATATATTGAGTAAACATTCGTGTGTCTTGAATCGCAGTACTATTTCAGTATATGTAGAGAAAAACAAAAAATTGATTTTTTCTTATAGAACATAAAAAACGGATTACTGTCAGTATGCTACGTTGACTAATTATCTTATTTGTTTTAAATGCAGTGCAGTAATGCAGAAATGGCATAGTGGTGTTCTGCATACATTAAATGTTATATCTACATTGTGTCGGTTAACACGTGTAAAGATAATATTTTGTTCTACATGAACGATTTAGGTTTACATCTCTACAGTATGTCAACATACCTCTATGAGGGACAGCTATGCTGACAGTTGAACATATATAACCGCGTTGTGCTCTTTTTCAGAATACTCTGCATCTAGATGTGAGACCACGCAGGTACACAGCACACAAACCGTAGACTAAGAAGCAATATATCTTTTATCTATATGTTTACAACTATTTATACCAGGGGTAGTCTTTGTTGATCGTAAAATTTCCTTTCCGCCCACCAGTGCCACAGTAACTAATTTTATAGACCAGTCTGTTCGCATAAGGAACACAGAGCCTCCCAGGCCCTTCCCTCTTTCTGCTGGAACTAAGCCAGCCCGGGAGAACTTATAGCAAGGCTGGTTCTGCATAGGCCGGCAGAAGAGATGAAAAGACCTGCCAGATTTGGCCCATGGCCATCAAGGCTTACCAAGCGTTTTTTGCAGAAACCACCACCGCCCACCAGAAATCCCAAACTGCCCACTAGTGGGCAGTAGGGACCAGGTTGACTACCCCTGATTGAAACTATTAAAAAATATGGATCAATTTGAATTGAAAGACATTTGTTGTCAAAGACAACTTTGAAGCAGAACTGTAATTTTTGTGCTGTTTGGCTGAGGTATCCACACCTAATCTGCCTCTCTCTGTGGTTGACTTGTGGCCAGATGGAGGGTCCCCTCGTCTGTGTTCTGTGATCAACCCAAGAAACAATAAGGGACAACCATGGGTTGCAATGGATTCTGGGCATGACCTACTGATGGCATAAAATGGTTTGTAATACAAGATGTACTCATCTTATGTCACAGAAGCCTGCGTGAGTAACAGCAGTGGTAGTGACACTTTAAGGGAAAGACCTGACACATTTGCAGCAGTGTATCAACCTGTACATAAAAAAAGCTTCTCCATCTCTACCAGTTGAGACCAGTGTGGAACCTGGCCATATCCAAAGTAAAACTACATGGAGCAAGGGTACTGAGCCATTCTGGAAGAGGTAGTCATAGTCACAATCATGCCCTGCACTGTAGTAAAGCAACTCATGGAGCCATGAAATAAATAATAAAATAGACATAAAAGTAGGAACTATTGTCTTTAAATGACATTGTGCGGTACTATAACTTTTGGGTATATGGTGTGTAATGTAAATAAACCAAATTAACAGTTATATATCCTAGGTAGTGATGTACCGAACTGTTCGCCAGCGAATAGTTCCTGGCGAACATAGCGTGTTCGCGTTCGCCACGGCGGGCGAACACATGCGCGGTTCGATCCGCCCCCTATTCGTCATCATTAAGTAAACTTTGAGCCTGTGCCTCACGGTCAGCAGACACATTCCAGCAAATTAGCAGCAGACCCTCCCTTCCAGACCCTCCCACCTCCTGTACAGCATCCATTTTAGATTCATTCTGAAGCTGCATTCTTAGATAGAGGAGGGAAAGTGTAGCTGCTGCTCATTTGATAGGGAAATGGATAGCTAGGCTAGGGTATTCAGTGTCCACTACAGTCCTGAATGACTCATCTGATCTCTGCTGTAAGGACAGCACCCCAAAAAAAACATTTTTAGGGCTAGAACTGCTTTTT
This sequence comes from Pelobates fuscus, assembly GCF_036172605.1. Lineage (NCBI taxonomy): Eukaryota > Metazoa > Chordata > Amphibia > Anura > Pelobatidae > Pelobates > Pelobates fuscus. The sequence continues at coordinate 65,777,288 of NC_086321.1, forward strand.
TTTTTTTTTTTTTCTCTGTAATGTAATTGCAGTTGCCTGCCTGCCAGCTTCTGTGTCAGGCTGACAGTGGATACTGTGCCCACTTGCCCAGTGCCACCACTCATATCTGGTGTCACAATAGCTTGCATTTAAAAACAAAACATTTTTTCACTGTAATAGATTGAATAGCAGTTAGTTGTCTGCAAGCGTCTGGGTGTCAGGCCTTCAGCGTGTACTCTGCCAACCTCTGCCAGTGTACTTTGCCACACATATCTGGTGTCACAATAGCGTGCCTTTAAAACCAAAAAACTTTTTTCACTGTTATAGATTGAATAGCAGTTACTTGTCTTCAAGCGGGTGTCAGGCCTACAGCGTGTACTCTGCCAACCTCTGCCAGTGCACATTGCCACTCATATCTGGTCTCACAGTAGCTTGCACGCATAGTATCACTAATCCCCCAAAAAAATGACAGGCAGAGGCAGGCCACCCCGCAGGGGCCGTTGTGGTCGTGGTGCTGTGATTCCCTTTTGCCCTAGAATAATGCCCAATTTTCAGAGGCCACGTACCCTAAACTTGAAAAGTCCTGAGGACATAGTTGACTGGCTAACACAGGACACCCAATCTTCTACAGCTTCTGCTCGAAACCTTGACGAACCATCCTCCTCCAGCTTAGCTTCGGGCACCTCTCAAGATACCACTCACCTGCCTGCCGCCACCACCAACACTAGCACCACAGCCGCTTCACTTTATCTGTCAGAGGAGTTATTTGCACATCCGTTTGAAGAAATGAGTGATGCGCAACCATTATTGCCAAAGGATGTAGATAACAGGGATATGTCTCAGTCAGGCAGCATTACACACATGGACGTACGGTGTGATGATGATGATGTTGTACCCGCTGCTGCTTCCTTTGCTGAGTTGTCAGATACAAGTGAAGCAGTTGATGATGACGATGCGTCCGTGGATGTCACGTGGGTGCCCACTCGATCCTATCCTAAGGATCCCTGATACACACTGACACAGATAAAGTGCTAAAATAGTGATCTGTGAAGTTTAGGAGCTAAGGAGCCACCAGTAGTATAGGCAGGGACTGTCACTTGGCAAACCCCAGGTGAGAAATTAAACAGTTTGACTACTTACAATGGGGGTGCTAGGACACTCTTGCCACCATACCCACTGCAGTGATATGTAGTTATGGTGGTTGAAGTGTTCATCTAATACATTTTAAATAAACGTCTACAAAACAGTCACTCACATGTATCCCTTGACTCTGAATCCTTGCCGTGTTAAGCAGGCTTTGCTGTAGGCTTATTGAGATACTAAGTAATGTGACTTAAACTAATAAATAAAAACATATTGAAACCAGGTATTGCAGAGGCTGGTTATGTTTTAAATATAAAGCTTCTTACCTCTGTGGTTTGGACACAACTCAAAAAGTGCGTACGATGTTTATATTGTATCTGTGTTCAAGATGATATGCAGAGAACGTCAATGTAATGCTAGTCACTTAAATCAGCCTATGTGTGCAGCTGTATAAACATTTTATCACATACGAAAAGCACTTTTCCAACGGCTATGATGTTCATAAATGCCAATCTACAGAATTCTAAATGATCCACATCATTGTTTGAAAAATCATCTGGATTAAGAACAGGAGGTAATTGTGCATGATACGCTGTCAGTTTTGTATTCATTTAGCTGAGCAGGTCGTTGTAGGGTTTGAAATGGTTGGGGGGATCTTGTTTATTAATTAATTGTATGTATTCGATAAGTCTACCTGCAACTGCGTAAACTACTAATGGAGATGGGGGGAATAAAAGGCAGGAAATGGATAAAAGTATACGGAGATTCACAGAATGGGAAATGAGATAGGAAGATAGAATGGGTGAAAAGAGAGGAAATACGTTAGGAAGGGAGAAAAGGTAAAAAAAAATAGAGTGGATGGATGGTTAAATAAAATTGTGGATTAGAAAAAATTAAGTAATTCTTAACTAATGTGCCACCGGCCGCTTCAATTGGAAATCCTAATTGATGGGTACTCTCCTTAGTGCAGGTTTATGCGGCCCTTGGCACTGCCAAATGTTGTGGACTACATCTCCCACAATGCTTTTAAAGTGATTATGCTGACAAACATCAGGGGAGATGTAGTTCACAACATATGGATCGCTGAAGGTTGCCTACCGCTGCTGTTATCTACATGATCAAGTGATGGTTAGTGATACAGCCACTCTCTGGTAGAATGATATGAGATGGAGTGCAATAGAAGCTTAATTTACCAGTTCTAATCCTCACATCGTTGCCTACCACTGCACTATAGTTTCTCTTTAACCCTTAAGGACCAAACTTCTGGAATAAAAGGGAATAATGACATGTCACACATGTCATGTGTCCTTAAGGGGTTAAATTATTTCTACTTGCAGGGGCATGTGTTGGACAGTTATACGGGCTCTACTTTGCTCAGTGGAGTTATTCAGATTCTTCTGCATGGAGAATCTGGATGGAAGTCTTTGATTGGGAACGGAGTATAATCTTCTAAAACATTATGGCAAATTACACTGGAAGGGGGTCACCTTTTTTTTTTCACCATTACATCCTTTCTTCTTTTATGAACTATACTGATCTTCCCTGGTCTACAGTGTCTTGACATGGTCTTAACCACCTATCTACACTCTACCACAATCTGTAAATAATAACATAAGACTTTGTATAAGTTGTGTAGTGCATGACATAAAACTTTAATTATTGTATTACAAAATTCTTAAAATTATAATATTTTTCTTTGGGAACCCTTGGAGCCTGGGCATTTGATATTCATCAAGCGGTGAGAATTGTTGATGGCATCAGCAGTCATAGAACAAGTCTCCAACCATGTAACAAGAGCTGGCCAACAAGAGCTTAACAGCCTGGTGTCCAATGTATTCTAGTCTCTTAAAATTGGAGGGACTATGTATAATAAAATGAAATCAAAATGACACAATCTATAGCCGTAAATAAACTTATAGGATACAGATAGCTTTGTCTTCTTAGTTATTATTTTATATCGAGAATGTGTTGAATTACAAATCCAGAATGGGCAAACCTGTTTCATTGCATAAATAGCTACGGATTGGTGTACTTTACACATAATCGTGTAAATCCCCACGGCCATGACGCTTATAGTATATCAGCCAATTTCTACACCGAAAACTTGTAAGAAAACGTTATTGTCTAAAATCAATCTGGCTCTCCTTTAGCAGGATTTAAAAAAATATATATATTTTTTTTTTAGAAAAAAAGTGTTTTGGAATTGAAATCAGGGATCTGTTGACAATATTAATCAATTTAGAATATGAAGTGCCTGTGACAAATGGCTCTAGTGTACCTGTTGTAGTACAGGCCAGTATTGCATTATGACTTCACTATGGGATCTGGCAATTGTGGAGAAAGTACCAAGTACAATAACAGCCACATCACATATGTGGGGGCGGAAATGGAACGGAGTAAGGAAGAATGTGAATTAAGGTTGCTAAGAAACAATACGTAACATTTTGAATAGCAGCATTCTAGCACTCTCTTGGCTTATAGTCCATAGTATGCGATACCATTACTGTTTGGACAGAAGAGTTGTCTAACATTATTTTATTTATATCACTCCCACATGGGAACGGTATTTGCCTTGTACTTATTTCAGGCATTTTACAGAATTTTGTTTTCTTTGGATATGTCTGTTCTTAGGATGGCAAAAATCCTAGAAGGTGCTTTTTTTGTTTGTTCTTTTAATTGTTTGGAAAGATTACATTGTTTGGATAGGAGAATGTTAGCATTCCATCAATACAAAAATAAAAATTGCTGCGTATAGGGGAAAAAAATCTGAACTATATTTGGTTTTCAGTTTACCTCAATTTACTATTTATTGAATAACCCATAAAGTCCCATCTCTCCCTAATTTATTTTGTGGCTAGCAGATAAATATTACAAAGCAGAACAAAATTTTTTTTTTGCATTTTCATGTGGATATTTCACCTAGAGATTTGTATCTTATAGTGATATACCTTATAATGTTCTTGTTGTTCTGAACTTTAATAAATTATAGTTACAAATATCTATATATCAATGCATTGTGCTCACAAAAATGACACATAGCGATTATCTTAAAATTTTAATTAAACATTTGTCCTCTCCCACAATTGTTAACATAGACCTGAATGACAAAGGAAGAGATATGTATGCCATGGATTAAGGCATAGGGAAACAGGAGAACCTTCCTGTGGGTGGTCTTTTAGTGCTGTTCCCCAAGCCAGCATTTCCCAGGTTTGAAGGCAGAATATAGAAAGTTGTGGTGCTGATGCGTGTCATTATTACAGTATTACTGTATTAATTTAAGGAGTATTAAGGAGTATTACCATGTCTCTGTCTGCTTAATGTCTCCAGTGGCTGTCACTCTGTCCCTGTAACACTTTGATTAAGCTCTTAGTGGTGAAACGCGTTAGTCAGGGTACTCTGTTGTATTGATTTTATATTGTTTTAATCAATTGTAATACATTTACTATATATCTATTCATCTCCAGGATGCATTTGCTGCTGCTTATTGACTTCTGTATGCTATTTCTTATGTGGGGAACTTGTCAGTAAAGACCTGTGGATTGCTACTTATTAGCACTTACTATACAGTGTGCACTATGTTGCCTTTTTTTTCTCAGTTTCATACCATTATGGAGAGGACTCAAGCTACCCATACATCCTAGAGTATGGATTGTACCACTCCATGCTAATTAACAGGTGTCACTTGGAGTCTCCATAAATTGTGAGTGCATTTATACTTTACCTGCTGACTCACCTGTCAATCATTTTACATACTACACTGTTTTCTCTTTATGGTCATCTATTTCATATTCTGCGGACCACTGGGTTTGGCCCCCAAAAAATCACCTTACATCCACAAGTGGGGATTGTACCACTCAAGCACATAAAATATAGCGTACTTAGAGCTCTACATAGTGTAAGTGCATATCTCTATTTTTACTTCCTGGTGTCAATATATACTAAGTGTTCATCTATGTTGTGCTTTTTGCACTGTTAAGATTGCTACTTTCTTCTGAGAGCCAAGTGGCTTTCTCTTACCCCCACACACTGTCTGGCTAAGCATAGACTTGTGATGGTTATATTCTACGGCTTGTTGAACTGAGCAGTGCAGTAAAATGGTTTAAGTTTAGTCATCGTCTAAAATTGGACAGAGAGGTAGGACCTATGGATGAGAAAAAGGGAAGAGCATTATGTGGAGAAATCTGAATTGGGAGAGAACCACGTGATATGGTAGATTACGTTCTGGACCTGATTACTAAATGTCAAAATAAATTTCCTCGTTGCCATTTACCATTCTCTTGTTTCACACAAAATTAATTGTGTTGAATTAGCAGGAAATTAAAAAAGTGGCGTATTAACAGAGATCTAAGGGATTTAACAGTATCTAAGTTTAGGTATCATTTTACAAGCTGTACCATCATCAGATTTGCCTTTTAGCAGGCCGAGAAAAAGTAGAATAACTGATCATTTTAATACGTTTGTTAACGTACTCAGTTGCAATCATCTGATGTATATTAGTGACGGTGGATGGAAAGGTTAGACATTGTTTAAAGGTTAAATAAGCCCAATTTTGTATTGTGGGTAAAATTTCACTTGAAGTTTTTTTTTCTAGCACTAAACTGAGGTAAAGCAGGTACATACAAATTGAGTTAGGCTTCTCAGGGGATAAATACTGTGTCATAAGGTCTGCAATGAGTTAGCGGCGTTCTGAATGCTGTGTGGGTGAAAAGGTCCAAGTCAACGCTTCACTAGCCATAGGCACGCTTTAATAGTTTGCAATTGATATCTTGTAACCCTGAGAGCAACCAATTGGAATCAGAATTTAGAGAAGACTTTGACGAAAAACAGCAATAAGTAGGTGCAACAATAAGTCAGTAGTTGCACAAAATTACCTTCAATTACCTCTAACTGCAGAGTTATTACATACGCACCGACAGTCAAAATGTAAAAGTTGCTGCTCCACCCAGCAAAGCGTATACTAAGAGATCCTCTTTAATCCTCTAAAACATTTTTTTATTATTGTTCAAATGCAGAAACTAACCCGAATTGATATAAATTGTATTTCTTTATAAGTATGATAAAAAACAAAAAAAGATTCAATAAGGTCCTTTGTTTGGCTACTGTATACCTGACATGAACCTAAGCTCAGTTGTCAGGAATGGACTGGGGGGTTGTCAGTTGTGGAATCCCAGATGTAGTGTTATAAAACTGAAAAAACATTTTTAACCCCTTAAATACTACAGGGTATATTACAATCCAATGGCAGTAACTGATCGATAACATTTTCTGACTTTCAGAGGTTAATTAAACAAAAACTGACTTTTACTTTTTTTTTTTTAAATTCTTTATTTTTGCAATGACAGAAATTGCTGTATATCTGCAGTACAGAGGCTTGTGCAAAAGCCATACCATGTTTTATACATCATTATCTCAGTGATACAGAAAGGAAAAGTTATTTTGTTAAGACATGTATTTTGTTATACAATGGTAATTGGCTTATTCGAAATCCGTCATTTTCATAAAAACAGAAAATCAGTAAAGAAAAACAAACAACTTTAAAAATTAACATAACATAACAGAGCAATGTTACTGATATAATTTGAATGAGACTGCAGAGGCATGATCTATACACCAAAACTACTTCATTAAGCTAAAGTTGCTTTAATTAGTGTAACTGATTAACAAGAATATATTAATTAATGTTGCTTGCCCACATAATCTAGTCAAAGAACGTATGTGTTGTTAGTTCATCTTATACTTTGGTATTGTATGGTTTTTACCGGTAATGTGTAAAATAATACTGCAACGTATCAGTTATTCACATTTTATTGGCAGTCATTAACATGCCAACACATAATAAACAATAGATTGTACCCTTTAGACGAAAATATTTTGTCATAAGAAACCCACTCTTAAACATCCATATCAAAAAGAAATATCCCAAGTAGCGCAAACCAAAAAATTATGTCCACCGAATTGCCTAGACCTTTATACCATTCGAAGACATGAGAGCTCTGGGACTCCTATTTGGCAAGCCCCCTTGCTCATACAACACTCTTACATCTCCATAATGTCTTAAACTAGTTCGAGTCTATTCTCTTTCTTCTAGAATGTATTTAGAAATTACGTCAACTTGCGTTATCTGAGGTCTCATTTTAGTGTACCCTTTGATGTGTAATGATGAATGGAGCTTGTTTCTCCTGTAAATGATACCTGACCGGTGTAAGATTTTGTTTACTAATTCACTTTTGTCATTTTATTTTGTCTATTTTTGTATGTGCTGTTGATATCTCTGTATGCTGCCTTTGTGGAAATCAATAAAGTTTGTATGAAGAAAAAAAAAAAAAAAGGAATATCACACTCGTTACTTCTATGAGCCTAGAGTTTCAAATGCAAAATATGGTAGGGATTCCATACTGGCATAAGGTTATTAGGAATCAGGTTGTGAAGAATTATGATGACATCATAAACATTTTAGTCTTTTGGGGTTACAACAGCTAATCTTCCGTACTGACTTACACATTTATCATATATATGTGATTATTTAATTGTGAGTTATTACTGCCTATTTAATACTATAAGTTTAAAAGCCATGTTTTAAGACATGTAACACACACGTTGCATGTTTGAAAAATATATGTATGTATATATATATTTCATAAATATAGCAGATAAATTATTTATGTCGTGATCACTGTCTGAGAAATGAAGGCTAATACTAACAATATAATTATTTAATGTACGTCCCCTATGATTTTGAAATTCCTGCATTTATACTGCAGACGTTCAGGACAATCGCATTGAAGAAAATGATGATAGGAAAATAAAATGCCATCTTCTCTTAACAGGTTTAAAAACATCAAGGGGGATGTATTGCATTTTGGTGTCACATGGCATAGAAATGTAATCTTGGTATGATTACAGCAAGTGGAAATGTTGCTTGTACAATCATAATCATTCCCATGATGTCATTATGACCAATTAGTAGTTGAGTATACACCCAGACAATATTTATATTTTCCCTCCATCAATACATCATTTGCCATCTTGAAGATGTTACATTGGTATCCCTTTAATCAATACTAGCGAAATCAGTGAGATTATCAATGGGACCTATTCACTTTGCAATGCTGTAGTATTCACCAAATAGTAACTCATGTTGAGTGCTTGATACCAGTTTATTGCTATTTAACCCCTTAAGGACACATGACATGTGTGACATGTCATGATTCCCTTTTATTCCAGAAGTTATAGTTCCTAAATATAATTCCTAAACAAGAATATAGTTTGCATATTCAGAACAAAATAGCTGAAAATGCATCAGAATTGTCTTTAATAAATGCATACATTTTAATAATTTTGTCTAATTTTGATAGCTTTGCTAAAGTCATAAATTTGGAAAACTGTGCCATTATTGTATTGTATTTAAAAGAAAAAAATAAATAAAGCAGCTCTGTTACATTGCACGTTTTTTGTTGTTGTTGTTTTTACCTTTTTTAGTTATGTATAGGAATAACTATAGATAAGTTGGTCTCTTATCTTTGGAAAACTTTGGCAAGGTTCCATTTCAGTTGCTAAATTATCCACGACCTATCCGTCAAAAGAATACCACAGCAGACATCGTTGACAGGGGAGAACAAAATGGAGGCGCCCGAATATTAGGATTCGGAGCAAGAAAGAAAATAATTATTAAAGGGACACTCCAGGCACCCAGACCACTCCTGCCCATTGGAGTGGTCTGGGTGCCAACTTCCACTACCCGATCCCTGCAAGTGTAATTACTGCAGTTTTTCATAAACTGCAATAATTACTTTGCAGGGTTAATTATTAGCCTGCCAGGTACTAGAGGGCACTTCCGTGTCTCTAGCACTGTGTGAGGACCTCCAGCGTCGCTCAATTCCCCATAGGAAAGCATTGAAAAGCATTTTCAATGCTTTCCTATGGGGAGCTCTAATGCGCATGCGCGGCATTTCCACGCATGCGCATTAGGTCTCCCCGGCCGGCGGGCAGGATCAGTCTCACCCACCGGCCGACGTAATGCAGAGGAGGAGCGGCGGCGGAGGAAGAAGCAGCGACGTGGGACATGTCGCTGCCTCTGGTAAGTGACTGAAGGGGTTTTCACCCCTTCCGCAACCGGGGATTGGGAGGTGGGAGGGAGAGGAGACCTGCAGTGCCAGGAAAACGGATTGTTTTCCTGGCACTGGAGTATCCCTTTAAAGTGAACCTGTAACAGGAAAAATTAACTTACCTGAAATCGTTCCAATATACATTGAATAGGTCATATATCACAAACATACTTGAGGGATCCAGAGTAAAATATAGAGCGATGACATCTTTGAGTTTTGTGGGTAATACTCTTCATGTAACATCCACCTCAGGGCCGTCCTGAGACTGTTTTCAGTCCTCTTTGATTTGCCCTGCTTGGGGACGTTTCCTCAAGCTGGCTAAACCTGCTTAGTGTCGCCAGCACACTGGCTTTTTTGAACTGCATCAGAGGGAAGTCACATCACTCCATTACCAGCACTAGAAACACCAGCTAAGAAGTTTCCATAGCAACTACAGCGCATGTCTATTTTTGCTTTTCCTTGTCAGTCAATGCAGAGGTACTGAGTGTCTGCCGAGGCATTGACCAACTGTTGGGAGAAAAAAACAACATTTTAAATAGACTTTTCCCAATCTATACATTTGCTAGCAAAGCTTGAAGCACAATGTATAGATGACATTGTATGTGTAACGGATCACCTGGCACCCCGACTTGGTACCTCCGTTAATGGATGCTCCTAGTGCTTCCTGAGGACTCCAAGCGCTCTGGCAGACACCACAATCACCGAATCCGAGAAACCTTTTAAATTCTCCCAAGCATATGAATGCTGTAGACCATTGAATAGGAACCATACGAATAGGCTTGTACTCCTAGCAGTCAACTGGAACAGCATGCAATAAATCCTTCCCCCAATAATGAAACGACACATCACTTTGAGGGTAAAACAGGAACTCTGGACTGGCTCATCCAGCCTGGCTTTTATTACAATAATCCACATACAGGCTACACCCAGGGGGAGGCATAAATTAACCAATCACATACATGGTTCAGCCCACACATCCCCTCCCCTCAGATAACATTAAACCCAATTATCCGGTACACTTTTCCAGCCAAGTTCTGGATGTACCCCAAAAACAGGGGGTACACCTTTAAATCCAGCATCAAGCTGGATAGCCCTTATTCAGGGGGGAAACATATCCAAAATCCAAGTCATTCGGATGAACAGTTCGGGAGATATGGGGTTCCAAAGATTTGACCGACCGCATGGGTAAAGTATCCGAAAACAGTTCCATGCATTTTGGCCCTGCGGTCGGTCACAGAAAAGGGAATGAAACAGACGAATTACTGGTGTTATAGAGACTAAGGGGAATTCGCATGAATCCCCTAGTTCGTGAGTTTCTTTCTACCGAACGGCTGGCCATTCGGTAGTTTCCCCACGAAATCCTGGAAGTCTGGAGGTCTCAGCGGTGTTTGCCTAGTCGAGTGTCCGATTTCAGTTCCAGACACTCGACGGCAAAACACCGCTGTTCGGTAGTTTAAGATGGCCGCCGCCACGTGTTCGGCTCCCGAATGGCAGCCACCCAGAGGACACAGACCACACTGCACTGATTGGCAATTACCCGTTTGCAACATTGTTGCAAACGGTAATTGGAGGCACACTCATTCCTGGGTGGTCTGGTTGTTCAGTAGTTTCACTCAATATACTGAATGGAGTGATTCTACCGAACAATTAGATGAATGCTGCATACAACTCACCCAGGATAAACTTAACACATATATAAATACATATATAATATTACAGGCAGTACACTAGAATATGCTTCACAGTCTTAAAGGGACAGTAGTCCCAAAAGTCCCAATGTGTCCATAGATGCTGTTAAAAGGGCCAGTAGCAGCAATATACAGTACAATATGCCCCAAATAACCCAGGGGCCATAGTCAGTAGGTAGGAGGCTAGCAAACAGGCTTCTCCAGGGCCCAGTGGCGAGGTTGGTTTCGCCACAGTATGGTCTTCCACAAAAGCGTAAGAAAAAAAAAGTACAGGTATCTTTTAATATAAATAAAGGCAAGTGGCAAAGAGGGGAATATAATCATTAAAGAGTTATTCAATAATTAATAGAATAATGCCCTTACCTTAATCCAGCACCAGGCAAAGCTCCCTGGGTCTGCTCGGTGAACCTCGTATGACATCATGGGAGCCACGCCAAGGTCCAATCAAAGGCTTCTCATAAAGAAGCCTTTGATTGGACCATTTTACCGGCTCAGGGCGTGTTCGACCGGTTGCAGCCTTTGCAGTAGGCATTGACGACAGATGTAATGTATGCACAGAACTTACATTAGGTAGCCAGGCACACAATTAAAAAATATCTCTGCATGTGCAGGTTGCATGCTGAACCACCATGGCACTTGAAAAAGCAGTTGTGGTAATGATGGTTGGAGTAACCCTTTAATATAAGAAGAGCATAAGGAAAGTAAAACTAAAATGAAAAAAAAATAGGATCAATAATGAAAAGAACATAGTGTAAAAATAGCTAATTTTTGCACCCAGGCTGAAGGTGTTCCGTTTCTTACATCATTCCTTTTGATGCACATCTGATATATGCCGATTGGTAGGTTTATAACTTTAAGATCGTTAATTCTGTCTTTACGTTTTGAAGTCTCCTTTTGTGAATTTGGCAATCATGTCATCCACGTCCTAATGATTTTTTCCTTCCCAACTTGTGATGCCTGAGTATTTGTAGCAGTAAGCCAGTCAGCAACTGCTCCCTCGGGATAAAAGCTCTAAGCCCCTAACAAATTCTTCTTATTCATTGTTTTGACAAAAACGTCAGTGCTAAAGCCTTAACTTTCTTTTATGAGTACTGCATTGAGTAAACTGCTATTTTGTGTCTCAGTGGAGACGGGCTGTTTCATAATACTATAGTGAGCGCTGATTTGGTTAGACGTTGGCCACTAAAGCGTATCCTTGTCTGCCTGAGTCTGGCTCATCTTGCAGGAAAAGAAGTCACCAAGGGAAGGATACGCACATGTCAACATTTTTAGAATGATGCAAGAGCCTAGTGAGAAATTGGCTTATGACCTGTACACATTAATTTTAGTAAACCTCTGTTATTACTTGAGTCCCAATCCACCTATAATCCTTTATTTACTTTGGTAGTTATTTCATAAAGATGTTCTATGTATATATTGAAAGAGAATGCTTATAAAATGCATCATATAGGGTAACATAGATGTTAATAATGTTGTTTTTCAGTATATATTTTTACAAACTCCCTCTGGATGACATGTCAGGTGCCTGTAGACAACGAATTCTAAGGCACCCCAACAAAACCACAGACAAAGTGAGTTTAATTTATTAACTGGACGTTACATGCATGGAAACATCTCAAATAAAACCAATTTATTTGTATTTGACAACTGTATAACAAATGTCTGCTTGTATTGCAGAGCTCTTTTCCCTTAAGCTGTAACTAGTGATGGCTGATGGTTTGACAAGGCTTGACAAAACGTAGCCCCACTTTTTGTCAGGCGTAGGAAAAATACTAAGAAAAAGTAGTCCCTACTTTGTCTTAGTATATCTTTTGACTGGATTGGAATTTCAGTGAAATTCTAACACCATTAATGTGAGTATTATAGAAATATTTTAGCTTTATAAAATACTATTTTCTTTGTGGGGGGGAGGGAGTGATAAAATTAGTTAGATTACATGGGGTATTTAGTGCTAAAATTATTAAAAGCGTTACAGGGATTATAGGTGTACTATAAGGTTTGTTTAGGATTATTGGGTTTGGGTAAGAGTTGTGTTATTTAGTATTGGGATACATGAGGTTAGTTTTTTTAAAAGGTGTTTCAGATTGAATGGAAAGAATCAGAGAGTCACCATGTCAAAATACAGACACAACTGGGAATGACAGAGTTGGTCCAGATTGATTTGAAGGGATTTCAAAGTGATCGGAGGGGGGTACAGAGTAAGTGAGATGGTAACAGAAGAGTACTTGAACACATACACATACACACACACACACACACACACACTTAAAATCAATAAAATTACTACACTGCTTTAAACAATACAGAAACATGCCCATATACTTCCATGGTACACACATTCACCCTCTCTTGCATATACATTTCCAAGCTACACTGATACACTCATACACTTACTCTCAAAAAATACTTATACCCGCTTTCAGACATTATGCAAACTCTCCCCCACATTAACACACACTTCTATGTTACATAGTGTGAAAGGAGTGTCAGAGGGTGAAGGACAGATTGGGGTGAGGTGTTTCAAGAAGGCTGCTGTATGGTATAAATGCCTGAACCTATTACTGGTCCTGGTCTGTCCCTGCCTGGCATTGTAAACAGTACAGGGGGCTGTGGTTGTTATGGTGCTTATAGTGCTAGACTGTTTCACCTTGAATTCAAAATACCTTATTAAATATCTGGATTTATTGTTGTACAGAACCAACAGACCAGTGTATTAACATAACTCATTAAAACATAAATCTAATAATAAATCTAAATACTGCTTAAACGATTACTTTTGCTAATGGATCGACTTATTCAAAACAAACTGATTTAAAATCTCCATGTATAAATATAGAACAAATGTATTCTTGCCTGATGGAAAGCCGAGGAAAAAAACTATTTTGAGTTCTAAAAGTGAAGTTGTCACCCCGGAATCTAAACCAATGTATACCTTGCCTACAATACGGCGTCTTCCAGTGTCTGTGTTTGAGAGGTTTAGTAGTTATTTACTAGTCTTCTCACATCTCAGTAACAATAAATCAGTTGTATCTATGATGCCCGCCGCCAAGAGATCTGGTAATATTAACTGTAACTTGACAATTAATTGAAACCAGACAAATAGATATATTTATCCCAACTGTAGTCTTTATCATACATTCCTCCATGAGGTTGCACAGAGCCAGTAACTACATAGTTATATCCTTTGCAAAATTAGTTTTCCTGTAAATCGCACTACAATTATAGGAATAAAAAAAAATGCAAAACATTTTCAAATAGATTACGTTCCAAAAGACGGCAAATGGTACAGAAATCTTTTACTGTCAGATCACTGAGCAAAGCACATGGAGTTGCGTAATGCGGATACACAGCCGAAATCTCAAAGCTTGTTTGGCATAGGAAGAAAAATCATAAAACTTATTGAACAGCAGCCGAAATTTTAGCCGGTATTAATTATGATTCACATCCTGAATTCTTAAATTGAATTACCAATCTCAAATTATGTAGCAATATATTTCTTATAAGTTTAGCAATATGTACAATGTGTTTGTTGTGTGTTTCTTCGTTTTTGTAATTTGGCAATATTACTCATGTTTGGGAAAAATGACAAAATTCCATCAGTTCACTTGGAGAAAATGATTATATTTTCAGATAGAGGTAATAAAAAAAAATAACAAAACTGGACTGTAGTGTAAATTTTAGAAGAATGTTGCCAAGTCTCCAAGCCACTTAGAATCTCTAACAGATAATTGTTCTATAATTTCCATTTATTCAGGCAATACATATTCCCCGAACTCACAATCAGTCCCCTGTCATTGTTGAAATCCAAAAAATGGGTAGCAGAGCCTTTTTTAGCTGAAATAGGTCAATATAGCTGTAAAAGTTATTGGCAACTTTAAAACTCTAGTCTACAGAGGGATTTACAGAAGGGTAACCCCAATTATCAACATATTTTTCATATACTGTCATGCCCTGATTGGTTTTGGCTAGTGATTTGTATCAATTTAATCACAGCTGATTTTTGGAATTATTCACTACACTAAATTAAACAGGGAGAAATGGAGAATTACTATTTTTTTGCCAAAATAGTTAAGATGCAAAAATAGGTTGAAAAATAATTTTTTAAATTTTTTTTTGTTGATTCTACATAATTCTAGTTGAGTTAATACCTCATTAGTAATTATGCCATTCACCCCCTGGGCAAACGCACCTAGCTGCCTAGTTGTGCCAGAATGTCATCTCTCTCATTATACAGTCTGAACTGCAATGTACAATCTCGCCATGTACCTCTTAAAGCTATAATGTTGGCCTCTACTATTGCGAAGACCATTTTTACAACATTTATAGACTCACGGCTGCTGAAGAGATGAATGTATCAAGGTTCAGGTTGTTATCATATAGAATGTAGACAGTAAATGACTGCACTATGAAGATTAGCCCGAGGTACCTGCTTATTTTAAAGCTCAATTTGTAAAAAATAAGATTAACAAGGGCGTGGCTTGAACGCTGATGGCGCCGGCCGCTTGATCCCGGAGCTCCGACCCGCGCAGCGATAATAAGGGCACATTACGAAGCACAGACTCTCTAAATGGGGCGCACCAAACGCCCAGACGCCCCACAGACACCCAGGGGGCAGTTGCCTGCTTCACAGAGCGGACCGCTGGACGGATACCTTCGCACGCCGTTGCGACCGTCCCAAGCTGAACAGGGCCCCAAGATGGCCGACGGGCCGACCACGCCGCCGGAGGGGGAGACCCTCTCACTAGCAGACATCAGGGCAGACATAAGAGCCCTGACTACCCTGACCGCCAGCATGGTCACTAAAGCGGACCTAAAGGCCTCATCTGATACCTTACATGAGGCTATTCGTGCCGAGGTCGCAACGCTGGGGAGTGAACTAGCAGCACAGGGCACCCGCATACAGGCCCTGGAAACAGCAGAACACACAATGTCGGGCCGCATAGAAGCCAACAACCTGGCTATAAGCAGACAAGGTACTATCCTCTTACACCTTAGGAGACAGGCGGAAGACCTGGACAACAGGGGCCGCAGGTCTAACATCAGGATACGTAACCTCCCTGAACCACATAATGATGAGAATGTGGAAGCTACTCTCACCGCCCTATTCACGGAGATTTTGGGCCCTGACGCCCCGCAGACCTTTAAATTCGACAGGGCACACAGAGCGCTCCGGCCCCGCAATGCAGACAATTCGCCCAGAGATATCATTTGCTGCCTACACGAATTTAGGGTGAAAGACCTCATCATGTCAAAAGCCAGATCCAGACAAACCTGGCTGTTTCAAGGAGCCGAAGTCGCCCTCTACCAGGACCTCTCACCCCTCACACTAGAAGCCCGCAGAGCTTTACGACCTGTAACGCAACTGCTCAGAAGCAGAAATATACCATATAAATGGGGATTCCCCTTTAGCCTGCTAGCTCGCCATGACAATGAATGGGTACCCGTGAGGTGGCCAGACGAGGTCCCTGTATTCCTGAGGAGACTAGGCCTACCACCGACCGAAGTTGCGGACTGGATACTGGGACCCCTTGAACAGCGCCCAGGTCCCGTCGCTCAGAGAGCCGCTAGGAGACGCAGAGAGGACTCACCACGCAGATCCCCAGCACACAGGCCGCGCAACCCGGCACCGCATGCTGAGGAATAGCCGGGCGGGCTAGCTTGACCGGAGTGTCTATCCCCCCTGCCCCGTGGTCCGGAGATGATGCCACACCCGATTAAAGGACATAGACGATATTCCCCGCACAGAAACAGATAAGTACTTTCCACCACCCCCATTTTGGGCTGCACATTGACTGATAACTTTCTGAGATAGACATACACCTGTCCCCCCCAGGGACCTAGCCCACCATGAGGTATGACCTCTATGGGTAGCATGCACGACACCAATAGTCGCAGCTAAGATAACGGAAACACCGCACACTGTACAGTCAGGGATGTGTACTTTTCACCACCTATAATGAGTCATATACCAACTGCTACCCTCACACTCGTAAAAGTGACTCGTCCCCCCGGGGACCCTCCCCACCATGGGGCATAGCTTTTGATGGAAACACACACACTAAGGAGCATTATATTACCACGTGGACACTTTGGGAGGGGGGACTGGGGGGCTCCCGCATGGAGACGGGGTATTGAGCTGAGTGGGGGGTGTTCTTTATGGACCCTATCTACAGCAGCGCTGCGACTGTACAGCGGAAGAGTTATGGTAGGCCACACATATTAACAGCCCTATTAATGGATTACACAAGATCCGCGACATTATTGGGTGGGGGCGCATGTTGGGGGGGGGGGCTCCGCTACAATGGGGACAAATGTGCAACATGTCATACTGATTTTGCTGAACTGTCTGGTCAATGATACTGATCGTTATAACTTGTCCTATGTATAGGCGATACTCCTTGCCTGGCGGGTGGGTGTTTGGCTGGGCTGGGTGGGGGGTGGGGGGGGGGCTATTCATGCTTATGTACCTTGGGACGTATGTTCTTATTGCTTATTATGATGTGCGGTGCGGGGGTAGGGGGGGGGGCTATTCATGTTTATGTACCTTGGGGCATGTGTTCTTATTGCTTATTATGTTGTACAGTGGGGGGGTGGGGGGGGCTATTCATGTTTATGTACCGTGTGACATATGTTCTTATTGCTTATTATGCTGTACAGTGGGAAGGCGCCCTGCCCCCCCCCCCCCCCCCCCTGCCGCCCCTCTGCTCCCGACAGCCATGCGCACTACTTCCTCTATACGCTTGGATGACACTACCAGCTATCATACCGAGAGCCCGGACCGCGGGGGACTGGGGGACCACATTGGTACGAGACACACCTGACGGACGACTCAGGCCCCAAATGGAGAGTACACATTGGCACTTGACCCGACCGCTATGTGCACACCTACTGACCCATGTTTAGCGGAACAGGAACCCGACCCGACCCATAAGGAACACACACACCTGACCGTC
The DNA here is from genome assembly GCF_036172605.1 of Pelobates fuscus. Taxonomy (NCBI): domain Eukaryota; kingdom Metazoa; phylum Chordata; class Amphibia; order Anura; family Pelobatidae; genus Pelobates; species Pelobates fuscus. Next base: position 65,795,096 of record NC_086321.1, read on the forward strand.
GCCACTAGGCGAGAGCCACGACCCGACCTAGACCCGAGTATACCAGGACTACTGGGGGATCCGCGCTTGCCGCCGCTCCGGTACTCACCGTGTAGTGGTACAGCGTAGGCCGCCCACCCAGTTACACGGGACTCTGCCTGAAAAAGGCAGTATCAACCCCACACGTTGGGATACTTTGGGGTAACTACCCCCACTCATAAACACACACTAGGATACTAACACACGAGGAGCATAATAGTTTCTGTGAGAGGACCAACACACACACCTTTGCTTCCCACCCTCCCCTCCTGGGCCCCCAGGCGACCGCTCCCCCCCCCCCCCCACCTCCCTCTGTCTTCCTGTGCAGCTGGTAGCCCGGCGAGGCTGGGCCCCTGACCCGTACACCGGCGGATCGAAGCCGACACCCCCCCTTCCCACGATGGCCTACTCCCCATCACCCTTAACCGTTCTCACGCAGAACTGCAGGGGACTCAATGCCCCGGAAAAGAGATCCCATCTCTTGAGGACCCTAAGGAGCCAACATATCTCCATCGCGCTCTTACAAGAAACCCACCTGAGAGCGGCAGCGAATTCCCTACTCAAAAACAAGTACTACCCGAACAACTTTTATAGCAACCACCCCTCCATGAGAAAGGCAGGTACTGCTATACTGGTCGCGGCCGATCTCCAATTCACAGCCTCCGACCAGATAGCGGATGCAGACGGCAGATTCCTGTTTGTGAAAGGGGAGATGATGGGGAAAAAATACACGCTCGCGAACATATACGCTCCGAATGCGGGACAGGCGAGCTTTATCCGCAGAACACTGTTGAGGCTAACCAAATTCGTAGAGGGAGTCCTGATCCTGGGGGGGGACTTCAATGTCCCGTTGGACCCCCTGACTGACACGTCCACGGGACGGAGCAGTGTGCCAAGCTCGACGATCAGGACCATCCTGAAGGCCCTCAGAGACCTTCGGCTCATGGATGCGTGGCGTGCACTACATCCAACGGAGAGGGACTTCACATACTACTCCACGCTACACCGTCGATACTCCAGAATTGACTATATCTGCGTACAGCAGGAAGGCCTGACTTATCTAAGGTCAGCTACTATCCAAACTACACCCTGGTCGGATCACAGTGCAGTAAAAGTAGAGATGGAGTCGCCCTTATACCGCCCGACAAAAAGGACGTGGAGACTGAATGATGCCTTGCTCTTAGACGAGCCGACGAGACTGCATATTGCGGGGCGCATCCGTCAATTCTTTGAGGAGAACGCGACTGAGGAACTGACAGACATGACAATATGGGAAGCGCACAAGAGTGTCCTCAGAGGCCACCTAATTCAGATAGCAGCACGGAAGAAGAGAGAAGATGGACAGCAGATACGCGACCTCACCGAACAGATAGCGGCCTTAGAGCAGAGCCATAAGAAATCCCAACAAGACCAAACTTTTAAAGATCTTGTCACACAAAGGAGAAGACTCACTGACATCCTAGAACGAAAATATACGCGACAGTTACAACGCTCCAAAGTTTTCTTTTACAGGCATGCTAACAAAGGGGGTAAACTGCTGGCCCAAATGCTAAGAGGCCCACAAAATCGGGCCCAAGTCCACACTCTGCGCACCAGACAAGGAGTACTGACGCAATTCCCCGAGGCTATCGCAAAGGAATTTGAGGTCTTCTATACCAACCTCTATAACTTGGACAACTCACCTGAGGACCCCGCTGCTGCACGCAAACAGAGAAACACCATAGAATACCTGAGAGACTTCAACCCCGATACACTCACCCCTGAGGAAGCTGAATCGCTCGACGCACCGGTGACTGAAGAAGAGGTCAGACTCGCCCTCAAGGTGGCCAAAAATGGTAAAGCGCCGGGACCGGATGGCTTTCCGGTAGAGTATTACAAGAAATTCGGCGAGGAGTTGGTCCCGAAGTTGGTCAACGCACTGAACAGCCTTCGGGAGGGCGCATCCTTTCACAAGGAGTCCCTGGCGGCAACGATAACGGTGATCCTGAAACCGGGTAAAAACCCGGAACAGGTTGGTAACTATCGCCCGATCTCGCTCATCAACGCTGACATCAAGATCTTCTCAAAAGTCCTGTCCTCCCGACTACGACAGTACATACCGCGACTGGTCCACCCGGACCAAACGGGATTCATCCCGGGCAGGGAAGCCAGGGATAGCACCCTCCGGCTCTTCGTGGTCCAACATGCGGCGAAACTCTATCGAAAGAAGCTACTTCTGCTATCCACGGATGCAGAAAAAGCATTCGATAGAGTGGACTGGCGATTCATGATGGAAACGCTACGGAGGACAGGCATTGGGGACCAAATGAGACACTGGATCGGGACGCTATACCACCGGCCGAACGCTAAAGTCCGAGTGAACGGGGCACTCACGGAGAGCTTTAACATCATGAACGGGACCAGACAAGGTTGCCCACTCTCACCGCTTCTCTTTGCACTCACCTTGGAACCGCTCCTGGACAAAGTGCGTAAAAACCCCAGAATACTTGGCCTTAGAAGTGGGACGCAGGAACACAAGGTCGCTGCGTACGCAGGCGACATGATGTTTTTCCTGGCTGAACCCCTTGACTCAATACCCCACCTTCTGGTAGAATTTCAGACGTACGGAGCCATATCAGGGCTCAAACTCAATATGCCCAAGTGCGAGATCCTCAACGTGACGGTGCCGGAGGAGGAATGCGGGCAACTTAGGCGACAATTCCCGTTTCACTGGTGCGCAGATAGCATGCAATACCTGGGACTCCAGGTTACCCCTGCAGCGAAAGATCTCTACGCACGCAACTACACGCCCCTTCTGTCCGCAGTGTTGAGGGACCTTGGGAGATGGAACTATAACCACATCTCCTGGCAGGGGCGAATCGCAGTGGTGAAGATGAATATCCTCCCCAGGATACTCTACGTCTTCCACACGCTCCCATGCCCCATACCACACACCTTCTTTAAAACGCTCCGGACAGCGATTCTCAAATACATATGGAAAGGGGATAGAGCCAGGATAGCGCACAGTAGGCTGAGCCTTCCCAAGTCTTGGGGGGGACTCGCCCTGCCCGACTTCAACAAATACCACCAGGCTACGGTGCTACAGCGTATTAGGGAACTCCATGTAGCCACCCCCCAGAAACGATGGACCACACTGTTTAAAGACATCACCCAAAACCAGTTGCCCCAATACATCTGGCATGATGGAAAAGGTGCCACAACTCCGAAGGGGGATGAATCTCCCATTACTCATATGCTCAAACCATGGACCAGACTAAGGAGGACACCCTACATCTCCCCCTCTCCCAGCCCACTGATCCCCATTACCCACAACTCACACATAGGAGATAACCTCCCGCCATCAGCGTGGCCATTGGAGGCCCATGAAGGCTACATACCGCTGCATCTGGCGCTAACTGATTCTGGACTGCGAACCATGCGAGACTTATCGAACGAACGGATAACCACTCCCCTACACCAATTCCATTATGCGCAACTTAGGCACTTTTACCATAATCTCCCGAACAGAAACAAACTACACAGAGGCCTAACCTGGTTTGAAAATCTCTGCCTCCTGACGCCTGAATCGGAAGGCTCGGTCTCGACTATATACCAAAAACTGATAACGGGGGAAAAAGACACTAACGATCTGTTTAAAAGGCAATGGGAAGAACTGCTGGACACTCCGTTCACGGAAGATCAATGGGCACAGATCCTACTGCGGCAGCACAAGAGTTCGTCAAACACCGCTTACCAAGAAATGAACTATAAGTTAATATCCCACTGGTACCGTACGCCAGCCCTCCTTCATCGAATTAACCCAAACATACCGGACACCTGCTGGAGATGCGAATCAGGAGTGGGAACCATAAAACATATCTGGTGGGACTGTACCGAGATCCGGCCGTTCTGGAACGAACTTGAAACGGAGATACGTGAAGTACTGGGAGAACCCACAACCCTAACGGCGTGCCTAACCCTATTACACCACACAGAAGACTCACTGTCGACTTACAAGAGATCGATCCTTAGACACCTGCTGAATGCAGCTAAGGCTCTGGTACCGCTGTTCTGGAAAACACGGACCCGTCCGACCATCGGACAATGGAGACTTAGGGTCGAGGATATCCACAGAGCCGAGTCTACGATAGCCAGCCTGATGGGGAGACAGGAGAAACACGCAGAACAATGGGCGCCATGGTACCTATACTGCTCATAGGCCTTAACCATCACCTGGCAGGGGGATCGAGCTGCTGGTGTGGGGGTGTTGGGAAGCCCAGAATCGCCGGACACAGCTCCCCGGGTCGCAACCAGTACCCCCGCAACCTACCGCGAAAGTCGCACTGGGGGCCTAGGGGGGCTCACACCCAATCCACACCTCACATGAGTAGCTAAATAAGACCCCAACATTGACATCAGGGTCATGCCAGGGCCCATGGGCAGAGATCGGGAGACAAATTTCCTAGCCACCAAAGTGAACACCTATCGGGCACACTCCCACGATCCCATCCCTGCTCCTGGGACCTCTACAACGACGGGCCCCACTAGCCTGCAAAGCATACATCTTGCCCCACCAGGCATAACACAAGCCTACTGACTTCTCACATACCTACACAGCTGTATGTCACAGGGGTGCACTAGAGATCAAGGTGAAGATAGGACGACCGTGACAGATCCAACCCTACCCCCCCCCCACCCCACCCCCCTCCCTCTCTCTATTTCCCCCCCCCCTCTCCCCAATTTGTTGGGGCTGGGATGACCGCCCACCCTGATATTTGAACGAAGGGGAAAACCTAGAAGAGGGTGATGACGCCCCACAGGACTAACTGCTCCTCAGACATGACACCACACACACTGACTACCACAACTGGCGGCAACGCCATACTAGACCCCAAGCCGATCATACTATGAATGCTGACACCGACAAGCACACATGTTTACCTAATGTTTGGTTGTTGAATGTGCTACTGAAATATTCTTTAATAACGCTATGATCCACCTACTATAGCCATGTTGACCCACACCCTTAGGGACCCAAGGGTCCCGTAGTTTACTGAAGACTATGTTGTTCTCAACTGTTAATGCATATGTATAAAGATTGACCGGTTCTTATACACACCGGGAACAAATGAAGCAAAACGGACATTCTCACGTCATATTCACTCGTAAGCCTATTTGATGTGGATCTGCGTATCCCTCACTTTCATTACTTATTTGGAGACCTGCGAGTCCCACCGTTAAAATGTTTGATACATTTGCTTACTTCTTTATTTTGTCAACTGACCTCAATAAAAAGTAACTTTACAAAAAAAAAAAAAAATAAGATTAACAAGATTAAAATTAAAACAGTTTTAATGTTCTGTACTGCCATGAAGAACCGCATCAGGAACTGAACTTTTTAGTGACTTTGCTAAATATATAATATAAAAAAAAAGGTTATCGTTAAAGAACATTAATAGACCATCCGTAGAAGCAATCATGGTAACCCAGTCATTGGTGCTATAGCTGATGTGGACTATGTGAAGATAGCCCAGGAATTTGACAGGACAAGCATAGTGTGAGTTAGCATCCCACAAGCAGTTATGGTAACAAGCAGTGTTCTGAAGTGATTGCAACACAATTGTGGTCAGCATTGTATACACATCCTGGGACCTTTGCTCAAGATAACCAAACAATATATAATAACAATGCATAGCTTGGCGAGTACTGTGTGCCAAATTAAGACAATGTTAAAGGTTTGATGTCTCCGCTGATGGGTTGCAGAGAGTAACAAAGTGTCAGTGGTGGAAAACAAATTAAAGGATTAAACTACCAGAGGGAAAATGAGGATAGAAAGCTCTAAACTGACCAAGACAGGACAAATGTGAAATACATCTGTGCAAAAATAGCAAAAACAAAAAGAGCTTTAAAATTGTTAATATATAAAACTGCACAAATAATTGTGACCATTGCAGCCAAAAAAAAACATTATTTACATTATATCGCTATAAAGTTTCACAGTATAATCTAGCCAGTGTGTCATGTGATTTAATAGAGATCAAAAGATGCTGATATTATACTAACTAACCTGTCCTCGAACATTGTAGAACAAAGACAAATACCAGTAACGGGGACAGTTTTCTCATGCCCTGTGGTGTCAAAGACAGGGTGACAAAATTTTAACTGGGACATTGTTAGCCAATTTACCTACTTATATGTTGTCTTTAAAATAAAGTCACTCGACGATCTAGCTGTGACTTAGTTTGTCTTTATGGTGTCATGTGGTCATATGTGGAAGTGCAAATTAAAATGTTAGAGATTTATATTATTCACATCAGAGCTTCTCCAGAGAAAATTGACACCTGTTTTCATTAACAACCCACCATCGTAGTTCCCTGTCACCCCTCTATTGTCCTACTCCTCCTTCCAGGCAGGTATGAACCCTTCCACTGTCGTCCTCCTAGTCCTTCCAGACAGGTATCAATCCCTCTACTGTCCTACTTCTCCTTCCAGGAAGGAATCAACCCTTCTGAGCTGCAAGCAAATGCCTAGCATTTCCCACTGCCTGTACAAAGACGATTTGGGCTATCAGGCAAACGCTATACTTAAAGGTCTCTGATACCAAGGAACAGTGAAACCAGAAAACAGGTCTTAAAACTCCGCTACTGGAATCCCTGAAAGAGCCAAGCAGAAGGCATAGATCCTAATAGACCTGCTCTACACATGACTAGAGACTTTACACTAAACGTGTGGTGACACACAAAATAAAAACATAGTAACACAAACATAAAATGGAGCTCTTGGGAATATGTACAATAAGAACTCAAAATATTATGCAAAATTGACGCAAACATATTGGTGACTAGGAACATTCAACCAATAGATGTCCCTGTGGATGATTGTGGTTTTGTCACATTAGCCATTTTTAGAGAGGTAGTCTTCCTCTTTATGTTAATGTGAATGATTGCTCTTGAGAGCCACTTTAGACCCCTCTGCCTGTCCTACTGATGAAATCATACTCTTCTGGAATAGTAAATCTCAGTGTCCCAGTGAGTTTGTGAACCCCAGGGAATTCCATGCACTAAAGCTGTGACTTTAAATCTTTACATTCAGGTCCCAAACAAACTTTTACAACACATATAGTATTGGATGTGTGACCCATTCCTAAGGATGTGTGACCCATTCCTAAACTGGATATGTAGCTCAGAAACCCATATCTAAAGTATAATATATTATTAACAGTTTACATTAAAATGCATCCATTATCCCAGCTGTCAACTGCCATGCAAAAACTACACAGGTGCATACATTCCGATTTCAAAAGAAGGTCACCCATGTGAAACATTCACACACGCACATATCATAAACGCAAAACCACAGCTTGGATGCAACACATGAACGCAATACGTCACCTTACAATCCAGAAAATATATTTCTGCATAATGCTCAAATAGCAGTGTGCAATGAGTAAGCATGGTATCATGCCTTAGCAGAACTTCCTCCCACATTTATGGAAGGGGTTTTAAGGAATTTAAGGAATGGGTTGTACTGGTTTCTCCGGTATTGATAAAAAAATTGTGCGCACGTCACATGGCTTCAAGACTACAAATGACTGTACGTCTTACTGACAGTTAAACCTTTGACTAAGTGCATTTTTCCAGCATGAAACATGTTGGATGTATCTCCTCTGTGTATTTTTGTTTTAATTCTTTGTACATGCTTTAATATATGTTAGTACAGAGAAAACTCCATATTACATCCTAACTCCTCCAACCATCTGGTACCTTTTATTTTTTATTTTTTTTAATGGATCCACAAAAATGTAGTTTAATAAATAAAATATAGTATATGCAATGACTAAATACAATTTAATCATGAAAATATAATCCATCAATGTATACAAGTCAGATGTACAGGGGTGAAGTAAAACAGGTTGTGGGGAGCACAAGTTAAAACATGTTTCCCATTTTCAGATTCTTATTTGCATATTGTACTTGTTACAATTTTGTATAGGATATATATATATATGTGTGTGTTGCCATTTTGGTTATTTTGTTGCTAATTGCAATTCTGGAGCAGGTGTTTTAGCTATTTCCATGCAGTATATGTCATAAAAGATGTCGCAATTAAAGGAATGCGGTAAGCACCATAACCACTACAGTGTGCTGTACAAAAACCCGTTAGTTCTCTTGAGCTAAGCCCTGTATATATTTATTAAACTATTAGTTGATTGCTCTCAGCCAATGAGCAAAGCCTTCCACCTCTTCTGGCTCTTTGTTGGATGTAGTGGGAGACACCCAGCAGACGCCAAGTAAGTAGTCAAACCATTCTAAAAGAGCAAGACTACTTACAATGGGAGTACGCATAGACACCCCTGGCATCATAACCACTATAGTGAGTTGTAGTGATTACGGTTCCTTTAATTGGGAAACCTTATGGGGAAAGTATTTCTAAGTTGAAATATTTCTTGCCCTGCAACATTAACTACTTTTAAGTCTTGTTTTTCTTGCTTGTTGAGAGAGAAGTGGTCAATAGGAACACTAAGATTTTAAAATGGTATTTTCTTTTTTGCATATATATATATCTATATCTATACATAGCCTTTATAGAATTTTTTTTTTTGTTCAATTAAGCCAATATTTAGGAGGCAAGTCTAAATTAAATTCACTCATTAGCTGTCATACCATTAAAATGCATCTCTCATTAGTCATGCACTTGATCTCCTTTTAGAATCCTAGAAGACTGACCTTATCCTAGAGATCACAACTGCATTAATAGTGACAATTAATCAAATTTAGGCATCAAGACTTTGTATGGATTAATGGAGTTAATCATCCCTTTCTGTATGGATCATGTTTCTTTTGTAGAACCCTTAATCACAGAAGAAAACACACTGATAAAAGTAAGTCAGATAACTATATCCAGCTAAGAAAAGTAGACACTTGACTCGGGATGTCGTATGTGTCCGTATATGTATGTGGCAGTGTATGTGTACATGCCCACACATCCCAGCATTTAAATGCCAACACTGCACACAAATATACCCTTGTATTGAAATGCTAACAAACAAACTAATGGGTCCAAACACCAACATTATATTCAAACACACCCCTGCGTTCGAACACCAACACAACCCACAAAGGCATACTTGCCTTCATACACCAACAATAGATACAGACACGCATCTGCATTCAAATGTCAACAGTACACACAGATGCACATCTGCGTTCAAATGCAAACACTACAAACAAAAGCAAACCTGCATTCAAATGCAAACACTACAAACATGCCCCTGCATACAAACACTACACACAAATGTGAATATTATTTAAATTAGTATTTTCTAAATTAAAGTTCCTGTTAAACACTGCAAGTCATTTCTTCAAACCATCTTAAGTAACAATAAACTGTGTCTCACTGTGCAATCTCTGAAAGCACAAAATGTCTGTATTAACACTATTTAGCAACATTTGTCATACTTGGGGAGGTGTTTGACATAATCCATAAATTCTAGAACAGGCCACTATTAATATAATATTCTCTGTGATACGAATCAAGTTCCTGCCCAAAAGTGAAGCTTTTTTTGTTTCAGTTTTGCGGATTTACATTCTTTTTTTTGTATCCATCATGCTAATTTTGTGGTTCACAGAAGGATGTGAATACTATTATCTGTAAAAGCAGCCTAAGTACCTTAAATCACTAACCAAATGCTCTGTGCTTGAAATCGACTGGCTTTCCCTATATCCCTTATAATGATTAAGTAGACCTATTGAGATAAGTGTAAACGATTTATGTCTGCAGCACCAAGATTATTATTCGCTGAAATAAAAGACAGATGAAAAAAAAGAGTTTTGGAGAGAATTCAGACATCTGTTTAAGATTGCAGGTTTAGGAATTTCAAAGATGCTGATATTTTGATGCAAAACACATTATGGCCATTAAGCTAATAATAGTGAAAACATGACAATTTACTTGAATTTGCTTAAATAGTAGGAAACTATGTGTAATTTCATGCATGCAGACTTTAACTATGACAATTCTCATAATATTATTTGCCTGTATTTCTATGTTTGTCCTGTTGTCTGTCTACTTGTCTATAACTTTATCTGTATTGTCTGTCTCTTTTATTCCCCTCTCTTAAACAGTACTTACTGTGCCTTTATAAAGTGTCTCTTGATCAGTCTGTAGCGGTCTCTAACTTAATCTATGTTGCCATTTGTTTACCTCTCTGACTTCATATCTGTTTCTGATTTATCGATGTCTATGTGGACAATGCTTCGACTAACATAACTAGTTCATTTTAGTTTCCAATCACGTCTTTTAATTGCAAGCTACACTACGTGATTTGAGACATGCTGAATGCAATTTGCTGTAATCAATTATTGGCAGAAATGTCAGGGAACCAGTGCCATTACTTTTTAAACTTCTATTTTTTTTTTAGGAATTGAAATCACAAAACATCACTATAAATTAAACATATACACACACGCATGTATTATATAACAATTAAATACATATTTATAGGTATAATAGGTGGCAGAGTCAACTTACCTTCCCAAGTATCCAACAATCCAAAATGCCCCTAGGGATATTTTTAATACATAACTCCTATACTAAATATCTAACACATTGTAATCATGTAAACTGTGAAATAAATGAATTTATACATTAAGTTTGATAGACTACAGTAAGATCAAATGAGGGATATACATTTAATGTGTATGTGTGTGTGTGTGTGTGTGTACACAACAGACATTATTATAACAATATTTTTTTATGTCAATATTATGATCCACTAACTGCAAAACGAATCCTTTTAGATGTATTTAGAAAGTTCTTTTTTTTTCTAAGCTATGAAAATAAGATCCAAAACTTTGAAAAATGGAGAGACTCACTAACACACTAACAGACTGCATTTCCAAAAATGACGTGCCAGATTCCATAAACCTTAAAGCAGATGTCTGAGGTTTTTTGTGGACCAGCTATCTCATTGATGTTGGCTTGACACTGATCTGAAGTTAAAGAAACTTCAGCTTCTCAGCCAAAAATGACCCCATTGACTAAGGCTGGACAACACATTATAATATATTTAGCCAGCCACACGGACTCAAGCTGTTGGACTGCTACTCGCATAACATTCAGAAAAAAAATTAAGGGTCTAATAATTGAAGCCACACTGTTTCAGGTGGGTGAAATTATTATAATTTGTTTCTGCTTCTCGATTGACCCTCAAATTACTTACACTTATGGTCATGTTGTCATGGACAGGGACTTATTTCTAAGGTGGTTATGGTGACATAAGTGTCTTCTGCCCACCCAATATAAAAACAGTTTGACTTCGTACCTGGGGCACCACTCCCTGACTCTCTACAACCGCCACAAGAGCTGTAAGCTCTCCCTAGGAACTTCCGTTAGCTCTCCTGAACTAAGCCCTATAGTGCTCATTGGGTGATAGTGATCAGTTGACACTAAGCCATGCCATACTAGGCTTAACTCTACTGGATGCTGCAAAGAGGCAGGGAGATGTGCCTGGTGGAGCCCAGCTTAGATGTTAAACCATTCTAACTTACATTGGGAGGATGGCAGTTCACTCCACGCACCATGAAAACTACAGTGCAGTTCAGTGGTTATGGTGCATGGAGTGCTCATTTAAATGACTTGGTCACGCCTTTGACAACGATAGATGTATTGTCAGAGTGAAATTGTATTTACCCAAATATATAAAATGTGGATCCCTAATAATATTAGCTATTTATTGTTGTCTTCAGATTAAAAATATGATTACGTTCAAAGAAACAAATCCGTGTTTGAGGCCCAATCTGCTAGATTTGTAGCCTTAGGTTTTAAAAATAATTGGCTGTACATTATCTATGTTGTAATTAAAAAAATTTCAAAAAACAAAACAAAGCTCAGGTTTACATTAGCTGTGCCATATCCAAGTGGTTTAGGTTTTCACAAAACTCTATTTAAAAAAAAAATGATAATTTTATCCCGTCCAACTTTGGGCTGAGAGTACAAGGCTAAACTATTTCCATCTATTATTGTCATTCAAAAAAAGAAAGGACACACTCTTCACACATTCAGCTAGTGAATGTGTTTTAGGAGTCCGGAGTGTCCCTTTAATACTTCTGGCAGAAGGAATAAGATACATGTGTTGATTCAATGATAGAAAGAGGTGCAAATGCATAATTTCAACAGGGAGTCGGCATCATTTATCCGTAGCACAAGACATGCTATCACAATAAATGAAAACAAACATTTCACGAGGGAGCCTAATTACATGTTAAAAATCCTTTGCAGCATCCACAGTGGTGATTTGCGGAAAGTAATTATATGCAATGGCTAAGTGGAAATGCTAACAAACAAACCTTAAATAAAATCCCAGCCACAGATGGATATTGTGGCTATTTAAATAAACAAAAGAAACTGTCTTTTTTTCCTCAAAAAGGAGTCTTAACGGAAAACTAATAAATACCAATCAGCTCCGCTACATTGCAGAGAAAGCAACACAGGATCAAATTTATTTTACAACAATGGCAATTGTTTTAACTTCAATATGCACGCCCTACGCATATGTACGCCAGTACACCTCCACCCTAATATAAAGGGTTTTCAGGAAACATATTGGATTTTAAAACCTGTTAGCTATATACAGTGGATTTTCACCAGCTCAGATTTATAAAATTTGAAAAGTTTATGGTACGAAACCTGATCATCAATCCATCTTTTCTAATTATCTCTGCTCCTCCAAAGACAGCCTTACTAGCTTATTAATTTTACTGTGCCGGAGGGGTGAGCAAAATAGAACTTATAAAAAAGGTTAAAACCTATGGGATATGTATAATTCTAGTGCAACTGATCCCACTGATGTGTTTTTTTGTTTTTTGTTTTTATCAACCTAGAAGTTACAGATGAGCATAAATTCTAGAAAGTGAATACAAATCTGTATTAACCCTAGTTCCCTATTGAGAATTAAACATCTTAGCATGGACTCTTAGAGTAAAAACACCACATGTAAGCCATCTGTAGGTGGTTTTAGTTGCTGGGACTAGTAGTGCTGTGTTGCTTGCAATCTGATGCTGATAATATGTAATACTGATATCCCAGTTATATGATTTAAGATGTAGCGGGCAAAACACTGTAATGCAGGAGGACCACTCAGCCATATGCTAAGGCTTGAATAGCTTAATACACTGAACAAAATTATAAACGCAACACTTTTGTTTTTGCCCCCATTTTTCATGAGGTGAACTCAAAGATCTAAGACATTTTTTCTATGTACACATAAGGCCTATTTCTCGCAAATATTGTTCACAAATCTGTCTAAATCTGTGTTAGTGACCAAATCTCCTTTGCCGAGATAATTCATCCATCTCACAGGTGTGGCATATCAAGATGCTGATTAGACAGCATGATTATTGCACAGGTGTGCCTTAAGCTGGCCACAATAAAAGGCCACTCTAAAATGTGCAGTTTTACTGTTTTTGGGGGACGGGGGGGTCCGAAAACCAGTCAGTATCTGGTGTGACGACCATTTGCCTCACGCAATGCAACACATCTCCTTCGCATAGAGTTGATCAGGTTGTTGATTGTGGCCTGTGGAATTTTGGTCCACTCCTCTTCAATGGCTGTGCGAAGTTGCTGGATATTGGCAGGACCTGGAACACGCTGTCGTATACGACAACCCAGAGCATCCCAAACATGCTCAATGGGTGACATGGCCGGTGAGTACGCTGGCCATGCAAGAACTGGGATGTCTTCAGCTTCCAGGAATTGTTTACAGATCCTTGCAACATGGGGCTGTGCATTATCATGCTGCAACATGAGGTGATCGTCGTGGATGAATGGCATAACAATGGGCATCAGGATCTTGTCACGGTATCTCTGTGCATTCAAAATGCCATCAATAAAATGCACCTGTGTTCATTGTCCATAACATACACCTGGCCATATTATAACCCCACCATGGGCCACTTGATCTACAACATTGTACAACGCAATACATGCTGTCTGCCATCTACCCTGTACAGTGAAAACCGGGATTCATCCGTGAAGTGAACACCTATCCAGAGTGCCAAATGCCATCAAATGTCGGTTACGACAACAAACTGCAGTTAGGTCGAGACCCCGATGAGGACGACGAGCATGCAGATGAGCTTCCTGGTCTCAGACAATCTTGGAGGTGAAGATGCTGGATGTGGAGGTCCTGGGCTGGTGTGGTTACCCGTGGTCTGTGGTTGTGAGGCCGGTTGGATGTACTGCCAAATTCTCTGAAACACCTTTGGAGACGGCTTATGGTAGAGAAATGAACATTCAATTCATGGGCAACAGCTCTGGTGGACATTCCGCAGTCAGCATGCCAATTACACACTCCTTCGAGACTTGCAACATCTGTGGCATTATACTGTGTGATAAAACTGCCATTTTAGAGTGGCTGTTTATTGTGGCCAGCCTAAGGCACACCTGTGCAATAATCATGCTGTCTAATCAGCATCTTGATATGCCAAACCTGTGAGGTGGATGGATTTTCTCAGCAAAGGAAAAGTGGTCACTAACACAGATTTAGACAGATTTGTGAACAATATTTGAGAGAAATAGGCCTTTTGTGTACATAGAAAAAGTCTTAGATCTTTGAGTTCAGCTCATGAAAAATGGGGGCAAAAACAAAAGTGTTGCATTTATAATTTTGTTCAGTGTAGCTCCGGAAGTTGAGAATCTATCTAATACCATATTGTGATTCCTTCACTTCTCAGACTAAGTATATCACATGTGGCACCACTGAGAACTACACCCCAAGATTAAGCACCCCTTTATATGATAGGTTTTGTCATATGTGTAAGGATGAACTTAAAGGGACACTATAGTCACCAACATAATTTTAGCTTGATAAAGCAGTTTGGGAATATAGCTAATGCCTCTGAAGTCTCAATGCTCAGTTCACCGCCATTTAGGTGATAAATCACTATTGTTTCAATACATACAGTCCTAGCCACACCTCCCTGGCTATGACCTACATGAAAAAAAGGTTTAATTTTCAGATGTTACATTTCTTTAGAAGTTTTTATCTCCTGCTTTTTGTAAAAGGAAAAAACTAGGACACACTCTTCACATATAAAGCATTTCAGCAAGTTAATGGGCTTTAGGGGTCTGTAAATGGAACTTTAAATGATCACTATAAGGTCAGGAACACAAACATGTATTCCTGACCCTATAGTGTTAACACCACCTTCAAGCCTCACTGGGCCCCTCATGCCTCCATAAATATAGTAAAAATCTTACTGTATTCAAGCCTGAAACTGTAAATCTGCATGCTGTTAGATTCAGAAAAACAAGCAGTCTGCTGACATGTGGTAGCCTGATCCAAGCTATAGTTCTCAACTGAACAACCTCATTAAGCTGAAGTTGTTCAGGTGACTATAGTGTCCCTTTAAGTGCACACAGGAGGCTCCTGCAGGGTTTAGAAGGTTTTTTACAGAGCAGGGGAAAATAAAATCAAAATGTAACAGACTGCAGTAAAGGAAGTTTAAACATTAGATCTCTCTTTACAGGAAGTGTTTATGAAGACTGTGCAAGTTATATGCACGAATATGGGACTATGGCTGCATTAACACAGTGATTTAATGCCTAAATTGCAGAGAATGGAGCAGTACGACTTAAGGGGCATAACCTATACACCAGAACTGCTTCAATAAGTTGTTTTAGTGCCTATAGTGTCTTTTTGAGCTCATCCTTACACATAAGCCACTATTCCCTCAAAAAATATAGAGGTGCTGAATCTTGGGGTGGCGTCCCCATAGTGCCACATGCGGTTTACTTAGTCTGGAAAATGAAGGATTATGAATGATATGACATTAAATAGATTCCATATTCCGGAGCTGTTAAGAGGCCATTGAAAGGGCACAAATAGGCAGCAATTATTATTATAAAGATTAATGTATTATAATAAGCAAAGAAAGTAAAATATAAAAAAAATACCATTTGAAGATTCTAATACTGTAGCACGTGCACAAGCAGGTGCTACAGCTGGCAGACTCCTCTCAGAGCAGGAGCCAATCAGGAGCCACTCACACTGGCCTATTTATTTTTTATTTTTTTTTACATTTCAAAATCCTTGTCAGCTGTGGGATATGTTGTTTATTCCCGAGCCTCTATGCCACACATAACAAAGTCTGGCTAGGATGCATAGAACTACAGTTTGTGTACAGCTCTCTGCTGAGCCACCTGCTTTGCATGGAAGTCCAGTTGGAATATCGTAGTTTGAGATCTGTCACTTGGTGTTTATTTTCCCCTTTAATGTCCCATTTGTATAAGAGACCATGTGAAAATGAAGTAAATAACATATTATGGGATTTCTGGGTGGAAATTAATTCAGTTGTGCATGTACAGATATATAGCTCTATTGAAGGCCACATTCCTTTATGTCCCAGGCAGTCATCATGAATGCTACAAGGAACACATTAATCTTAACTATATTAACCTATTTCAAGTTCATTTTCATTCTGCAGTGATTCTGTTTTAAAACATCTTTTAGGCATGGTTTTCACTTATTTTCATTGACATATATTTTGTTTTAAAACATCTTTTAGGCATGGTTTTCACTTATTTTCATTGACATATATTTTGTTCGTCACCTCATTCTCAAAATGAGTATTTCATAAAGATATAACTTTTATAAAATACTCAGATTGACTGTTGGAATTTCACTGAATCCAGTTAGTAGATATACTGAAATAAAGTAGGGACTGCTTTGTCTCAGTATGTTCCTACACCTGACAAGGTGTACACAAGATGGAGCTACCATGGCCAAGCCTTCTCATTTGTCCCAAATGTCACCAGTGACCAGGGAAATTATGTCTTCCTGTTGAGATCCCACGGTTCTTGCGTAATCCTCCATTAACCTCAATGTTCTACTCTCGCGCATGTGTGAGAGTACAGCGCTGACGTCAGCTCTTGGCAGCTGAAGAGGAGCAGATGGAAAAGGATATTAGAGCTGGTGATGGACAGGTAAGTAAATCTCACCTTACCTTGCCATCCTGGCCTCCGGACCATCAACAGTGATGCCACAAAATTATGCAAAGACCCCAGACAGTGATTCAACTTAAAAATCGATTATTTTTTTAGTAATTGATTTTATAAATTAGTTGGGGTTTTTTTTTCCAATCGATTTTTTTTTGAGGCACACTTTAACAGGCACTTTTTTTGTAGTAGTAGTAAGTGACACTGCCAAACATAAATGTGTAGAAGCAGTGAACAGAAACATATGTCTCAGCATACCTGAGCTAACACAAAAATAATGCTTGTATATAGCAAGATGATATTGCACATGTACTCATATATAAAGTATTCATGCCCTTTTAAGTTAAAGATATAACATGTTACAGAATGAGAATTCCACCAGCATTTATCTATGCAGCTAATATTTAAAATACACTATAGCTAAGATAATTCTGGATAATAAAAACATCAACATGCTCGACGATTAACTAATTGTTGGGTAGATTATAATATTTATATGACACGAAAGTGTAAGCCACAGTGCTCATTCATAAAAACTAGGAACAAAAATGCAAAAACATTGGCTTAGCTTAAATACAAAAATAAGTAGACCTCAATGGTGTCGCTCAATCATAAATATAAAGTGTCCACCAAAATAGGGCAGATATAGGGACAGATGGAACAATATCATGTTGTATAACAATTAGTCAATGCCTATTATTTAATTTTTGACATTTGTATTAGTGTTTGGAATTTTATTTGAAAATGTATTAAATTTATTACAAAAACCTTAACCACTCCTACTTTAGCATCTGGGAGAGCTAGAGCTCCTACTTAAAGCTTCCATTAGCTTTCCTGAGCTAAGTCCTACACCATCAATCTTAGCTCAGACAGAGGGCTTCTGGTTCTCTTGTAGCTGTAGTCAGGGCCGCCATCAGGGGGTGACAACCATGACGAATGTCAAGGGCCCGGCAGCCTTGGGGTGCCTGCCTGCAGAATTGCTGCCGCTGCACTGAGGCCCGCATGCTTTTGAGGCCCATCGGTTGGCCTATGCAGCGCTGCGGCCGTGTAATAGCGCGACCGGGCCCCTTTAAAAATGTCAGCCACACCTAGTGCTGGAAGGAAGTGATGGCTGGTCACTTCCTCCCAACTCACTCCGTGCAGGAGGGAGAAGAGACAGATTGGAAGCCGTAAAGAGGGAGAGCCAGACCGACTCCCATCAGCCCCAGCCACCCTCCTGCACTGAAAAAGTAAGAAACAGGAGGGTGGCTGAAAAATTACCTGCATGTGTGTGCTTCTGTATGTATGTATCTGTATGTCAGGATGTATGTATGTTTGTGTCTGTGTCAGTGTGTATGTGTATGTGTATGTATTCCAGTGTCTCTATGAATGTCAGTATGTATGTATGTATGTATTTGTGTGTGTGTGTGTCAGTATGTATGTATGTTATTTTTTATTATTATTATCATTTATATAGCACCAACAAATTCCGTAGTGCTTTTATCTGTATGCTTGTATGTATGTATGTGTGTGTGTGTGTGTGTGTCTGTCTATATGTATGTATGTATGTCTGTGTGTCTGTATATATGTTAGTATGTGTCTATGTGTCAGTATGCATGTCTGTATGTGTGTGTATGTCATTTTCAGTATATGTCACTGTTAGTATGTATGTGTGCTTGTAAGTATGTTTCTGTGTGTCTGTATGTGTGTATCTTTGTGTCTGTGTATTCTGTGTCAATGTTTGAGAGTCTGTGTATCTGTGGGTATATATGTGTGTGTGTCAGTGTGTGCATCTGTGTTACTGTGTATTTGCATGTGTATCAGTATGTATGTATGTGTGTCTGTATGTCAGGATGTATGTATGTGTGTGTCTGTGGTAGTATGTATGTGTGTTTGTATGTATTCCAGTGTCTCTATGAATGTCAGTATGTATGTATGTGTGTGTGTGTCAGTATGTATGTTATTTTTTATTATTATTTTTATTATTATTATTATTATCATTTATATAGCACCAACAAATTCTGTAGTACTTTTATCTGTATGCTTGTATGTGTGTGTGTGTCTGTATGTATGTATGTCTGTGTGTCTGTATATATGTTAGTATGTGTCTATGTGTCAGTATGTATGTCTGTATGTGTATGTCAGTTTCAGTATGTGTCACTGTTAGTATGTATGTGTGTTTGTAAGTATGTCTCTGTGTGTCTGTATGTGTGTATCTTTGTGTCTGTGTATTCTGTGTCAATGTTTGAGTGTCTGTGTATCTGTGGGTGGGTGTGTGTGTGTGTGTGTGTGTGTGTGTGTGTGTGAATCAGTGTGACTATGTATTTGCATGTGTATCAGTATATATGTCTATGTATAAGTGTGTGTGGAAGTGTATACACTACTCAATACAACCCTAACTGAAACAATGATCCTGAGTGGAATTACATGGTAGTCCCTGTGATTGCAATCGAGAACCTGCAAAGATCTATTTATTTGAGTACTTCAACACAGAAATCTAATAGAAGGATTACATTACATACCTCAATGAATAAAACGGACACCAACAAACTTCTAATAAGTTAATAATTCAACATTAACATATTGCAAATATACAGGGTGATCCACTAAAGTGAGAATTCAAGGTGAATTAAAAATGAATTCCAAATTGAAGGTCAATAAAGCCGAACTGGAAAAATGATTTGTCAGCCATTCTTTCCGTTGGATACTCTGGGTTTTGGCAGGTTATTTCCTTTTAAATTATATATTTTTTAAAGATTTAGAATACCCTATTCAGCATTACCAGATCTCCCTGTAAAACGAGGATACACATACCTGGAATCCAATCCCAGACGAAGGCCCAGCGCTGGTTTCCACAAACACTCCGACATTACTGTTAACCACTCAAGGTCCAATCAAATGTTTCTCAAAGAAAAACATTTGATGGGAATGTTCTACCGGCTCAGGGCAGATAAGGGGAGGGAGAGAATGAGGGGTAGATAATGAGGGATATTAAACAAAATATTAAAAAAACAAGAGTGTTAAGTATCGGCAGCGATAGCAGTGGGGACTTGAAAGACTGGGGAAAGGTAGATGCCTGCTTCTACTTGCAGCCTGCAAGGAAGAAGCTCAATGCATCTGTCACCAGCATCAGAATTGATATGAGACAGTTCAGAACAGAGTTCTGGGCTGCCTAAATTACTTGTGCAACTATCCCTTGACACAAAAGTGCAAATAACTCTGTATTTGCAGAATTTCCAGCAGAAACACTACACATACAGACTAAAAGCAGAAGTAGCCAAGGTAGTTGGAGTAACCCTTTAAATGTAAAATTCAATTTGAATTCTTAATTTAGTAAATAACCCTCATAATGTAATTGGTGTCTAAAACATATTCTGTCTAATTTCAGCAGGGCCTGCACTTCCCCAATTAAAAAATTCTAAATCTGACTTTTCCAATGTCATTTAGTCAGTTTATTCCTGTCAATGGAAAACAGTTGATAGATGATGATTTTTTTTACTCAGATGCCAACCAAAATTAAAACAAAACATAACCAAAAATACTGACAAATGTGCTTTGGAACCCTAATAGTCACGGGCTAATGACTTAGCTAGACTTTTATTAGAGTGAGCAGGCACTGCCTACTCACTCTTTAGTAAACATGCTGCCACCCATGGCAGAGGCAAAACCTCCCTTATACTAATATGGGGATCATATTGCCCCCATAGATATATATATATATATATATATATATATATATATATATATATATATATATATATGGCATTGCCTTTATATATATATCTATAAAGGCTACATTACCTTGCATTTAGGCTGCAAAACTACGTTGCCGGGTGCACTACTAGGGCTCCAATATCCAAAAATGAAAAAGTAGATGGCTGCACTCACAGTCTTCCAATAAAAATGTACCTTTATTCCAATTACGTTAAGAACAGGATCAACGTTTCAGTCCCCCTCAGGGACCCTCTTCATCTATCTATAGGTAATAGATATCGAATTTGATATTCAAACCAGTGTTTATTGGCTGCTGATAACCTGTACATGGTGGTTATTTCATTGTTTGGAACCATTAAATGGCTTATCAGAAGCTGATGAACTGTCAATAAATGTGAACGGCAAGAATTAAATCGAGACCTTAGTTTGAAATATTGAATTTTCTGTACATTTGCTACATCAAAAAATCTATCAGTGTAAAACCACTATACAAAAACACACGACTGCAGAGGAAGGACAAAGCCAATTTCAATATTTCTTTACCAGCACAATCCATTTAAATTATGACCCAGAAATATCAGATTTTAACTTGACAAGAAAAGGAACGACGCTGGCCAGAAGCCAGCCCCTGAATGGGATTGTTGAAATGATGTGTTGACATTTGAGGACTATAAAAGGCAGGACTTTCATGGCAGACGCCCATGTCAATCAGCATATTCTGTGTATTGTGCTCAATAATGCGCCTGTTGTACAAAATAAAGGGCTGTCTGCACCTGTGGCGAGCCTGCAATATACTCTTACAACACCACTGTGTTGATGAATAAATCATTTTTTAAATCAAAACCATTTAATGGCACGGCATGTGTGTTGCATCAACTTGATTAATAGATATTCCCTGTTGATTTTTGTAACTCATGCGCTAGATGACCTTGCACAATGGTAACCCTGTGATTGGTATGAACTTCTGTCTAACATCTGGCAAATTTCCAGCAAAGGGCAAAATCCTTATTTTGAAGATACATCTTCAAAGGATCTTGTGTTTATGGACTGTCTTGTTCTATAAAGCCAAGTGATACTGTCTACCCTAGTCATTCCAACTATTTCATGTTGAGGACTGTATATTATTCAAAATCATTGGCCAAAGGGCTGGCGTCATTAAATGAATGGTATAATGTAGTGATGTCCCACATTGTGATATTGAGAGCTGCAAGGTTTAACAATCTTGGTTTGGAGAACTGGATTTAATTATTACTATGGTAAAATAGAATCCAAAGGTTTGCCGGGCATCATAGTAACTATAAAAAAAATAAAAAATAAAAATGAAAAAGTATTGAGGCCAACATGGACGTAATGCAATAGAACCAGAACAAACAGTGCAGCAGATATGGGTTAGAAAGCCTAAATTCAATGAAATTACCCTCCTGGTAATGCTTATTCCAAACATAAAACAAGGAATGTCACATAAAACAGTGAATATCAAAATAAATGCTACGTGGATGAATTTTCTGATAAAATAAGTAGAGTGAATGTTGTGAATGTGCTGTAATCACCAAGGTGAGGAGAACAAGGTTATCTGGTACAATTGGTCGAAAAAGCTTGTTTGAAAGCAAGACTACTTAATAGGGATTCTCATTCTCGTGTTTTCAGAAGCGTAGACATATCTCTTTGCCATAGAAGTAGTGAGGAGTTAGCATAAGATAACTTCTTTGAGAAATCCTCTATTTCCTTTTGAAATAATGCAATTAGAAGTTATGGAACTTTGTCTAGCATAATGCTACCTATATTGCTCTACTTCACTTTAGTAAGCACTCATATGTGGAATACCATGGCACACACGCACAGCTCTTGGGTGAAATGGTGTTTCACTGTGTGCTTATAGACAAATGCAACATACCCTGCCAAGCTACTCACACACATGAATAAGCCTGTTAGCTAATTGACTTAATTGACTTGATGTTTTCTTTAATCTAAGTTTCAACGTTCATGTTATAACAGCAACCTTTATATATGTTGTATTGGTAACCAGCGATATCTCACAAAGTGTTAAAATTTAAATTTAAACCAGTGATAACCTTCATACGCTTTATATTGGCACCAGCGATATCTCTCTGTATGCAACCTGTGACAACACATAACATGTTGTGATGTTTTCAATTACGGCAGCCTTACCATCAGCCATAACATAGCCTACGTTTAACCATAGCTGCACGTTTAAGCCTGTAATCATACCAATTTGTATTTTTGCCTAGAATTAATCTAAGTGTAAACCTAACCAATGGAAGAGTACACTACAAGTTAAGCAGGCTGCTAGCGTACAAGCGGGGCTTACTCCCCTTGTCATACCTTTCACCCTTTCCAAGCTATCTTTAACTATTACTAATGGAACACTGATCAGTCTGATCACCTTCACTGTTTATAACTCAGCTCGTTTCCTATTCTGACTCCTAAAACATAAAATGTGCAAAGTTTTTAAATGCCATACAAATGTTCAGCTATGTCTATATTTTTTGCTTGCACCAGCTATTGTGGCAGTGCAAACATGTCTGTTATATCTGTGCACAAATAAAAAATAAAAAAATAAAAAGTTATGGAACTTCTAGAACTTCATCCAATAGAGATGTATCTAGATCAGGGTTTGGATCCTATTTTCATTACTTGCTTTTTGTAGCATATTTGAAAATGATAGATATTTTAATATATATTGGCCTCTTTTATTATCTGATCCCTGGTTACATTTGGGTACTTTTCAGAGAGGTTTACGTGTAAAAAAACATTTTTTTGCGCCTTTTAAATTGAAGCCAGAAGTAGATCCACTTAGAAAGTATAGAAAACAAAAGAAAGTGGAAGCTCAGAGTATACCAAATCAGAAAGGCAGTGAAGGGGTTAACCCTAAAATGGAACAGAATATGATGAAAAGAGAAAGAGAGACACTGCCAGGAAAAGTGAGAATAGTAGAAAGAAATTAAAACTTAACTTTTAAAAGTGAATCGATAAAGGTGATTAAGAAACAAATCTAATTACTCTAATTACTCTCAATTCCCAATATATAAATGGGGAAAAAAAAGGAGAGAAATGGGACTAGAGACATAAAGAGTCAATTAATAAGAAAGACAGATCTCAGGAGTAGTAGTGGTGGTTTGTCCAACTCACAATAAGCTATAATATAAAGCTAAATTACAACCCATATGTTGTATTGCAACAAAAAGGGAAATGCAATCTAATGTTGCAAAATAAATATCGATGGTTACAAGTTTGGACACTTTCCTGAATTGTAACACTGTGCACAGAGGTGTCAGTAAGAGTATGAAGGTTTGGACATGATATTCTATGATATGTCTGCGGATATAGGTATTTCTTAGACACAAGAGAATAGATGTACCAAACCTAAATTAGTCTGTCTCTTATAAATTGAAATAATGAAAAAAATAATAAATAAAGATATGACTATAAATAAATTGATAAATCTGTCAGTTAGCAGCTGTTCACATGCAATACTATGCCTTCCTTATCAGAGGTCTGCACCTAGAGTAATCAGATACATTGATGGAAATCAATACATATGCTAAGGTGTGCCTACAAGGGCATCACGAAAATCAAATAAAATAAGATAACTCTGGTATTGGTACAGGCTTAGTAGAGAAACGAGAGGTAGAAGATATGAACGTAAATCTAACTGTGCCTTCGAGGGCACCTGCCTCTAATACAAAAGACTGAACTAGCTGACTATCTGGAAAAAAGATACAATGCAAAGCCCTGGTAAGCTGTGAATAGGAGATCTAGAGGCTCAAATGAGCGTATACTAGTTCTCTAGTTCTCAAGCGCTGTGCGCAAATGCCAAAAATTAATGGCATAAATAGAGAAATATAGAAAAATACACAGTGCCTTAGCCTGCTATCGAAGATAATCAGGAAACTGTTGTGTTAGTGACAACAGATAGTTAAATCTTTCTAAATCAAAGGCTAAGGCTAAGATGGTCAAATATCAGGGTAAAGGTCTCCCAAAAACCCCCAACCCCGACACGCGTTTCGCCGGTAAAGCAACTTTTCAAGGGGAGAAGTATAATCTTAAACCAGGTAACTATAGATGTAATGAGAGAAAGTGTATTCTGCAACTTATTTTGCTAATGGTAGCTGTAGCCTATAGGGTAAGTCCAACTTTGTGGTTACTAGAACATTAAAGACTCCTCCAGAGCGTGCATTTGACCTCCCCATAGGAATTATTCAATGCTTTTTTTTATGGGAAAAATCTGACGCTGGAGGTCCGTGAGGATGTCCAGCGTCAGATAACGGACCAAAATTCAGTTTGGATTCCGGGAGCCCTCTAGTGGCTGTCTGGTAGACAGCCACTGAGGGCAGATTTAGAGCTGCAATGTAAACAGTGCAGTTTCTATGGAATTGCAATGTTTTACATTGCAGCACTAAGTGCAGTAGGATCACAGCACCCAGACCACTTCAATTAGCTGAAGTAGTCTGGGGGCCTACAGTTACCCTTTAAGGGAACCATGAGGCAGGCAATGGAATTAGAAGTTATTCCACCTTCTTATGATACTCAGATTAGGATAAGGAGATTATTTAAAGCTGAGGCGAGATGGATATCTATTTTAGAGAATATGGTACCAAGAAGGTTAAATGAAATGCTTGATGCTCTCCTTTTTTATATCATTTTATTTTTCAAGCTTTATCTAAATATATGTATGTAATCATGTTTCTGTTTTTTATGTGTAGCACTAGTCACTCGATGGGTTTTCATTTTATGCAAGAATAAAATATAGGAAAATGGTTTGAATAACTATGTATGAATGTATCTTTTAATACACTGTTAGAATGTAGCGAATTGCTGGCTACTAATTAGAGAATGAAACTATGGTGCCTTCGATATGCAAATAACGTAATTGATGCTGTCCGAATGCCTATTTAAGCTCTCCTTGCATTGAGTCCCACATGTTCGTTTTGAGAAATTTCAGTCATTTGAATGAAATGCGTAGACGTTTGTGGCACTTTATGCCCTTGCTGGATTTTTTTATACTTTTTTTTATACTTGGGATTTATACTTGGGATTGTCTTATTTTTGGGCGAGATTTTGACATTTTTATTACTGTGAAGTTACTTACTTGTGGAGCTGTTACTACCTTATTTGTGGCCGGAGACATACTTGGATAAGCTTAAGGACAAGTGTTGGGTACCCAGGTTCTTTGGATCTACTAGTGTGAATCTGGACTGAAAGCTTGTGATCTCCTTATTTTGATGATTACTGTCCTTTTACAGCATTGACTTATATTATAAGATTTATCCTTACTGCGTTTATTTTAATATTCAGTGCTTTATTTGACATTTCCTGTTTTATGTTTGGCATAGATATTACCAGGAGGTTACGTCAACACAAAAAAGAGAGGAATAGGAGTGTGCTGAGTGGTTGTATTCAAGAGATATAAAACTATATATAAAAATATATGAATAAAACTTCACTTTTATTGAGTAATATCTGTTAAAAATCAATATGCACAGAAGCCCCTTACTAATAACAATTCTACCAATGGATTATGTATATATGGCCCCTTTATTCCTTGTCTTTATCCTAGGTGTAAGAGATAAAGGACACAATAACTAAATGTACTAAACACAAAATGCAAAACTAGGAGTATGTACTTGTATATAAGTCTCGACTAAATCTCCTAGTGCAGAAAAACAGAAGGAGAAATAGCCAAAAAAAGAAATGTGATACAAAACAAAATCAATAAATGAAAAAGTGAAAAAATACTGAAAAAAGATAGGGGATAGGGGGACTGTCGCCTAAATCTTCAATAGCCCTAGGTTGCTAAGTACAATAGTCTAGCTTGACTCAAGTGGTAGATCAACAAGCAATTGGTCTCAGGGTAGACCACTGCACTACTCATCCTATAACGTCTTCTATAATAGTGCTAGTGCTGTGCCTATAGGATGTCTCCCTGTACCCTATATCTGAGCCTTCGAGGGCACCTAAATATAGTTATTAGTGCCAACGCTGCATTTTGCAGCCGCTTAGTAAATAGCTCCCTAATTCCCACGGTATTAGGAAGCTATTTACTAAAAGGTTGAAAGACCAAAATTGTGAGGGGGAAGCAATAAACCTAAATACCTTTAAAAATGTTTAATCATAATTACCATTAGATGTCTTCTTTTTTTCTAAAACCTTATTATTTCAGCCCCAAAAAAGGCCAAATAAAAATCCATAATTCGAATTTATAAAATAAAATAAAAATCTGAGCTCCAAAAAAAACTTGATGAAAAAAAAACCAATGGCATTTAAAAAATAATTCATCTTCACCCAGCAAGGGCAACGCGCAGACCGAGCTGCGCAGAGCGTTGAAAGGCTTATAAAGCCTTTCCACGCCCTGCAATTTGACTCAGAGCCCTCTAATTGGTTGGTTTAAGCCAACCAATAATAGTGCTCTGATAGGTAAATCTTGAGCCTTGCCTGATTAGTTACTTGCACAGAGCTTGACTTTGTGAAACACGGAGTTGGATACTGTGAACCGACGCTGGACATCTTCACGCTTTGTATGAAGACGTCCTGCGTCTTGCGAATACACATGCTAACGGCTTTTTCACCTGCTCTTTATGGCCATGTGCTTACCTGAACTCCCACTGTCACAACAAGGAAGGAGTCTCAGATGTAGCGTCCTTTTGATTTTTGTTTGTCCAACCTGTTCTGTTGATCTGATCTTTTGTGAAATCCCTTTAACCCGTTAGCTTGCCTATGCAGCATTTTAACCACTTTTTGTTCTTTTATGACCAACCTGTTTAAACATTGCTGTTGAATATGTTAAAGCTATATAAATAATATTATTTGCAACTTTTTTCGGATAAACGGAAAAAGTAGCAATGTCTTCCTTGTTACAGGTCTTCTTGTGCCGTCATACTCACCAGCATATTTGGAAGACAGAGTATTTCTAAAAGGTTGTTTTTTTCCCTTTACAAATCATAACGCAGGATGGTTGAAAGTTGTTTTTTGTTTTTTAATTACAGAATAAAAATTAACATAAATAACTGGCATAACATTTGAATTATCTTTTTATGCTCACTGAATATGTGTTCTATGTATTAAGAAAAACCTGAGAGACCTTTAACGTTGCAGTTAGGAAGCTGTGGTTAGGCAGATGCACGTTGTTTCTTTCTAATATTTACATTATCGATTGCTTCAATGTGCAAAAAGCAGGAAAGAGGCCTGAGCATGTGAGCGAGTTTGTTTATTCATTAATTATAGGGTTTTAATTCTTCAAAATAAATAGAAATGCAGATGTACAGTCCTGAGGTTATTCCAGGTCTTTGCATATGATGGCTTTTGAAACGGACTCACCCTATACATGTTTAGCTTTTGATGTAATTTTGATGAAAGATACCCAAAATCTAACCCTTAAAGCACCTCTGTCTCTTGCAGGGTATGTGTACTTTAGCTGGTCAGAATGTTTTATATCCTGAATGACATCAGACATGTACAAGCCATGTGTCTCTACGTCCCATTGGAACTTTAATTGCTCTATGCTATGTACTCAAATCAGTCATTAGAAATAATTGAATTTACTAAAACCAGTATTCCTTTTAAGTAGGCACCCCCTAACAGTCGCCTTAACTTTCATCTCTTCAGACATTGATATCCGCCTGATGTGGAGCTGTTCTGAAATTCTAGGTGACTCACTAACAACAACTTAGGCAACTAAAATGTAACAGTGTATCTTACTAACATACTGATTTCTAAACACATTTATTGTTATTCACTCAGGCACACCAACAATATGGAGCTTGTAGAAAAAAGGGACAGAGGTATTTGGGCCCAAAATAGATAGGGACACTTGGGAGGTCTGCTAATTTGGGGGTGATACATTTTCTGTTAGGGAGTTTTATGCTTCACGTTGTCCAGGAAATGTCAAAATAATTTTTTTGTCCGTTTTTCGATATTTTTTCACATTTTATTTTAATATAACAAAATGTATTAGTATTCTGTATAAATTCTCTCTGGAAGCTGACTTCAGAGGCCCATTTGATGCTGGACCCACAGCAGAGTTCCAAATTGCCAACTACATAAGACATCCCTTGACGAAAAACTAACCCACAACGGCTGGTCTTTTTCTACACCTTTATATCACATATACTGCTCCATTTCACAGCATTTTTGCATTCAGCTTACGATGGAATAACAGTTCAAAAACACCTACCATATCTGTCGACAAACCCACAGATAACGAATTCTAATATGTCAAGGAAAGAGCAGTCAGTCAGTTCTTTCTGCATTATACATATAAACATGTGTAGCACAGCATATCGTTTTTTGACACGAATATTAGTTCCATATTTTGGTTAGATCACCTTGTAATACTTTGAATTTTACTTTTCATACTGTTTAGAAATTCCACTGGAGCACACATATATACAAATGGAAATAATATAGCAAAAAACGCGTTCAGTTTATTTCAAGAATTGATCATTTAATTCCTGTAAATGATTCTAAAATAATAATAACAAAAAATTGTTATAAAAAAGAAATTCTCCACTCTTTCCATTTGCAAAAAAATGAAGGTTTTCAGCCAGTTATGAGATATTGGAATGTCAAACTATGTCAAACACATGCTAGATGCAAAGGATTCTGGGCTTAAATATCCAAATAAACACATCCATTTGAATTTCTTTTTGCGTTGTTGGGCCTTAAGGGGATAGCTGCACCCTAATCTTGTGCGGATTTTCGGAAGAGAACATCTGGAATGGTGTTTCAAGTGGTACGTGAAACCCAAACTGACCTTTGACAGATCTCACCTACTTGCCAGCAATATGACCTAGAAACACGCGATCAGCCAACTAATAAAACCACATTCTTTACTTCACGGCTCTGGCCTTTTCGTTCGTTTATAAAACAGAAATGAAGTGCATAACTTTGTCTCTTCTGAATTTTTCAGAGGAAATTTAAACCAGTTACGGAATTTGCTTTATGATGTTTCTGTGTGCATGTTCTGGCCAGTGAGACAGTTTGATGGAGTAAAGGTGGTATCTGATAAACCTTGCAAAAAGGCGTGTACAGTGCTATAACTTTTCATTTAAATATATATTTTTTTATTGTGTTCTCATCGTTCCAACCACTGAAACAAGCACTCAACATAACATTGTAAAGCTCAGGTGGAGATGATCTTCAATTACTTTGGCAATTACTGCATTACAATAATCATTATCCTCTTAAAAATGACATGTATAGAAAACAAAACAATGTATTGTCCCCTATCCCTCTCTCTTAAAATGGGGATGCCAAGGACCTCCAGCTTCACCATGCCACAAGATATATGAAAATCAGGCCCAGCACTCCTCCACTTATAGCAGAATACGATATACTGCTGATATCAACATTTCAACCTTTCTTTTCTTGAGAAAGACCCATAGGAGGTTAAAACATTTTTGGACTTCTTGAACACCAGACTAATAATGCGGGTTTTATGATCATACATTGTATAAGCCTGCCACAACACCAATGTAACCCATTTTGGCAAGTCCTAGCCTAGCAACCTAATGCCTGCTTTTATGAGATTAACCCACTTCCATGAAAAATCTGCCCTCCAGGGGTTAAATAGGAAACTGGAAAGTGGCACATGTAAAAGGGAGGGGTGCAAAGCTGGAGAGTTGGTCTGGACTCTCAAATATATTTACATATGAAAGAAGGAAGCCGCAGTCATCTAAACATGCATACATTTTAAAGGTGCTGCTGAGGTCAGTAAATACAACATACAAGATCCAGCACACTCACTTACCAAATACTAGCTTCAAAGCTCACAAAATGTTACCATGGAAACCGATTGCAATTTTTGCTGTTTGGTCTAAATTTGCCACTGCATACCTCCAAACACAGCAGGACACGGTGGGAGGGGACTTAATGGGGCGGGGCAGTGATTTGAACATATCAATAGCTCTGCCCAAAAGGTGCAGACCTGCACAAAAAGGGGTGGATCTGCCTGGATAGGGGGCGTGTTACTACACATTACTGGTAGGTCAGTCTGGTGTGAATACACAACAGACTGCCTGTCATTCATTTTGGCCATCCCACTATGGACAAAACATGCAGGGAACACGGTTTCAGTGCTCTCTGAAAGGTCCTAGCACCCTAAACATGTCAAAACCAAAAATCAAGACTGTACCACTGAAATAGAGCCTGTTTGGAGACATGCCACTGTACTCTGGCATAGTCCTGATAAATATGGGTTTAAAAACAGTTTTAGTTGTGAGCTAATAGGGTCAAAAATAAGAGAACGTTTTAGTGGACACATGCTGTATTATTAAAGACGTACAATTTCCTGTGTTTATATAGGGGTCTCCTGCTTTTGAAATTCATACAAAGATTATGGCACAGTCATTAATGAATTCCTTATTCCGTGGCTTTACAACGTTCCTGTGGCGTGATGTGTGTGATTCGTATGATATGTTATTTATAGAACTGCGTGGTAAGAAGATAGAAAAATCTGAAACTTGCCAATAACAGTTTGGTAACTAAACAATCTATCTCCCTTTGGGAATGTCATTCCTTTTTTGACATATTCTAACATTTTGCCACTTAATGTTTTAAAGATACTCACCATGTGATTAATGTCTCAGCAGGGTCTTTAACTCGATCCAGTGAATATATTTAAAAATTGTTCTAAAAAATATTTTTATATATTTTATTTTTATTTTAAAAGGATGTTAAAAAACAGTTCCTAGAACATTTTTTTCTCCCATATTTTAATTATTTTTTTTTTGCTTGTCCTTAATGTCGAGAACTAATTCCAGACTTCCAACGTTTGAGTCATTACCTTTTCAAAAAGAACATGTCAGAAATGAGATACATTGATCCTGCTTAAAAAGCAAAATATACAATTTTTGCTATAATAAGCTCCAAATCTTGAAATAGGTGTATTAATGAGAACATCGTACTTTAGAAAAATAAAACTAACGGATAAAAATAGATGTTCCTCAATTTATTAAACGGCATATCTAAGCAGTTACTTTGTCCTAGAAAAATCTCAGACTTGAAAAATTCCCATAGAGAAATATAGAAATAGCGGGGAATTGTATTTACTAAATAGACTAAGCAAATTACGTGATGACATTTGATACATGTACACCTTAAATTATATGCCTGCCACAAGTAGTAGCTGTTTAACTTCTGCCAATTTCACAAGTAGTGACATGGAGTTATCGACAACTACCATTAAAAAACTAGTCGCTAACAGCTCCAATTATTATCTATGGGAAGAACTAGACTGTTCCAACCAGATATTTTTACCAGCTGCTGTTAAATCTCCAAAGTGATAATGTGTGTGCAATCTCACAGTCGGTAAAGGTTTGATTGGGCATTGTCACATGAACACAGGACTGGTCAGCCATATTTAATATCATTGATAATTTAAAGACTTTACGCAAGGAAAAGTATTTAGCTGGAGCTGTACATATGCACTTCTTTCCAATACTGCAAGTCAGGCTAGTAAATCACAAGGATTCTTTAAAATATATGCAGGTGTAAATCTTTGTAAATCTTTCGTACTCTTTTTTTTTTTTTTAGATAAAAATATCTTGAAAATAAAATAGTTTTGCTTATTTTTGTAGAAATTGATTGAGGAACTGTTTAGAACAACTTAACGGTTTCCTTCATATTGTTGCTCTTAATTCATAGGCCAAATGAATTCTCGTGAACATTTAATTTGGTAATCAAAGATAGATCTCAGGATTTTCAAATAGCAAAAGGCATTTTATGCATTCTACTTTCCATATACATAAATTAGCATTCTATGTAAGAACCCGTCAAATGTGCCCATTTTGAAACCTTGTTCTAATTTTTTTCAAACAATTTTTATTGAACAGTATTTTAAAAAACATATTTCACATTAATTTGGTATGCAAAGAAATTCACATTTAACAACAGAAACAAGTAGAAATAAGAAGGGAAGGGGAAAAAAATAATGATAAAAAGAAATAAAAAAAAAAGTGAGGGCATGGGTACTATCCAAACGTATAATAATAAAATAGTGGATTTGTTCCTGTCAAAATATAATACAAAGAGTAATATAACCAGGGCGTGTGGTATTGTCTACAGGAGAAACTCTTTACTTATATCATTTTCCCAGGCGTCCCAATGAAACTGCAAATTTATTTTTTTAGGTGAGGATTGCCGCAACGCCAGTTCATACCTTTTGTTATCGAGCACTAAAATCAGTGCTTCCTTAACTGATGGTAAAGTAGTAGACATCCAATAACAAGGTATGATTGACGTGGCCGCAATAAGAATGTGGCCTACCATGATTCTATCTAATTTACTTGATGTCTTCTGGAGAGAATGTTATAATTGACAGATCTATCTTTTTAATCAGTGAATGTATTCCCTGCCAGAACGGCTGCAATTTTGCACAGTGCCACCATATATGTGAAATAGTACCAGGGCTCGTCCAACACCTATCTGAATATTTTGTGTTCATTTTATGAAGTCTTGAAGGGGCCAGGTGCCATCGGTATATCATTTTGTAGTGATTTTCTATATGGATGGAACACTGTGTGATCCCTTTGAGAGATCATGTGAATGCAAGCCATTCCTCCAGGTCCCATCGCAGACCCAAATCTTTTTCCCAGGTTAGAATATGGTTATCTGGTTTTGGATCTTGAACTGAAAAATAAGAACAACATAAGGAGATCATATATTTTTGATTTGGGTAAAATAAATAAATTTTTTCAATATTTGAAATTCTACAAATTTTTAATTTGTGGTCAGGATTGGAGATGTCAAATTGCTCTTGTAGGATCTCAGTAATTGCGGAGTACCGGGAGGGCCCAACTATCATCCAAATCATATTTCATTTTAAATTTGTCAAACTAAATTAGCGAATCATTCTTGAAAAAACTATCAATATTGTTTAGGAATTTGGAGTGCCAGTCAGTCAAATCTATTTGTGGATAATAATGATTTAGGATAGAAAGCGGCATAGCTCTTGACCAAGACAAGTTGGGTTTTAAAGTTTTAAACAATACATCCCAAGCTTTTTATTACATTTACATTGATAGAAACATAGTAGATAATTTAGGTCTTTTAGAAATAGGGAGCCAAATTAATTCTTTCATAGAGTATGGGTGTAATTTTTCTGTTTCCATCTCTAACAATCTTGGTTTATATGACTCTAAATTAAATTTAATAGCAGCTGCTGCATTGGCTGCATAATAGTATTTTTTAAAATCAGGCACCCCCAGGCCTCCCCAACCCTTCACGTTCTGTAGAACCACTAACTTAACTCTGCACATTCTGTTCCTCCAGATAAATCCAAGAAGATCCGAATGTATCTTGTTAAAAAAAAAGACAAGGTAACATTTAAGGGTATAGATCTTATGAAATATAAGTATTTAGGGTGAATATTCACTTTGATAGAAGTTATCCTCCCCAACCAGGATAACTCAAGTTCAGACCATCTTACCAATTATTTTTTATGTTCTTGCCACAACATTTTGCGAGGTTAAATGAATGCATGTTTGACAGGTTCTTAAATAAGAAAGAAATAACTTTCTCCAATTAAACTGGTATCCCTCCATCAATGTTTCCAACACATGCCTTGGAATATGAAATTATAATGCTTGAGTTTTATGGAAATTTATTTTATAATACAAAATGTTTCCAAATTTGAGTAATATGTCCATCAACAGGCCCAAAGATGATTCTGGGTCTCCAAGAGATAAAATCACATCATCAGCAAATAGGCCCACCTTATGAACACCATCACCTTTTTTAATTTACTTAATTTCACTTGTCCTGCATATGGTCTTAGCTAGAGGTTCCATAGATAAAATGAACAATAATGGTGACAAAGGACACCCCTGACTGGTACCATTAGACAACAGGAACGTATCAGAAACAAAGCTTGATGCATATACTTCCGCC
The DNA here is from genome assembly GCF_036172605.1 of Pelobates fuscus. Classification (NCBI taxonomy): domain Eukaryota; kingdom Metazoa; phylum Chordata; class Amphibia; order Anura; family Pelobatidae; genus Pelobates; species Pelobates fuscus. Next base: position 65,829,686 of record NC_086321.1, read on the forward strand.
GATGGTCTGTAGTACATTGTGAATACTGCATCAATAAAAGAGGAAGGCAAGTTCATTCCCAGGCTGAGATGAAAGAAGGTTGTGTTGCATTGAGTTTTTGGGTAATTATGTTGTACATTTGGGATATGAGTTTTGTGGGAGGTTTGCTTTGTATACATAGTTGTTCAAGAGGCGATAATTTCCAGTCTTGTCTGAGTGTAATGTTTGGGGGATAATGCTTGCAGAACCATGATTGTATTTGCCTATACATGAAATTCATGGTTTGCGGTATTTTATATTTAGTTAGCAAGTGTTCAAATGGGATCAGTTTGTTGTTGTCTACTATCTGGTGTAAAGAAGTGATGCCATACTTGGCCCATTCTTTGGCATGAAATTGTGGTATGATCATCGTGAGGGCTTTAAGTTTCATAGCCGGTGATGGGTGTGGTGAGGGACATATTTTGGTTTTATGAGAGTCCCATAAGGACAGAGTTAGCTGAGTTGTCGGCAGCATTTCTTTGTATTTAGGTCGAAGGGTACGTGGTATCCAGATTAATGCAGTTAGGTCGTTACCTTCTGTGTATGCCGCTTCTATTGTAAGCCTTTCTGGTTGTGACTCTAGGTTGAATGCCATAATAAGGGGACTAAGAATTGAGGCTGTGTAGTAAGTTTCTATGTGCGGTATACCCATGCCCCCTTTTTTGAAAGGCTTATATAATGTGGATGCTGCCACTCTTGGCTTTTTGTTATTCCATATGAATGCATTGAATAGTGCCTGTGTGTCGCGCAGGAAAACCTTGGTGAGGCGTATGTGTAAGGTGCGAAATAGGTTATGGAGCTTAGGTAGGAGTATCATTTTTGTGGCTGCTATGCGGCCCAACCAGGAGACATACTTTCCCTTCCACCCCTCAATTTGGTTCTTTAGTTTATTTACAAGTTTGATGAAGTTTGTTGGCACCAGGGTGCGAAATGTCATCGTAAAGGCTACACCTAAGAATGTTAGATAGTCTTTACGCCATTCATATTCATAGTTTTATTTTAAAACTGTCAGTGATTGTGGCGACAAATTCATGCCCATTGCCTGTGTTTTCGTTATGTTACGTTTATAGTATGAGCATGCGCTGTATTTGGTAAGTATGTTGTGAAGATGTGGGAGTGTTGTATGAGGGGATTCAATGGAGAGCATGATGTCGTCCGCAAACATAGTCAGTTTATGTTCTGTGTTACCGATTTTTATTCCTTTAACTTCCGTGTCATTCTGTATCTGCCGCGCCAGGGGCTCCAACACCAAGATGTATAGTAGAGGGGATAGCGGGCATCCCTGGCGCGACCCATTCGTGATTTTGAAGTCCTTGGACGTGAAGCCGCTATTGGCTACACATGCTGTCGGCATTGAGTATAATACCTTCAGCAAGGACATAAAGTTCGATGGAAAATTCAGCCTTCGGAGTACCGACTCTAAGAATCCCCAGTGTACTCTATCAAATGCTTTTTCAGCATCTAGTGAAATGAGCACACTGGGTTTTCCCGAGCTTCGTATTTTTGACATTAAATCCAACAATTTCCTTGTTCCGTCCGAACCCTGCCGTCCCTTGACGAATCCTACTTGGTCTCTTTGAATGACTGAGGGGATAATGCTGGAGAGTCTGTTTGCATATATTTTCGATAGGAGCTTCGTGTCTGTGTTTAGCAGGGAGATGGGTCTCAGGTTTTGTGGTTTGTTGGACGGCTTCCCTGGTTTGGGTGTTTGAGTGTAGCTATGTGGGCTTTTAGCATTTCAGGTGGTATATGGCCCGTTTGTATAATTGTATTGTACAGGTCTTCTAGGTGGGGTGATAAGATATATTTAAAGGATTTGTAGTACAGATTTGTATAGCCATCTGGACCAGGTGACTTCCCTTTTGGCAAGGAATCAATAGCTTTTTCTATTTCTACGCGGGTGATCTGTCTTTGAATCTTCTCTTGTTGCGCCAAACTAATTTTGGGGAGGTGAGCTTGTTCTAAGAAGTCATTTATTTCTTGGCTCGTCGGCTGGTGTGTTTTGTCATCTTTCGCTAGGTTGTATAAATTATCATAAAATTCTGCCATAGTATCATTTATGTGTTGAGGGTTTGTTATTTTTTCGCCTTTGGAGGTGAACATGTGTTGTATTTTGGATGAAGCCTGAGTTTGTCGTAATAATGATGCTAAAGCTTTCCCTGCCTTATTGCCTTGTGAGTATTGTGTCATTTTTAGTTTATTCAGTATGTGCGTAGTCTTCTGAAACATTAAATCATTTATTGCTTTAGTGGTTTGGTGTATTTTGGCCTGTCCTTCCTCGGTTTGGGAGATAATTTGGTTCCTCGTCTGGTCCGGATGGCTTTTTTATCGAGGTTCTATAAAACATTTGTGGACATCTTGGTCCCTATATTATTGAAGGTATTCCATGAAGTTTCTTCTCAAAATCCCTTCCCTCGGGAGATGCTGTTAGCTTCTATTATTCCAATTCCTAAACTAGGTAAGGATCCAACAAATACATTAAACTATAGACAGATTTCCTTAATAAACCTGGATATTAAAATTTATTCTCATATCCTAGCTAATAGAATAGAAATGGTTATTCCCAATTTAATATCGGTCGACCAGTCTGGCTTTATCAGGGACAGAGGTACAACGGATAACATACGTAGAATACTTAATTTGATAATTAAGAGTAATCTTATGAACTCAGAAATGGTTATTTTAACCCTCGATGCTGAAAAAGTATTCGATAGAGTCAATTGGAGATTTTTAGAAAGAGTATTAAATAAATTTGGTTTGTAGGTCCTTTTAAAGATAAAATCATGTCATTATATACTGACCCCTCTGCGAAAATTATAAATCAATTTTTTGAATCACCTAACCAAAAATGGTTCAAGGCAGGGCTGTCCATTAGCTCGATTAATATATTATTTTATTAGGGAAAATAAAAATATATATGGGATCAAAACAATTGAGCGAGATTACAAAAATAATGTGAGTGTGTATGTGTGTTAGTGTGTGTTAGTTTTTGTGTCAGTGTGTGTACGTCTGTTACTGAGTGTGTTAGTTTGTGTGTGTCTGTTATTGAGTGTGTGTCTGCTAGTGAGTGTCAGTTTGTGTGTGTTAGTTTGTGTGTCAGTGAGTGTGTGTGTGTCTGTTACTATGTGTGTCTGTTACTGAGTGTGTTAGTTTGTGTGTCTGTTAGTGTGTGTCTGTTAGTGAGTTTGTTTGGTGTCTGTTAGTGACTGTGTGTTTGTCAATGAGTGTGTATGTATGTCTGTCACTGAGTGTGTGCCTGTCAGTAAATATGTGTGTCTGTTAGCTAGTGTTTATGCATCTGTTCGTGAGAGTGTGTGTGGTTAAAACCCCTTCAGCACTTACCTTTCTCCAGCGCCGGGCTCCCTTGGCGCTGGGGATCTCTCTGCCCCGATCCGCCTCTCAGCTCCGAATGCGCAAAAGCAGCACTGGCATTCAAACCGACCATTGGAAAGCATTACTCAATGCTTTCCTATCGACGTCCAGCGTCTTCTCACTGTGATTTTCACAGTGAGAATCGCGGAAGCGCCTCTTGCGGCTGTCAGTGTGACAGCTACTAGAGCCTGGATTAACTCTCAGTGAAACATAGCAGTTTCTCTGAAACTGCTATGTTTTCAGCTGCAGGGTTAAAACTAGAGGGACCTGGCACCCAGACGAGTTCATTGAGCTGAAGTGATTTGAGTGCCTATTGTGGTGCTTTAAGTGTATGTATATCTGCATGCACTGGCGTACATACCGTGGTTGCAGGGGTCGCAGCCCTGCGACCAGGTGCCCGCCGCCATGTGTTGCGGCCCCGGCCCATGCAGAGTAAGCGTGGGCGGGCAGGGGGGGAGGGAAATTACGGATCACTTTTTGCACCAGGGCTCCATGGATTGTGTGTACGCCACTGTAGTTAAGGATAGAATTTTACAATTCCAACTATTATTTTCAAACTTTATTTGGGCAAATAAACGTCATAAAATAATTTCTCAGAAGAGCCTACAAAACAATTATGATAAAGGTGGTATTTTATTTCCGGATATCGCAAAGTTACATCAAACATGCCTAATCGCGAATGTTATGATATGGAATAAATAAAATATTCAAAGAAATGCCTGGTTCCAGATAGAGCAAGAAAACTATCCATATGTCAATTTAAATAATGTATTTTGGTCAATTATCTTAGGTGTAAGGAAACACAGAAATTATTTAAATATTTTGATTATGGATATGCTAGACGTTTAAAAAATGTTGAAAAGTAAACTCAATCAATTCTTATACAAGCCCCATTTGAAACTCTGCATTATGACATGATCGATATGGATCTTAACAATTGGAGATTACGAAGGATAAATAAATATGCAGATCTTTTTGATAATAAAAAAATGATTAGTTTCCCGGGTCTACAAGATAAATATAATATACCCTATAGCAAAACTTTTTGTTACCTAAGGATTAAACATTTTCTAAACTCAAAACAGGGTATATTTGAACACCCTATCTTTAGTTATTTAGATAGAGTAAGTACAAAGGGCTTGATATCGTGATCCTTTAAACTTATTCAAAGGGGGGATTGGGGGAAGACGTGGAAAAAATACTACCAATAGTGAAATGGGAAAAGGATCTTAATATAAACCATACCCCTTATGAATAGTACCGTACCACCACTCAATTAAAAAAAAAAAAAAATATTGTATATCTTCACTTAGAACTTCACTTAAAGGTCTTGTATAGATGGTAAAATGTATAAAGCTTATTCACCTCTATGCTGGAGATGTCATAAAGGGACTGGTACAATATTTCATATTTGGTTTACCTGTGAGATATTAAATGATATTAAGATGTGTATGTCTTCTCTGATTTTAGACTTAACTCAAGAGATGGTAATTCTCAAACCTTCGCTACTTTTATTTAATTGAGATTTTACATTAAATTTAAATATTTAATTACACTTATTCTTTATGCTTTGAAGATTTCTATAGCTCGTCACTTTAAATCGACTGATCCTCCACTATAGCAAGAAATGTTAAACCAAATAGAATATCCGACCCTATATAGTGGAATGTAACTTTACTACTACATCAGGTAAATTTGTTTCATATCAAGATTTATGGCAACCCTGGATAGTATATAGGGAAAATAATAACTTACTTTATATTAAGGATGGCTTAGAGGTTTAAGATAATTATTTTCATGATCTCCTAATAAAACAAGTTTCCTTGGATATACTGAAACTGTCACACCCTGCCGCTGAGCCCCAAGGTTTGCAGTCCTCAATTATGTACGTCCACATTTTGTTTTTGTTTCTGTTTGAAATTAATACACTACCGTAAATTCGACTTATCTCTTTACTAGATCTATATGAATTTATTATGTCGATATGTAATGAAATACTGGATCTATTTGTTTCTTCTGTTTTTGGTAATCTTGATGACAAAATAAAAATGAATAAATACAAAGAAAAAAAAAGCGAGATATCCTTGGATAAAAGTTCTACATTTTCTACAGGGATTTGTGTCAATTGAATTTTATCCAAAAATATTTTTATATTATCTGATGTAGGTTGGTGTAGCGGACCACCTGGTAACCCGACCAGTTACCTCCGCTAATTCCGTTCCTTCAGCCGATCAGGAACCATTTAAAATACAAAGAGACCCATTTCCCCCCAGTAACTGGACGAGACACAGTTCTGGAGGTACAACTCTGACAATCTTTATTGAAAACTGGCTTCTTTTATGCACAGACCCCCGCAGGGGATCTCCATTCATTCAGTACAAATTCCTCAGTCCCAGGCAAGTGAGGGATGGCTTACAGCAGATAACCATCTCCCGCTCTGGAAGATACCAACTGGACAATGGTTACACACATTAAAACGTGCATACAGGGGGGACACTTAGGGGCTCCGTGCCCCGGGAAGGTAAGGGGTCACACATATCAGGCACATGTTACTGAATAGCCACGGGTCCCCTCTGGGATCCCTGCAAATAGCAGGGTTATCAGATGTACAGAGCCTGAGAAATCATTGTCTAAAGTCTGGGGCTCGACGCTCTGTACATCCCCAAAATTAGTTTCAGGGAGTTGCTTGGTTTAGTCCAGTGAATTCAAACTTCGCGCCTAAACCAAGCAACAACCAATCAGCTAAAAGGGGACGTGAACCACATTGCGCCTATCAGCGCTTGGGGTGGCAAGGAGTTTTGCTGCCCAATCCAAAGAAAGGGCCTGAAACTCGGTTGCACCAATTGGCGCTCAGTGAGCAGAGGGGTTTCACCGCCCAATCAGACAAAAGGGTGCAAAACCCCATTTGGAAGGTGCTCATTCTCTGGTTGGTTGCCTGTGCTTCGCAGCCCCCAGGTAGGGGGACAGTAACCTAAAAGTAGGTTAGGGTGATCCAGACCACCAGTACCCCAGAAGATATCCCCACCAACATCAGAGACCCTTCCCTGGAGTCCCGGTGTGAAGCACCCGCAAGGGAAGCATCCATCTTCGGGATCTGAACACTCCCCCTGATGGTCACCCAGGGGAAAGCTCCCCCCGGCGGCCACCCAGGGGAGCGCTCATTAATTACTTCCCCTGCGGTTTCACACCTATGTTGCAAGTGCGAACGTTCTGATTAACTGGTGGGAACATTCTAATGGGGCACCGGGGTGGTTCTCGTTCAGGAGGCACACTGGCTCCGTGCACCGGGGCACCCCCGCGCGGTCAAAAGGCATATTCCAAAATTAAAATAAAACTACATGGGAGAACACACATTTTAGAATGGGGAATCTATGAATATAGAAGAGGGCAATTCATGGACAGCCATCGATCCCGCCACAGTTGGGTAATAGCGGTATCATTTTCCAAACTATAGAGGGATTTATAGTATTTAGCAAACATGTTACTAATTTTAGTTGGGTGGGTAATTTTATTTTTCTGAACGTCATCTAAAAATTAAATTCTATTCAATTGCAATTCTATTTATGTGATTTGCTTTATGCGCATCCATAGAAACATAGAATGTGACAGCAGATAAGAACCATTTGGCCCATCTAGTATGCCCAATATTTCACTTTTAATTAGCCTTATCTTATAGTTAGGATGGCCTTATGCCTATCCCACGCATGCTTAAACTCCTTTACTGTGTTAACCTCTACCACTTCAGCTAGAAGGCTATTCCATGCATCCACTACCCTCTCAGTAAAGTAATACTTCTGGATATTATTTTTAAACCTTTGGCCCTCTAATTTAAGACTATGTCCTCTTGTTGTGGTAGTTTTTCTTCTTTTAAATATGGTCTCCTCCTTTACTGTGTTGATTCCCTTTATGTATTTAAATGTTTCTATCATATCCCCCCTGTCTCATCTTTCCTCTATTAAGATCCTTTAACCTTTCCTCTAGGTTATATCCTGCAATCCATGAACCAGTTTAGTAGCCCTTCTCTGAAATCTCTCTAAAGTATCAATATCCTTCTGAAGATACGGTCTCCAGTACTGCGTACAATACTCCAAGTGAGGTCTCACCAGTGTTCTGTACAATCCCATGTGTTCTAGAATTCCAGGATGTCTTAATATTGATTGATTGGTTGCATCAGGCGCTACATATTACAGCAGGCCATGATATAGACATATTGAAGTGCTCATCTCTAATTTATGGACAATATCAAGTGTTTGTCATGTGTACTCACTTGGTACCCCAAAACTGGTCACCCGTCAAGATCAATGATGAACACTACAGCCATGTCATTAGCTCAGCTAGATTTATTAAAGATACCTGCTACAAATATTTTTTTTCATTGTAGCACAGTATCTAGTCACGGCTATTGAATGCACGAAAGATGATGATTTTTTTTTTCTTTGGCATTTCCAGATGATCTTATGTGCTTTGTTAAAAAGATATTATACATATCTGTTCACTTTATTTGTTTAAATTCTTTGGAAAACTCACAGGTATTTCTTCTTCTATGACCAAGTGTTTCTGCCCAGTTATTACTGAAATAAATTTAAAAAAAAACATACCCCACCAAAGTCATACAAGGTTTTTGAGCAGTAAGGAGTGTTTTTTCCAATACGTTTGCAAATCTGAACCTTAGTGTGTTACTCTCAATCAGCATGGAGATTTAACTACATAGCATTGAGCTTTGGTTGATAGCTTATGTTAGTTAAAATAAACATTTTTGAAAATTGGTGTTTAAGGAGAATTATCACTTCTCTGGATTTTACACAATTTAATAAAACATTGACAATCACCTATAATGTGTGATATCCTTTTTTCAAGAGATGTTTTGCTCTCATTTAATTTATATTAAATATTTAGTAAATGACATCATCATCCATTTCAGACAGGGCAACACCAGGACAAACATTGTAAATTAAGATCTTATAGTCCATGATTGACAAGGAGCTAAACTGGAGTAGCCGAGTTGGGTCATAAAAACATATAGGAATGAGTAAACATACAATTAAAAACTTGAGAAGGGACATCTCTCTTTAAATTGAACTTCTGGCCCAATGTACTAATGAGGAAACCCGTGACTTTTCCTGGGTCAATGGTGGAAAAGCATGCTATTGTGTTTTTAGGTAACCTCATAAAGAGCAGAAATTTACTACAAAGAGGGCCTGCCAATACAGACATATGTGTTACTGGGCAGTAAGTGATCCGAGGTAAATGCCATCACAATGGTGTGACCCAAAAGCCCGACAACCATCTGTCAGGCCAGGAACTTCTTCCCATAGACCATTTTATGTTGGCTTAGTCTTTTACATCACACTGAAGCTTTACCGATCATATACCACACATATTCTCACAACTAGACTTAAATCATCTCTACATTATCAAATAAACAAATAAATATATAAATAAACAAAACCATAAATAAGTCTATTTTTGGCCAGCTGTGTTTTATTGCCTCCTTAAAGAAGGAATTGTTACCATTAGCTCACTCCCTCTCTGGCAACTGTTTCTCGATTCCGCACAGTGATATTTAACTTATTTTTTCTTTTTGCTTTCTTGGCACATTGATTTCATTTTTCACATTTTATCTTTCATGCAAGTAATCACGCACTCTACAGTTTGAGAAAAGCTCTGGCAACATTGAAGTTTAATCTATAGATCGTGACAGGAGTATTCCGCGCTGCCAGACGATATCATAAACAAGATGTAAGGGTAATGCAGGCTTCTTGTCAACACGTGTTCTATGTGTCTTTTTTTATTCTGCTCATCTGGTCTGGCTATTTTGAAAATCATTATTAATCATTTTGTATTTGAACCTGTTTTCATATCTCCCGGTATTTGTTTTCTATGATGCATTAAACGGGTCTTTTCTATGATGCATTAAACAGGTCTTTTCTTCTCATGTATTCAAATTTTTTACAACTATAGTGTCTAGTCTTTGGCATTCACGGTAACGTGGACTATATTTCCTATGTTTCTCAGACACGTCTGCTCTACTACTAGACCCGCAATAATAGTTCAGCAATTTAAAAACTTTTTACTTATAATGTAGTTGTCAGGGCACACCAAGTACTATAACCACTACAGTAAAGATTTTTACAGGGCTATTCGCTAAGCACAGGATTTTTCTGAATGGACAAAATCTGGTGAAACTGACTGAATTCTGACTGCCATGGTAATGCTCTTTTTTTACTGAAGTCAAATAAGGTCAGAATTCGGTTGGGACAAGCGAACTTGCAGCAATTACCCGGATGCATTCCATCAGGATGCACATTGGCAAATTAATGTTCACATGCTTTTTTGCAAGCGAATGATAATTTTAAGTACTATTTGCATACTGGCAGCACTAGCAGCCATAAATAGTTTTTTTTTTTTTTTTTTTTTAAAAACACCCTTGACAGTGTAAGGGTTAATTATGTGGCAGCTAGCCATCCACCACATTGAAAAAAGTTAACAAAATAAAATAAATTAAAAAAACAAAACTCATGAAGGTCAATAAGACCCCCATGGGTACTCTTAAACCCCCGTATTCCACCACCTGTATCTGGTGGGTGTATATCTAGTAACTTTAAAACTAGTGACTGGGAAGCCATTGCTGCCCAGGCGCTGTAAGCAGTGGCATACATACGGGGGTCGCATCTGCGACCGGGCCTGTCACTCAAGTGGGCCCGGGCGCCCTGCGGACCCCTGCAACCAGGCGCCCGGCCGCACGTGAAGGGGCCCATCTGGTGACCCATGCTGTTAGGGCCACCCAATGGCTATGGATTTCCAGGAGGCACGGTCAGCACTGCAGTGCTTTAACAGCGCAACCGGGCCACCTAAGATAATATCAGACGCTGGGAGGAAGCAACTGCACCCGGTCACTCCTCCCAGGTATCAGACAGAGCCGCGTGGGAGGAAGAGAGGAGAGAGTCAAAGTCACCCTCCTGCATCTAAAAGGTAGAAAACAGGAGGGTGACTAAAATATTTTTTATATGTGTGTGTTTGTTTGTATGTTTGTTTGTGTGTCTGTATGAATGTTTCTGAGTCTGTGTGTCTTTATATGTGTGTGTTTGTGTGTATGTATGTGCATGTGTGTGTATGTATTTCTGTGTGTATGCTTGTGCATGTGTGTTTGTATGTGTGTGTTTGTATGTATGTGTGTGTTTGTATGTTTGTATGCGTGTGTGTGTGTGTACAGTGACGTACATACAGGGGTCGCAGTTGCGACTGGGCCCCTCACTCCCGGGTCCCCTCCGCCATGTGTTGCTGCCTGGCCTGTGCAGTCGTACCACCGGGGGGGCCCACAGATCAGTTTTTGCACAGGGGCCCCCATGGATCATGTGCATGCCACTCGCTGTAAGTCTCATCCCAAAAGTAAGTTATCTTACCTAAAGCTTTAATGTGTTCACAGTTGTCTGGAGTGATGCACTGATTTGTAAACCCTCCAAAATCCAGAACTATCTCTGAACTAACGTATGTTTCCATAACACAAGCTTCTCTTCCGTACTTTATAAATAATTTTAATCACTGGAAACAATCATTTCTACACATATAACTGTATATGAACATATGGATAATTCAGTAAATCAAACATTAATTCAAAATTATATTTTTTAAACAAAATAGCAGTATGATATCACCACATTTTATGTTTTATTGATCATAAAATGATGGAATACCTTTTTTTGTTCCCAGAACCACACACATTTCTAAACACACATAATTACAATCTGTCATTTTACAATATTTTACGTTCTGTTTTTCTTATAAAAATACCAGCATTATGCCATTCTAAATAATGTACTTCCAAGGATTCCAGATTTATATTTTTCTTCTTAATTAGTATGATTTCCTGGTTTTCATTGGAAAAAAAAATTCCAAACCTGCTCATTTTGCACTAGGCAAATTTTTTTATTTATTTTTTTACAGTAATATTAGCTTGTTACTTTTAAAATGGGACTTCGGGGAAAAAGACAAAATGTAGCGAACATTAATGAGCTTGGATTATTATACAGAATCGGATATCATAATATTCTGTCATTTTATCCAATAATTTCCCCCATCCAAACTCCTAAATATATCTGGACTGTGTCCAGTTTCTCTGTAAGGTATTAGAAAAATAGAGCTGCAATTTCTATTTTGACTACTGTAACTTCCTATTAACTTGACTTCCCAAATGCCTGTGTTTCAGATATTTTTGCTAATCTTATCCAATTCCGCACAGCTTTTACAGTACATCCGTTTGAGGCCTCCGTCTTCCACAATTATATTCAATTTCATAATCATAACACCCATTAATTCTACTCCTTCCGCACATTTAATCAGATATCTCCCAAACTGTCTCTCGTGCCCATCAATAGGAAATGGGGTGGCTTACAGTAAAAATCTTGCACCTGCCCATTCTCCTGTAAAATAAGAATTCTAGTACCACATCTTGCCCTTTTTCATATATTTAATTGATGCATTAACATAGCAAAAGTTGCTTCTATAAGCTAGGAGCTTGTAAAAAAAATAACAAGCCACGGAGAGACTAAAGAAGATACGTGGACTAAGATGTGACCACTGTGTGGATGGTAGTAATATCTGTGTGATATCTTCAATATCTTCTAAAATACTGTATACCGCTCAGTTATTTAACGCCTGTGCAAATAGTTATGCAGAGATGCACATCTTGCAGATGTCCGTTAAGGATCTCCACCTCTGATTCACAGAAGCATAAAGAATCTTAAGGGGACTGTGTAGGAAAAGTAACTGCTTCATCACATTGTAGTGGCTATAGTCTCTGGAGTCCCCTGGTGCTAAGTTTCCGGCTTGCAGCCTGTCACAGTGCCCACTGCTGATAGGAATTGGTATGGCTAGAAAGTAGTGTATAATCTCTGTCTTACGCAAGTTGTGGAGTGATGTTGGTTATAATACCTAAGAGATAAACTTAAACTATTGTAATTAGTGTCTTATTTACAAATTCCACATAGATAGTATACAAACTAGGCTTTTTCCAAAGAGGGCATAACCCTTGTTAATGTCATACAACAGGAATAAAAATAAGCAAGACACCTTGATTGAATCAGTATTTTGTCTTATTAGTTATGTTTATGAAGTAAAACAGAAAAAAAGGAACTGCACTCAAATCCACTTAAAACCGGGTGCACCGAAGCAGGACCAGCAAATCCAAAATACATATAGCTGAACAAAGTTTGACAAAGACCAGGTCAAAACGTTGCTTTGTCCCTTTTGATCCAATAAATCTGCCTGTGGATTTAAGTGCATGCTGATTTTTCCTGTGTTATGCTATATATAGACTGTAAGCTCGTTTGAGCAGGGTCCTCCTCAACCTATCGTTCCTGTAAGTTTTTGGTAATTCTCCTACTTATAGTTAAATCCCCCTCTTATAATATTGTAAAGCGCTGCGGAATCCATTGGCGCTATATAAATGGCGATAATAATAATAATTTGTTTATGAAGTAAGTCTAAAAACCACCCCCAAAAAAGCAATATATATTTATTTCACAAACAATTTTAAGATATATTGCTGGAATATGTGTATATATATATATATATGTCTATAAGAGGGGAAACCAATTGGCTCGGCTTTTCTCAGTTACAAATAACACACCCAATGTAAGAATTTATGAAAGGTAAGTAAGTAAGACTAACTTACTTGTGTACTTACGTTGTATCTTACTAGTAACAATTAACAAAAGACTAGTAACAAAAAAAGTGTTATTATGTATTGATGCTTACAAACCAATTCTGAAAAGATAGTAGAGGACAGAGCTCCCTATCTGGGTTCCAGGAGACAGAATGTGGGTCTGAAGGATAGAAGATGCCATACTTTGCCCAATGTAAGAATCTTGTTAACCACGTGTACACCTTTTTCCTGTATCTCACAAACTGTACATATTCAAAGCTATGTATTGGGGTAATGTATATCCGGGAATATGGTACATTTTATTGTAAATTATTAAGTTAAACTAATTCCAACACTTTATTGACTACTAACATGTACTAATGTCTACTTAGGATCTCCAATATAGTAGTATAGTTTACAGAGTTTTTCATACCATTTATAAGCCGTGATACATATGCCCCAAAGTTCTACACAATCACTACAGAGTACTAGATACATTTATAAGATGTGCAGTAGGTTACGTAAGCGTCAGAAAAGGGGATACCTCTACTAAACTTTACATTTACTATATAGACAACAAGTGGTAGCAAATTGTAGCTATACTCTGTCTATGGCCCGGGACCATCAAAATTCCAGTTTCTGCCTACGTTCTCCTTAGAATTAGTCCATATCCTTAGCCTGAGAAAATTTGTGAATACCTTCTACCTTTACCTTGGCAGATTATCTTTCGGGGTTGTACACTAAACACTGACATGCACCAAAGTGAAATGTAAATGACAAATGTAGCCAAGCTTTGTCGATAGCTGAATTAGAGAATTTTTCCAGATCCTCTGTTTTTGCCTTCATTTTGCCATTAATATTTTAATTCACTACAGCTTTGATCTAAAACTATGGCCCCCAGATGTTGATGGTCTACAAGTCCCAGTATTCTGATGGCAAGTAGATGGCCAGTGAATCATGGGGATTGTAGTTCAGTAATATCTGGAGGCCAGAGTTTGAGATGCCTGGTGTAGTTGGTTACTTATTCTGCAGCACTTTACAATATTATGAAAGAGGGAAAATATAATCATAAATGAGACAATTACAAGATGTTACAGCAACAATAGCTTACAATCTAGAGGAGGTGGGGTACAAAGACACAATAGGAAAGACATCAAGGGGGATAGCAATCAAACAACAAGGTGGGAAGGCAGCAGAACTGGAGGTGAGAGTGGAGTGTGGCCTTTAAGGAGCGAACAAGAGACAAGATTGTGAAATAGAAATTACTCTGGGAGGCCGTAAGCTTTTTTTTTTCAAGAGATCATTTGAGGGCTTCTTAAATGATTGAAAACTAGTGTAGAGTCTGATAGGGGTAGGCAGACAAAAGAAAGGAGCAGCTCAAGAGAAGTCCTGCAAACATGAATTAGCAGTAACAGGACGAGCAGTGGACAGGAGAAGGTAACTGGCAGAGCATAGAGACTGAGAAAGGGCGTACCAACAAATTATTGACAAAATATAACAGTGGCTAGAGTTCTTTAGAGCTTTATAGGTAACTGCATTGTCAAGGGAGTAGTGGGATTGAGAAAAGTCTAAATAAATAAGTCTGATGTCATCTAGCACATAGGATATATAATTTCATTTAAAGAATCCTGTTGCATAAAAACAGTGCATTTAAAATAGCATTCTGCACATATTTTCTATAGTAACGAAAAAATGAAAGTTATAACGAAGTGAACTATTTATAAGCCAACATCCAGGAACATCTGCAACTTTAGATATTTAATGATCTTTCCCTCTGCACCAACTGAACATATCTTGGGAAAAGGATACAAATCAGGATAAATTGAATCAAGATCTGGAATTGGCTGTCTCTTAGCATCCATAGATCAAGGTATTCGCCCAGCTTTTGACATTCCAAGGAGTGAGAACACGCCATTAAGTGTGTGCCAAGGAAATGCTGCAGTAATGATGCTGACTTCTCATGATACATTTAACGGGAATTCTCAAGGTTTCTGGGGTGTAGCTATAAATACAAAAGATACAGTCTTCTAGAGTCCAGAGTATCAAGTATTTTTATTTGACACAATATGAAATTAATTTTACCTATAAATTTAATAAATATTTCCTTTCATGCAACGCAGGCATTTCAGTGATTTGCTAAGCAAAAATTTGTTTTGAGAGAGATATTTGGGTTGGCAGCAAACTTTCTCCATTTGCTTAATCTAGGAATGTAACTGCGGTGATAACAGATTCATGTGAAGACCACTGTAATGCAGCATAGTCAAACATCTGTATGGGACCTTGAGAGACCTTGGTCCCTGAATTACATGTTACCAACTGCACACATACTTCCCATGGCATGGTGAGACCAAAACTGCTAAACTAGTCATTAGTAGTAGTTAGTAGTGTGTAACACTACTGGTTGGATCCTGGTTGGATCCTAAACTAGACGGCATAATCAGCATATTAGAGTAAGAGCTGGATTAACCATAAACTGACCTTAGGCAGCCGCCTAGGGCCCAGTGGTTAGACAGCGGCCCCAAACCCACAAATTTGCTTTGCCCTATTCTCCATCCTCATGTGAAGAATAAAGAGAGAGCCCCAAACTAGTAACTTGTTTAGGGCCCTGTGGGATCTTAATCCATTTTTGATTAGGATGAGTAGAGTGGATAAACATATGGTGGAGTTTCAGCTCAAGAGCCTCTGACCCATTAATCCCATACTACTTACTGTGGGGTTGTTGTTCTTGAACCACTTCTTTAAAAACAATATCAAAGTTGAATCAGATATAGCTGAAATGGGAAGGAAGGGGAAAGGAAATATGGTTGATAGACTCGCAAAAGGGACAAGAAGTATGGTGGAAATAAGAAAGAGATGGAGAAGGTTTAGCTGAAATTAAGGGAAGAGGCACAGAAGATATATGGCTGAAATAGGATGGAAAGGGGCAGGTAGATTGAGTGAAAAATAAAATGAGTTATCAAAGCCAATATGTTCTTTTATTTGTAGTGGAAAATCTGCTCCATGTTGATATTATTGTTGTGCCATTTATCTTTACTATTGTTATGACTTATCTTCCTGGTTTCAATTATGAGAATATTAATATGCTTGCCTTGATGTGTAATTTAATTGATTGCTCATGTAAGCCTGAGGTTAGCCAGCAATACATAAAGTGAAAGTTGAAAGTTTTATGTCTGGGTAGAATTTATTCAGTGAAAATGTTTATCTTACCAAACTTTGTATATCTTTCTCGAACTTTACCAAGCCATATTCTATCTGAACTGTGTTGTAAAGAACAATGTAATTATTTGAGAGTGAATGATAACTTACAAATTAATACTATGCTTTATGTAAAGCAGAATATGATAAATCATTTTGCCAAACCGTGTGTGATGGTAAACCGATTATACAGACCGCTGAAAGTCGTTCATAAAAAAATATTTAGGGAAACACTCAGGCACACCAAAATATATACGGTACATAATATAAAGATTCTTGTATATATTTTGCAGTACATAGATAGGTATATTTTCCTGCCATTTGGTCCACATATCAAGTGAGAAAAAGTAACCAATAAAGGAAAAGAAAGGAGAAGTCAAAATAAATATATATATTATTATACATATTTTGTTTCACAGCTCCTGCTTTTTCCATCTATTGGTCATTTCTCTCTTCATCTGTAAATAATCTGTCCCTTAACCATCAATCATTATTTTCCCCATTAATTATCATTTATTAATTTTTTTGGGCTTCATGTCTGGAGCCCCGAATACTGAATCAAACGAACATGTTCAGTCATCGTGCCAGTCGTTTGCTCGATCATATGTCCGCATGGTGCTTCAGAGCTACGGAATTCGGTCAAACGGAGGACTAGCCCAAATTCTGCCTAATTCTGCTTCAGTAGTAAAAGACCAGCATGACGTAGTTAATATATATAATAATATATAATAATAACAACATACTTGTAGGCAGTTATAATAACTATTGTTAAGTCCTGCTAACAATAGTCCAGTCTGACAATAACCACTGGTTTAGGACTGAAAGACACAAACACACAGTCTTCTATTGTAGGTATTTATAATGTCATGATTAACGCCTTAAGGACACATGACGTGTGTGACATGTCATTATTCCCTTTTATTCCAGCAGTTTGGTCCTTAAGGGGTTAAGCCTGGGAGACCATAAAATCCAATATGGTTCTAGTGGTTCCTCCACATTTAAATATAGACAGACTGAAAACCTGGATCACTAGGGCGAATTTTTCCAAATCGGCTAGTGTGGCCTACACTTTTAAATTTACTTGTAATTCATTCTGAAATGCTGGCAGCTTGCACCTTAACGAATAACCCTGTGTGTGCAGTTACATATGAAACCACATATAAATGCCTTATTTTACTGCCATGATCATTTAAAGGATCCCTATATCACATGGAGATTTCCATAAATATAATTTACCTAAAAGAAACATTTGCTTAAGGTTCACACGCGTATGTCACAAGTCATGTTATGAAGTCTATTACTTGCAAGATGATGCCTGCTCCTAGATCTATCTCTAATCCACTCGGCTTTAAAGTATAACTAGTGCAATTTGTGCCTTTCAAAAGTATTCTTTGCCCAGATCAACCCAACCACAGCACTATTGCAATCCACCCTCACCCCACAAAATGAACACTTCATTTACAAATTCCTTAAGATCTCAAGTTGTTAGATTATTTTACCAGAGAAATGTAAATATTGTTGTATATTATACCCTCCTTCAATTTAAAAGTCATATTTGACAGATATTTATGGACTATCGAATATGCGTCGATGGATGCCCAAAAATAATAGCATCTCTGTCAAACAGATGTTTTGGCAGGAACTTGCTTTCTGTGTCTGACCTTTAAAGTATAAATTGAGTTGTACGTGTTAAATACATGTACAATGTTTAGTAATCGAGAAATGATCAAAAAACACATGTTTTCAGGCATACTTTTGACACAGCGTTGTAGTGATATTGGCTCAGATATAAACACGCAGAACCATGTCATGCAAACTCCACTAATGTATTCAGGGCTGTGTTTGTATTTTTCACAGTGGGACATTTAAAGGGACAATGCACTGTATTTTTTTTATGATTTCTCTCTAAAAAAGAAAAAATCAATAGTTATATACTACACACACAAATACGGTGACACCTCTCATTGCATAGTTACTATGTCCCTGCATTTGCAGCGAATCCTCAGGATTTGCAGGAACTGCAGCGAGCTCTGTACAAAGCAGAATGTAGTTGAAAATCGTACAGCCAGTCTTGGCACATCCATAATCCTGAATGAGGATAAGTGAAAACAACATAATCCCTGGCACGAAAGGGTTAAGACCCTCAGCAGAAAGTCAAAAAACAGGACTAAGCAATGTTTTTAGTTGAAAACATGATGGATGTGTAAACAAAACCGTATTCAGTAGCAAAGTTAGAAGTTTAGAATAGTAGCTGCATGCTTTAACAAATTGTCACTATAATTTTGATTACATATTAATTTAAACAGCATATACATGTTTCAATATATGTAAATACACAATGAACAACTTCAGTAATGGTTACCTGTAATGTGAGCTATACAGCACAGGTTGGGATACAACAGTTCTTTAGTGCCCCCGAGTGGACGGGGTTGAATTAACCACTTTTTCCCCATTTCACACAGTAGCCACCTCTCCATGTATAACACTGAGATAATCACTGATGATGATCTCAGTCAATCCAATGCTTCTCCAGGCAGAGCTAACCCCTTCTGGAGCACCAGGGAGTATGACCCCTCCACTAGACCACAGGAAGTCACACCACACACATCACATACAGCCAGCACACACCACACACACACACACACATTATATACAGCTAACACACATCAGATACAGCTAGCACACATCACATGCACACACATCACATACAGCCAGCACACACCACACACACACACACATTACATACAGCTAACACACATCAGATACAGCTAGCACATATCACATGCACACATATTACATACAGCTTACATTTTTGAGCTGGTGCAAGTTGAGGGCATCACAGACCAACTGCTTCTGAGGCCGCCCTTGACATGATAACACTGCAAGCTTTGCACCCCTCACATTACGGGTAGCAAGTCTCTGGTGCAGAAAAAGTAGGAAAGAATTTATTTTTTACATTATTTTCTTTTTTTTCTTTTATTATTTTTAAGTTGAACACAATCTTAGTTTTGAATGTATCTGCAAACCAACACTTGTTATCTCTGTGAAGTAATCCTTTTAAGTGTTTGTGATCTTTATCAAAGGCTATAATGTATCCAAGGTTAGCACTATTTATTTTTAAAGTTACACTCTTCATTTAATCTTTTGCAATACATGTGGGAGGGAGTGTGTTCTTTAAACAACAATCCATATTTATTATTTTTAATATACTGGTATAAAAATGTAAAAGTGTCTCATTGGCCAAAAAGTTATAGTTTAAAGTTACACATGGCCAATACCTTCTTTAAATTACCATTTTATACGTTCTTGTCGGACACATAGCCAATTATTTTTGGTTTATCATTGTGGATTAAAGGAATCAGCACTGGCTGTTAAAAATCTACGCAAAATAGTACCAAAAACAGACAGTAGGCATCACGAAGACACATTTCCTAATTATGGAAGGAAAACCAAGGTAAGTTCTCATTCTTTACTTACCTTTGCTGCACTGTTTACTGGAGTTAAAGGGCCACTGTAGGCAGTATAGCTATTTCATTGAATTGGTTGTAGTGCCTTTAGTCCCTCCATTCAGTGTTAAACCATTTTGAGCACAGGGATGGGCTGCTGGAAACTCTCATATGGCATTAAAACCATAAACACGATTAAACACTAAATATAAAGATGGTGCCAAGGGACATGGCAGTCTTAAGGTATAACGCTTGACGTGTTTCACAGCAAAGGTGATTACTTATACAGCCTATACTGCTTATACTGCTTATGTGTAGGCACCTGGGTGTGAAATGTGTTAAATGCTATACCTGCCTCTGGGTTTACCTTGGCACCACTTAGCACCACTTAGCATGCCTATCTTCTGTTATTAATGGGAAAATAAAGTTACGTTTATACCTGCATACCCTAAATATACCTGTTGTGATACTGTACAAATATTGTAGCGGAGCTCCAATACCTAGCATAGGTATCTCCGCTCTTCCTTCCTCGGAGCTGAAAGAAGCAGTATAATAATCCAAGATACTTTTCCCCCAGAAACTAGACCACACAAAGTTGTGGGAGTCAACTGGTTTTATTTTGGCCACACACAAAATAAACATTAATATGTACCCCCCAGAATAATAGTGAAGCCTCATTATTATTCTAATTAGAATGGGACAAACACCATGTTCTAAACAAGCCCAAACATGAATCGCATAACGTAACAACAGGGGAAGGGATTGTAATGTCCGTTATATTGGGTCACGAGTAAGGTATGTAACATATCGATGGAATGGAAAATAATAACAAATTCATAGATGCAACTATTATTTCTGTGGCAGGTACATAATAGAAGATCGAGCCAAATGTTTCCATTTAGATTGATGGGGGTATAGACACAAGTGGGTGGTCCCTTAGTGTCTCTAACGATACGCCTTAACTCCACCTCTGGGTGAGGCGTGGTAATCCACAGGGTATATCTCTAATGAAACTTATGTATGCCTGGTACTTGCTTGGGGTCAAGATCTAATTTTAAAGTCAGTCACCATCTTTCCTACCAGGGACCCCCTGGGGCAGAAGTCTTATTTTGAAGAGATGAGTAAGTGATTAGGACTTTCTGTTATTTTATCCCTTTTGCTTTTTATCTGTTGGTGGTGTAACTAATTTTGATTGTCATCTATATTTTTGTATGCACTGTTCATAATAAACATTAATTTATTAAGTTCTTACTTTGTCTGGTAAAGAATCAAGTTACCTGATTGTATTTGGTGGGTTTTTATTATTAAGTTTACCTGGGGGACCAAGGCACCCCATTTATGAATTGTCTTGCTGGTGACAATGTTAAAATAGTAATAGTTAGATTATTATGTTTAAGTGTGGGTGGTGTTAAGGGGGGATTTTGTCATGATTTCCGATCTAGTGCAGACAAATAGTGAATTTTAACGCTTTCACAACCACAACTATGTCACGCACACTCTTGGAGTAGGGTGCATTTGTGACAAATTGGTGGCATAGCGGTGGGATAACTAAAAGATTTTTCAGCTTTTTGTACCAGATTTTAGTGTTGCTGGATTTGTTGGTTAATCCAAGCGCTAAAAGAAATTGGGTCTCAATTCCCAAAGGCTGAACTCATGGCTCAGCATTTTCACCTGCACTTATATATACCAATGTCCAACCTACTTAGGCCACACTGTCTTTTCAAGGATCAACAGCAACGGCAGCTAACACAATGGATGTAAATGGGCAACCATTATCACAAAGAACAATCGTATTTCCCAGAATCTGGTCAAAAACGAATTCCGTAAATAACACTTTAAATCAGGTGTGGGCAAACACTAGATGTATAACTGGAACTTCTGTGAAGCTTTGACATTATAAAAGCATTGTGACAGTTGTAGTTCTACAAAACCAGGGGATCGACCTTTGGCCCAGCTGTCCTATAGATTGTTAGCTTTATTAAAATAAACAAAAGTGATTGCTTATTTTTCTACAGAACTTGCTTCTGCCAGAATTGATGCAGCTTTTAAAACTCTGTTTAATCAGAAACAAAGATTCGACCATTAGTCCATATTACAGGAAGACAAGAATATTGAAGGGAAATTAGAGTTCATCATTCTCATTTATCTTGAGAATGAAAGTGTATCATCACTGGCAAAGCATTGAATACATAGTAGTGCTTTGAAAGCCTTCGTGTAGAATCCCAGCATGATAAAAGGCTACAATAATTTTAGACTATTTAAACATACTTAAACGTGTGATCAGCATTTCTGGACTCATACCTTAGATACTATAATCAAAATAGAAACAGAGAAATGGAACCACATGTCTAAACGCGGTTGAGGAGTTGAGCATTAAAAGCATATGGTAGATTCCTCTTCATTTGGTTCTAATATAGTGTAGTAAATGGTTGAGAGGAACGCAGATCACTCATAGCCTTGCTTTACTTGAAAGTGACCTTTCTCTTTTGTGAACTGAAATAAAAGGCTGATTTATGAAGACTAAGAGACTAGTCTGTCACTTGCACATATAAAGATGACAATTCTATTGCCAACACTGGTTTTTATTAGTGGTGGAAAGCCATCAATGTATTACATACACATAGAGTGTAATTGATGGGCTTTTAAAGTGCTGTGAAGCTGTAGGATTCACTGGGGTTTACTTACTAAATAGTGAATTGTTGTTTTTTTTTCTCTCTTTCCATTTCAGCAGTTGCTCTGATTTGGCTATAGCAATTTACTATTTAATAAATGAATAAAACTCCACTGCATTTGGATCACTTGCCATACTTATGTGTCTTTACTCACTTACTTAAAACAAAGTATTACACATTTATTTAACCCACTCAAAAAAAAAGTATTTAAGTATTTAAGGTTTGTTGGACAGGTTGAGAGATTGGTGTGGGAAGAATATTGTGTGCTTTCTATGGCTATTAACTGTCTCTTGGCACATCAACATGCAGTACACTGTAATACACTCATACTTTTCTATGGCTAATATCCCCAATTGTATCCTATATTGGATACGGTTGTATTGGATTTTATATACTATGTTCTATGTATTTCTTTTCTGCATTCGTCTTACTACATAAAATCAATGAATACAGAATTTTGTTTGTTTTTTTGTTTTTTAAACGTTAACGGTCACTTCCCATGATTTTATTTATATTTTAATACTGTAAAGACAAGACACCTAAACAAACAGAGAAAGGCCATGTAAAATGCAACTAAAACACTTAGAACAGCAGTGCCACTTTGTAGCTATGTGTATCCTACTTGTAACTTTATCCCACAAAGAATTGCAAACATGCAGCAATCACAATTTAACAAATGGTTACCGAACTTAGATAAAAATAATTACTACCCAAGACTGTTAAACAAGGATGCCAAATGGATAGATGTGAGGCAGGCAGCGTCTAATTTAGACAAATAACCTGTATACCGTGTTTCTATCACAGTTAAAACCACTGTAGAATGGCAATTATCTGCAACACATATCACATAACTATTGCAGCTAATTGGTATTGTACAATTAATGTGTTTAATTAGTTTTGGAGATATTGGTTTAAAAGTTGGATATATTTTATTACAGGAGAGCTGAATTCTCATACATGGGATTACATTTTGCACAACTAATGGATGGTGATAAGAACAATGCCACCCCTCCTGTGGTTTTGGTACCTCTACTAGTATGAACTCACAAGAGAGCAGTGATTTCTGCCTCCACTTTTACAGATCTATATTGTATACAGTACAGGACTGACCACTTAGAAAATTGGGGATATTCACTGGGGCAGTGCTGGCCGTGCCAAATGATCTCCCCAGCTTCTGCAGGGCTGATGCTACTTAAGTGCTGGGTCAAAAAGGGAGCTCCGTAGTTGATAGGCAGATTAAAGGGACATTTCAAGCAGCTAAGCAAGTTAAGCTGAAATTAAAGGTAATAAGCACAAATACCTGTGGCTAGTTTCTTTTCTTTCAAATCAGTGTAATTTTCCTGCAATGCTGTAAAATGTTTTGCTGTTTTCAGCAGTGTAACCCAGCCTCACTAGCCACTCCCCTTTCACATTTCAATGTGTTCCTGATTTCCAGTCTCTGAAAGCCAATGAAAATAGATGCATGCCTTCTCTAGTGTAAGGTATTTTCATAGCACAGACTGCACCATAGAGACTAGGCTAGAGCAATATGTGCTCCTCTCCCTCTCTGTCTGTAATGCAAGTAATACATTCTCAGCTAACCTCCCTACCCACTATTAGCCCCTTCCCTGACAGCCCCAGTTAGACAGCCTTACTTCCCACTGTTAACCCCTTTCCTGACAGTCCTTGTAAGCCAACATCCCTACATACTGTTAACCCATTTCCCTTCACACAAAGCTCTATAGGTATTTATGAGTTTGGCTCTCTACTCTTTACACCCATCACAGCTGCTATCTCCTCTATCCACACTACACCACAGGCATGCAATCCTACAAGCAGCATCTTGACTCGGACCTTGAATAATTAAATTGCCTTTCTAAATAGAGATCGAATATCTTATAAAATTAAGCAGAACGCGAATAGAGAAATTTTAGGAGTTTTACAGCAGATAAAGTAAGAACTGGTAAAAAAAAAAAAGAAACATAATTTAAATATATATTTATATTATATATATATTTTTTTTCTTTTTTTGCTAGGAATAATACATGTAGATAGTATCTACAGAAATCTTTTACCGCATTTACTGAGATGTAGGTGTCCATACCCAACTCAGTGTTATCCATTTTATTGATATTCCCAGTCCCTAACAAACATTCTAAACACCACAACTACCTCAGTTTATTGTAATTGCAGTGGTTATGGTGCAATGACTCCATGCGGTTCCTCTGGATTTTGATAGAAAAAAATTGAGTGTTTTGATAAACCCCAATGCTTTCCCAGCACTAAAAACTGCTGTCAACCTGGTAATGAGGACATTTTTACATCTGTGTTATCCATTCACATTTGTACTGCATGATGGGCTATTGCGTCCTAACCCTGTCATTCCTGTTTAAATTTGAAACGTCTACATTATTGGCTGCAGGGTTGAACTAGGCTTGTCTAGAGAGTACAGGGGAGGACTAGAGAAATTTCCCTACCCTGGAGGGTGTTTGAATTAGGTAAGTTATGTTTGCAATTGCTGCACCGTCTTGCCTGATACGGCTGGCATACTTTTAAACTGCAATGCCTTTTCCAATTCAGTTCTGTGTTTCGGGATTCTCGTTAACAAATCCATAAGCCATCTGTCCCACATCCTGAAATCTCCCTAGCAATACAGCTCTTACATCCTACTTTATTTTCTACTTTAAACTTACATTTCATACGACAGCAATTAAATCACACATTTCACCTAATTATAGCTATTTATATGGTGCCCATTTCCATCCACAGTCACAGGCACATCCCATAAAGTTCCCATGATTTCTTGCTCTTTCACATTCGCTTTCTATAATTTTCCCAGGATATTGTACTTGCACCTATTGGGTCAAATGCAGAAAATGCAGAAAGTTTGGGTTTTTTAGAAAGGTAAATGACTCAAGAGCTCAGGGCTAGATTTAAAGAAATCCAAGGACGGCTGTTCTTCCTCCAACATAAAAATAAAATAAAGAACTCCGAGCCAGTTACTGTACAGGCTGTGTTGTTTCACGCACCAATGTGCTTCCTCGGGTGCTTTAGAAAACCACTACAGCCCGGTGTAGTGATAATGGTGTTAGTGGTGTCACAGCGGCTTCTCAGTGTAGTTAATAAAACAGTTTAAAAGGACACTCCAACCACCACGACCACTTTAGTGAATTTAAGTGGTCTTGGTGGTAGGATGTGTAGTGCTTCAAATAAAGAATATTGGAAAATAAATAGCAACAGGTTGGCAGTTGCTGAGAGTCACTAAAGAGACCTCTGAGTGGTGGGAATGGCATCTATAGATTTGACATCACAGCACTGTTCACACTGTAAATGTGCTGAAGATTCCAAAAGTTGTAGAAAACCCAGTAGCAGTTCTCATAAAGAGAGTGATCCTTAGAGAAAATTGTTGGATCACGGAAGGTATAACTCCCTTTACTTGTTTACCAATTTCCTTGTAACTCACGCAGCTTGCATCTGGAGCAAAAGTATACAATTGTTTTTAACTCAGCCATTACTATTTATAGAGGTCCAATTCCGTCCTTTTAATTAGTTCCAAAAATGTGAAAGCTTTTCAGAACTACAATTGATTTGATCTGACTTAGAATTTTTTTTAGAAGATTTAATTACTACCACTGTTTTCCAGTCCTCGGGGATAAATGCCATGGCAGACACATCCAAATATATAAATAGTTGGTAACACAACACCAAGGGTACATTTTTTTAATAAAAGGAAATTAGTCAGGGATATTTATGACTGATGGTTTTAATTAATGAAGGTCATCATGGTCAAAATTAAGTATTTTTGGAAATCCAACCGAAAATTGCTATTCCTTAGATTTCCTTAATATAGCACCAAGTTCCAAACTAATATGTCAATTAGCCTTTTAGACCCCGCAGGAGCCTCTTGAGTGTGATTAAAGTTCATTTTACAGAGTAGGATATAAAGACTTCTAAAGTAAGTTAACATCTGATTGAAGATGAAACCTTTTTGCATGTTGGGTGTTTGAGTGACAGCCGGGGTAGGTGTGGCTAGGACTGTAAACAAAAGTAATATAACTCCTAAATGTCAGAGAATTGAGCAGTGAGAGCACAATGGCATTGTATTTACGCTAAAACTATTTCATTAAGCTAAACATGAGTTGGCTACTTTTTCTCTCTTCTATATCTTTGTAGCAAATTTGCACAGTGTACAACCCCTAGGTGAATTGTAGGGGCTCTCTGTTCTAGGAGGGAGAAAGTATAGCAGCCCTGAGCATTAAAAAATAATAACCTATTTATGACAGGAAGCAAGTGATGATGTTATCATTTTAAAATGATAAATGACAGCACATATTCAATACATTGTGTTGGCCAATTCACTTGCAGATGTAGAGATACATGTTCATTCCTATATATTTGTGTTTGTACTGCATAGAGCTGACATTACAAATATGTCTGTTTCCTCCATAAATCACACGTCTTACATTGTTCAGATTGTGGTCATGCATTATGTATGGTTTTACCTGTTGGTTTTTAGTAAAATGAAAAGAGTGAAAAGTTGTAAAGTTGCACTACAATTCTAGTGTGCTTTTTGCATAGCTCTCATAGCTCTCAAAACTGGAATGGTTTGTTACTGGGACATGAGAAAGGCTTGAGTGTTTACCACTTTAGCAGTAAACGAGCTGCACGTATCCCTTGTTCCATCCTCAGCCCCCTCGTTGTTCGCTGTGTTTGTCGTGTTTTATTGTTTCCTTTTTGTCGCAGTTTGGGAAAATCCTGGCCAGTTTGGAAGTAGTTACGCTGTCTCTGGGGGGCTCTGGGGAGACATACCCTGCCAGGAAGCAAATAACTCATGTTCAATTGATGTGATTATGGAGCTCTATAACATATGTTGCCCTTAACCAACAAGTTAGGTGACATTGTTTTATTTATTGGGCACGAGTCATTTGGAAACCCCTGGTTCAGCAGTCATGTCTCTCAACTGTGTCTCTTTAGTAGATGCAATGATGCTCTTTGTAAAATGAAATAAAAAAAAATACTAGACTTGAGATTTAGTTGGCTTAATCCAGGGGCTTAATCCAGGGGTGCCCAAAGGTAGACTCACAGATATTTTAGAACTACAACTCCCATGATGCTTTACATGGCTTTAGAATGGCTTTAGTTTGACAAAGCATGGTAATTGTAGTTATAAAACGTTTGGGGATCTACCTTTTTCTGCACTCCAACCAATCAGAGTGGTCTGACTTAAATTGCACTTTTATAAAGGCTTTCCCAACCCTACAAACTCAGACTGCATGGAGCCCTTGTGGGGTGCAGATGTTTTATTTTTTGTTTTCCTAAAAAAGAAGATATAGGAAAAAGAAGACATTTTATGGTAATTATTAAGGTTTTATTGTACAGTTATTTAGTTTATTGCCCCCCCCCCCCCTCACTATTATTAGAGTGAGGGGGTAAGTATGGTATATTTAACTGGGAAAGTGTAAATAGGGGCTTGGGGACCCGTAGTCACCAGAAGAGACGTGACTAGGGGCTTGGGGGTTAATAATTGTATTATTAATCCCCACCACTGCCAATGGGTCGGGACTGGAGGGGACATAGTTTTAACCGCACTTTATTATTTAACGCCCACACTCTGCGCCAATGGTTGGGGGACAATAGGTTCACCCACCCCATTATTATTTAAGGCCCCTACCCTTTGCCCCCACCCCCTTTTAGTTTAGTAACTCCTACTCGTGGGGCATTAGTAGGGTCATAGTTAATTATATTAATAGGTTTACCACCATGAGGGCCTGGGGGAACTGTGCCAGATCCCCCTCTATTGGATTAGTGACTGGGCAACAATGGATGTTTATTAGACATGGCTCTAACTATTGCAGGGTGATTGGGACTATCCTGCAGAAATCGGGACTGCTGGGATGCCTGCTCACAGTCTGTACCAAGAGTTTTATTGCTGTGTGTCTATGTGAAACACTTTGCTACATAAAGCATTCTGAACTTGCAGAAAAGAGGAACAGGTTTTGGGTTACGGAGAGGGTATTTCACTCTGAAGGAATGTATACAAGTTGGACATTTTCCCTTTATTAGGCAGGTCAACCTTTTTTTTTCCTGGCCAGTGCCCTTTGTACAAATATATATTTTTTTCTGGGTAAAGTCTGAACTTAAAACCACAATAGAAAAAAAATAGTTTACCTAACCGACAAACATGAGGTTTAAATAACAGACAGATTTTGATCACTTAAAATTACATTTTGATTTTGTATATTTTTCTGCAAAAAGCCTTTGAAGATATCGCGGTTTCCAAATATACCTTGTTAAATCACTACCGCTGAGCCCACGCCATCCTTCACTGAAACAAAGTACATTTTTATAGAAATTACATTTGTGTGGTACTGGAACCTCTCATCTCAGTCCAATAACGCACCCTACCAAGAAGGACTACACAAACACAAATCCTTCCTACGCATCTGAGTTTCTAGAAAAAGGAATTATGCAAGTCAGGGCCGTCTTTATTATTGATTGGACCCTGGGCAAAGCATTTGCTTGGGCCCCCTGGATCCTGCTCTCCCTTCTCCCTTGCATTCAATCACGCCCTCCTCCCTTGCATGCAATCACGCCATCCACCCCAATGCAGTGTTGGAACGAAAGTAAAGAGGTGCAATCGTTTTTTGGGGCCCCCCTAATGCAAGGGTGACAAAAAGGTAGATCACCATCTGTCGTGCAACTCCAACAATGCATTGACAGTTGAGATGAACCATTTACCCATGTTTGCAGGTTTATATTTAGCACTGAGCAGTGTTTGTGTGTTTGAATGTAAGCATGTTTTTGTATGGAGTATGTTTCTGTAAATGTAGGGATTTTCTTGTATGTGGTGTTGTATGTGGTGTTTCTTGTATGTGGCGTTTGAATGCAAGCATGTAATTATGTGTAGTGTTGGTTTTTGAATGCAGGGGTGTGTTTGTATTTAATTTTGATGTTTAACACAGAAGTGTGTTTGTATCTAGTGTTGATCAGAGGCGGCTCTCTAATTAGGCGGTTTAGGCGGCCGCCTAAGGCCTCGCGCTAGAAGGGGCCTCGCGGCCGCCTAAACCGTATAATTAGAGAGCCGCTGCAGGGCTCTCTTTCCCAGTAAAAAAAAAAAAATAATAAACACTTTAAAGCCGGCCGGCGGCCGCATTAAGATTGCCGCGGCGCCGGCGCTATTAAAAGATGAAACCCTCTCACATGGGTTTCATCCGTGCAGGAGTGAGTCCCCTCCCCTCCTCCTGCACACTTCCTGGTAATCGGCCAATCCGCGATGCCGATGACGTCACGACGCGACAACGTCATGACGTAACCCCTCCCTGCATTCCCCCGCCTGCGGTACCAAGAAGAAGAGAGAAGAGTAGCTGCTGCTGAAGAAAACAGAGCAGAGGAGAAGAGAGAAAACGGAGAAAACGGACGGACTCAGGAGAGCAGAGGAGAAGAGAGAAAAAGGTAAGGAGAGCAAAGTAAAATAAATTAAAGGGGAAGGGAAGGAGAGCAAAGGAAAATTAAATTAAAGGGAAAGGAAAGGAGACCAAAGAAAATAAATTAAAGGGGAAGGGAAGGAAAGCAAATTAAAATAAATTAAAGGGAAAGGGTAGGAGAGCAAAAGAAAATAAATTAAAGGGGAAGGGAAGGAGAGCAAAGGAAAATTAAATTAAAGGGAAAGGAAAGGAGAGCAAAAGAAAATTAAATTAAAGGGAAAGGAAAGGAGAGCAAAAGAAAATTAAATTAAAGGGAAAGGAAAGGAGAGCAAAAGAAAATTAAATTAAAGGGAAAGGAAAGGAGAGCAAAAGAAAATTAAATTACCCCTCCCCCCCCCCCCCCATCTTTCCACAGAATAATGGTGGTATATCATGACAATATTACTTAACAATTTTAAATATTATTAATATAATAATTTATTATAATATATTATCATAATTATATAAATTATTATCATTAAAGGAAAACTCCAGTGCCAGGAAAACAATCAGTTTTCCTGGCACTGGAGGTACCCTCTCCCTCCCACCCCCCAATACCCGGTTACTGAAGGGGTGAAAACCCCTTCAGTCACTTACCTGAGGCAGTGACGATGTCCCTGGTCGCTGTCTCCTCCTCCGCGCCGCTCCTCCTACTGTCTCCGTCGGCCGGTGGGTGAGACTGATCCCGCCCACTGGCCGAGGAGACCTAATGCGCATGCGCGGCAATGCCACGCATGCCCATTAGCGCTCCCCATAGGAAAGCATTGAAAAATATTTTCAATGCTTTCCTATGAGGAAATGAGTGACGCTGGAGGTCCTCACACAGCATGAGGACGTCCAGCGACGCTCTAGCACAGATAATCTGTGCTATGAAGGAGGAAGTGACCTCTAGTGGCTGTCTTGGAGAGGTGGAGTTAACCCTGCAAGGTAATTATTGCAGTTTATAAAAAACTGCAATAATTACACTTGCAGGGTTAAGAGTAGTGGGAGTTGGCACCCAGACCACTCCAATGAGCAGTGGTCTGGGTGCCTGGAGTGTCCCTTTAATAATATATTAACTCCTTGGCTGACATCAAAATTGAAGATCTCAGCCAATCCGATGCTTTCCTATGGGAAAGCATTGTGATTGACTGAGATCATCAGTTTAGATTATGTTAGCCAATTGGGCGGATCCGGCGCTGACGGACTTGTGCAGCTATAGAAATTAGGTACGTTTTTACTTCATTGGGGGTGTGGGGGCTAAATAGTTAAACACAATAGGGTCAGGAATACACATTTGTGCTCCTGATACTGTAGTGTTCTTTTAATACACTGTTGACAACTTTATTTCAGTTTTAGGAGACATCAACAAGAATAACTAAGTAGTCAGCCACAAACCTTTTATCTATACCCAATGTTTGTATATAGGTATTTTGTAGAATCATTTATTAACAAAAATAAGTTTGTTAATAGTGAGATTATGAGGTTTATTAATGTTTGCCTTAAAATATGCAATTTATACAGTTAATTTTAATATCAGCTGCTTATTTTTTATTTTTAGCGCGTGTGGCGGGGGGGAGGGGAGGGGGGCCTCATATTTGATTTTCGCCTAAGGCCTCAAAAAGTCTAGAGCCGCCTCTGGTGTTGATGTTTCAGCGCAGGACTCTGTTTGTAGTGTTGAAGTTTGAATGCATGGGTGTATTTGTGTGTTGTGTTGGCATGTGAATGCTGAGATGTATGCACATATACACGTACACACACACACACACACACACACACACACACACACTGAAACACATGCAGATGCACAGATATACACACTGACACCCAGATAAAGTCACACAGACTGACACACAGATACACAAACTGACACACATGCAGATACACACACACACACACACACACCAATATACACACTGACATATACACACATAGATACACATACTGATAACATACAGATACACGGAAATACACAATGACAACATACATACACACAGATACACATCCTGACACATATACACACACTGACACACTGACAGATACACACACAGTCTACATACAGATACACACATATATAAACAATGACACATACACAGATACACAGACACATATAGTGATAGACATGCTGACACACACAGATATATGCTGACAGACATACTTATACAGTTACACACAGACATACTGAAAGACATGCTGACACATTCACCGACACACACATACACTGACATACTGATATATACAGACATACTGATACAGACATGCGTACACACACAGCCATACTGACACACACACATAGACACATACACTTACAGCCATACCAACACACACATACTGACAAGCATATTGACACACATTCACAGACATAGACATTCTGGCACACACACACTGACAGACACACTGACAGACACACATATACTGACAGACATACTGACATACAGACATATACTGACAGACATTCACAGACACACAAACACAAACTGACAGACATACTGACACACTATGACAGACATACTGACATACAGGATAGACGCAGGTTTTTGGCAGAGTATAGGGGCCTGGATGAGACATACTTGTTTATTAGTGAGGATTGGATAGGTAGCACTGGATTGACCTGTTAATCGAGGAGGAGGTCAAGCGAGACTTGGCACTGGAGAAAAGCTGAGTTATTTAATTTCATTTTTTATATATATATATATATTTATATATATATATATATATATATACACACATATATAGAAGTAGATGAATCCTTGCACTCACGCTCTCAGTAAATGTTGGCCGGGTGCTTGTAATCCAGGGAATAGCATATAATTGTAGATAGTTATCAGCACTCACGGACTTGGTAAAGTTAAGACTTACAGTTTATTGAATTTCCATATTAAAAGATCAACGTTTCAGTTCCCACTGGAACTTTCATCAGGATCAGGCATACATTAATAAACGATTAAATGTGCATTTATATACATAAGATGTGAGTGTAATTATATGTATATTATTATTTTTTTACACATGGGGCCCTGACATGACAATTGGCATCAGCACTGTAGAGTTAGACTATGTATATCCTAATGCTACAGTGTTCCTTTAAAATGACACTTACACTGACGATATAATTGTTGTGATACGTTTTACTGTTTTGAAACACTAATATTTGTGTTCAGTGAAGTCTCCCGAGTATAACAGTACCCCCCATGTACAGGTTTTATGGTGTTTTCAAAAGTTACAGAGTCAAATATAAGGCTTGCGTTTCAGTTTTTAACAATGAAATTCGCCATATTGGTTACGTTGTCTTTGAGACGGTAAGGTAGCCCAGGAATGAAAATTACCCCCATGATGGCATACCATTTGCAATAGTAGACAACCCAAAGTATTGCAAATGGGGTATGTCCAGTGTTTTTTAGAAGCCACTTAGTCACAAACACTGGCCAAAGGAGAGGAGAGCACTGATTTGTGTGTCATCTGCATAGATGTGATATTGTAAGCCAAATAATAACTATATAAAATAATAACAACTATATAATAAATTAATAATCATTGTTTAGTTCTGCTATTTAGACCTTAAGTTTGATGTTTACTCTGAATACTCACTTTAGTTAATACCCCTGTAAGACATAGGTGGAGTTTTAGTATATTTGCAGATTCTCTAATGGCTGTTTATAGTCTCTCACTCAATCAGAATCTTGTTTGTATATAAAATCATGGCCTATTGCTGTACCTTTCATTCACTACCTATACAGCAAAGGTTATCAGTCTGTGACCCTAACAGCTCCCATGCTTCACATAGGGGCTAACTGTCATAAAACATGTCATATAAAATGTTCACCCTTTTCCCAGATAGGAATTCTCATATACACATGGGTGGCACTTCTTGAGAAAGACTTGCTCAAAGTTCGGGGCATTTTCTTTGGTATTTGTTTAGCTCTAATCTCCGCATTCTGTGATGTTCCATTTGACTGACATGTAATCTGGTGTATATATGTGTACTTTCTACAGTAGCATTGTTTGTATATTGATTTGACTTTTTGATTCATGTGAACACTATATTTAACCTATGATTTCATTGAACATTGATTTTTTTTTGTATACATGAGACTGTTACTATAGAGGTGATGTACTATTATAAGTACATATAGTATAAATATTGTTGATTTCTCTGATCCGAATAGGGCACATACTATATCCCTATGATGCTCCTTTATTTTATCTAGGCCTAGTAGGGTTTATGTTAGCATGGGAGAAAGATCTACATGAGCAATATTATTTGGAGGGATGCTTCAACATCTAGTTTGCTCTTAAAGAAGTGATGCAATGCTCCAACCATCTGGAGGATCATAACAAGATAGTCTATAGAGTCGATCCAAACAGCAAAAAAACAAACAAAATTTTGTTAGCAAGTCTGTGGGGGTACTTTAACAAAAATCTTGTGGCATTGGCCCAAATTGCATACATTTTGGCAGGATACTCATTTTCTAATAAAAAAAACGACCAATCAATAATTTGTTCTTAGTTTATTAAAAAACAATCCCTTTTCAGCAGGATTGATAGGGTTATGATAAGCCATATTTTACTGGCTGCTACATTCGGTAATACCTAGAAACTGGAAATCCCATCTATTAAGGAATTCCTGTATCTAGTATTTGAAAACAAAAAGTATGAATTAGCCCTTAGACGGTCATCTTTATTGTTAGACCAGTGTTGGAACATCTGTCCTTGGTGATCACCAGAATTCTCTGCAATGGCTTTGGAATTTTATCCAGACTGTACCACCCCCCAGTGATCTCGGAGACGCTCAATGAGAGACCATACAAAGGAGTCAA
Source organism: Pelobates fuscus (assembly GCF_036172605.1). Classification (NCBI taxonomy): domain Eukaryota; kingdom Metazoa; phylum Chordata; class Amphibia; order Anura; family Pelobatidae; genus Pelobates; species Pelobates fuscus. The sequence goes on from NC_086321.1 coordinate 65,864,270, forward strand.
TTTAAAAAATGTCTGATGTTTATTGAACGGAAAAAAAGCTTATAAGGCAAACGCAATAAATGGAATTTCCAAGGCGGAATATCATAAATTACCAATCAAATATTGACAACTATTAACTGACATCATGAAAAGCTTGTGCAGAGAGCATGATATGGACAGGCAGCCATTCATTGTTCCTAAGCGTATCTAAGGGGACCAGTCATAGGTGGGGTATTCCTAATAGCGGGACGGTCACTTGCAAATCTAAGTATGTGGTGGTGTCTTTGCAACATACAAAATTGTTAGCTCATTATTTATACACAAAGGTTTTCATCTTTTCAACTAGTTAAAAGTTTGTTGGAATAATTGGCAAGATATTAAAAAAATTGTGTACTCTTTGTAGAAAAAGTACTTACGACCAAATTTAAATTGTTATAATGGTGTATAAATTACCAGTCATAATATAGACTAAATAATAACACACCTATTTTGAGTTATTTTTATATGTATTTATTTTTAGCATTTCTATTATCTTTTTGTCAAAACAAGTACACTGTTTGAAAAAAAATATGTGGATGGATACTCCCCTTTAATTTTTTTTTTCTTACCCCTTTTTATTATTGTTCATACTGTTGCTTATAATAACTTTTTAAAATATTCTTTAATAAAAACTATATGAAAACATTACATATGTAATTTATTTGTGTGCTCCTGTGTTAAATTTGTATTGTATATTGTTTCCCCTATTTGGAGACGTTTCCCCGAACGTAGACATACGCACCAGAGAATTCCCTGAACATAGACCAGTTCTCTAACGTGGGGAATCCCTTGAATCCCCACGCTAGAGAGCTGGTCGTAAGTGCGAGTCGTTGTAAAACAGGTAGGTCATAAAGTGAGGACCACCTGTCCTGTAGTAACTTTTATTTTTTACTTTTCTTGGGGGTCTGACTGTCTGTCTCCTCACTGCTTCCCCAGAATGCACTGTGCTAATATCATGATGATGTCAATAAAACTTTACAAACCTGTAACATTTGTCATGTGGCAGTATAAAGATTTTTAAGTTAGAAATCGGAGTTTCAAGAAACATCATATAGCCTCATAAAAGGGACTATTTAAAAAAAAAAAAATACCTTAGAGATACATTTATAATACTGAATAAAGAAATATCACACTGTAAAATAATGAAGAAGGCAACTAAAGAATTAGTTTTTTTAATGTGTGCAGATGTCTCTCTATGTAACAGCTGCTCATCGTGACCTGGCAAATTCAGGGTCTTTCTAGATTTTAATATAATTTCTCCATGTGGTGGTCACCTGTGAAGCAGACATTTATAAAGGAAGTGATTTGTGGGTGGTTTAAGAGAATTACTTCTTCTACTGAAGGAGTCCGTGAGTCTACCAGTAATAGGAAGCAGATTCCCCCGTAAGTGATAGATTTTGATATGAATGTGCATATTTGGAACTTAGAATTTTTATTTTCTTCCTGGTAAATCAGTGGTTTTGGATTACTGGACGATTACCTTTGAAACTCTTTTATTTGACTGATGTTCATATCATCAAATCCTGTGATGAATTGTTAGTCATCTGTACAACGAGTCCTGCAAGTAGCAAATAATTCCTTACACATCAATACAATTATTGACATTCAAGCAATTGCATTTATTTCAGTAATAACTTGTGTGAGGAGACAAAAGAAAACTCTAAAAGCTGTCTAAAATAAAAAAAAAAATTGTACAATGTTATGTAGGTAACTTCTTTATAAAAGCATTTATTAAAACCATAATGACAGTCTTGTTGCTACTGAATTTGGTAGCACGTTTAGCACGTCATAAGCTTGTTAAAAAAAATAGTATTCAGGTTTAGCAGTATCCATCATGGAAAATAATTCAATAAATTAACTGTACTACCATACTAAAGCACTGAATGGCTCAAAGTTTAAGGAGTATTGTGTATAATGTTTGGGAACTCCATTGCCATGATTCCCAGACAGCACACAGGCTTATTTATACATTTTACTCTCTGTATGCTGAGTGATTGTCATAGGAAAACTGCAGCATGTGGAAGGCAAGATGGATTCATTGAAGTATCAGGAAATACTAGGAGAAAATGTCATGCTGTCTGTGAGGAAGTTGAAGCTTGGGCATCATTGGTCCTTCCAACAAGACAATTATCCCAATCATACCTCAAATTCCACCACGGTTTGGTTGCAGAAGTCCTGGAAAATTGTAGAGTGGCCATCACAGTCACTCGACATGAACCCCATAGAAAATCTCTGGTGGGGTTTGAAGACACTCAACAAATCCCTAGCCAGTTCAGATATTTCAAGTGTTTCAGCTTCAAGCACATCTGGGGCAATTAATGAAGCCTTTGATTAGTTACATCAGGTATGTTTGAGACAATTGTTTTGTATAATTGTGCTGTTGTGAGGGATTCTATTCAGGGGCTTGAATAATTTTGAGAATTGAGAAGTCATAATAAGTTGCATTTTTAGTTGAATTTGGGGAAACCACTTGAAGCAAGTGTTATGTTAATTTTGTTTGATGTGTTCATTGCAAATAGCTGACAGTCTGTAAATTTTGACAATAAACCTGATTTTCAATTGGGCTTGAATAATTTTTATTACAACTGTAGATGCACAGTGTCCAAGCTTCTGCTGCCCGGCTCTCACATAATTTAACTCTCTACACCCATCAGTCACAACATTAAAACCACCTTCCTAATATCGTTTAGGCCCCCCTTGTGCTGCCAAAACAGCTCTTGTGCATCATGGCAATGACTCCACAAGGCCTCTGAACATGTCCTGTGGTATTTAGCAGCAGATCCTTTAAGTCCTGCATCTTGTGAGGTGGGGTTTCCATGGATCGAATTTGCTGTTCCAGCGCATTACACAAATGCTCAATCAGCATGGGCGTCCGCGGGGGGGGGGTTAAGAGCTTTTGCTGCTATTTTTGGTTTGTGTGAGAATACACTGCAATACCGGCGCCGGCCAGTAGTGACTGTTGAAAGGCAGGAAGCTACAGCTTATCCCTGCCTCTCGCTCATGACTGAAACCGCAGGGGAGCAGCACAGAGGCAGCCTACAGAGCAGGTAAGTGAGGGATGGGGGGCACTATTACCCCCTCACCATTACCCCCCTTCACTATCACCCCCCCTCACACCCTCAGCATCACCCCCCTCACCAACCTCAGCATTACCCCCTCACCATCACCCCCCTCACCACCCTCATCATTACCCCCCCTTCACTATCACCCCCCCTCACCACCCTCAGCATTACCCCCCTTCACTATCACCCCCCTCACCACCCTCAGCATTACCCCCCTTCACTATCACCCCCCCTTCACTATAACCCCCTCTCACCACCCTCAGCATTACCCCCCTCACTATCACCCCCCTCACCACCCTCAGCATTACCCCCTCAGCATTACCCCCTCACCACCCTCAGCATTACCCCCTCACCATCACCCCCCTCACCACCCTCATCATTACCCCCATTCACTATCACCCCCCCTCACCACCCTCAGCATTACCCCCCTTCACTATCACCCCCCTCACCACCCTCAGCATTACCCCCCTTCACTATCACCCCCCCTTCACTATAACCCCCTCTCACCACCCTCAGCATTACCCCCCTCACTATCACCCCCCTCACCACCCTCAGCATTACCCCCTCAGCATTACCCCCTCACCACCCTCAGCATTACCCCCTCACTATTACCCCCCCTCACACCCTCGGCATTACCCCCATAACACGCTCAGCATCACCCCCTCACTATTACCCCCCCTCACACCCTCAGCATCACCCCCTCACTATCACCACCCTCACCACCCTCAGCATTACCCCCTCACTATCACCACCCTCAGCATTACCCCCTTCACTATCACCCCCCTCACCACCCTCAGCATTACCCTCTCACTATCACCACCCTCAGCATTAACCACATCATAAGGCTTTGGTACCTGGGCCTGGCAGGGAAACTTTGGACCTTCTCATCTCCCCAGGTAAATATCAGTGTTAATGTGTTCACTTTAATTTACTGAGTGTCAGGAAACACAGAGTGCCGCTGATTGGCTAGAGGGTCAGCTGACACTCTAAGCCAGTCAGTAGCTCCCCATTCATGAAAACGTAAAAATGTTTATGAATCGGGAACTAGCGATTGGCTTAGAGCGTCAGCTGACCATTCTAGCCAATCAGCTGCACCCATGCCTGACGTCAATCTGCACTTCCTGACACTCCGTTTAAGAAGCTGAATACTACTGAGCGACCTGGAGAGCTGGAGGAAGCCTTTAGGGGTTAACCATTTGAGAGTGCCCAGGGGCCTCCTTGCATCATAGCATTTTCATTTAGTTGAAGTTGTTATGGGGACTGGAATGTTCCTTCAATTTGATTAAAGGAACACTATATTGTCAGGAATACAAACATATATTCCTGACATCGTAGTTGTAAAAAAGCTATTCACCCTGGCTTTATGTGAAAATGACTACGCTCCTTGACACTGTCAAAAAGGGACCAAGCATGGATGTCATTACAATTATTCCCCCCCCCCTGGAAAAATACCTGCGGACGCCCATGTCAATCAGATTGACATCTTGAACTCTGAACATCTTGAACTCTGTCATGTTCCTCAAAACATCCCTGAACAATATTTCCAGTATGGCATGGTGCACTTTTCTTCAGAAAGTGGCCGCTGCCATTAGGAAACATCATTGCCATGAAGGGGTTTGGATGGTCTGCAACAATCTCTAGGTATGTGGTATATGTCCAAGTACTAACCACATTAATGCCAGGACAAAGGTTCTGGGAACATTGTCCAGAGTATAAAACTGTCTGTGCCATCACTTTCCCAGGTAATGTACACACATGCACCCAACCATCCATCCACCCGATCTAAAAAAATACATGATTCACAATAACAGGCAACCTTTTTCCATTGCTCAATGGTCCAGTTCTGACGCACACATACCCATTAAAGGCACTTTCTACGGTGGACAGGGGTCATCATGGGCACTCTTAACAGTCTTCGGCTATGCAGCTCCATACCCAGCAAAAGCACTGTGTGTTCTGGCATCTTTCTTTCATGGCCAGAATTATTAATTGTTCAGAAATCTGAGCTCCTCTGTGTGATTGGACCAGACGGGCTAGCCAATGAGTCTTGAGCACCCATGACCCTGATGCCAGTTAACTGGTTGTCCTTCTTTGCACCACTTTTGGTAGGTACTAACTACTGCATACTGGGAAAACCCCACAAAATGTGCCAGTTTGGAGATGCTCTGTTCCAGTCATCTAGCCACCACTATTTGGCCCTTGACAAAGTCAATCAAATCTTTTTGCTTGCCCATTTCCTGCTTCCAACACATGAAATTCAAGAATGGACTATTCACTTTCTGCCTTATATATCCTCACCTCTTGACAGGTGTCATTGTACCACTATTGAAAACAAACAAACTAACTTAATCCAAACATTTGGACTGTAGATTTGTCTTCAGTGACTGTTGATTAAGTTGAGGGTAATTCTTCATTAGCTGCAGAGGCCAGTATATATATTAATAACTGGTTATATTCAACAAACAAAATGTGAATTTTTGGACATAGAGTTCCCCTTTATGGCCAAAACAGACAAATTAAAAAAAAAACCAATAACAAAAACAAAAACCCTTTAGTTCTGCTATGTTATAAGTGGCTACTTTGGCCTTGAGCAAGTCACAGCTTTTGGAATAACTTTGTGTGTCTAATGTAAACCGTTTGAATCAGCATTAGACATGAGTATAAGGTTATTTTTACCAGAAGATTTGATACTGATCTCTTACCATTTAATGGAAAATCAAGCAAAACCAAAACCTTTGAACTTCGAAATAACATGGAATTGTAATTATCGCTGTATAAAAGTTTAAAGTGCTGTTAAAATAACAAAACCTTTTTTCTTAACGCTCTAAGCTGACTCCTACGCAAGTGTTTCATTTGCCTTGTTGATAAGAGGATTTCGTTGGGTGCACTGACACCTAATTTTAACACACTCCGTCCATATTTTTGGCTTGAGACTTGCTGTCAGATGGACTTCTTGGTCCAGATGGAATGTATAATTCAGTCATTGGTTTTAATATCTTTGTTAAAGCAGCTCTGTTGTTTATTTTTCTATGTGTTCTATATAAAGCATGTCCTAATTCCCCCTCCCCCCTTTTTGTATGTACCATAAATTGAGGTCAGCTGAAATGCCAGCGCATTCCCAGCTTTGGGCAGAGGATACTATTTCTCAGGTGCCGCCATTTTAGAAAATTGAAGGTGGCAGCTCCCTGAAAAATGACCCTGAGGGATCTGTATTCCGTCAGTAACGGTGAGTGAAGCCAGTTCCAGGGTCTTAAAATGGTTGGAGGGCATCAGGTGGCCATAGGATCAGTATTGTAACAGAGCCACTTTAAGGGGTTAAAAAGGGCTTGGATGTTTATTTGCATAAACAGAATATTCAAGCATATAGTTGATATGTATGTAAACAGGTTGTGGAACCAAAGAGAAATCTGATTGCCGTTATGGAGTCAAGCAGGAATTTGATCCCTTTTTGAAAGAATTGGTTTCCAGGTTGAATTTGATGGATTTAAGTCTTTTTTCCAACCTATATTACTATGACACTATGTTAATAAGGAATTCTGGGATTGAGTAACTCCCTGGGTTATTCACTAAACGCCACATAAAATACCAAGCTGTGACTATAGTGGAGTTGAAAAAGGTTTTGCAATTTTGCAAATTTAAAGGAAACAAGAAAAAGAGGACAAATATAATGTAGTAGATTAGTAATTCATTGTAGAATAAAGGGAATTGCACTTACAGTGAGTGCAGCTGTTTTTTAGCTCCAAATGATACGACTGGGTGATATAATCCTCGTCTGTGAATATGAACTTGGTATCTTGGTCCAATGGGGGCGGTTTAGGTATATAGAAAGAAAGTAAGCAATGACACAAATAGTGTAGTATTTTAGGTACATTAAAGTGGAGTTGATATATTCAAAGTGCACACTCACATTTTTGGAGCCTTTAAGTGGCTCCTAGTGAATAGCATTGAGTGGGATGATCCCTACTCTTGAATATATGTACGTTTCCCACTCTTGGATTTATGTGGTACAAATTATCACCGTGGTGTATATAGATAAAACAATAATTAACATACATTGCTCACTGTATAGAAAAACAAATTAAAATAACAAGAAATGTACTGTAGGTGGTATATTACCCACCAAAGAAAATGATGTCCAAATGTCAGGATGACAACAGGAAGGTCCAAAGGTAGTAAAATTACACTAATTTTATTGAAAAAGAGCTAGTAAACAGGCTTTTTCAAAGTAGAACTAAACGTTGTTAAGTTTTTTCACTGAAATTCCAACACTTACAAGAGATATACAGAGACAAAGTAGGGACTACATTGCTTTTGTATTTCTCCTCCGTCTGACTTTCTTAGACTCAGGCCGGAGTCTAGGTTTCAATCCCGACAGCCATCACCAGTCACCAGACAGCTGGAAGGAATTAGAGGAATCCACGGTCTTGCGGGATACTTCATAGATCGCAATGCTGTACTCTCGCGAATGCACAAGAGGAAAGCAGTAATGTTGACAGACCAAGAAGGGCAGCACCCATAAAAGACAGTCTGAGTTTCTGGTTTTGTATGTTTATTAATACATACTAAAACAGACACCTTTATTATAGGTAGATATTTTGTATTTATATATATATGGAAATGCAATGTGTTCATGTGTACGTTCACACCTGTTTGTGTTTTGTTTTCTAATGTAAATTATTTTGTTTCATAGAACTATGCCTATATCTAATAAAAAGTTTAGTATTAAAGGGACACTATAGTCACCTGAACAACTTTAGCTTAATGAAGCAGTTTTGGTGTATAGAACATGCCCCTGCAGCCTCACTGCTCAATCCTCTGCCATTTAGGAGTTAAATCCCTTTGTTTATGAACCCTAGTCACACCTCCCTGCATGTGATTTGCACAGCCTTCCATAAACACTTCCTGTAAAGAGAGCCCTATTTAGGCTTTCTTTATTGCAAGTTCTGTTTAATTAAGATTTTCGTATCCCCTGTATGTTAATAGCTTGCTAGACCCTGCAAGAGCCTTGTGTATGTGATTAAAGTTCAATTTAGAGATTGAGATACAATTATTTAAGGTAAATTACATCTGTTTGAAAGTGAAACCAGTTTTTTTTTCCCATGCAGGCTCTGTCAATCATAGCCAGGGGAGGTGTGGCTAGGGCTGCATAAACAGAAACAAAGTGATTTAACTCCTAAATGACAGTGAATTGAGCAGTGAAATTACAGGGGAATGATCTATACACTAAAACTGCTTTATTTAGCTAAAGTAATTTAGGTGACTATAGTGTTCCTTTAACTAAGATTTTTATTTGTATTTTTTTGTTATAAATAAATGACCATATGAGGCATAATAGGGGTAATTGCTTTTTAAGTGGTGAAAAACCTAGTTATTCGGCAAAATGCATTTGTTTCATTTTTACACAACAGGCAAACTAAATGTAGGATAGTAGAAATGCACCAGCTAAAATCACAAGAAAATGTGAATTTTTTTTTTTCCAAATTATACTATCTAGATATAATTTGCAAATCATTTGTCCGTCACAGCAACTTACTGTTTAATATATAAACCTGAATCTTACTTCATTGTTTCTTTGTAATATGTGAAAAAAATAATACTATTTGAAAGAACTGGCACAAATAGGTTATGTTATTGGTGTTATTTACAACAGCCCTGAGTATACAACAGCCCTGTTATACTCTTACTACCAGGATTATTCTCTAAAGTGAGAATTCATAGTAAATGTAAGGCAAGAATAGCTGAACTGTAAGCTTTGCTGGCTTAGAATTCTCACTTTTAGTAAATTACCCTGTATATGTCTTAGTATCCAGTAATTGAGAGGGTTCCTTTGATGGTCTTGATGGTAAGGTATGTCTTTTTGCTGATGATACTAAGATATGTAACAAGGTTGATGTTCCAGGAGGGATAAGCCAAATGGAAAATGATTTAGGTAAACTAGAAAAATGGTCAGAGTTGTGGCAACTGACATTTAATGTGGATAAGTGCAAGATAATGCATCTTGGACGTAAAATCCCAAGGGCAGAGTACAGAATATTTGATAGAGTCCTAACCTCAACATCTGAGGAAAGGGATTTAGGGGTGATTATTTCTGATGACTTAAAGGTAGGCAGACAATGTAATATAGCAGCAGGAAATGCTAGCAGAATGCTTGGTTGTATAGGGAGAGGCATTAGCAGTATAAAGAGGGAAGTGCTCATGCCATTGTACAGAACACTGGTGAGACCTCACTTGGAGTATAGTACACAGTACTGGAGACCGTATCTTCAGAAGGATATTGATACCTTAGAGAGAGTTCAGAGAAGGGCTACTAAACTGGTTCATGGATTGCAGGATAAAACTTACCAGGAAAGGTTAAAGGATCTTAACATGTATAGCTTGGAGGAAAGACGAGACAAGGGGGATATGAAACATTTAAATACATAAAGGGAATCAACACAGTAAAGGAGGAGACTATATTTAAAAGAAGAAAAACTACCACAACAAGAGGACATAGTCTTAAATTAGAGGGGCAAAGGTTTAAAAATAATATCCAGAAGTTTTACTTTACTGAGAGGGTAGTGGATGCATGGAATAGCCTTCCAGCTGAAGGGGTAGAGGTTAACACAGTAAAGGAGTTTAAGCATGCGTGGTATAGGCATAAGGCTATCTTAACTATAAGATAAGGCCAGGGACTAATGGAAGTATTTAGAAAATTGGGCAGACTAGATGGGCCGAATGGTTCTTATCTGCCGTCACATTCTATGTTTCTATTTTTCCCCATTGCCCAGCTCCTCCAATAATTGTATTGACCAGCAATAGACCTAATAGATGCAACTGAACCTTTGTTAACAGTGGATTACTGCACCTGACATGCACTGAGGACACTACTGTTCACAATGCATAGCTACCCCACTGTGCACTGAAACAAGATGCTCTGGATACACTGTTGTATGCAATCAGGGCTGCCATCAGAAATTTTGGGGCCCCTTACACAGTTCAAGGCCAGGGCCTTGCGGTCTGTCCCCAACTCTGCTCACAGGACCCACCTGGAAGTCAACATACAGTGATATACGTGAATACAAAAGGATACACACACACATATAGAGACACACACTCACTGATACATAAATACAAACTGTCTCACACTCTTGGATATCTACAGGCGCTCGGTAGGGCTCCTTCTCCTGCAACGTCATGGTAATCTGGGAATCTAATGCACATGTACAGCGTGCACCGCAAGCGCAGTAAGCTTTACCCATACAAGGTTTTTTTTCAAAATGCTGGACATCGTCAAGCAAGCAACGTCTAGCATCGTTCAGGAAGCGCCTCTCGTGGCTGTCTGGTAAACAGTCAATAGAGGCAATCTTAACCCTGCACGGTAAACATTGCAGTTTCTCTACGCCTGGTTAAGGGGACAGGGGCACTGCACCCATTCCACTTCAATAAGATGAAGTGGTCTGGGTGCCTATTGTGTCCATTTAACAAACAAAAATAGCAAGATAATAATGTTAAGGTAGAAGTGGATCTATGGGTTTTGCAATGTTTATCTATAATAAAAAAAAAATTAATTGAGTGATTTACTTTTTATGCCATATTACCCTGATACAGCCAGAGTATGCAATGCAAATTAGTTTGATTCCCATGATCCCATGCACACAAGAGCAGCTTTTTCATCAATATTAAAGGAATAGCTGGGTACACAGGATTTTCTAACCAGATGTCTTAGCATGCACAAGCGCACCAGAGCATTGTGGGTAGATGTCGTGCATTGTCATGGAAGCTCACTTTACTCAGAAAAGTGACAGTTCCTCTATAAGTAATATTTTATCCCTTTCATGTATCTTGTGTTTGTTATTGATATGTTTCTTTATTTTTGTCTTGTAGGAAAAAATGCTGCAAAGGATACAAATTTGTGCTTGGTCAATGCATTCCAGAAGGTATGTATTCTGTTAATTTTCTTTGTAAACTTTTTGATTGAAAGATCAGGAAGTTGTATTCCTTGTCTCCCCGATCCCGTTCTAAATCTAATATGTGTTGAACAAGAATAAGTGTAGTTGTTAAAGTGGGATGCTAATGCCAGTTTATTGTCCGCACTAACAGCTTGAATAAGACAGATAAAATGAGAATAACATTTACCAAAAATAAATGTAAATTCTGAGCAATGTCACCACGAGGATGTGAATATGAATCCAAAAATTGTACAATTAAAGGAACCCTTTGACAGTGGGGGAAATGCTGACATTTGACAAATGTTTGCATCATATCACTCATTAAAGGACCACTATAGGCACCCAGACCACTTCAGCTTAATGAAGTGGTCTGGGTGGCAGGTCCATCTAGAATTAACCCTTTCTTCTATGAACATAGCAGTTTCAGAGGGTTAATCTAGCCTCTAGTGGCTGTCTCATTGACAGCCGCTAGAGGCTCTTCCGCGCTTCTCTACTACTAACATGTGTGCCAGTACACAACTCAACTTGTTGCTTCCTGTACCCCAAACTATGAGGGGTGTATTCAACAAACCTTGTTTCCAATAACCTTGCCTTCTGAGTGGCTGTGAATTAATGAGTTATTTAGTCCATGATATATACATATATATATTATGTTAGTTCAATAAAAAAGGTATTGTTGCATACTGCAATACTATGGTATTTTGGAATCTTGTCTACTGTAATATGGCTAATCCAATCTACACTATATATATATTCCCTACCTGCTACCTGGCATAGTGATAAAATCATAAATCAAAAACAATGTCCTACTCACATGTTTTCGACCAACAGAGTTTTGACAGGAAATGGTTTGTACACACAGAGCTGCAATACCATATCTGTCCTATAGGAGCAGTCTAGAAGAACTCTCCAGCTGTCTTAATCCTTCAACTCCTACAATCCTTAGACAGCTCACAGTTAATGAACTGTGTTCAAACATTGCCCTTGGGAGAATGGATGGTCATGTCGCCCTCCTCCTATTTAAATTAGTTTGCACCCACTCATTTTCTTTCTATTGACTTTCTCTCTTGCAAACCCAGCCTGTAACTTGGTATGGAAGTCCTATCTGGAAGCCAAAAGGTTAAATTTAATTTACCTCATTCTCTGGTCTTCAACCAAGGCATTTAAACTGTAAAGTATCTCTCGATGCTCCAGGGACCGAAACAAAAAGCTTGCAGGCGTTAAAACTTCTTCATGCCTCGTACAGCGGATTACCGGGTCTTTGGCATTTCAACCCCAGATGAGTCATAACTAACATATTAAAATTCATTGCCAGCTTATGTCGAACTCCCCTCAGTGTAAAGCAGTAGATCACATAAAACGTAACTGTAAAAAAAGTGGTTCGCTTGGCATTAGTATAGCTCACTAAGATGCAGAATTTGTGTCTTTCTCATTTTCTCTCTGCGTTGACAGCTCTTTTCCTGCACACGCTCTGCCCCGGCCCTGGGAGCTGATTTCTGTTTGGGCTTTGGAGTAGGCTGTTGAGTTGCTGTTAACTGGGAAAATAAATCGAAAACGTAAAGTTTGAATTTCTCAGATTCCTTATTTAAGACTACAAATATTATTTTAGAGAAATCCCTCCCAAAACCTTTTAACTCTTATTAACTATAAAGTACTTAACGCACATGAAACGTTCGGACATTTAAATTCCCACAAGGCATTATGGGAGAAAAATATACTATGTAGACATTGTTTGGAAAGGACTTGCCATGAAAAACATTAAAAAATCAACAGCGTGCCGACATCGAAAATCTGTGGCTTTGGGTGGAATAAGAACTATAATACACATTTTGTCAACAAGATAGAACATTTTGTAACATGCTCAAATATACCTGTGCAGAATTTAAAGGGACACTGCCACCAAATAGTAAAATATTTGTATTAGCTATTGCTATTTATTAAGAGTGGTAATTTGTTAAATATTAATTCTGTTTTACTTTTGTTCCAAGTTTCTGACATATACTAGTTGCGTATATGTGTCCATCTTCTCCCTGTGAGTCGATCCTTCCACAGCACTCCACATCATGATAGCAAAAAAATGTAAACAATAAACTGGTTGTAGTGTTCTTTTAAGATATTTAAATCACTTTACTCAAATATTGGGGAGAAGCAAGCTGAACTTTAATTTCCTGCTAAAATTATTATTTGTTGCAAAACAAAAATTTTAAAAAACAACCTGCCTACTTCCAATACTAAAAAATATAAACAGGTAGGACACAAACAGGAGGCACAGGTGAGGGAAGAAGGTGGAATCTTGTCAAAGATCTAATAGGTTTTATCAATTCTTTGGTAAATATTTATTGACATCCTATTGTGAAGTCTACATAAATAATGAAGGGAAATGTTAAAGTACAAAAGTGTTGGCATAAAGAATGAATATACCGTACTCACACATTTAAAAGCACCAATACTGGTACTCCTTTCAAATGCCTTGTATCGATAGAAATTTGTAGAACAATTTTTCAACTATCACTGGAACTCGTTGCTTTCTCAAGTTAGTTTCCCATAGAGATCATTGCCTGAGAGACCCCGCGGCTTGTCAAAAGTTAGAAATAGGGTGATTGTTAAATCTTGCTTTTCCCCTAGTCTGATTGTTACCGTAATCTATAAGTAAACTAAGACCTAAATTTAAGCATAATTCTTAACGTACATGCAACCCAAAGTGTCATGAACCTTGCAGTTGTATCATTCTGTGTGCACCTTTCATTACTAATCAGTCAGACGATGACAGGGCCACTTTAAGTGCTGCCATGCAATATGGGAATATGTCATATAAGTAGTGAATAACGTGTGTGTCCTCTTTTGGTGTGTAGACAGTATTGGCTAAATTGCATTGATATTCCTTTGTTTTTTTAACTAGAATGTTGCCTTTTTACAGACTACGATGTATGTTCAGAAGCACCGTGTGAACAGCAGTGTACAGATAATTTTGGTCGTGTGTTGTGTACCTGTTATCCTGGGTACCAGTATGACCGAGAGAGGCACCGGAACAGAGAGAAACCCTACTGTTTAGGTGAGCATAACGTATTGTCAAATATAACTTTTATACAGGAATGTGATCTATTTCAAGCATGGCGATGCAGATATCCGATCTATCAAATGGTTTCCATTATAAGATGTTAGCAATTTTCTTTTACAAAAAATAATATTATTGCAATCTGTAGTGTTTCTTAAAGATGAAGTCCATTAAGTTAAGTTAAATAAATAAAACTGTATACTTCTATGTTTTTTTAGGATGTTATTTTATTTTATATGTTGCTTATAAGTTGGTGTTCAACTTTTACTGCAGGTCATATGTACTTCTGTATCATCTGTAAAAAAATGCCCATGTTTCTGATTTGGTTAAGTGCAGTGTTTACAGCAGCAGAAAGGACTTGATTTAGTCAAACCTTTTAAAAAATATTGTTATACTGATGGTATGTAAAACAGAAACAAACAGATCAAGTCACTATAATGATTGTTCTAATTTATTTATTTTTTTACATTTTTGTTGTGCTATGGTATAACATTATAACTATTTAACGATGGACACAGTTTCTCATAGTAAGAAAAGAAATGTCAAGTATTGCGTTATTCACATGACTAGTTATTTGCACAATATTTTAAAGTATTATGGAAATTGTGTGTACAGTCGTATTGCTCACAAATAGTCCACCCAGAAGGCTCCTAAACTGGTCATATGGTGAGTGGAATAATAAGACACTGACATAATAACTGAAAACTCCACAGATAAATCAATAAAGAAAACTATAAACAGTTCTTTCACAGTAACTTTTTTGAGAGTTAGAGATGAGTCGCAAGATGCCATTAAGAATCCCAACACCAGAACCCAGATCAACTTATGCCCTCCATGGGCAGAACACGGCACCGCAATGGAAAAAAATGCTTCAGGCCTAGTTTCCCAGGTGTAGGTAAGTGGTATAGGCCCTGGCCGGCATCAATATTCCCCTCAGATCCCCAGTCTCCTAGGGAGTCCAGAATGTGACCATTATGGATCAAGTTTACACAAAGGTCTCAGCCACCTCCTATGTAGAATGCTGTAGTCAATACCACCATGTTCGAGTCCTCTCTATATTTAGAACCGCAGGCTCACACTGCGGACTTGAAAATGGCGAATGGGCACTCAGCATCTGTGGAGAATGTTGGTGCACTTTGTCATCTTCCACCAAAAAAACAGCAAAGATTCTGTCTAGTTTGGACATAATATTGGATGTCACACTGCAGTAATTAGAGGAGCACACAGTGTCTGCCATGTTGAGTGGGTATGTTATTCTTCTACCTATTCTTGTGATAGCACCACAAGGTTCTGATGTGGTACAGAATAGACATGTACAATTTGTTTCGGTCTGAATATGAATTCGGACGAATTTCGGGCAATTCGGATATTCGGGTACTTTCGAATGTCCGAACTGCCAAATTGCCGAAGTGCCGAATTGGCGAGATCCCGAAGTTCCGAAATTACCAAAGTTCCGAAGTTCCGAAGTGCCGAAGTGCCGAAGTTCCGAAGTGTCAAAGTGCCAAAGTTCAGAAGCACAGTATTGCCTAAGTACTAATATACTTACCCAATGAAAGAAGAAGAATGTTACATTGTATACAATTTTAAATAAAAAGTATACAAACATAGCCAGGATTCAGCTGTAAGCATTTGCAACACTTACAACAATCAAGTAACATACATTCATATAAAATGTAAGTTACTTGGCCAGTCAGTATAATGACAGGAATGAATAAGTAGATAACTCCCTAATTCCCACGGTATTAGGGAGCTATCTACTAAAAGGCTGAAAGACCTGAATTGGTCTTTCAGCCAGATTTACTAATACTAAGTAAAGATTACTTAGTATTAGTAAATTATGCCCCTGCTCGCTATACCGCAAGTAGGGGCATGACTAGTAAACAGTGAGCAGCGTGTGGCTGCTCACTGTTAAAAAAAAGAAAAAAAAAAGGTTCCCCTTCCCGAGCCCCCACCCGCGCTTTTAAACTAAAGGGGGGAATAATTGCCCCCCCCCAGGCCCCACCCCTGAGCGGCGGGTGGGGGCCCTAATGTAAAACAATGGGGGGGACCTATTGTCCTCCCCCGTGGCCCCCACCCCTGAGCAGCGGGTAGGGGCCCTAAATCAGAATAGGGGGGGACCTAATGACCTCCCCCCCTGGCCCCCACCCCTGAGCGGTGGGTGGGGGCCCTAAATACTAATAAGGGGGGAACCTAATGTCCTCCCCCCTGGCCCCCACCCCTGAGCGGTGGGTGGGGGCCCTACAGTAAAATAAGTGGGGGGACCTAATGTCCTCCCCCCTGGCCCCCACCCCTGAGCAGTGGGTGGGGGCCCTAAATACTAAAAAGGGGGGACCTAATGTCCTCCCCCCTGGCCCCTACCCCTGAGCGGCGGGTGGGGGCCCTAAATACCAATGTTGAGGGACCTATTGTCTTCCCCCTCCGGCCCCCACCCCTGAGCGGCGGGTGGGGGCCCTAAAAAAAAGTTCCCCCCCAGGTGACATGGGGTCCCCAAACCCCTAGTCATCCCCACCCCCCAAAAAAAATTAACCCCCTACCTACCCCCCTCACTCTAAAAATAATGAGGGGGGGGACCTTTAACTAAGTACCTGTAAAAAAAACAAAAAACTTACCATTTGATGTTTCCTTTCTTCTAAAATCTTTTTTTTTCAGCCACAAAAAAGGCCAAATAAAAAAAACATAATAACGAACGCAATTAAAAAAAAAAAAAAAAAAAAGCGCAAAAAAATGTATCCTTCTTCACCCAGCGAGGGCTCCGCGCAGACTGGGCTCTGCAGGGCGGGGGAAGGCTTATAAAGCCTTGCCCCGCCCTGCAATTAGGCTCAGAGCACTCTAATTGGTGGGTTTAAGCCATCCAATCAGAGTGCTCTGACAGGTAAATGAAGAGACTGACAGGTAAGTCTCTACATTTACCTGTCACAGCACTGTGATTGGTTGGTTACTTAATCCACCAATCAGAGAGTTCCAAAGAACTTTCCCACGCTGTGTAAAATGACACAGAGCACTCTGATTGGTGGATTTCAAACCAACCAATCACAGTGCTGTGACAGGTAAATGTAGAGACTTACCTGTCAGTCTCTTCATTTACCTGTCAGAGCACTCTGATTGGATGGCTTAAACCCACCAATCAGAGTGCTCTGAGCCTAATTGCAGGGCGGGGCAAGGCTTTATAAGCCTTCGCCCGCCCCGCAGAGCTCAGTCTGCGCAGAGCCCTCCATAGGGGAAGACGGATTTTTTTTTTTTTTGCGCTCGTTTTTTGTTTTTTTTTATTAATTGCGTCGGTTATTATGATTTTTTATTTGGACTTTTTTGGGGCTGAAAAAAGAAGATTTTAGAAGAAAGAAAACATTGAATGGTAAGTTTTTTTTTTCTTTTTACAGGTTCTTAGTTAAAGGTCCCCCCTCATTATTTTTAGGGTGAGGGTGGTAGGTAGGGGGATAATATTGTTTTTGGGGGGGAGGGGGTGACCCCTAGTCACCTGGGGGGACACATTTTTTTTAGGACCCCCACCTCCGCTCAGGGGTGGGGGCCGGGGGGGAGGACAATAGGTCCCCCCATTGGTATTTAGGGCCCCCACCCGCCGCTCAGGCGTGGGGGCCAGGGGAGAGGACCCTATGCCCCCCTTTTTAGTATTTAGGGCCCCCATCCACCGCTCCGGGGTGGGGGCCAGGGGGGAGGACATTAGGTCCCCCCTTTTTAGTATTTAGGGCCCCCATCCGCCGCTCAGGGGTGGGGTCCAGGGGGGAGGACATTAGGTCCCCCCCTTATACCAATTTAGGGCCCCAACCCGCCGCTCAGGGGTGGGGGCCAGGGGTGAGGACATTAGGTCCGCCCCCTTATTAGTATTTAGGGCCCCCACCCACCGCTCAGGGGTGGGGGCCGGGGGGGGAGGACAATAGGTCCCCCCCATCATTTTACTTTAGGGCCCCCACCCGCCGCTCAGGGGTGGGGGCCAGGGGGGCAATATTTTTTTTTAAACAGTTTACTCACTGTTTACTAGACATGCCCCTACTCGCGGTATAGCGAGTAGGGGCAACATTTACTAATACTAAGTAATTTTTACTTAGTATTAGTAAATTTGTCTGAAAGACCAATTTAGGTCTTTCAGCCTTTTGGTAGATAACTCCCTAATACCGTGGGAATTAGGGAGTTATCTAGTAAGCGGCTGCAAAAGAAGTCCCGAAGTGCCGAAGTCCCGAAATTCCGAAGTGCCGAAGTCCCGAAATTCCAAAGTGCCGAAGTTCCGAAGTGTTGAAGTTCCGAAGTTCCGAAGTGCTGAAGTCCCGAAGTTGCCGAATTTCCGAAGTGTCGAACTGCCGAAGTTCCGAAGTTGCCGAAGTTCCGAAGTGTTGAAGTTCCGAAGTGTTGAAGTGCCGAATTGCCGAAGTCCTGAATTGCGAAAATTCAGAATTTCGGAATGCCGAACCGAACCGAAAATTTTCCCCATGCACATGCCTAGTACAGAAGCCATCAGGGTGTAGACCAGATTTAACCCAGCTGATTTAAAGGGAGATGAGATGATGGGGTACCAGTATGATACTTTAGAGGCTGAGACATTGGCGGTCTCTCCTGTCCACGATGTGCACTCGGCCGGACTGATCTGAGTGGAGGACTCCGTGTATGTGGCTGCAAATAGAGTGACTGCTCCAGAGCTGATCAGCAAGGCCGTGAATCAGGTAAGTCACTACTACTCTCAAGAATAAAGTAAAAGAAGGTGCTTACGCCAACTATATTGAAAGATGAGCGAGTAGCTCTCTCACAACACATCTCTCCGACTTGGCCATCGGGCCCCGCACCCCTGTCCGATGTAATATTATTTTAATTTTATTAACTGACAAAATCAAATACAGCATTTATAGTTATGTTACTATGATAAACAGTGAAGACATTTCTACAGAGATATAGTTTTAGAAGAAGTAGTATATTTTTTGTGTTTGGTCTACCACTGTGCTAAAATAATTCAATTTCGTGAATATAATTTTTGAGTTATGAAATTTACTCTGAATAATAAGTTACTACTGGTCCTAAATTGTCACTTTATTTTGATGTGTCTCTGCAATCATCTCTTACATGAAGAGCCACATAATGAAGAGCGTTTCTGCCAATAAAACTCTGCAGTTAATTATAGAATGTGTAGTTTGAACCAGAAATGACATTTGAGATCTCAGGGAATTTGTGAACTGGGCACTTTTGTAACATCTCAGCTGTCATTCTTTTGCAATAGTTTCACAAATCATCACATATAATTTTCATTTTATGATCGTTATTGTTTTTATTTAATTTAATTATTTCTTTAGAAAGTAGGTAAAACAGTCCGAATTCCTCTGTTATTGTTCATTTTCCGCAACATACATCAAATTCTGAATTAATCTGTTAATGTTGCTTTATTTATAAGGATTGGACAGATTTCTTGTAAACAGTCAAAATTAAAACCAGTAACAGTGAGAAATGTAGTCCATTGTTCGCTATTGTGAGGGGAAAAATCATAAAGATGCATCTTTCAATAAGATTCCTTATCAGACATTTAGGAGAACCTGATATTTATTTACAGAAAAGTTATGACAAAACAATGCTTTTTATTAACTGGGGTAACAAAAGTTTCAACCAGAATGAAATTACTGAAAAATTCATATACTGTGTCCTTGTACTCAAAATAGGAACAGCATCGCAATGCTTAAAAAAGTATCACCTTCTTTATTAACAACCAAAACAAAATCACAAAAAAAAAATATATATATATATAATTATGCTTATTTTATTTATCGCTTCCATATTATAGAAAAAAAAAAGTCCTCCTTCTATGGGTAATACAAAAAAAGAGTATTGTTATGTTTCATAGAATGAACACAAACAAATGTACAATAACGGCATGTATGCGCCAGGGTAAAATAGAAAACTAGTCAAATATAAATAATGTAATATTTTTTAAAATATCAATATCACATAAATGTGGTGTAGGAATAGGATTACCAACAATAAAAAAAAAGTTCTTAACTTGTTGATGCCAAACATAAATCCCACTTTTGGAATCACAGAATTGATGGGGCCAAGCAATTCTGCCGGTAACAAGACCTTCTTGTTGTAGTTCAAATGAATAATTATGGTATTATCTAAACTTTTGGCAATGCGAACAACTTCTTTTTCTAATTTATATTGAGATCTTCTGATCTCTGAAAATATAAGTTGGCACCATGGTCTTCCAACTAGATTTATAAAGATACTAATCACAGATTATTTAACCAGGAAAGCTACATTTCCAAGTGCATTATGTGACGTAGATTTTATTAAACAGTGTAATAGTTTGTAATTTGTGTATTAACAAAAAATATTTCTGAAGCAAAGTGGTACTTCTAAGGATCTTCCTGCCTTGACACATGGAGTGTTCTACACTAAAATGTCAAAATAATAGATGTGATGTAATATAATGGAAATATTATCCACCATCAAACTGAAAACACGAACGTTTTCTTAATCAGTGGTTTCCTCCAGCTGTCATGCGGTGGCGCATTTAAGTGCTGCTGAATCGACTGAGTATTGAATATGTATGTATATTATAGACAAACACAACAATAACAAGCTTTTCTGTGTCAGACTGTGTTTACTGATTATCCATCAAACTCTAATCTAGATATTTGTTATCTTCTGCAGTTTGGACTAGGCATTTGGCCCATATGTGTGATAGGCTTATTGGGTATTGTGCAAGAAGAAATGCATAGTCAGAAACTCGTTTAACGTTTAAAAAGTCCCTTAAAACGGTCACAGACTTATCCGTACCTGGTGCCAGTGCCTTTTCCCTCCTCTGGCTGTGTGGGCAAAACGCACAGGAGCAAACGGCTCCCTCTGCTGGTTTGCGGGCTGAACTACAATACTTTAAAATAAATTGTGAAAGTCATGACATCAAGCTCTTAAAGGCACCATGTCATCTAGACGGCCCCATGCTGTTTGGAGTAGCAGAGATGATGAAGACCAATGAGTGCACCTATTTAAAGGCTGTTCTGGCCCTTACTTATTGCCCTATCATGGTTTCTGTTTAGTAACACATTTAGTGCTTCTGTGATTCTCTTGTTATTTACTGTTTTTGACCTTGGCTTTGTTTTGACTCTGCTGACCTCAGGAATCCTAACCCGGCTTGTAGTTTGGTTTGTGTATTTCTGGTATTCTGACCTGGCTTGTTTTTTGTGTATCCATATCTCTGTATTCCTGACCTCAGCTATTCTTGACTTAGATTCTTTCTTGTAATACATTAAATCCAGTAATACTGCTTTTAGGATCCTCACTTTGTGGGTATCCTGTTTCTTGAGTGTAAGGGTAACAGTAGTATTTCCAACTCTCAATAAAAGGGGGGCAACCAATCATGGCAACCATAACATATTTCATTTTTCTAAAGGTATTACAGTCACAGTTGTTATTGGTCCTTATCATGCCAATAGATCTTTTTTAATTATTGTAACAAATACTGAGACGATATCACCCCTCCTCCTTCTCATTTATGTGCTCAATGTGCTCATATACAGGTGGAATTTCAAAGGTGGAAAATAAATTCTAGTACATTGCGTATAGGGATTACACGGGGCTTCACTTATTGATGCTGTAATGATTTAATGGAACATGAATTATGTGTTAAAGGAAGATAAATTGTATAAATAATGCTATCTCGCTACATTCAGTAACTTTATTATATCATAATGCACACATATATATTGTATATCTATCTCTATATCTCTCTCTATATATATATTTATATATATCTAACATACTGTATGTTATACCGTAATTTCCCTGTAGAAGGTGGCTGAGTTTTTGTTAAGAAATCTAATTAGATTGCTACTTTATTTTACGGGTTTGCTGTAATATAAGGGGCCAAAAAGTATTAAATAAGTTACCACTATGCATCCAAGCACTTTGATTATTCTAATGAAACACACATGCAGCTGCAATATACATTTGTTCAGAGGAAAAAAAGTCCAAATAACTTTCGTAAGTATAAATTGTGCAATAGTGTTACTGAAATGCAGATATAAGATGAAGAAATGCTTAACGGGAATCTTTCATCAAAGTCTGATCTACATACATACGGTACATCTATATGTGTGTGCGTGTGTATGTATGTATATAATGCATATAGAGACATGAAAAATTCAAAAGAAATCACATGTGATTTTCTTTAGTGCATCTGGTTTTTGCTACCTCTGAGACACAATGCTTTTGTAAGACAAAGTGTACTAATTAGCCTCTCATCCGCTTTGTCTAACATTGAAAACACTCAGTGATGCAAGATTTCTATTGGCTGAGGGATCATTAACACTACAGCCAATAGGGTGCTTAGGATGGATACACCAGCAATCCTTAGAGTTCTGTGTAAAATGGTTCTTTATTTTTACATATTTTCTTCTGTGTATTTTTAAAACACTTATCTGTCTTCGATGTAGGGGAAACAACATTCTTGGTATATGGCTTGAGATTCTACTCCGACATAGGGCATCGGATCCTTAGAAAGTAGCAAAGACATATAGGGTATTGATTTAACTAGAGATTTATAGAGTCACAAAGCACTCATATTATTGTCTATAATGATCACGGTCCCTATTCAATGTGCAGTAGCTGTTAATATAAAACATAAAAAACCTAGCTCATCTGAGCAGTAACTAACAAATAGAACATTCCTTTCCTACGACAGGTTAAACGAACAAAACACAGGCTTTACAAATCTTTAGATTATCTGCACATTTGGACTTTTCTTTACCGCAACTTTAGCATTCTGCTACCAGCAACAGTCTATCTCCCTTCAAAAACCTACCATCCATGAATTTATTTAAAGGAATACTATAGCTGTAAAAAAACGGTATTCTTCTTCCGCGGCCCACCCTGTGATGAAAGGGTTAAAAAAATCTTTTAACTCTTTCCTTATTGCTGGCTCTGTCTCCTCTTACAGCAACTGAAGAAAATAATAATAAACCTCAGGTGTGTCTGGATATTTATAGGACTTCATAAAGGCTCAGAGAGGAGCCGAAACGTTGTCTCCACTCAGCTGGACGTATTCCCCCTTTTTTAGTGTGTGCATTATGCTCTTGTTTTCTTGCAAACTCCTCTTCCAACAACGTCACACCGATGGAGGACCTAACGTGCATGTGTGTTAGAACTTCCCCATAGGAAAGCATTGAATCACTGCTTTGCTATGGGGATGTACAAGATGCTGGACATCCTCGTGCAAAGTGTAAGGACGTCGAGCATTGTTTCACAGAGATGTAGTGGTTGGAGTAACCCTATAAGTTCCCCTCAGCAAACCATAAAAATATATAACCAAGAATAAAAAAATTAAAAGGGGCTACTGTGGACCAGCATTAAAACATTCACAAAACTATTTGACTACTTACCCTGGGAGGGCGCCAGGGCATTCCTGACACCATAACCACTACAACAAGCTATAGTGTTCATGGTCCGTGGAATGGTCCCTTCAAATTAGCAAAATCAGTGGGTAATTTCATTGGATAAAGCATATCACCTAAAACAGTAATACTGTAGATTTTATTTCCTACTTTTATTTAATTTTTTTATACAAAATACCTGATTTTGACATTACATTTAGACAGTTGTGTGCTAGGGAAGTGTTCACTGAAGCTCAAACCCCATTTGAATGGAATAAAGTGAGAAATTTAAGACAATTTTCATGATGAATTCCCTTTAAGAGCTGGATTATTTTTCTCATTATTAATGAATCACCAAACTCATCACGCTTACTGTTTTAAAGGATTCTAGTATGGGAGAACAACAGGGATCAATAACTCAGTCATTTGGTTATCAGCGGATGACAACACTTTAAAGCTGAAAGGAAACTGTCCTGCAAATGATTCATAGCAGATACAAATCAAAACCACAGATCATCAGGTTGCTTCCCTTGTTTCCCTCCAAAAGAAACTTCAAGTCCAGGATGGCTGAGGGTGATAGGTAATCAACAATAGTGTATAAAAAGGGATATTCATTTAAATAATAAACATATAATATAACCTCTCTATAAATCAATGATAAGACCTCTCCTTGATTATGAGGTGTAATTTTGGGAAATCCTTTTAACCCCTTAAGGACCAAACTTCTGGAATAAAAGGGAATCATGACGTGTCACACACGTCATGTGTCCTTAAGGGGTTAAAGGATACTGTGGATAAAAAAAAAAAAAAAAAAAGCATGTGAGGTACTACAAACTAAATTTGCAGACAGTTTAACTACTTACCTAGGGGCCAGGGCACTCCTGACATCATAATCACTAAAGTGCTCTTATAGTGTTACTTTCATGAGGAAATACAAACAATAAAAGATCTGTTAAAGGACCACTCTAGGCACCCAGACCACTTCAGCTTAATGAAGTGGTCTGGGTGCCAGGTCCAGCTAGGGTTAACCCATTTTTTTTATAAACATAGCAGTTTCAGAGAAACTGCTATGTTTATAAATGGGTTAAGCCTTCCCCCAAATCCTCTAGTGGCTGTCTCATTGACAGCCGCTAGAGGCGCTTGCGTGATTTTCACTGTGAAAATCACAGTGAGAGCATGCAAGCGTCCATAGGAAAGCATTGTAAAATGTAAATTGTAAACGCTCTTGCCGCGCGTGCGCATTCAGCCGACGGGGCGGAACAGAGGAGGATCGGAGGCAGAGAGCTCCCCGCCCAGCGCTGGAAAAAGGTAAGTTTTACCCCTTTTTCCCTTTCCAGAGCCGGGCGGGAGCGGGACCCTGAGGGTGGGGGCACCCTCAGGGCACTATAGTGCCAGGAAAACGAGTATGTTTTCCTGGCACTATAGTGGTCCTTTAAGAGGAAAATCTTACAAAATGTCATTGTTTACTTTAGCAAACACTTCTCAAAGACAAAATGATAACATTATACAGTATACACAGAGCAATGTCAACAGCTCTCAATGTCAACAGCTCTCTGGCTTTGTCGCTGTCTGGGGGTCTCTGCTGCAATGCGGTGGCTGTGAGGTGCAGAAAAAGTGCGTTACACTCACTTTAAGCTGTTCCTTGCGGCCACCACTATCTTCTTCCTGCTAGTCCTCTTCAGCTCCTGCTTCAACTGGCAGGAGCTGACATCCGCTTTGTAGTCTCTCCTATGCATGAGAGTACAACACTGAGGTCTATGGAGGATGCCAGGTGGTCACGGGAGCCTTCATAGAAGGAATCTGTTTTCCTTCGGCCATCAATGGTGATGTCTGAAGGCTTGACATGGCTTCACAGGAGGGAGGTAGCACTACCGTTTGTCAAGCAGAGAAAAAAAATGGACTATCTTTTGACTGCACTGAAATTCTAACACAGTCAATGTGAATATTTGACAAAGATTTTATCTTTATGAAATATTAATTTTGGATGGGAGGGTGACAGAGCCCCTTTAACAGAACTAGTGCACAAATGGCGTATTCAACACCTAAAAGGAAATACTTTTCAATTAACCAATACCCTGAAATATTGTGCGTGTACAGAACTAAGGCCTCCTTTGAGATGATGTGTGCACACAAAGTACTAAACTTGATTTAAAATTTAAAAATTTAAAAAAGCCGTCAGGAAGGTAGATCCAGTCATGCTATGCAATGACCTTGCGATCTCAGAGTATCATTACCAAGGTCATGTGATTAAAGAATTACTCCAACCATAACCAAGCGTATTCATAAAAATAGTAATCCTTTCTTGGATGGTCTCTTAATGCTCAACACGCAGAACTTAAATAACAAAATAAACAAACAACTAAACCCTAAACTGTATTGCCGGACCTTAGAATGGCCAGATTTAACAGTACATAAAGAATAGTACAGGACAGGCTGAAGTACCTAAACAGTTAGACACGCCAAAGATCATGGCATATAGAAATCAGAATGGTCAGATAAAAAGCCAATGTCAAACTACACAGTAATCGATAGAAAAAAAACATGCTCTTGGATAACCAAAATAGAAACCACAAAAGGGCACTGAGAAAAATACAAAAAATGCTTAAATACCCTAAGAATGTCTGTGATAGGTTACTACAGGTCACGTGGCATCTGAACGAATGTGCATGTGTGATGTCACACTCGTACTCAGAATCACAAGACCTATGGAACCTCAAAAGGCTCTAGCGTGCAGCTGCCTAGAGGGAGGAATATGCTGTGTGCCTGCCGAGTATGAGACCGCTCTTGGTTAGGAGTGAGACCGGCGGGCACCGTGACACAAAGTTCACGTTCTGACCTCAGACACACACTCTTGCCAGTGGAGGACGGAGGTCAAATGGACAGACTGACAGAAGAATAGGGGTGGCACAAAGGGAGAGGGGGGCATACCACCACTGGCTGTCTCAGATGCCAATTTTGCACAGAATAAAACTTTGTCCTTGGCTGGCTAATGACACTGCCAAAGGTTGAAGTTACACATCCGGCTGCTAAGAGGTTAATCTCTGTATGTGCAGCGTTTCAAAGCAAAACACAGCACATGCAGACTCCAAGCACCATGACCACTTCAAACTAATTATGTGGTCATGGTGCTTGGATTAACCCTTTAACGATGACACTGAAGTTACTTCCAGGTAGAAAGCAGTTTTTAAATTTTTGTGATCACGTTGAAAACAGTTATAAGATACTGCTTAAAGGTCAGAGAATGTTATTGATACTGATGCTGAATTTACCACTTCATCTGTTTAGGTCACCCGGGATTTAATAGGAATACCCAGAAACCAGCCCTCTCAGATGTGGCACTCCTTTTATTTTATTTTTTCCTTAAACAAAAAAAAAAAGTCCAGTCCAGTCCAGTCCAGTCCAGTAGTAACACTGAGATGTTTTAATTAACATATTGATTTAATCCCATCATAAAGCAGATGTAGAGGAAAATCACATGGGACAAAATCTGTATTGGTACTTGTCTATTAAACCCCCACTACTTCCGTCACAGTCGCTGGCATTTATATCCTGTAACACTGAATGCGAGAAGAGGGATTTGCAGACAAGTACCAAAATATTGTTCAACTGAAAGCTCTGGAGAACTGACGCAGGTTTTTTATGCCAAACTAGCTGAATCAAAATAATTCCCCAGCTCAAGATTTATTTATTTTTTAGACTGGAAAATGTGCAATATCCTTGTGATGACTTGTTTTATGAAATTAACTCCCGTAGCATATTACTGAGTTTGAAGACAAGTGTATTTTGCTATTTCCTCTATTAAACAGAATGTGTCTGCTAACGGCTAACAATTGTAGTGTACCGGGTGAATTCTTCTGCAATGTACAAAACATTCTAAAGACATGCAAAGCATCGTGGGAGTTGTAGTTCTGAAACCTATGGGGATCTCCATTTTGGGCACCCCTGTTCTAAGCCATTATAGAGAGAGGGGAAAAAATAATTGAAGCAAACAGGGAGCATTTTCTTTTTGTTTTCTTCCCATTTTTTATTTTAGGTGTGTTTTAGCTTAGACCTATTTAAAAATTATCAACGTATTGACGTGCAAAGGATTTAATTTGTTTATTTATTTGTGACTCCGAAATATTGCAAAAAGGACTATGCACTATGCATGGCTCCACCTATATCTCTGTTATATCAAAAATCATAACTCATTGAACAACCTGAGTGAGCCTAAGGGAAGCATCACGTGTGCTAGTAATTACAAACTCATACCGCCATCTTGAGGCCATATTAGGATGATGCATCACTGAATCTAGGCACTAGCAAAGCTTATGTAGACCTTTAATATTAACAGAGTGAGGGCTGACATTGTCGCTGTATGTGTTTGTGTTTATCATTATGTTATGTAAATATCTTTCAATTTCTGTCCACTCGCATACAACCACAGTTTTTGACTTCTATGAATCTAAATTTAGAAAAGGGTAGTTTGAAGGTTGGAATCTTCTGAATAACCTATTCCTTATTTATTTTATTTATTTATATTTATTTATAAAATATTTTACCAGGAAAGATACATTGAGATTTCTCTCGTTAAATGTAATTGTGTTTGTTTTCTGATGTGGGGGTGAAAGGTACCAATATCACTGGTAACTAACTTCCAAGCATTGTTAAAGAGCATGAATTTTCTTACTACCAGCTATTATATGGGTTACCTTTTTTATGTCTGGTGTTCCTAAAGAAAGTATTTTCTGTCTAGGATAAAGTGCAAGATAACAGGGATTGAGTCGGCATGATAACTGATGTCTCGTGATTTATGGCAACCCCAGCATGGCTAATATGGAAAGAATGGTATCCCTGTGCTCTATTGGAAGTTGAGGGTCTGCATTCATTAATAAATTACCATCTAAGTAAAAAAAAAAATAACGCATAACATTCCCTTCTGCCAAAAATGAGTGATTACTGTTTTTTTAACGTTTGTAAAGGTTTAAGGGGTGAGTTGGACATCCAGAATACCATAACTATTTAATGCTGTCATCCCAAAACTGAATGAAAAGCACACTTCAAATCTGTTTTCAGATACAATGTGTTATAATAAACCAGTGCTAGAGATCTGCAAACCTTCCACTGTGAACCTCTTTGGTCTTAGATACTTGTTCAAGCCTTTCACATTTAAAGGGCCTATTACTCAAATACAAATAAAAATCACTTTTTAGTAGATATACCCCAAATGAAAACATGCGTGCATTTAATTATGATGTAATGTATTATGTTTTATCTAAAAACATCTAGCAAAACCTGCAGTTCTCTTTTCTGCTGCTTTTGCAAGCCCTCCCATTCTAACCCCGCCCAGACTTTCTGTGG
The DNA here is from genome assembly GCF_036172605.1 of Pelobates fuscus. NCBI lineage: Eukaryota > Metazoa > Chordata > Amphibia > Anura > Pelobatidae > Pelobates > Pelobates fuscus. Next base: position 65,893,035 of record NC_086321.1, read on the forward strand.
CTGTCCAATCACAGACTTCCCAATGCAGGAAGTAACAGTACCTGATTGACTAACAGCCAAGGGGGTGTAAAGAGTTAAGTCATAGAAGTGCCAATTTTCTATTGAAATCTGAACTTTTTGTAAAGTGAGAAAATGATGACACACCCTTCAAACATGAGGCATTTCAGCAAGTTAAAGTTCTTTAGGCATCTGGAGTGTCCATTTAAGACTGGACACCAGGTTCTGTCTTTCCCTGCTGTAAATGAATTGCAAGTCTAGTAAGAAATGCATTAGTTGGATGAGTTTGTCTTCAGTAAAACGAAAGCTTGCCAAAAGAAGAGCTCTATTGATTCTCATTCGAGTGCTTTGACACCCTATTTGAGAAAGAAGAGTTTCAGAGAGAGCTTCCAGCAGCCCCCATGGTCCAGGAACTGTTTTTTGTAACATAGTGGCTGGTCTGACATCTTAATATGTACTGTCCTGCCACTGCAAAATAAATCATTTTAAATACTGAAAGGTACCCAGCAGTTCAGTTTATTATCAAAACTATTCAGTAGAACTACTAGCAGATTTTAGAATGCAGGAAAGGTCCCAAGACAATTTAAGAGTTGGGCAGGACTCCAAACAAACAAGATGATCCTGGCAAATACAGGATACTTGGGAACAATGGGGTTGTTGCAAGGAGATATTTGCGTGGAGAACACAAAGTCCCTGTGCTAATTTGGCCGTGTGGGCAATAACATTTTGGGGTTTGTTCACTAAATAGAGAATTGTAGTGAATTACAATCTAAATTGCAAAATTTGGGTTTAAACATTCTACACCTCTTCTTTAACTATTTTTGCTCATATTTTTAATTCAGTTTCCATTAGACTTGGAGATTCGTTTTGGGCCAAACGGCACTTTGGCCAAATTTTGGCCAATTGGCTGATTGGCTGAATTCATGAACTCAGAGTCACAATTTACATAAATCAGAGACCAGTTGAACCCAGCAATGCTTAATTTGGTGTTGTAATTCTAAAATAGGCCTATGGTGCCAAAAAAGAGCTGATTTATGGTCAGAAATATGATTGATAGCTAGTCAATAAATGTTGAAAAAAAGAAAAAAAGAGGAGTACAAAAAAATCTATATATAGTTAATAAATATATAATATATAAATGTAGATTTTTTTTTTTGCTGCTCCTATTTTTCCCTCTAATGATTACTTTGTCTAACTTGATCTGTGAAGCAAATGATGGCAAAATATGCTTATCAGTGTACTGGAAATAAATACATAATATATTTGCACCTATTTTGGTTGTTCGAATGTTTTCCCAAATAGTTTTTCATGATTGACGTTTGGCGGAACCAATCTATCACTTGAACGAGCGTTTGAAGTCCCAAACAAAATTTCGGGAAAAATAATTCAACCAAACCGAGAAATTCCACCATGCACAAGTGCATCAACGTATCGGAAAGAGTTAAACCGGCTGAAAGTTGTTTTATTCCCTGGAATTTGTTTCTAATTAAAAACACACTTAGAGCGCAGTAGACGTACAGTGTGACCTTGGACGGGTTATATTTGTATATTTATTTTGGATTCTATTGTGCTAAATACAATAATAACTGTAATACTTTTTCATCTCATTTATCCCTACTATGCAATATTCCGTAGAATGTATAAAATGCAGATATTGTACACAAGCTTCTGCAACTAGCTTTGCCAAGTAAAATGGATGGGAACCTTTTCAGCGTAGAAATAATAATAGGGATAGATTGGTTAAGCACTACGCTGTTCCGGTGAAAAGTACTCTCTTGTGAAAAATAAGGATCTGTTATTGATATCTCATATAAAAAAGGATGTATGATGTGCTGTGTTTGGCAGCCATAGAAAGTCAATCACCACTACAAAAAGTCTCATAAAAAGCAAGATCCCATCGATAGGAAAATACTGAAACGTGATCTTTCTGTGAGATTAAAGACTCTCTTCCAAAGTTGAATGGTGTGGTTAAAAGCCCTTCTATACCCATATTATAGAATGACTGCATTGCGGTCGGACAGATGGTCCAGTTATTCAGTTCATCTAAGGACTCTTCACAAGTCTTGGGTGATATCTAACAATCTCGATCACTCATAACTCATATAGAAAAGTGTAAAAGATACAACTGAGTTCAAGAAAAAAAGCCAGTGATGGCTAGGTGTGTGAATCTCCTTCGTTATATACATTGTTTTATACACTGGTTTATAGACATTATAATCTGTTATGTGGACTCCTAGAGTCTCTTCATCATTAAAGGAAAACTACAGCGTTTGGAATATTTATGTAGATAACACCTAATAATAATAATACTGTTGAAAGAATAAAAATCCTTTTAGCACGTACCTGTGGTTCTGTCTCTTCCTCTCGCCATGTCACGGTGATGGGAGAACCCAATGTACATGTGCAATGAGTGCTGCGCAAGTATTAGAGCTTCCTCACATAAAGCAATGTTTTCCAGTGGGGAATTGGAAGACATACAACTTCCTTGTGCAAAGCGTGAAGACGTCCATTGTCATTTGGAGTTAAACTTCCGTTAGAAACCAGGACGTGGCTCTAGCAGCTGTCTGGACGGCAAACATTGCAGTTTCTCAGAATTTGAAATGTTTTACATCGCAGGTTTAAGGGGACAGGGACAGTGAACCCGGACCACTTTGATGAGTGTCAATTTAATATTTATCATTTGTTTGTGGTTTTATATCTGCATTGTAAAATAGTAATAAGTGCTGATAGTATAATCCATGCCATAAAGATAATGAATGCTATATAGAAAATATATGCTATAAGGATAATGGATTATGGAAGGATAATGTTTCAACTGTTGCCATATATGATCCATGAAGCCTCTAGTGGTGGGTCCTGGACCTGAAAGTCCATCTGCGTTCTCACCTGTGGTCAGTCTGTTCCTGTATTGTTAATGTTGCTAAAACATCTATCACCTAGATATACCTATTAGAATTATATGTATTTATCATGTGTTTGTTCTGACTTTAGATATCGATGAATGTGCCTCGAAAAATGAGACTATGTGTTCTCAAATCTGCATCAATACTCCGGGAACTTACAGATGCGATTGCCTGGAAGGATACATCCTTGAAGATGATGGTAAAACATGCACAAAAGGATCTCTAGGTATGAGAATTGATATAAATGTTCTATAGCGCATGGCTGTAAATCCCAAACAGGTCCATTTCACACTTTTAATGCTCTCCTTTGCCCTGTTGCTCCCCCTCCTCCTACCACCCTGTCCGCCTCAAACTTTGCAACTCACTTCACTGAGAAGATTTTTACAATCAGGGAAGAGATCTCTAACCTTTCTCCCTCCCCTTGCAATACATCTTCCAATATATCACCCAACCCCACTCACTCCACTGTTCTATGCTCATTTACACCTACTACAATGGAAGAGGTTCTGCTCTGCTCCGGTCCTCTCGCCCCACCACCTGTTCCCCTGATCCTATTCCCTCATATCTCATCCGTCTCCCTCTCTTGCTCTTACTCTCACAAAAATTTTCAATCTCTCCCTTTCCTCCGGTACATTTCCTTCACCTTTTAAGCATGCAACCATAATGCCGATTCTGAAAAAGCCCAACCTTCACCCCAACTACCCATCCAACTACCGCCCTATATCGCTACTGCCATTTGCCTCCAAGATCCTTGAGAGAGTTGTTTATGCGAGATTGGCAGACTTCCTCGAATCCAACTCTCTGCTTGACCCACTTCAGTCTGGATTCTGCGCTCGTCACTCTGTTGAAATGGCTGTGACCAAAGTATCCAATTATTTAATTGCTGCTAAATCTCGCGGCCATTACTCTATCCTAATTCTCCTTGATCTTTCTGCTGCCTTTGACACTGTTGATCATAAACAGCTTCTTCTCATTCATCATAATCTCGGTCTACGAGATACTGCTCTATCTTGGTGCTCCTCCTATCTCTTTCTCTGGCTCTGCCTCTTCTCCCCAACCCCTCCCAAAACTCATCACCTCCTTTGTCTTCCATTATCACTTATATGCAGATGACACACAAATCTACCTGTCCTCTCCTGATCTCTCGCTGTTTACCTTGACTCGTGTCTCTGTCTGCCTCTCCGCAATTTCCAACCAGATGGCTGCTCACTTCCTTAGACTAAACCGGTCCAAAACAGAACTTCTGGTCTTCCCTCAAGTGTTGCTACTCCTGTGTATGTCTCCCTCCAAGTCAACAGCGCCACTATCACCTCTACCTTGCAGGCTCGTTGCATAGGTGTTCTCTTTGACTCCGAAATCTCCTTAACCCCTCATGTCTAGTCGATCGCCAAATCCTGTCGCCAAAAGATTGCTCACATCTGCCCCTATTTAACACCAGACACGGCTAAGGTGCTGGTCCATGCCATTGTTCTTTCTCGCCTTGATTACTGCAATCCCCTTCTCAGTGGTCTTGCATGTTCCCAGATTGCACCGCTGCTATCTATAATGAATGCGGCGGCGAGGCTCATTTTCCTGTCCGTCCGCACCTCCCACGCCTCCCCCTCTGTCAGTCCCTACATTGACTTCCAGTTAGATATAGAGCTCAATTTAAGATTCTGGTGCTTGCTTACAAGTCTCTACATAATTCTGCTCCAACCTACCCATCCTCCCTAATACACAAGTCGAGGTCCCTGCGCTCTGCCGAACACCTACGTCTATCCTCTGTCCATAATCCCACATTACTCTTTGCTCTTCCTTTACTCCATTTCCTGCTGATTGTAAGATTATTTTAAGCAGGGCCCTTTCATCTCTTTTGTTTCTCATGTTTTCTCTTTTATACTTGCGCTATTAATAGTGATACTAATAAGTACATATGGAGGTCCCTGTTGAAACGTGACCATGTTCCCTACATACACACTCCTATATACTCCATATATCTTTTTTCCCTATCTCTTGCCTCGAAAATACCTTTCTCTACATGTCCAATTCCAGACAAAACACTGTACCTTTCTCTCTTTCCTCTACTGTGCTATTGCAAAGAAAATTGCACATTTTATACCAAAATTACTGATCTAGAGAGATTTTCAAACTCAGCTACTTTGGCCTAACATATGTGATTTCCTTGTATTTCTAAATAAATAAATCCTAATTTAGTGGTAACAAACGGGAAACAAATGTTACAATAAGTTTAACTGAAGAAGTAAGACACACTACATTTATCATTAATTCAGCTGTTGAAGAAAAATAATTTAAAAAAAATTAAATAAATAAGACTGATTAAAGGAATAAAATCAGGACGAACCACATATTGATGAAAGACCAAACGTTCGGTAATTTTTAGCAGAAAATATATACACGATCGTTTATACACTCTTAGAAAGTTAGATGAATTCAGACAAAACAAAGAACATTAAATAAAACTGTGAATGTATATATTATTATTATTAGTTGGTATATATTGTGTCCAACTTGTCTGGTTATAACTACATGTCTGTTCGTCCACCCATTTGATGGCGCTATACAAATACCATAATAATAATAATATATTAATGTAAAATAGAACTTTTATCCTGACAATGGTAAGATTGAAGTTCATCGACAGACATCGTCCTTCTTTTAAAGCATGTTAGATCTGGAACATTTCGTGTCTCGCATATCTTCATGAAAGAGCAATGTTAATCTCATTTACTTTGTCTGGGACTATTTTAGCAATTAAGATGAATATCTTCCCAAGTACATAATAGTTTATGCTTTCTAGATTGGATCAAACACAGCTTTGTATGGTATGTGGAATTTCTTGGAGACGTTATATACAATTTTCAGACTTTTTTTCCATTCATTACCTGCACTGCAAGAAGTAGTTTCTTGGGATAATAATAATTGTTAGAAAATAAATTAATTGCAAACATATTTACACAACCCCAGTGTACTAAAACAGAGTTATCTTTTAACAGTGACCAAATTCTAAACTGCCTTACTCGTTCCAATGCCAAGCTGTGTTCTGCTATTTTAATCCTTGCTGTTTGTGACTCTCATTATTAATAACAGCCTTATCGAAATATCAGCTGTGCTCCTTTTCATGGATGAATTAGCCAAACTCCTATCTCTGCTCACATCCTGATGTCCCTTAACGGTTTAAAGGGACACTGTCAGACATGTTTCAGAGGGAGGAATATGAAGTGGTCTGGGTGCTGTGACCCTTTTGCACTTTGTGCTGCAATGTAAAACATTGCAGTTTCAGAGAACAGCAATGTTTACATTGCAGCTCTAAGTCTGCCAACAGTGACTGTCTGCCAGATAACCCTATAGTGCCAGGAAAACAGCTTTGTTTTCCTGGCACTATAGGATCCCTTTAATTCCCTGGATTATACCATGTTTTCAATCTGATAGTTCCTGAAGCTTTCAACGTCGTGTTGAAAGTTGATTATGGCCATATCATAGTTATTCACTAGACCAGGGATAGGCAACCTTCAGCACTCCAGATGTTTTGGACTACACCTCCCATGATGCTTTGCCAACATTATTGGTGTAAGAGCATTATGGGGGATGTAGTTCACAACATCTGGAGTGCCGAAGATTGCCTATCCCTGCACTAGACTGAGAATTCCAAGTGGATTTTAAATTCAAAGTGATAATAGCCGATCTGGAAACATTTTCTAAGTCAGCTATGATTCCAGTTCAGCACTTTGGCCTTAAATTTGAAATTCACTTTGAATTCTCACTTTAGTGTATAATTTTCTGTAAGTGCAAATGCCACTAACTCCTCAATACAATGGAACAAGTTAGCGTGGCTTGTGTGGTGTAGCTACCGTATCCGGCACATAGGCAGAGAGCAAGCGTGTTTTTCTTATCATAGTTTAGGGTGCTCTCATTTTAATCTGCACGCATTATTATACTTTTGCTTTAAAGGGTTACTCCAACCACCATTACCACTGCAGTGATTCAGACTGAAAAACTCTTGGCACACGTGCCTGGAACTCTGTTCTGTGCAAAAATAAAGTCTGTTGTCCGCATGCTGGCGAAGGGTGTAATGATCTTCTTCCTTGTAGGCAGCACTCCTGCAAGGGGAAGCTTTGCTGTCCGCTCCCATGCTCGGTGCTCTCCCTCTGCATCCCTTCTTTGCTCTCCTTTGCTTATTTAATTTTTTTTTAAATCCCTCATCTCGCTGGCTCAGAATTTGCATCCGCACTTTGCGCTGGTAAAACGGTCCAATTAAATGTTTCTTTATGAGAGACATTTGACTGGACTATGGAGAGGGAGGCAGTGACTTCGGATGGGGCATTGAGATCACCCTTGTATTTCTTTTATTTAATTTTTTTTTAAATGTTAAACTTTCAAATTCAAATTCAAAATGGCTTCTTAGACTATGGAAAAATATCTGATCTGCAAGTTGGTAATTATAACTAAATTTACTATAATTTGGGTAGCTTAAAATATTAATCAGTTTGGAATGCTGTTATAAACTGATGTACGGTAAGACTATTTTAGTGACATTGCCACTTTGACTTCTTTCAACATAAAGTGTATGATGTTAAAGATTTTAATTGTGGGTTTATTCCAGTCTAATTAACACTCTTTTGTTTCAGGAGAATACGATAAATCCAACAATGTGATGAAAGTTGGAGTATGTTCTGACACTTGCAAGGAATTTCATCAAATAAAACAAACGGTTCTACAGCTCAAGCAAAAGGTAGCAGACATGTTAAATCAGAATTAACTTAAATAGCTTTCACTGTTACATGTTTTGCTCTTCTTGTCAAAATAACATTTTTCTTTAGTAGTCAAAGGGGCAATTTATGCACCATAACCACTAGAGAACATTGTAGTGATTATGGTGCATCAAACGATTGTCACAGTTTTGTGTCAAATGGTTTTCCAGAGATTTGACAAAAACTGGGGGTTCGCCGCGTGCTTGAAAATGGTTTGATGCAGAACTAGGGGATGACGCTTTAGTCTGCAAGCACCATAACCACTACATTGGGCTATAGTGGTTGTTTTGCTTAGATTGCACCTTTAGTAGTACATACTTTTGCCTTGGGCAAGATTTATGGAATTTTAACAGGGGTGTTAACAAATAACAAATAGCAGAGCTACATGGATGTCTTTCAGCTCCTCAAGGCAGGTAGCGGTTAGCCTTTAAAAGAACTAAAGACCGATTAAAATTCCCACCACCCATTCTCCAAGCTTTACAGACCCTCTATGCCCAACCAACGGCCACACTCCTCATACCGAACGCCAAACACCCAGAATTCACAATTAAAAATGGGACGAGACAGGGCTGCCCGCTTTCCCCAAGGTCAGGAATGAAGAATATAAAATAGCAGCCTATGCGGACGATATCTTACTCACAATCACGGACCCCACCCGATCCCTCCCACCCTTACTGACACTTTTACAAAAATATACAACCCTATCGGGATATAAACTAAACCTAGAAAAAACGGAAGCCCTCCCAATAGGGATACCACAACCAGCTCTCGAACACATACAATTGACCCACCCATTTAGATACAACTTGCAAAGCATTCACTACCTAGGTACGCACCTCGCAGCAGACCTCGATAAAACCTACACCCTGAACTACACCCCACTGCTCCGCCAAGCACACCTAGACCTACAAACATGGGGCCCCATGTCCATATCGTGGTTAGGGCGCATAGCCTCCATAAAAATGAACTTACTCCCATGATTCCTATACTTATTTCAAACCCTACCCATACCCATATCTAAACACGACTTCAAAACACTCCAAACTAACATAGACAAATTAATCTGGTCCAACAAAAAGCCACGTATCAAAAGAACCACAATGTATAAAACAAACAGAACTGGAGGCCTAGGCCTCCCAAACTTCTACCACTATTACCAAGCGGCCCAACTAGCCCAGATACAAAACCTACATGCACAACCGGGACTCAAACTATGGGTAGACCTGGAACATGACCTCCTGGGGCGAGACCACCCCTCACTACTCTTCTGGGTGCCCAAGAAAGACAGACCACCAACTCCGAGTACCACCCCAGCCCTAACAACATCCTTTCAAATCTGGGACTCCACAATCTCTAAGAACCCCATAATTAACAAACCATCACCTCTCACACCCATTCTGAGAAACAATCAATTCCCCCCAGGCCTCTCACCTCGAGACTTCGCGAGATACGAGGACAACGGGCTATACAGATTCCTCCACTTCTTCCAAGGCCAACAACTCCGACCCTTCCAAGACCCGCCCAACCAGACCCCACTAAACACATTTGACCACTTTCGATACCTCCAAATACGCAGCTTCCTCGAGGAACCACACAATAAGGCAGCTGCCACCGCTAGGCCCACCCAAATTGAAAAAACATGCCTGCACGCACCCATACAAAAGGAACAAATCTCTACCATAAACCTCCTCCTAAACGCCAACTCCCCGGACGACACCCTTGCATACACGAAGGCCTGGGAAAGAGACATAGGCCCCCCAGAGGACCCATCAGATTGGTCGGACATATGGGAGGCTACGGCCTCACTCACCATATGTGTGAATCACAAGGAGCAAGCATACAAGACACTACTCAGGTGGTACCTCACACCCCTGAGAATGAGACAGATGGGCAGGGCAACTACGGGTTCATGCTGGAAGGGATGTGGGCAAAACGGCACGTACATCCACCTTTGGTGGGAATGCCCACAGACCTCACAAATATGGGAAAAAGTGACCACACTAGCATCCAACATACTTAATATGGACATACCCAAGGACCCTTGGGTGTGGCTACTCTCCAAACCACACACCCCCCTTACCAGAGCCAAGAACAAATTGATAGCAAGAATGGCATTAGCAACTAGACGCACGATAGCGGAACAATGGGGAAACCAAACCACACCCCAACTAACCACTATGATCAGGAAAATGAATGAAGCCATGGCAATGGACAAATTATCAGCACTGCTACATGACACGACACAACATTACCATAAGATATGGGACCCATAGACCCAACACCCTCTTCCACTTAACTAAAAGGCAGAACAGAGGACTAGGACAGCCCCCCTAGAGAACTCCTCCCCCCCCCACAAAGAATAAACAACCAATTTGACTGGGAGCCTACCTCCCCTAACCCGGCCCACCCCTTCCACCCCATCAACTTTCCCTTTCCATCCCAACCAACCCCCATGCACCAGGCCACACGGAAGACCACCCAGGCTCAATTAAACACCACATCAAAACATAACAAAAACCATCATACCCCAACTACACGACCTAAAACCCCAACCCAACTCAGAATCATCTCCCGTAGCAAACCCCAACACCCCCTAAACCAAACAAGACTACAGGAAAAACTGGAAACACCGAAAAGCACCTAACCCACAACACGTATACACAACACCCCACAGACACTGACCAAGAAAGACAGAAGGCCACACAAGATGTGGACCACCTTGATCCTGATGTAAACGAAAACAAAAGTGCTGTAAAAAAGCCATGTGACCTACAATGTGTTAAGATACCACACGCAAATGTAACTACAACGTTTGCTACCCCACCCCTTATCTTTATTCTGTACCCCTACCTCTTTAAACCACTGAAAACAACCAAAATAAAGAATTTACAAAAAAAGAACTAAAGACCGAAGACTACGTACGCTAACTTGAAAAGTAAATGTAAATATTAGAACACAGAAAACACAGCTTTGGGCGGTCATTTTTTTTATTTTTTTTCAAATAACATTATAGATAATGGAGTTAATGTCTCTGTGGGTGCAATACTTTGCAGCCTGGTTCTAAAGTAACTCTGTGACTATAATATTGTAATGTATGGTGATAAAGGAATCCCAGCGGTCCTGAATCTGGGGGGACAGGGACAGTAATGATTTTGACCTCATGCCCTGAAATCCCAAGTTTGTTCCCTGGTGTTCCACTTTTGGAGGTGCCAATGAATTGTCCCCAGAAATTGTAGCACAAGCACATTATTGGACTATTTTAAATCATATGACCTACATTAGTGAGATGAAATTTGTGAACCTTTCCAGTTCCTGTATTCGTGCATTAATGTGACTTAAAAACATGAGCTGATCTTCACCTGAGTCCAAGTAATAAAGATAAACTGTTTAGAAATATACCCTAAGAAAAAAAAAATTAATATGTCTTATGAAACACATTGTTTCAACATTGACTATCTGTGTTTGGAAAAAAGTATGGATAATCAGCTGTGTTAAATAGTAACTAAAGTCAGTATTTTTAATCAAAGCGGGGACAGATGTGTATGAATTTTAAAGCCTCTTACCTATAAAGCAAACATGGACATTTGGTTATCTCCATCAAAGGTCCTTCTTCATAACCCAGATTTTCCCTGGTCAAATGAGATTTCGGAGGACTGCATCTGAATTGATATATATGAAGATGAAATGGTTTCCAGAACCACTGCTAACAAAGTCACCTTAGTGTGAACACCATTCTTTCACTTCCCATGAGTGGTCATCCAACTGACCTCCTTAGCATGACATATCTGCTGTCAACATCTAAGTGTCTGGAGACATCTCTTTCATTACCTAATGTCAATACTCATGTCTTTTTACCCCTGTATGCCAGGCGATGTGTTTTTTTTAACAAATTCTCTAGATTTGATGACAGTCAGCTGTTGGTTTAGATCAGCTTTGGGCATTGTCATTCAAGAAACGTACCATTTATGAAACATGAAAGCCTAAAATTAGAATATATACACGGACAAAATAAAGGCATGCTGCAATTACTGCACAAATGTTTTTAAAATATAGGCTAAGTTCATTTGGATCTCTGCCAATTGAAGATCCAAATATAAGCATTGCAATATGCAGATAAAACATCGCACAGATCTCCTCCCAGTCCTATCAGGAAATCTGAGTATTCTGAAGTATTATACATTGCTTTCATCGTGGAATTACTTGATACATTATTTTAGTTTAACTTTACAAGTAAGTGACCTTTACAAATGGCTTTCCTAAATATTTAGTACAGCTTACCTTAAAGATTAAAGTAACACTCTAGGAATAGGAACACAAACATGTATGCCTGACCCTATAGTGTTAAACACACACTCTCCCCCCCTTCCCCCATACTGCCCTAAGTAAAAATATTCCTTTTATGGCAGTCTGCTGTTGCTGACTCTGCCCCTGATTCGCCTCCTTGGCTGACATCATCAGTAGTGGTGATCTGAGCCAATCACAATGCTTTCCTTTAGGAAAGCATTGGATTGGCTGAGCTTGTCAATTCTTGCTCCAAACTCGTGAACTTGATAGTTTTTTGGTTTCAGATCCCGTTATGCTCCATCACCTATCAGTGAGGAAGAACAAGGGGCTGTCTAGCCATTAGAATAATTTTAACTAATCTCAGTGCACCGAGAGCCCCCTTTTACCTTTTCATTTCATTGATGTACTTTGACGTAAAAAAAAGAAAAAACCTCTTTAACCCCTTCTGGAATAAAAGGGAATCATGACATGTCACACGTGTCCTGTGTCCTTAAGGGGTTAAATATTATTTTTATTCTTCAGCAGCTATTTCAGTCTGAAATATAATTTTATCAGTGCGTTGACAGCCCTTCTGAAGGTTATCGTACTTCTGATGGTGATAATCTTTGCAGTCTGTTGCTACAATTTTGATTTATTTTTTTTGTTCTATTTTTAGCTGGCATTACTACCTAACAGCGTCACTGATTCAGGCAAACACATAACGGCGGAGAAAGTGTTAGCCTCTACTATGTATGTTCAGGGACCACCAGGAATTCCAGGCGCACAAGGACCTCAAGGTAACCGCATGAATAATATATAACATGTAATTCACAAACTGCCAACTATGTCCAGAAAATTCTGTACAATAACTTGTCATGAAAGAAATTATAAAAAAATTTTAGGAAAATATATTTGTAATACTAAAATAGAAATATATCTTGCTTTTTCAAAATATCAAAGAGGGCACTTGACTTAGCATGCCTGCATACAGGAGATTTATCACAAAGAAATATTATTATATATTTCATTGAGATGGTGCGTCTCCAAACCACCTTGCCCAAATAGCCTTAACCCTTCTATTATAATTACTGTAGCATGAAGGGGTTAGAGGTCACCTTGCACCTTAATCTAAAGAGCTAAGCATAGTTGATTGAAGAAGAATGCGAAATTTCATCTATACAGGTTCAACACTGTGATAATGCTATATCTATTGGAAGATGGATACAGTAGAATGACATACCGTATTTATCGGCGTATAACACGCACTGGCGTATAACACGCACCTCATTTTAAGAAGGAAATTCCAGGAAATTTCCCCCCCTCCCATAGTATTCCCCCCCTCATCCCATAGTGTTCCCCCCCTTTCCATAGTATTCTCCCCCCCCCATAGTATTCTCCACCCCCTCCCATAGTGTCCCCCCCTCATCACATAGTGTTCCCCCCCTTTCCATAGTATTCTCCCCCCTCCCATAGTATTCTCCAACCCCTCCCATAGTGTTCTCCCCCCCCTCCCATAGTGTCCCCCCCTCATCCCATAGTGGCGCCCCCACCCCTTTCCATAGTATTCTCCCCCCTCCCATAGTATTCTCCACCCCCTCCCATAGTGTTCTCCCCCCTCCCATAGTGTCCCCCACCCTCATCCCATAGTGTCCCCCATTTCCATAGTATTCTCCCCCCTCCCATAGTATTCACCACCTCATCCCATAGTGTTCTCCCCCCCTCATTCCATAGTGTTCTCCCCCCCTCCCATAGTGTGTCCCCCTCCCCTTGTCCCATATTTACTTACCTGTCTTGAAGCGTGGGCCGGCTTCACAGCGCGCACCGCAGTACAGGAACTTCAATTTCAGGTTCCGGTTTCCGGCGGGACTGAAAGGAAGTGTGCACACTTCCTTTCAGTCCCGCCGGAAACCGGAACCTGAAATTGAAGTTCCAGTACCGCTGTGCGCGCTGAACACCGGCCCACGTTTCAAGACAGGTAAGTAAATATGGTGTATCGGCGTATAACACGCACACATCATTTGCCCCCTATTTTCAGGGAGAAAAAGTGCGTGTTATACGCCGATAAATACGGTAAATATTTTTCATAGATTCACTCGAGACACTCAGTGTGTTCCCTTTGGCAATGTACCAGTTAATATCTCTTGACGTCTTGATTTTTATGATATGTTAACATTTCCCATACACTCGTGTTTAAACATCAGAAAGGGTGCTTACATTCTACAAAAGAAACTGTAAGAAATGTCTGAATAATTCTATTCTCATTAGTTCTGGTTCATTGAATATCAAGCATTCAGCTTTCAGTTAACTGTCACGTTACAAATGGTTTCCAACACTATATCACTATTTGCTATGTGGGATAAAGTATACTATATTTTAAATTCTAGTTCACTCTATAAACTTGGCAGTGGTTTTTTGACCTATTCATTGCAACTAAATTTCTGTAACAGACTAAAATGAACTCTCCAGGACTCAGCAGCTGAACTGTGCTAAATCATACACCAGCCTCATTTTTGTTATATCTGTGGTCGGTATGATTAGTAAGACCACTGGCGTACATACCAGGGTCGCAGGGGTCGCGGCTGCGACCGGGCCCGGCCCACCAGGGGGCCTGGCCGCCCCTGCGACCCTGTATGTACCCACTGGGCCAGCCTCTTCTCCTGGGGGGCCCAGGAGCCGGCCACCTCCGGGCCCCCCGAGGCTGGTCCTGCTGTCACCCGGCGGGCAGTCAGGCTTGCCGGTGCGCGAGGGAGTACTCTCCCCTGAGTGCTTCCTCTTCAGCTCCCTCGCGCGCCGCGTACTGATACCGGAGCCGGAAGATGACATCTTCCGGCTCCTGTATCAGTACGCGGCGCGCGAGGGAGCTGAAGAGGAAGCACTCAGGGGAGAGTGCTCTTCCGGCTCCGGTATCAGTACGCGGCGCGCGAGGGAGCTGAAGAGGAAGCACTCAGGGGAGAGTACTCCCTCGCGCACCGGCCAGCCTGACTGCCCGCCGGGTGACACCACTGGACCCCAGGGAATCCCCTCAGCACTCCAAAAGGTAGGGAGGCTGGGGGGATTAAATAATAAAAAAAACATGTGTAAGTGTGTGTGAGTGTGAGTGTGTGTGTGTGAGTGTTAGTGTGTGAGTGTGTGTGTGTGTGAGCGTAAGTGTGTGAGTGTTAGTGTGTGTGAGTGTTAGTGTGTGAGTGTAAGTGTGTGTGTGTGTGTGAGTGTGAGTGTGTGTGTGTGAGCGTAAGTGTGTGAGCGTAAGTGTGTGTGAGCGTAAGTGTGTGTGTGTGTGAGTGTAAGTGTGTGTGTGTTAGTGTGTGTGTGTTAGTGTGTGTGTGTGTTAGTGTGTGTGTTAGTGTGTGTGTGTGAGTGTTAGTGTGTGTGTGTGTTAGTGTGTGTGTGTTAGTGTGTGTGTTAGTGTGTGTGAGTGAGTGTTAGTGTGTGTGTGTTAGTGTGTGTGAGTGAGTGTTAGTGTGTGTTAGTGTGTGTGTGTTAGTGTGTGTGTGTGAGTGTTAGTGTGTGAGTGTTAGTGTGTGTGTGTTAGTGTGTGTGTGTTAGTGTGTGTGAGTGAGTGTTAGTGTGTGTGAGTGAGTGTTAGTGTGTGTGAGTGTTAGTGTGTGAGTGTGAGTGTGAGTGTTAGTGTGTGTGAGTGTTAGTGTGTTAGTGTGTGTGAGTGTTAGTGTGTGAGTGTGAGTGTGTGTGTTAGTGTGAGTGTGTGTGTTAGTGTGAGTGTGTGCGTTAGTGTGAGTGTGTCTGCTAGTGAGTGTCAGTGAGTGTGTTACTGTGTGTGTCTGTTACTGAGTGTGTTTGTGTGTGTGTGTGTGTTAGTGAGTCTGTTTGATGTCTGTTAGTGAGTGTGTGTTTGTCAGTGAGAGTGTATGTTTTGTAAGTGAGTGTGTATGTATGTCTGCCGCTGAGTGTGTCTCTGTCAGTAAATGTGTGTGTCTTTTAGCTAGTGTGTATGCATTTGTTCGTGAGAGTGTGTGTGTGTGTCTTCAGCACTTACCTTTCTCCAGCGCCGGACTCCCATGGCGCTGGGGATCCCTCCGCCTCTCAGCTCCGAATGCGCATGCACTGCAAGAGCCGCGCACGCATTCAAACCGCCCATAGGAAAGCATTACTTAATGCTTTCCTATGGACGTTCAGTGTCTTAAAATGGCGGAAGCGCCTCTAGCGGCTGTCAGTGAGACAGCCACTAGAGGCTGGATTAACCCTCAGTGAAACATAACAGTTTCTCTGAAACTGCTATGCTTTCAGCTGCAGGGTTAAAACTAGAGGGACCTGACACCCAGACCACTTAATTGAGCTGATGTGATCTGGGTGTCTGTAGTGGACCTTTAAGTGTAAGCACGAGGGGGGGGGGGGCCACGGATCAATTTATCAATTTTCGCACCGGGGCCCCATGGGTCATGTGTACGCCATTGAGTAAGACTATGAAATTACAAAACAGCAGAAATAGAAGTTATGTGCAAGCACAGGTCCCGTGTCTTGCTGGCCGCTGTATCATTCCTGGTCTGGATTTTTTTTTTTTTCCAACAAGGGTACAAGTGTTAGGTCTGAGCATGCACCCTGCCCAACTTAATTCTATTAGCCCCCACTGCATGGGATGTCACTTAATTTGTAAAGGGATGAAAGTATCGTGCATAGTGCTGTGATCCTTGCTGGGCAGAGAACCACAGATTAATTTCTTTAAATCTCAGTATTTCTTTCATTTATTTATTAACCTTGTCTCTGTTTGATTGCATAGCCAGCATGGTAACTGGTTTTTTTTTTTGGGGGGGGGGGGGGGGAGGGGGTAAACTTGTTAAAGGGACACACCATTGCCCAAACAGACAGAAATCACTGTCTAGTAGATATAAC
This sequence comes from Pelobates fuscus, assembly GCF_036172605.1. NCBI lineage: Eukaryota > Metazoa > Chordata > Amphibia > Anura > Pelobatidae > Pelobates > Pelobates fuscus. Next base: position 65,909,794 of record NC_086321.1, read on the forward strand.
CCCAATAAAACATACATGCATTTAATTATACATCTTTTTATTGGAGTATATCTAAAAACAGTTTGCAAAACATGCAGATCTTTTGTCTGAAGCCTTTGCATTAACAGCACTGTACATGCTAGGATCCCAGTGATCCCAGCATGTTATGGTTGCCTTAGAATGATAGAAGTATGATTGCTGACAGCAATCACATTCCTACCAGTAACAGCACTGTACATGCTAGGATCCCAGTGATCCCAGCATGTTATGGTTGCCTTAGAATGATAGAAGTATGATTGCTGACAGCAATCACATTCCTACCAGTAACAGCACTGTACATGCTAGGATCCCAGTGATCCCAGCATGTTATGGTTGCCTTAGAATGATAGAAGTATGATTGCTGACAGCAATCACATTCCTACCAGTAACAGCACTGTACATGCTAGGATCCCAGTGATCCCAGCATGTTATGGTTGCCTAAGAATAATAGAAGTATGATTGCTGACATTGATCCCAGCATGCAGTGACTGCCTGAAAGTCATAAGAGTGTGATTGCTGTCTGCATGTTCAGTTAATGCCAGATTTGTGTATAAATGTTGTTGCTTTTTCAAAACTTTGAATGTACAGAATATAGCCATGAGTTTTTGGCAATCAGCCCCGGCATCGGCTCTAAAAAAATGATATCGGCCGATCCAAGTATGTGCTTTCGACATAGAAGTCAAAAACTAGTATGTATTGCCCTCTCAGTGAAAAAATATTCTTGGCCGTGAGAACACTAAAGGTGTAGATTTGTCTGCTTAAATAAGTGATTTTATCAGATTCCAGAGTAAAAAGTGTTTTTGTGTGTGGTTTTATTTGAAAAACTAGAATATTCACGGATATATAATGGATCACTTGTGGGGCAACAACTTGTTGAGCTAAGGGACAAGTTTTGAAATCTAAAGGGATTTTTCCAATTTTTTTGGCATAACTGAAAATCTTATAGGTCAGTTTTCACCTTCTTTTGTTTAAAAAGCAGAAACAGATGTGTGACAGTTTGAACCTGGTGGATTTGAGTCTTTCTCTTGTCTATGTTATCGCTATATGCAGGATCTGATTCCTTTCAGAATGCATAGTGTGTTCTATAGTCTGGGAAGTGACTTGGCAATAATCCTCAGTTTTTGTGGTAAAGCTCTGCATGATTAACTTGTATCGATGGATTGTGAGTTACAGGGTCCACAGTATGATATGCCATAACTTGCACACATGATATCAATGTAAAAGACACCTAGATGGATTTCAAAGGCACCATCATTTGTTTTGTGAATAAACTGCAGCAATTAACCTTTATTATGTTGCCTTAATCAAAGAAGATTCATTTAATACAAGAAAATAACTGAATCAGCAGAACATTTTCATTAAAAAATGTCCTCAATGGAGAAAGCTCCTAAATATTTTTTATAAACCACCAGGTTTGATTTTTATGGCACTGTGATATTTAATCATTCCACAGGGTCCAAACCCTTAGGACAGCCAGATACATGGATTCATTAATCTGCTCCCCTGATAGCTGAAACCATGAATGCCAAACCCTGCTCTAATGCTTGTTTATGTAGTATTCCCATGTCAAACATATAAGCAAAACATATCTATATTAAGGACGAGAGGGAAACTGTTCTTAATCCGGTACAATTGTCAATGACATATTATAACAGGGATGCCCAAACATTAACAGACATTTTAGAAGTCCAATTTCTGTAATGCTATGCCATTCTTCATGGTGACAGAGCATCATGGTTCTACAGCATTGTGGGTTCTACCTTTAGAGCACCCCTATATTAGAGTCTTGTAGTTGCTACCAGGACTGCTCTATAAAAGTCTATCTGATGTCCTCCCTGCTCTCGGGCAGTCCAAGCAAATGCTTCTCATAGAGAAGTATTTGATTGGTCTTTTTCGCCAGCTAAGAAAGCTCATAGAGAGAGGATTTTATTTTTTAAACTGGACACATGTAGTGCAGGGTAGGTGGGAGAGAAGGGAGAGCAAGGCTTCCCTTTGCAGACCTGCTGTCTGCAAGAGAGAAGTCCATTGATCAGTCAACAGTGAACAGTGCACGCTGACGACACATAATTGATTTGCACAGAAGTGATATTGGGAAACCTGGAACAGAATGTCTGTCTAAGTCATGTGTGCTAATGCTGCAAATCACTATGTATGCGCAGTAGTTGAATCTGAAACGCTGCACCTACAGACTCCTACCACCAAGAACACTTTAAATTACTGAAGTGAAGTTGGAGAAATCCTGAAGAAAAAAACTTGTCTGTCCTACCCTATACTGTATACCGGAACCTGGATTTTGTCATGTATTCCTACCTGGAATTCTTACAACCTGGGCTGGCTTTAAAATGTGCTCATGCAGTTTGTGTTAAGTGATATAATCTTGATTTAAGGGACACTTCATTAATTATTATTTGCTTTTTTTTTGCTCCTAAAGGTTTACCAGGTCCGAAAGGAAGTTCCGGAGAACCTGGTCCTCCTGGACCCCCAGGACCTCCAGGGCCACGAGGATTCATGGGACTAATGGGCCCATCTCCGGATATATCTCATGTTAAACAAGGCAGGAGAGGGCCTGTGGTTAGTATGATATTTTATACTTATTATTAAAATGTATACATTTTTTTCTGAATGTTTGTTCCAAAATTGTTATTCTTTGTCTCCTAGGGCCCACCAGGTGCACCCGGAAAGGACGGCACAAAGGTGATAATAATATTTTCTCTTTAAGATATATTCTACTGTAGCCATCACTCCTTCATATATTCATTATAACTGTCCATCTTCATGCAGTATCGTTTTTCCTAATCAAAATAGTGAAGGTATTAAAATGGGAAAGGAGAAAGGCAAGAGTGAGAGAAAAGGATGAAAGGGATTTTTACCTAGTGAAAGAGTGGGAGATGAAAGTGAGAGAAAGATAATGGAATTAAAAGGAAATGTACACTTTGAAAATGTTGCTTTAAATAAGACACATTTTGTATGTCCCGAAGAAATAGGGTGAGGGAACAAAAATCTATGACTTCTTAATGATATTCCTAAAATTGTGTTTATTATTCTTAGGGTGACAGGGGATCTCCTGGACCAAGAGGACTCCCGGTAAGTGTTACTAACGTTTTCAGCAAAACCTATTCAGTGATACCACCCTTGTGACTGCGTCTGACACCAGAGGATGGTCATTTATTGTTACAACGGGTTTACATTTTGCCATTCAGCTAGTTATTAGGATGGATCATATAGATTTCTTACAGCGCTACGGAACCTGATGGCGCTATATAAATAATAAAATAATAATAATAATTAACTGAGTGTTTAAAAGAGCCATTATAAGAACCCAAACTGCTACATTTGCTTTGTTGTAGTGATTATGCTGCTCATGACCTTTGTTTACAGTCCCTCTGAGTTTTGTCAGGGTGTTTTCAAGCTGTTTGACAAGAACTGGGGCTCTCTTGGCACCCTAATCCCAGTCCTTCACCTGCCACTCGGATTAGGTAAAAGTTCCACTTCGGCATTATCCATCAAAATCCGTCCATCCTTGGATGGTAATGTTAGTGTTTGATGGTGGGGTAACTTAGCCCAGTGCTTGCAGCCTGTAAATTGCTGACCGAGGTTGGACAAGACTAGGGGGATTGCACCCAAAGAGAGCTTGCACCATTACCTTTGCACAAAGTTGCTTAGTGCTTAGAGTGTCCCTTTAAGTAATTCTGTGAGTTTAGCAAATAAAAAATTTACCAAATATAGCAGTTGGTAGGTTTGGGGGAAAGAAAATATTCCTTCTATTTATTATTACCTCATTGTTATCATTATTAAAACACTGCATCATTTGCTGGATTTTACTGGTATTTTTCTTAGTTGCACGGTTATGTTGAAATATTTAATAGAGTACACATTCAAATACAATATGCTTCTTATTATCAAATTATGAGATTGCATATTAAGAAAAAGCACAAACAGAAAATCGTTTCAACTGAAAGATGTAATGGCTGGCAACAATATAAAAATGTATATTGTTTTATAATACTGATCAAAGTGGTTGTTTAAAATAACAGTGTTGTTTATGCATGTGAGCCTTCTTTAACTATGGTTAAGGGCACTAGTTAATGTATAGGGACTACTCATTCTGGCAAAAATCCCTCTGCAGCTCTTTATGTGCACAAGACAAATTCTTGTTACCATAATTTGCTTGAGTCACGATCAGTGGGAGACTTGTCTTATAACTTTTCCAAAAATAGGTGTATATCTTCAAATCTCTTAAATTAGTAGGCATGTAATTAGAAACATATCCTTGAGAGGTAGGCACATACCTTAACATATTATTTTTGTTAAGATACACGCCAACTAGCCATTGACCACAAAAGGTAAGACTTTAGCCTATCTTGGACTTGGGTATTGTACAAACTACATGCAGTCGTTCTACAGAATCAAGCTATGTCCACACTCTGCCAACCACTGTGTCCTTAGCACTAATGACCACGTAAAACAGTATTTATTAATAATGCATTGTACTGTTTGTTAATACTATTGTCCTTTGCCATTGTTTTTTCCTTGCTACAGTTTATCATCCATATATTATTATATCACTTATGTTCGAGATCAGGCATATATATCGTGCATGGCATTCAAGGCTTATACGTCTTTTTATCTTTTTGTTGTTAACATTTATTTAGAAGAACAAACAGATTTAAACAATCTTCAATGCAATGTTTTTGATATAAGCAAAGTCAGCACATAACAATGTACATCCCTCGCAATATTTGTGGCATTTCACATGTAAATCCACACTTGTCTATGCCATGTAGGACGAGTTCTAAAATATTTCTGTTATTTCCAGGGTCCCCCAGGGTCCTTTGACTTCCTACTTTTAATGATGGCCGACATTCGGAACGACATTGCTGAACTGCAGGATAAAGTGTTTGGACGCAGATCTCATTCATCAGCAGAGGAATTCCCATTACCTCAAGAGTTTTCCAACCATCACGACACTGTGGACTTTGGTTCTGGGGAGGATTACAAACAGAGAACTGTATCAAAGAACCTAAAAACAGACAAAACAAACCGCCATTAACGCCAGAGTATTCAGATGAATATAATTTTATGTTTTATTTTTTTTTCCATTGTATAAAAAAGATGCACTGATAATGTAAAGAGTATCTATTTTTTGTCTTTATTGAATTTATTATTATTAATGTTATTTTTATTATTCCAATGCTTTCCAGCTGTACAGTAGCTTACTCTTATGATGGGGTGGGCAGTCTATTGTTCTTCAGTTGCCTTTGTTCTAAATTCATATGCTCTATCACCAGCCATGCTCTACAGCATGTTGCAGTTGGCTGGCTGAGAGTCATTAAAGTAGCAGTTTTGCAGCAGCTGGAGAATTGCAAATGGACTATCCCAGGGTTCCATGTGAAGTGAAACTCACTGGTGCAAATTGGAGAGATTTTGACTCTAATTTGTTATCATTCGGATACAGCAGCAATCCTATAGTTTCACTGCAATAAAATTAATTCACAATTCTAAAGTGTGAATAATTAGGAATTTAAAGTGAATTGAAAATAAGTTTATCATTTTAGGCAACAATGGTTGAATTGGAAAACTTCAATATGACTGTTTTGGCCCAAAGTTTATGATTCACTTTGACGTCACGTTAGTAATCAACCTAGATTGTATATGTGAAATTGTCTGTGCAAATGGCGGACTGATTCTAAAATGTCAGACATCTTTAAGTCGAAGACTGCACTGGAAACTAAATCTATGTAACATGTGTGTCAAATCTGGTACTATGGGCCGCAATCCTACCAGAACCAGTTAGATGGATGCATAATGCTTGTCTTTCCAAACTAATTTATACAGGTATTTTTGGCAATCATTTAAACAATTCAGAAATTAATGGTGAATTGATTCACAAGTGAGTTGCAAAATGTAAGCCAAAATTTTAAATATTAATTAACAAATTAACAGGGTTATTCAAAGTTAATTTAATATTTAAGGCAAAAATAGCCAAATTGGAAAATTTCTCAAAGTCAGCTATGTATCTAGCTTAGATACTTTGCCTTAAATTTGAAATTCACATTGATTTCACTTCAAATTCTCCCTTTTTAGTAAATAACCCTTTAACTGTGAACTTACCACATCTTACTATTCAATGATTAAGTCCTCTGGTATAACTCTGGTCCGATAGCACTGGATTTGGACATCCCTGCTATAAAAGGTCATTAGAAAGGAAGAAAGTCGAAACTATGAAAGATAGTTGCTCTTGGGCCTACAACTTAATTTTTATTTTATTTTTTAACATGAGCTTTATGAAAGGTGTTATACATACTCGAGGTGGTGACTTTAATATATTGACAGTGCCGTGGAAATCATGATTTTTTATAATCTTTATAAGATGTTTATATAGATAATCTTAAAATTGTAACAATGCCAGCAAAGTAAAAGGGGAGGTTACATGTGGACAGTTTTGTTTCAAAAGAAGCAAACTGCCTGATATTTAATACATTTATTCTGAGAGGGTATTTTTTATTTTTGTTATTTGTTGACAATAAAGTGAAGCATTGTCAGCAGCATTTTTTTTGGACAAGAAAATAACAAAAATTATTAAAATCTGTTAATTAAAAGGCCTAACTTTGCCTTGGGCCAAATCTGTTCAAGAAAATAGGGCCTTGGGTTAGCAGCAATACCAAGTGTTCTACCTTATGTACTTAGCACTCTTGATATCCCATGATTCTTTGCAGCATACCAAACATCATTATTCTCCATGGCTAATACTGGACCTTGCTGAGTGTCACTTTGGGCCTTTGGGCCTCCTTGATTTTAGGTAAAACAATTATTTTCCTGTGGGTGTGTGTAGTGTATACCCCGTTTTACTCTTTGCCACCAAAACGGAAAACCTCCCGTGCTGCGCATGCATCCTTGGCACTTTCTGGTTGGTCACATACTCTTTTTGCCATTACTTCCTGTTCGTATAGGAAGTCTACAGGCTATGTGATTGGCGTAAATGCCTGGTTTGCTCATTGGCTTCTCCTGTAAGTGTACTATTAAAATGTTGTATCCTGTCTCACCGGAAAGGAGATCTTTACAGTAATAGGGATTTTAAATTGGACATGTGCCGTAAATGCCTGTAAAATAATGAAATGCAAAAGCAGATATTTTAAAATGTATGATTAGAAATATGTTATAAACTGTTGAACAGTTGTACAAAACATATATCACAAAATATAAAGTTTTTTTTATTTCTTTTGAAAAATACTTTTCTAATTGTGTACTTGTTATTGAACATCTTCTATGATGGCACAAATATTTTAAAGGGGAAATGTCACTTTACAGATTTTCAAGTTTCCTTATCCTCTGGGTTTAACCCCTTAAGGACCAAACTTCTGGAATAAAAAGAGAATCATGACATGTCACACATGTCATGTGTCCTTATTAAGAAACGTGTATTTGTGAGATGTGAAAGATAAAAATTAAATGTAGTAATCCACTCATCTAGTCTATGAATGGGTCCTTTAATCTTGGTTTCCTGTCAGTCATTGTTGTAAATGTTCCCCCCTTCTGGAAATTAACATTATTTTTGGAAGAGGAGAAAATAAAACAATGTTTCTGTTTCTTCTCCTCATTTGCATTGTGTGCCCTGGCTGTGCCTTTACTGAACTGTGATGTCATATGACAAAAAGGTTTACACAGTTAAGTGACAGTTCTTCTTTAAGTGCCAGAGGGGAGGAGGGCTGCCTGAGTATATTGAGATACTTGGATGTAAGTGCCTCTCTGTTTGTAAGTCTCCTTGTATTTCCTGTTTACTTTGAGTAAATGTTTATAAAGTCTGTCTGTCATATATATTTTATATAATTAACAGAATTTTGGAATGGCAAGCTTTTGTGAGATCCCTTTTATTATTTTACATCTGCATCACTGAACTAATACGGATACAATTGCTACAATTTGAAATAAACACGTGCCCATTTTGGCGAATATGGTGCCAGTATATTCCTGGCAATGTTCTCCAACTTTGTATCAAACAATTTTCAATCGTTTTGAAACTAATTAAGGATCTTTCGAGTCTGTTCTAGTTGGAAACAAATTTACAAAATAAATAGCTAATAAAAACTTAATTAACAAAATCATACAAACTGGAGTCCCGCAGCTCACTATTGCATAGGAGGTACCAGAATATATGATTAATTTACACCATTGCCAAGGAGACAAATGTTAATAATGGACAGCGAGGAAACCACTTAATTACTAACTGTTTCACTATTGTTTTCAGCAATGTTTACAATTATTTTTGTTTATTGTGTAAATTGGACTAACCAACCTTTTCTCCCCGACTATGGAAATGATCCAATCACGTTTTTTTTCTCCATCTTTGCTGATCAAAGACTGTCTAGAGTGTTCTCATGTATAAATTGGGAGGTGTTGTTCTTTATTGACGTATAATAGCTTCTATTTGATGTAATTTTCAATTGACTCATTTTGGTTCAACTAGATTTCCATTGTTTGAAATTGTATTTCCATCATTTGGTTAAGGACTTCAAGTGCTCAGTTGTAAATTTTAAGAATTCAGCATGACTGCTGACTCCTTCGATCACCAAATCCCGTTACCCTTCCATTCCCAATAAGTAATGCAACACCATGTTAAGTGGGTAAGGGCAACGGCCACAGCTTTATTTAGGTGTAAAACAATACTAAACAAAGGCTGCAAATAGAGAGCAGACCAACTGCTCTATGATGTCAGCATAGGTGGATTGATCCCCACCTAAAATTTCTTTAGATACATGAACCTTCCTAGAAATCCTAGGTGGGGATCAATCCTATCAATCCACCTATGCTGTTGGTCTGCTCTCTATTTGTAAGTACGTTTTATTTTAACCTATACCTACACTGTTATACGGTGAGCACTATTGGCTGTTTTATTTCTTTATTTGAGAATTGGACATCAGAAACGGAGAGATACCCACAACATATCCCATAAGCGGGGATTATACCGCTGTACGCTCTTTACCCTAGAGCTGGATTAAAGCTCTTGTAAATGTGAGTTCTCTACCATCATTACTTTCTATGCCCATATTTGAGCCATACATATTGCACTATTGTTTGTCCCTTTCTTTTATCTTTCATATAAGTGGACATGTTATCATACTTGAAGATCCTAAGATCATACGTAAGGATTAACCAACTGGACTCCTTTTACTTGGACTTTGCTATCTTTTATTCTAAAGATTTTTTAATTACTACTTTTCAATTACTAATATTTTTACTCTGCATTTTGTTGCGCAGCCTTTTTTAGTATTGCTTTACACCTGTCTTGTTTTAAAGGGTTTTGAGGGATTCCTTTTTAAAGGGTTGCTGCCTATAAGTTGACCAGCGCTGTCTCATTGTTTTATCTTTTTACAGCTTTATTTAAACCAGCATAACCAAATACTGTCAGCTGCTGGTTTTACCCAGCAGACAGGTACACTTTAAACTTCTTCCAGAGCCTCTTCAGCCTGTCCTTCGTCATCAACCAAATTCAGTCTGCGACTCCCCAAGCCCGTCCGGGCATTATTCATTTATCAAACTTGCTGGCGCAGGAAACCCGCCACCGCGGACCCCACCCCTACCAGAGGGAGGGGGATGCGTCCCCCAAAGCCAGCGCCTGTGTCATTATTGCTTGTAACCACATTTTAAATGTATCCAAACCAACATGAGTAAGATGTACCAAATCAGTATGCATAGCATTATGGTTATCTCCTTCTAGTTCAACATGAGGAATCACCAATCCACCCAAGCATTGTACGAATCGTGATATTGTCATCTTGAAGCGACATCCACCTCATTATATCCCTTTTTGCGATGCGCGCTCTTGACCCAGGTAATAACCACCAGCGTCGATCAGCAGAATCAGCAGTATAACTGGTTCTGTCACATATCGCTGAAGCGATCTCTCCAGGTAAAATTGCTGCCAGCGCAACCCCCTGATCCCACACCACCTAAGATTGACCTGGTGATGAGTAATCCCAAGATCCTGGTCATACGACCTCTGGTCTACCTGACAAGCTGCCCAATAAATAAAAGAATGCCCAAGGATCCAAACATATAGAGAATATCTAGCAATAAAGAAATCAACCGAACATTAACCATACCCAGGCACCTATTAAAGGCCGAACATACAATCGAAAACCTGCTCATTCCCACCGACCCAGCAGCCAAATGGAAGAGTCTGACAGACCTAACCAGCTAGCCTGCAGAGTCAGACCGATGCGGAATGAATGAGTTGAATAACCACTATAATTTTTTATTTTTGTTTGGGAGTCCACTCCTAACAAGCGCAATACAGTATAATCCACTCCTAACGAGCGCAACACCAACATAAACATTCTAGTGAATGGATAATAACCCATATGCATGCACTGGAACGTATCTCCAATTATGGACGCTCCAATCCTAATCACTCTACCACTACCCGCTTGATCAGTATTAGATCGCCAAATTAGAAATTTCACTTCTTTTTGAAACTAAAGAACCTCCTTCCTAAAAAGGGGTGACTGAGCTCTAGAACTCCACCAATCTGCCGACTCATAGAGTTGCATAAAAACACACAGAAAAGGCTACCCGAAACAGAATTGCCTCCAATGGGAAAACATAAATAGCAGGCAGGATCCCGCCTATGTCTACCAGAAAGTGCACAAATACAGGGTGCCCAACGACCGCCACCAGTTTACGTCTCCAACAGTGCAATACCCGCTGAACCACAAATGCTTTAGTCACATCTTCCCCTCACATGAAGTGCATTAAGATTGAAAGAGCTGACATACCCTGTTCCACTGACATGGATGTCCCTCGATGCCGCAAGTCAGAAAGAAAGGCTAAGTGGATAACAACTTACTTTCTGAAGAAGACCAACCAAATTGATCCCACACCGTCAAGTATGCTGCCCAATACTTAGGAGACAGGGATCTCTCAATCAAATCAGTCAAGTTCCAAAACTGAGGTTCCAGAAGAATTCAGGGCCCTCCACAAGCTTCTGCCTCTGGAGTCACCTCATGAAATTCATCCTCCTGGAAGCGAGAAAGAGAGTCGGCAATACATTAGACACACCTGGCACCTGCACCCAAACAAATATTAAATTCCAAGCAATGCAGAACCAACTGTCGCAATAAAGCCCATCCCAGAAGAGAACCTAAAGATAACGGGTTAACGACATTAACCACACTAAGGTTTTTGCATGGAAAAGAACCTGCTTCTTTGCCAAAGCTGAGACCCAGAGCTTGGCCGACACTACAATCGAGAATAGCACCAAAAAGGAATCTGACCACGCCAACATCATAGCCCTCAGAAAAAAAGCACCAAAACCAACTGAGTTGCAGCCTCCGTAAACAGCTCAAAGGCCAAGTTAGACACTTTTACTGCGCCAAAATGTCTGACCATTGTAACCCACGAGGAAAAAAAACTCCAAACTCCCAAAAGGCAAGTAAAGTTAAAAGGTAAATGAATACCAACCACAGTCAAGGAAAGTAAGTGACTGGAAGCACGCCCCATGGGCATGACTTACAGCCAAAAATCAAATGGCCCTGTTGGGATTGCAGAATTCAAATAGCCCAATAGGGAGCCCCTTAGATATGTCACAAGATATGACAACCTAAAGCTTAGTCTGTATCTAAATCCCAAGGAAGAAAAATCGTACTAGTTGGAACCCAAAAATCCGCCACAACCCTATGAAAGTGAAACAACAAGTCCGTACAAACCTGAGAACCCGACTAGTGCAGAAAGAGATGGACAAACCACTACACTGTGATGAATTAGAAAACCGACAAACGGGGGCGGGGCTTGAACGCTGAAACAACCAGACGCACCCAAACGGAGCTCCGAGCCCCAAACAGCGAAAAACACCTAAAAAAAAAAACCCTTACCCCTCTAATCGACAGACACATACCTCAAGACCTTATGGGGAAAAAGGGGAAAAAAGCGCTACCACACAAGCCCACCTCGGGGCTGACGATTGGGGAAATGTGGATGCACGCACGTGGAGCCACTGAGGCCAGCATGGCGGCCCAACACAGAGGGTGCTCTGACTTCTCCGAAGACCTAACTGATGCGGAGGAAGGGGGATACCTGCTACCCCATGATCCACCACGGCAGACACAACACCGGGGTAAAAGGATAGAATCGGAACCGCTCACTGTGGCGATAATGAAGGAGATGATGGCGGACCTGAAAAATAGCTTCCACAAGGAAGTCTCAGCGCTTCGCGCAGACCTACACGGCTTGACAGGCCACATCTCCGTGCTAGAAGGCTCCTCACTAACCCAAGCCCAGGAAATCTCCAGGCTACAACATACGGTGCAGGGACTGGAACAGCAGAACCGGCACTACGAACAATGCCTGGCAACGTTGGAGGACGCCAGGCGCGCCTCTAACATAAAAATCAGGGGAGTTCCTGACGACATTGCCGAAGCCGACCTGCCAAAACTGATAGAGCGCATGCTACTAACAAAACTACCACAGGGACGGCAGGACTCGATCACCCCAGTGGTACAAGGGAAGTCATTATGAGCCTCCACAGCAGCGGACACAAAGCAAAGATTCTCTCAGCCTTCAGAGGCAAGACTCCCCTCAGATTTGAGAACATGGATCTCTCACTGTACCCAGATCTGTCTAGCAGCACCTTAGCGTGGCGCCGCTCGCTCAGACCTCTCACCTTACTCCTCCGTGCCCACAAAATAGATTACAGGTGGCGACCCCCCAGGACCCTAACGGTCACAAGAGGAACGACCACACACAGCATCCAAGATATGCGGGACGCCCCGGCCTTCCTCAAGCTTCTGAATCTACCCCAAGATTTGTTCACCCCGGCGGGGCCAACCAACACGGGCACTACAGGCTCCCCCGACCACACCCATACTTGGGATCCAGATCGGAGCGCTCCGTTCATACCCCAGAGCTCCACTCCAGAGGCCTATGCAATTGTCACAACGTAGAGACTACGGGACACTCAGGGTATCAACCCAGCAGCACTCACCTCGTGAACGCTACACCGGGTTCATCGGACCCTGGAGACTACACCGTCTGTAGCGGTATGCTATACTATATCCCAAATGTGTCAGCACAATAATGGACTGTTGGGGGTCTCTCAGCTTTGCTACCCTGCACGAGAACACCATTGTTAATGAACGTTACAGATTCCTCTGCCACGTGTTTAATTCATTGTTCCCTGTATCACTACCAATAATTTGCATTTTATTGCTGTTAGTATATATGTTTACTAGGTACCCTTATCTGACATTAGGATAGTAGCCCAGGCCCACACGTTTCGCTTGGCCATATGCCAGCTTGGCCTGTATATGCAGCGACACCCTGCTCCTGACTACCATTGGAATAGGCTGAACCTGGCGTTAGGCCTAACGCTTACGCAGAGTAGCCACCAGCATAGGCAGAAATCGTACTACTTCCTTCCCCTACATTATGGCAAAACTCGTTTGTTAATGTTTAATATTATTATTATTACTATCTTGGTACCTTATTTTAATCACACCCCGAGAGGTGAGATCACCCTGCCCAGCGTTATTACCAGTGGTCTCCCCACAGGAGCACTATTACAGATGTGGTATTATATTTTAACTGGCATGTAGCTTGCATTTTAGCACTCTCATGTTTTCCTCTATTTCTCAAGTACAGTCGGCACTCCCAGCTCTGTCTTGTACTTCCACAGTTAGCCATGTCGGACCAGCCGTGAAATTTTAGCTGTACGTTTATTCTTAAGGGCGTGCAAATACCCCAATATGATTCCGGCAGTGCCTACTCCACCTCCCTTAGCATGGTCAGCCAGTGCTCAGCACCCCATAATCGCATATCTAGTGTTTCACGAGCAGGACCGTCTGGTAACATACATATCATAAAAAGTAGCGACAAGGCACAACAGCGCTGAAGGGTCATGCTTCGATATGCTCCCCATTAAAATAGGGTTGATTCCACCTCTTACTACCCATTCATCTCTCTTCGTCCTGCCAGACATATAAATGCTGCCAGTAGGGCCGGGCTCTCACACACAGTCCATGTCCCCTATGTCTCTTAATTGCAATCCTGCCAGGACCCAGACAGCCCTCCGTACTATCTGACGGGGCTGCAATGCCTTACAGTGGCAAACTAAGGCCCCACGGCATATTACACTCAAGAGGGTAGCCTAACACTAACAAGCGGGCAGTTTATGCAAATGGCACCTCAAACTTGCATTGCGCTCATTCATTTCTCTAAGTTCAGTCTCGGCTAGTATAACCAACCCAGTTTGTTACCTTTCAACGCCCACTAGATAACATTCTACCTATGAACAATACAAAGATTCCCTTATGTTTTTATAAAACTCAGGACACTAACCTACCTATTTATCCATCTCGTAAACTACAGAAAAAGTGACATATCTATGCTTATCTACTGGAACATCATTACTTGGTTTCCACTTCTAGCTGTCACAGTAATGACTAAAAATATAAAATTGTTCACCCCATTGTATTAATTGTTACTCATTTGCTTGAGGATTGCCGTTGGGGCACCCCACGCTTGTATGTTATTCTTGATCTGCACTGAAAAAATAAAGAATTAAAAAAAAAAAAAAAGAAAACCGACAAACAAGAAGTCGTTGAGATAGTGAAGGAGGGAAGAACAGCCCGACACTCACGCCACGATCCATTCCAGCAAGGAACTGAAAAACGTAAAATATAAAAACAAGAAAACGAACAACCCATGAGAAGAAAAATCACCCTGAAACTGACACCCCAACAGATGAAAACAATCTGGGTGACCTGGCAGCACCCGAAAAGCCGACTGGATATCAGACTTCGCCAACAGGGCCCCCGGGTACTATTCCACAAACCAAATCCAAAGCTTGATCAAAAGAAGCGTATCACACCCGACAGTCCTCCTTTGAAATCCCATCATGAACCGAGGACCCCGACGGATAAGACAGATTTCCTACAGCTCCACCTCCTCCCCTAGATCGGCTGCCAGGACCCCCTCCTTACCCCGAACCGAGGACAGGCTAGGCGCAACGACGCCTCCCCCGATGGAGTAAATGGGAATGCCTGAGACAGAGTGAGAGCCACGGCACCTGTCTTTCTGCCCTCAATGGCGTCCTCTCCCCAAGGAACGTAAACCTTGGACTCCGACATCGGGTGGGGTTTTCATCTCCTAAAACAACGGACGGCTGTGTGAGCCCCACCACAGTGGGAGCACTTATGCTTAAACATTAAAGAGCCAACAGATGCCCTTCTTGTGACCCGCCGATGCTCCTCCGGAAGTGCTGACGGAAAGTAAGAACCCGACGGATGACAGGGATTAATGAGAAGCAACCATAGGTTTCCGTCTTTCACACCGAAATGCAAGTTTGGCCTAACCGCTGTATATTTTTTTTTTATTATTATTATTATTTATTTATTTTAACTGCTGGTCGTCTTTAAACCAGCATTGCCCCCTGTACACCTTATAAGCCCCCCAAATCAAGTCCAGATGCAAAAAAAACATGACGGGGCCTTTTCCGGAAACCTAACTGATAGGATGCAACCAATCCCCTGAGGTATGGGGGATCTGCTTACCTTTTCGCCCTCAGCTGCGTCACACCAACGCAGTCTATCCGCCTATTCCTTGTCAAATGGTACAAAGGATAGTAGGTCCACACACACACCCTTAAGTATCTTTTCTCTCAGCTCCAAAGACACATGTAACCCCAGGGGTTCAATGTCACAGACAGTTCTCCCTGAAGTACTCACCTCACTTGTACCTGAAGGCGGAGCCCCAGAGGGAAGCGCTGAGCCCTGCATATGTCTGCTGTCCAACGGTCCCTGCAGGTGCCTACCGGCCAAGCGCTAAGCGCAGCAATTACACCAATTCTCCTTGACCCTCCCCCACTAGCCCTTAGCCCCCCCTAACTCCTGCCAAGCGCAAGCGCACTCCAACTCACGGTTCAGGAGAAGGGGTCTCTCTATCCCAGGCTATAATTCCAGTCCTTCTTGCTGTGAGGTTTCTGCAGTCCGCCTACCTGCTGTAATGCCAGTGGAGCGGAGGCTCACACCCCAGGGAGTTCCAGTCCGTCCATGCCAGGCATGTGGAGGGGAATCCTGCGTCCCTCCCTGGTGCTCTTTGGCCTCCGGTCCAGAAGCTGGTGAGAACCACCCGCTAGCCTGCCCCACTTGCCGGGAGCCAGCTGTGCTTCTCCTCCGATTCCCCAGTCCAAGGAGCTCTGGGAATTCCGGATTCGGCGGAGGCCTGTGACGTCTGCGTTGCGAGATTTGCAGACGACACGTACGCGCCCCCCAAGTTCCGCCTCTTCCTGCGTGCGGCCGCACACGCTGACGTCACTTCCACAGCCACCGGAAGAAAGGGGTGAGGACTGTGGGACCTCACCTTGCCTCCGGCACCATCTTGGGGACCGCCATCTTGCTGACCAGGCCCAGCCCGGCCATCTTGACTTCTGCAGCACCTGCAGCCATTCCTCCGCCTCGCGCAGACCGCATCCTGCCGCCTGGAGCCAGCTTCACTCGGCCCCGGACCCTTTTGTGGTACTCCGACCCTGGACCTCTGCACTGGACTAGGGGACAGTCTGGAATGCAGTCTGGAACGGTGGGCCCGATGTCCACTCCTAGTCTGCACTTCCTTCACCGGCCCCTCCTGTAACCGCTAGTACTCCTATTTACCGCTATAACGTCTTAAAACCTAGAATTTAGCAGGGCTAACCATACAGATATCTTAGCTAAAATTTTGTATAGTCGGTATAGAGTTTCTCTATTTAAAATGCATAAATAATTGAGAATACAATAAAAATAGGAGTTGGAAGCAATAACTTTGTCTTTTAATATAGTTTATTGAATATAATCCATTAATAAATCATAAAGCAGAGTATATAAAATTAAATGAATAAATGCTTGCAAAAGTATTAGTACAACATACCCTCCTGCATATACAGGTAATCTCTCAGTATGTCACCTCCAGAGTCGGTCAGTAAGTCTCTACCTAGCATTGATTATGCATGTATATATAGTATAGCATTTCTAATTACTACTGGTAATGTATGGGTTAATTAATCTTAGGGTTGAAAGCAGTTCATATATTAAAATAAAGGAAAAACTCCCTGATCAGTCTTATGTCATAACCCAGACATCTTTAATCTTTATTTGGACTAGAAGTTAGGTTGACATACACCTTAGGGTTGAAAGCAGTTCATATTTAAAAATAAAAGAAAAACATACTTAACAGTCTAATGTCATAACCTAGACATCTTTAATCTTTATTTGGACTAGACGTTAGGTTGACATAGGCAAAGCCTTGATTTGTTATTGCATTAGTCTAAGACAAGATGGAGTAAACATGTTGTGTACTGTAAATAGGTAAAAGGTTATTAGTTAAAGAAACAGTTGCAGTTTAAAGAAATACAATTTAGCAATGTGTATTATACCTACAATTGCCCATCACACCCTCCTGATTAAACTGAGGGTTTCTTTGGAGGATATCTTTTTTTTTCTGTGCTTAACACCTCCCTGCTCATGTAAGGGAGGGGACTGTGGTGAATATGACACAGTGGAAGGGACAGGGATGAAACAGTTACAATCATATGTACCTGTGTGATTGCACATTATGTCAACGTGATCAATACGTAAATAATAAAATTCACCTGGCATATAATGCGTTATGTCATTTTGAGTAAACTCTTTTCTCATGTCAGTTTTCCAAATTCCACCCCAGCATTTGTTAAAATTACGTGTACACACCATAACTGTTGTGATCCCATATGCACCAAAAGAGACAATGTTAATATGACCAATATCTTTGATTAAAGTATATAGCTGAAAAATCTCTTTAACTCGATCCACACATTTAATGGATGGTTGGTTGTAATGAGTCAATAGAGCTATTGTCTGACAGAAATTTAAGAAGGTCATCAAATCCCTCGGTAGAATGTTCATGGCTGGATCCTGAAAGGAGAAGCATGTCAAAGTCATCAATTGCCTCTTGTAATCCAGGTTTCTGGGGTGCATTTCTGATGGTGGTGATTGTTTTGGAGCATCTGGATACCGGGTTAGTATTGGTAACAGGTATTCCTTTAACATCATTGGTTGCCATAAGGACACTGGCACCTTTGGTCTTGGTATTTGTCTTTGCATGTTTCCTCTTCCGTGATACATTTTTACACCTCCTATAATGTGTATAGATTGGATATATGTAATGATAATTGTTCTGATATTTCTTTATAGAACAAAAACCTTTGTTGGATCTAAAGATATATGGGTTATTGGAATCAGCAAAATATTTATGGCAATTCCTACATTGGTATTTAAAATAATATTGTCCTGGTATAATTTCTTTAAAAGTTAAGATTGTTCTTTTATGCAAAATCTCTCTAGATCTTTTTGGTATAGTGGATAATTGAAAACAGGTAGAAATGAATTTATTCATGTTTCTTTGCCCTGTGAGGGAGAAAAGAAATTATTCTCCAAGTTACAATTAGTAAAAATATAATAATTATAGTTATCATTATTGGTTTCAAATACCAAAAATTACTAAATCCTGTTCCTATTACCCCTTTAACAAAATTTGCCAAAGATTCAGCTATGCTTTGAACAGTTTTACCAATTGAAGGTAAAATAGGAGTCAATATCTTACCAAGTTCTTTCAGCCAATATGGGAAATCTCTCTCGTGGGCTTGAATATTGAGAAGAGAAAGCCTAACCCTTATTAATATCTTGCACTTGCTCATGGGTGGAGCTTAAGGTGATCTTGAATTGTTGTAAGTGAGCCAAGAAAGCACTCATATATGGAAGTTTTAAAGATATTGGGGGTGTATGTATTTTAACGATATCTGTTAGTTTATAATTTTGCAAAGGAGGTTTTAACAATCTTCCATAACAGTAAATGTCATAATCCGTGGTTACAATTAATGGCTGTAAAGCAGGTAACTTGCAATCTGAATAAGGACTCATAATTAAATAAGAACCATTTCTTAAAGATTCAAAGTACAGATAATCATTTTGTATTGGTTCTATATTAAGTAAGCAATCAGCTGATGTGGCAGGATTATTTCCACAAGGAGTCTGTACTTTTATATCTTCACATATTACATAACTTTTTTCTTGGCATCTAGAAACAGACAAATAATATATCTGATCACATGTCTTTGATATATATTGATATGGATGTTGTATTGTTATTTTTGCCAACTTTTCACCTGTTTGTAACAGGTGACCTATATTATCAAGCTTCCAATTCGTAGTGTATATTTCACCTGGAAGAGTTAACTCATAATAGATTTTAACTTCCCACTGGCTAACCTTGGCATTGTTTAAATGTTTTGTTTCTCTGATATCATTAACAAAGGTCTGTGAAATGTGCAATAACACTTCAATTTGTTTCTTAGTTAATTTTAACTTTTGAAGCACTTTAGTTATGTTAACCAGACTTGTTTCAATTAAACCATTTTGTAAATATGATCGAATATCAGAAATCTTCTCATTTAACATAGATATTTTCACACTTTCTTCTAGTGTAGAAATGTCATATATTAATGCTGCAGTAAGCGTTATCAGGTGGTCTTTAAGAATCAATATACCTTGACGTAGCAATTCATCATTTAGATCAGAATAATGGGATACAACCTGAATAGCTTCGACAAGTAATTGGCCAGTATGTATGAAGGAGTTTGTATTAGTTAACAAAGTCCTTCTTCTGCGAGACACACTTCTCATGTTACATTCATCTGGATCACTATTTTGTATATTTGTATATGTAATATCTAAAAATGTTTTATTGGTAGGCCATGCTGCGATTGCAAATGGCATCTCTGTAACATTTTGTGAAGTACAGGTTTGAAACTCACAAGGTCTATCTTCATTAGCAATTAAAACATGCATTTGCGTTTTTATACCATTAATTACAATATCTGTATTATATATCATACTGTCACTGACACATTTCTGATACAGGGAGTATACTGAATAATTTGCAATACTTATCGGTTTTCTCTCGATGCACCACATTTCTGGAAGTCCAGAATATAGCAAAAATCCTTGGTCTATGTTTTTAGGGAGCCATTTAAAGTTCTGATTGGTATAATTGTACCAGAGAGAGCAAGGGGCACAACGATAAATTATATCTGGATTAGAACCATTACAGATTCCTTGCTTTATCAATGTCTCTGTAGTTATATTACAGGAATTCCTTGCTTTGCAGGTATGTACATAATATGTAGAATTAAGGAATGCTGCAAATCGGGGTTTAGTACAAGTGTCCCATGGTGTCAAATCTCTAAAAAGCTTTTGTTGACCATTTATATTCCATTCTTTCGGCAAGGCTTCTGCTTTTAGTAGGCCTGTCTTGTTGTTGTTCATCAATTGCTGCAAAGTTTCTATCATTAATTTATGTATTTCGTCTGAATTCAGATTCACACGCCACCATGAGTCATTATAAAGTTCATTACTACAAAATATGGTTCCAGTATGGTTTCTCACTCCACCAGGAAATCTATACTCCTCTTCTTCTGCTCCTTCCCAGTAACCAATTTTTTCTGAATTGTAGGTAAAAATCTGTGTCTTATACTGAGAGGTGCTTAGATAATCAATTAGGTATTCTTTATATTGTATTCCATCTTGAGTAATACCTGGGCGTGGACAGTGATCAGCCTTTATTTCTGATTCCGGCCATCTTCTGTTTGTCTGGAAATTAACATAATAGCAATGTCCAAAAGTAGCATAGCACATCTTTTCAGCATAAGAAGGCTGTTTGCGATAGTCATCCAATGGTAAACTATATGGCAAAGTCTTTTCTTGAATCACCTTCATGTGTGCATCCAAAGTTTCTTTGACAAGCATCTGTCCCGTCTCGCTCCTAATTCCAGCATCTTTAGCCATCACTGCTGAGTCTAGTATTAGGATTTGAGATAGTCCAATCACCTGTTTCTTGTGTATAATCAGTTTTGGGTATGGTTTCCAGTAGGTTCCTTGTGGAATACCAGAGTAAGTCACATTGGCTATTACTTCGCTGTGAATTGTGTCTCTTTTCATAAGATGGTTCCTGGAGGTCATCCTCACGATCACGGAACTTGTATTGTGTGCAGTCCAATTCAATACAGGAGCTTCTTGGTTGTTAACATAATCCCAGTGCAGTTTCAAAACGACTACTAGGGTTGATGTTATCATGATAATGCTGCAGATAGTAATAAAGAGACACCACATCCAATTCTTTAGTATCCATTTGCTTCCATCTTTGCATTTCTTTCTTACTGTATTCCATAATTTATGTACAGTCTGTGTTTCTGGTAATGATGATTCAGGTTCCAATTCTTCCATATCAATTGTAAAAATATCATCGTCTGTCCGTAGATCCTTCTCCTTTGCAATCTGGTCATGAGTTAGTCTATTGCGAGGCTGTGAGACGGGTTGCTTTTCCATTCTCTTTTGCGTTTCCCTTGCTTCCTTCGACAGTATCCATTGGGTCAGGGTCAATGGCTCTGTGGACATTTTGGAAATGCTTTGCTGGTTTTAAATTATCAATGCTTACTGTTCTCTGTTGGCCTTGTTGGTTCTCTGTAATAAAAGTTCTCGGATTTAGAATCGTCACAATTTTCACCGGCTTTTTCCAGCGTGGTCGCAGGGGGCGTACTGTATGGACCCTCTCCAGGACGAACTGGCCAACAGTAGGAACCCAAGTAGTAGGTGACGGATTGTGGTGCGTCGTGGGTCGAGAAAACAATTCTCTAATTTCCTCTAACAGAACCAGCTGTTCTAATCTCCCTGGTGCAGAAATATGTTCAGTAAAAGTTGTGTTACAAGGGACACCATACAACATTTCATATGGAGTTTTACCATTAGTAGTATTAGGTATGTTGTTAATGCCCAATTGTACTATAGGAATAAGTGGATACCACTGTGTGGGGCGAGCAACTAGCAACTTGGTTAATAGTCTTTTTACCTCAGCATTTTTCCTTTCCACAACCCCACAACTTTGGGGGTGGTTGGGTGCACTGATTTCCCAAAGTAACCCAAACGAGGTTGCCCAGTTCTGGGTTTCTTTTGCAGTAAATGCAGGACCACCATCCGAGTGGATGGTCCTAGGTTTACCAATGCATACTAAGGAAGTGAGACTAGCAATCGTGGTATTAGAGGTCGCACTTCGCACAGGGTACAACCAAGTAAACCTGGTACATGCATCAACACATACTAAAACATATTTATAACCATGGGATGGTGGCAATGGTCCAATATGATCAACATATAACAAGTCAAAAAGTACATTGGGTATTGATTTTTCAATAAATGGTACGACTGAATGATTCGGTCTATTCACTAATAAGCATTGCTTACAATTACCAATAACATGAACAACAGTCCTTCTCATATTGGGCCACCAGTATTTCTTTTTTAGAGTAATTTAGCAATGTGTATTATACCTACAATTGCCCATCACACTCCTAAGCAGCCTGCTTGCCCTGGGCACTGTGGAGCAGCGAGTTGAAGGATTCAGCCCCATGGGTCCTCTGGAAGGCCTGCAATAGGGTAAGCAAGGCCTCTGTAGACCCAGCAGGGGTGTGGGCCATCCTGTACTCCCAGTAGAAGGTAAAAGTATTTTTTGTCTTTTTTTCCTAAGGAGAAACAGCACTGCCAGGTTTCCTCAGGGAGAGAAACTCAATTTAATAAAGTTATTTTTACAGGGACTACCAGAGGAAAGGCACTGCCAGGCTCCCTCAGCATTGTTCATCAGTAGTCTGTATTTCCATCATTTGGTTACGGACTTCAAGTGCTCAGTTGTAAATTTTAAGCATTCAACATTCTCTAGTATGGCTAAAATCTGGTGTCAGTTCATGTCCATTCGGGGCTCTCTTGAAAGACTCAAAGATTAATAAATGCTGTAAATAATGTGCAGATTTTTTCCTCCTTATTCCCCCTCATTGATTATTTTTTCAATACGAACTAGATGACATCTGGATTTAAGCAATTAATTCTGTAAGTGGAAACATCCCTTATTATAAGACCTGCAGATTTGTTTCTTTTTGAACTGCAATTCATCCAAACTTGGACAGATAGGGTGACCGAATGAATTGCCAAACTCCAAGCCGAAATGTAGCCAAATCACAAACTAAACAAAACTTACCATAGATGAGGTTGTTTGTTTTTGAGTTGTGATTCTGAAATCCACCTGTGTTGCCAAAAAAGGTATGATTGATGATAAAAATAAATGATTGATGATTAGGGGAAAGTTACTAAATGATGATTTTGTTCACAGATCAAGTGAGAATTAACCATAGATGGGAGAAAAGGAGAATCAGTAAAACCAAATGTAAATTGATATGTTTAATATGTAATTTGTTTTTTGTTTTTACTGTTCCTCACAGTTTTACCTTTATTGGTTACATTTTCTGATTTTCGGAAACCAAAAGGCAGGAAACATAATATTTACATTATATGTATATTTTGCAGTACATTGATCCAATGTCACACTCTTATGGTTTGTCTGATTCATTTCCTGAGCCGACATTATGGCAGAAATTTGGCCACCCCTTCACCCCCCTAATTTATTTTGCAAAAATATTTCAGCCAAACTTACATTTTGCGACATACAAAATTATGCTGAAAGGCTTATAATCAGGACATACCTATAGGCATCTACTAAAATAGCTTGTCAGAAAAGGTGCGTCGGATAATGCAATAAGCAGGGTATATAATGATCCACAGGTTAAAAAATAGGAAAAGTAATATGGTACCCAGACAATTCATAATAAAGAAAGTGTTACAGTATTCATATCCAAACACCAGGAAGAGGGTAACCCACATCAGAGACAAGGATAAATATATTACTGGACCTTACAGTGGTCGGGGCTAAACATATACAACAGATAGAAGTCAGAGCACTAGTCAAGATCAGGATCACAGATGAACAAAAAAAATAATGAATAAACTAGCCAGGTCAGAGTATATAAAAAAGCAGGTGTCACAGAATAAGCTGATTCAGAGAGGTACTCAAAATTCCTATAAAGTTGCCAAGGTCAAAACCTCAAAGCACACAGAAAAGGCTTGAAGAATGCACTAATTGGGATCTATATCTTCGGTGATGATAGAAACCAAGCTAGGGCACAGAACTAGGAACAATACAGAATTAAATCGGGTTATCTAGGTTCCCATTGGCCCATGTCACACCTGTGACCCCAGAAAGGTTAGAAATGAGGTTGCCATTGTACAGCGCTACGGAATTTGCTGGTGCTATATAAAATAATAATAATAGTAATAATGAGACCAAATTGGAACTGGAAGTGATGTTGCTCCTATTGATGGCACGTAAGGATATGCCCGTAGAACGGGCAGCATCCAAATTTCTAGGCAGAAGCAGACCGCACATCCGAGCAGCACATTCGACGCACGCAACCTGCGAGGAGCATCTAACCGGCTGCGCCAATAGGGTATTGATACAGAAAGATTTCTGAAAGACCCATCCTGCCAGCAATGGTACATCAGAGGCTCATGCTTATCTACTTTCAACAGCATACGAAGAATAGTAGTATTGGGCCTATATTTGTTAATGTCTTGTACAAATCTTTTCTATCTAGCGTTTTAAACACTGACGGCCACAAAGTGTTAGTTGCATTAACTTTATAAGACACTCCATCAGAGAGCCGCAGTATATAATAAAGCCAATGACAGCGGAGGTTCACCTCATGACTGTGATTTCTTGAAGAAGGGCAATATATACCTTCAACTGAAGAAACGTGTATGGACTTAATAGGATTTATCTCACTCCCTCTATGTGGTCATGCAACACCTAAGCTCAGTCCCTGGGCCTAGTGGGTTCACAGCTTTCTGGGTGGGTTCCCAGGTTTCTATCCAACACAGCTTGTAGGTGGTGTGGATCTGGAGCCAGCACTCAACATATACTTCCCATGTACTGATCTTGACTAATAGTGTACAAAATATTAAACAGTTATATCTATCGTCTTTTTCCTGCACAACAAAACAGGGCTATAGCAAATGGATGGCTAGTAAACCGCATAAAGCGGAGGATAGGAAAAAAGCAGCACAATCAGTCATAATTACACACAGTATATGCAAACTCATCAAAGCATTATTGTTGTTATCCCATGCTTAAAGAAATGTTTCCCCCCGAATTTTATACTGGTTTGTGAAAAACTTGGTGCCGAAGAAGATAAAGAAACATTATAGAAAAATTGACACTTTAGTGTGTCTCAGATTGTGCATTCTATGTTCGAACCATCCAACCATTTTCTTCTTTAAAATATTTCAGATAACATTTTTGCCATTTTTGTTCAGTTACATTGTAAGAATTATTGATATCCCAGTGTACTAATTTCTGCAGGGACCTCCGTACTCTAAATGGAAAAAAAAAAAAATGAATACAAAAAATTGTGTATTATTGTAACACTTAACACAAGCAAAATTTCTGTTATTTTTTTTTTTTACCAATATAGACCCAGTGGCGTACTAAGGGGGGGATCCGCCCCGGGTGCCATCTAGTAGGGGGGTGCCACACTCTGTACCTCCTGCTGGTCGCATTAACAATCCTTTCACTCGGCACTCAGTGAGTGAGTCAGAGCACAGGGAGGGGATTCCCAGCCTGTGTTCTGAGTCATCACTGAGCACCAGGGAGGTTGTTATGGAGTGTGCCAGCAGGGGGCGCAGAGTGTGTATTCTGCCAGGTTTCTCCCCTGCGGCCACTCTGCCTGCACCTCCTGCACTGCCTGGGCTGGGATGGAGAGAGACAGCCCCTGAATCATGGAAAGATAATATTATTGTAAATTCACCCTCACCCCCTCCCTCAGTCCCCCTGTCATCCCCCCACTCAGTCACACTGTCACCCCCCCACTCAGTCACCCTCTCACCCCCCCTCAGTCACCCTCTCACCCCCCCTCACCCTGTCACCCCCCCCCCCACTCAGTCAGGGCCGGCGCTACCATAAGGCGGCCCAGGCGGCCGCCTTAGGGCGCACCGGCCCTGGGGGCGCAAAATCAGGCTGACCGGAAGGAGGGAAGCGCACTGCGCTCCCCTCCAACCGACGACCTAATGTAGCGTGGCCGAGCGCCCGGTTCTGCGGGCGCGCGAGGGAGCACTCTCCCATGTGTGCTTCCTCTTCAGCTCCCTCGCGCGCCGCATACTGATACCGATACCGGCATCCCTACGCGGCTGATACCGGCATCCCTACGAGGTGCGCGAGGGAGCTGAAGAGGAAGCACACATGGGAGAGTGCTCCCTCGCGTGCCCGCCTGCCCGCCCGCCAGCCTGCCTACCCTCCAGCCAGCCTGCCTACCCGCCCGCCAGCCTGTCTACCCGCCCGCCTACCTGCCCGCCCAGGAGCCCAGCAGCACCACTGGACCCCAGGGAATCCCTTCAGCACTCCAAAAGGTAAGGAGGCTGGGGGATTAAATTAAAAAAAACATGTGTTAGTGTGAGTGTTAGTGTGTGTGTGTCTGCTAGTGTCAGTGTGTGTGTGTCTGCTAGTGAGTGTCAGTGTGTGTGTCTGCTAGTGTCAGTGTGTGTGTGTCTGCTAGTGAGTGTCAGTGTGTGTGTCTGCTAGTAAGTGTCAGTGAGTGTGACTGCTAGTGAGTGTCAGTGAGTGTGTCTGCTAGTGTCAGTGTGTGTGTGTCTGCTAGTGAGTGTCAGTGTGTGTGTCTGCTAGTGTGTCAGTGTGTGTGTCTGCTAGTGAGTGTCAGTGAGTGTGTCTGCTAGTGTCAGGGTGTGTGTGTCTGCTAGTGTGTCAGTGAGTGTGTCTGCTAGTGAGTGTCAGTGAGTGTGTTACTGTGTGTCTTTTACGGAGTGTGTTTGTGTGTGTACTAGTGAGTATGTTTGATGTCTGTTAGTGAGTGTGTGTTTGTCAGTGAGAGTGTATGTATTGTAAGTGAGTGTGTATGTATGTCTGTCGCTGAGTGTGTCTGTCAGTAAATGTGTGTGTCTGTTAGCTGGTGTGTATGCATCTGTTCGTGAGAGTATGTGTGTGTCTTCAGCACTTACCTTTCTCAGTCACCCTGTCACCCCCCTCAGTCACCCTGTCACCAGTCACCCCCTCAGTCAACCTGTCACCAGTCACCCCCCTGTCACTCCCCTCAGTCACTCTGTCACCAGTCACCCCCCAGAGTTGGCCGACTGGCCCACCTTGAGCACCCTGGACAGTTTCTTTACAGGCGGGTGGCGAAGGAGCGCTGATCTGAGCTCTTCCTGCTCAGTTCCCTCGCACGCCACTTAGCGATGTCAGGTGCCGGAATGTGACGTCACATGGTGGCGCGCGAGAGAGCTGAAAAGGAGGATCAGAGCTACCTCACCGCCTATTTTGTGCACCCACTCCCCCCCCTTGCCTGCCAGCTCTCCATCCAGCACGTCTGCCCACCCAGCAGTCAGCCCAGCAGCCCCACTAGACCCCAGGTAAAAATCCACCCAGCTCTCCCAAACGTAGGGAGGCTGGGTGGATTTAAATTAAAATAAAAGTAAATAATTATTTGTAAATGTTGGGGGGAAATGTGTGTCAGTCTGTCAATGTGTGTGTGTGTCTGTCTGACTGTGTTTGTATGTCAGTGAGTGTGTGTATGTGTCTGTCTGTCAGTGAATGTGTGTTTATCAGTAAATGTGTGTCTGTGTGATTGTGTGTGTCTGTCAGATTGTGTCAAATCAGTGAGTGTGTGAGTATGTGTGTCTACCAGTGAGTTTATGTCAGTGTATCTGTGAGTGTGTGCCGGAAGCATGTGTTATTCTTTAACAGGAAGAGGTGTGGCCTTGATCGCAAGGGGTGGGGCAAATTTAAATTATGGGGTGCCCGAGCTCTCTCATGCCTAGGGCAGCACAAATTCAAAATACACTACTAGCTGAACCTGCCCCTGATCCACCTCCTTGGCTGACATCATCATAATTGATGAT
The DNA here is from genome assembly GCF_036172605.1 of Pelobates fuscus. Classification (NCBI taxonomy): domain Eukaryota; kingdom Metazoa; phylum Chordata; class Amphibia; order Anura; family Pelobatidae; genus Pelobates; species Pelobates fuscus. Next base: position 65,937,654 of record NC_086321.1, read on the forward strand.
CTCCGCCAATCCAATGCTTTCTAATAGGAAAAGTAGGGGTTGTCAAGAAGGTGGTGCATGGCCAAATGCCAGCATGGCCAATAAGCATCTTCTCATAGAAATGCACTGAATCAATGCATATCAATGGGGAAAATCAGCATCTCTATTTAGAGGATGGAGATGCTGAACATCAGCACTGACCCAGGAATCACCTCTAGTGGCGGTCTGAGGAGTGGCCACTAGAGGTGTCCCTAGGGAGCAATGTAAGCACTTCCTTTTCACTGATAAGGCAGTGTGTACAGCAAAATGTCTGCAGGGACTGCCTATATACATCAGAACAACTACATTAAGCTGTAGTTGTTTTGGTGAGTATAGTGTCCCTTTAAAGATTTTGTAAGTGACATCATATATCGGTCCAGGCACAGAATGGGAACACAACAGAAAACTGTTTTGCTTCTTCCCCATAAAATGTTCAGTGGCTGAAAAAACTGCAACATTTATGACAGACAGATGGAAAACGTGATGGAGAAGGCTAGGTACAGGACAGAGGTAAATGTAACAGTGAGGATTTCTATATTCAATGTTATTTTTCAAACCTTACAAATGCATATGTGATAAATATGGGGAATAAGTAAGAATACATCTATGGAAGTGACAGTTCCTCTTTAAATTTAGCTGATGTGTTTGGCCTTCTTCATCTCTACGGGTATTATATTTAATTCCAAATTTAAATGTCTTAGTTTCCTATTCCATGCATATTAAGGCCATGTGTTCTGGAATTCATTAAAAACTTTTTAAAATATTAGATATCTTATTATTTACATTCTTGAAAGCCACCATCATTGAAATATGTCCATGTTTCGCTTTGTAACTTTGTGTAAACGTGAAACGTTTTGAAACATTTATTGAATTAAATTAGACTTACCAGATGTTACCTACACGTGTCACACTTGATTTACTGTGTGGATAGTACGCCTTGGATGTGGCTGTTTATTTTAAAGATAAAGCTAAGGCCTATAATCACATTAAAGAGGAACTGTCTCTATGCTTTTTTTTTTTTTTTTTAACTCTTTATATTTTCTTTTATATTACTTTATACGTGTTGGTATGTAAATTAGTTAACTCTTGCAGTGCAGTATGCACAGCGCATGCACATGTACAACACCAATGGAGACAACTTCACATGCACGTAATTTCTCCAGAGATTCATACGTACACACTAGAGGCATCGTGGACTGGCACATAATTATCCCTCGGACAAAGTCTGATCTTTAGTGAATAAGCCCATGTGTCTTTAACTGGGCTAATGATCATTTGAAAACCTAACACTTCACATTTTATACATATAATATATTTCAACAGAATTTATTGTTATTATTCATGCTGTTGGATGGTACATGAAAGGTGCATTCATATCCTACTGGAGGGCAACGGTGAATAAACCATGCAGTCACACAAAATTATGTATGTTGTGCTCAGTTTAGTAACCTAGCCAGTGTATGTATATCTGCTGCTCAAATGGGTTAAAATAAAGCTCAAATGGTTCCGACTGCAAGCTGAAAGATTTTCAGCTTTGCTCTTGTCTGCAAAGAAAAAAAGGAAACCGGAACATGCAATTTTCTGTTCCTTCTTAACTTCCAATTCACTTCATTTGTTTATATCTACAAAACGATGAGGTTGTTTACTGTTTAGGTTCAAACAGCATCCTCAGTTCTAGAATGACACAAGTAAGAAGTTAAGGAGCTTTGTAGCAATGACATGTTTTTCCTCATTCATAATGTATGTTATGTTTCTAAAGCCGTCCACCTCATCTATATTGTTCTATTATTTGAAAATGAAAAGTTAAAAAAATTAAAACCAGAATCAAATCATAACAATTAACGTCTGCTGTCCCAAACTACGGACAGCAGGCCAATGACCCAAGAAAAAAACAAAAATTAAGACAAGACATTTAGGTCTTCACAAGATCCTTCATGACCCATAACATTCCAGGGAGGTAACAGCTAGTTGCCTTCCCCCTCATCTCCAGAAGCAAACAAATAAGAGAGAACTTGGGTTCCTCTTCCAGTAAAGCTCCTAGTGCGTAAAAAACATTGTAAAACTGAGTGCATAGTAATACTGTGAATGGACCACAATTTAAATAGCTAAATAGCTTGCCCTTTGGTGGGTCCCAGCTCAGTTCTCAAGTTGGTTTTAGCTCATCTTGTGCCATGACAAAGAGAACCTGAACCATTTTCATATTAGATTGATCCCACACACAAGGACAGGCCAATTCTAACATACTGTTGCGGTCACCGGCCCGCCGAGCCTCACGGCCGTGCCCGACCGGCACGGCCACACCGACAACACGAGCTTACCTGCTCGTCGGCGAGCCGGGAACCGCTCCTTCCGTTCTTCCGGGCATCACGCCCGAATCAAACATGGCGCCGACCACGTGGCCGCGCCTAAGAGTAGCTCCGCCCCCGAAAATTATACCAACGTGTGCGTGACGTCACGACGTCAACGCACACGCACGTTTTGGGGTCAGAGGTCGCCCTCTGACCAATCATAGCCTAGAGAGGGGTATTTAAACCCCTAGCTTTTCCCATTACTTTGCCATGTCGTGGTTTCAGTTTCCTGATTTCCTGAGAGTGCTATTTCCGTGATTCTGATTTCCTGGTATCCTGATCCTTGGCGTTTCCCTGGTTATTCTGATCTCTGGTTTCCCTGACTTGGCTTGTTTTATCGGTATTGAGTATTTTCTGGCTTCCTTGACCTCGGCTTTCCCTTTGACCATTCTCTGTCTCTAGCGTATTAGTCCGGCCATTCTAAGGTCCGGTTTACGCTCTATCCTGTTATTTTCCTTTTCTTACCTATGTATATGTTTACATAGTTTCTGCGTGCTGGACCACATTACTAGTCGTGACACATACAGGCCAGCACAAGAGGTACACCCCAGACAAGTGTTTCAGCCTCATCAGTGAAGTATGGCTCACTAGGCACAGTAAGCAAGGGGTCCACTTCTGGATTAGCCTTTTAGCTTAGGGAGAAGAAACAAACTAAAACAGGGGGCAAAATAATAATATACCTATCTCTTATAAGCATATACACACAGAGAGGTGAACCGTGCTTTTTCTATACATAGCACAGGCTCCTTAGAGAAATTGAATGTATGAGACCCAGTAAAAATATTATAGCTCCTTCTGTCTGAATGGCTGGAGGAAAGAAAAGTGAAAAATAATTGCTCCAACCCAACTATATATTTGCAGCCATTAATATCTTAGAATCAGGGATTTCTTTCTTCTTGGGATTCTGCTAATAGAGGTTGATTTCCAATATTTAAAAAAAAAAAAAAGTTAGTGTTTTTACACTGTGTCACAGAGGGTAAATTGCATAAGAAGAGACGGGAGGGGGAGTAGAATCACAGAATTGGGTATCCCAGATTTTAGTGTATACATTCATTGCTAGAGTGATACTGCATGATGTCAGTAGGCAAGCAATGTTGAGGTCATACACAGTCAGGTTATGCAATGTCTATGACACGGGTCCCTAAAAGGTAGATCACCAGATGTTTTAAAAGGACAGCTTCCATAATGCTTAGTCATTCTAAAGGCACGCAAAGTATCCAGGGAGTTATAGTTCTACAACATCTAGGGATCTATCTTTTAGGCACCCTTAATCTATGACATAGATATTCCATAAACCTTCCTCTACGTGAGACCACTGTAGCCATAGTGGTTATCATGATGCTTTTAAATTTTTCCCCAGCCCAGGGAAAACCGCTGCTCCAGAATGGGCACCTCCTTGTAGTCCCCTTTTAGTTCAAGTGCTGGTATGTGATGCTAGACCTCCACTCTTTTTTTTTGCAGGAAAGCTGGAGTAGGTCACACACCATGTGCTAATCAAACTGCTTGCAGGAAAGCTGGAGTAGGTCAAACACCATGCGCTCATCTAACTGCTTGAAGGAAAGCTGGAGTAGGTCACACACCATGCGCTCATCTAACTGCTTGCAGGAAAGCTGGAGTAGGTCACACACCATGTGCTCATCTAACTGCTTGCAGGAAAGCTGGAGTAGGTCACACACCATACGCTCATCTAACTGTTTGCAGGAAAGCTGGAGTAGGTCACACACCATACGCTCATCTAACTGCTTGCAGGAAAGCTGAAGTAGGTCACACACCATGTGCTAATAAAACTGCTTGCAGGAAAGCTGGAGTACGTCACACACCATGTGCTCATCTAACTGCTTGCAGGAAAGCTGGAGTAGGTCACACACCATGTGCTCATCTAACTGCTTGAAGGAAAGCTGGAGTAGGTCACACACCGTGCGCTCATCTAACTGCTTGCAGGAAAGCTGGAGTAGGTCACACACCGTGCGCTCATCTAACTGCTTGCAGGAAAGCTGGAGTAGGTCACATACCATGTGCTTATCTAACTGCTTGCAGGAAAGCTGGAGTAGGTCACACACCATGTGCTCATCTAACTGCTTGCAGGAATCCTGGAGTAGGTCACACACCATGCGCTCATCTAACTGCTTGCAGGAAAGCTGGAATAGGTCACACACCATACGCTCATCTAACTGTTTGCAGGAAAGCTGGAGTAGGTCACACACCATACGCTCATCTAACTGCTTGCAGGAAAGCTGGAGTAGGTCACACACCATGTGCTAATCAAACTGCTTGCAGGAAAGCTGGAGTAGGTCACACACCATGTGCTCATCTAACTGCTTGCAGGAAAGCTGGAGTAGGTCACACACCATGTGCTCATTTAACTGCTTGAAGGAAAGTTGGAGTAGGTCACACACCATGTGCTTATCTAACTGCTTGCAGGAAAGCTGGAGTAGGTCACACACCATGCGCTCATCTAACTGCTTGCAGGAAAGCTGGAGTAGGTCACACACCATGTGCTCATCTAACTGCTTGCAGGAAACCTGGAGTAGGTCACACACCATGTGCTTATCTAACTGCTTGCAGGAAAGCTGGAGTAGGTCACACACCATGCGCTAATCAAACTACTTGCAGAAAAGCTGGAGTAGGTCACACACCATGTGCTCATCTAACTGCTTGCAGGAAAGCTGGAGTAGGTCACACACCATGTGCTCATCTAACTGCTTGCAGGAAAGCTGGAGTAAGTCACACACCATGCGCTCATCTAACTGCTTGCAGGAAAGCTGGAGTAGGTCACATACCATGTGCTCATCTAACTGCTTGCAGGAAAGCTGGAGTAGGTCACACACCATGTGCTCATCTAACTGCTTGCAGGAAAGCTGGAGTAGGTCACACACCGTGCGCTCATCTAACTGCTTGCAGGAAAGTTGGAGTAGGTCACACACCATAAGCTCATCTAACTGCTTGCAGGAAAGCTGGAGTAGGTAACCAACATCTGCTCATCTAACTGCTTGCAGGAAAGCTGGAGTAAGTCACACACCATGCGTCATCTAACTGCTTGCAGGAAAGCTGGAGTAGGTCACATACCATGTGCTCATCTAACTGCTTGCAGGAAAGCTGGAGTAGGTCACACACCGTGCGCTCATCTAACTGCTTGCAGGAAAGTTGGAGTAGGTCACACACCATAAGCTCATCTAACTGCTTGCAGGAAAGCTGGAGTAGGTAACCAACATATGCTTGACATATGCACCGTCGTTATTCGGCAGGTGCTGCTTTTAGTTTTACCTTAAATAAAACACTGACACCAAATGTATCTGTTGGATTATAACGTCCACAGCTTTATTAATTATTAAAATATATAAATAAATAAATTAACAATTTAGGGTCATTGTCCAGCTAACATCATATTACTATCCCCCGCACAATACCCCTGACAATGACCCTATCTTTTGAACAATAATTGACATTCACTTAACATATAACTAGTAACACACGGCCTACCAGAGAGGCCCCAAAACCATACTGTTAACTGTAGGGGTGTACCCAGACACCCCTACCCCCTAGGTTCGCAGCCACCGAAGAGCTTGAACCTACCAACACTCTAATCCATCTGGCCTACTCCAGCCTAGGCCTTGGCCTGTCCATTCCCAATTCCAGCTAAATCCTGCCTTTAACACGCCCTGTTCCGCCATAGCACATGACTTGATCCCTTAAGGACATGTGCGCCCCCCACCACCCTGAAACAGGGCCAAGCTAATCCCTTCCTGAAAACCTAGATTGAGCAAGTCACAACCTACGTCGGACAAGTGTACCCCGTCTCTCCTAAAATATCCTGGCAACATGTCTTCCAGGTCCCGATGCCGAACTACAATGCCCCCCACTCGCCGAATAAAGCTCGCCATAGCCCTGTTAACCTTGCCCCTACATCGAGCCACTGCAGCCGGATCCCTGGCGTGCCGCCACCAGGGACCAGATCCAACAGCTGATCAACATCTCTCTTCATCCGTCTAACCAACTCCCTTTGCGGAATCAGTCCCAAATCATTCCCTCCCCCGTATACTAAAACTATGTCTGGTGATGACCCTTCGGCCAACCTGTGAAACAACGTGCTACTAAGGCTTTGCCATCTAAACCCCCTAAAGCCGAACCATGAAATCGACACTTCTCCCCGAAAGAAAACCCAGCTGTGCTCCACTTCTCCGAACAGCAGCCCTCTTCTGAGCCCAATAGACATACGAGTGCCCCCAGATCCACACCTTCCATCCTGCAAAGAAAAGATACGTTAATACCAAATTAGACGGATTTCCCGTCTTTCACAGCATAACACTGCCCCTCTCACACCAACCTATCCGGTCTAACGTATGATCGGAAACGCAAGGATTCCCACCTCCCAATGCGTTTAATCCTCTCGTCCCCCAATCCCAACCGCGCTGCCTCGGTCGCCGCCCCATTTCTAAAGGAGTGTGTCCTGAATTGCCCAGGCTCCAGGCCAAGCTTTTTTACTCCCATTCGAAACACCCTCACGAACTGGAAACGCGATAGGGCCGAGCCGTCCCCGTGCAGAAAGAAGCAGCCATCACCCACCGGGCGCAACGCCCGGTACTCCGCCCCTCTCTCCACCGGGCACACTCCTGAACCTGGCAACCCAAACAGCACAACCGAGCAACCTTTACCAAAAATGTCCGTCTTCGAGCGGCGCAACCGAAGTTGCACCCTGTCCCCACGGACCTCCACGTCCGCGAGCTGCAGCCCCCCGACACCCATCTTGTTCGCGCTGACCAACTCCCCAATCCGAAATGCTCCGAAAAAGGCCCACACAAATGCCACTGTGAACAACGTTACCTCGAATGTGGAGCTGCAAATTCCCGGAAGAACACCCACCAGCTCACGCAACAAATCAAAGGAGACCGGCCTACGCGTGTCCATTGATTTCTTCCCCCTCTTGAATCCTCTCACTGCTTGACGGACCAGGAAGTGTTTGGTGTCATCAACCCAGCCATTGAACTTAAACAGGAAAGCCAAGGCGGACAGGTGTCTGTCCACCATGGCAGGCGACGCCTGAGCTGCAAACAATCGACAAAGCAACCACAAAAGCGCATCCAAGCGTTGCCCCTCCGTAGGACTGCTACCAACCTGAGCCACCATCTCGTCCCACAGCTTCCAAACCTTCACGTAAGACGACCATGTGCTCGGCGCTAGTGACCTCCATATGCAGTCTCCAAGCAGGCCGTCCCGAGTTGCCACATCACACCCGGGCACTCCTGCCCCTGGGCCTGCGCGTCCGGCGCTGCCTCCCGGAAGCGTTCCCACTGAAAACGAGACAGCGCGTCAGCCACCACATTCTGGAGCCCCGGGATGTGCCTAGCCCTGAACATTATGTTGAATGACATACAACCAAGCACTAACTGTCGCAGCAAGCGTACTACCGGAGGCGACGAAGCGGTCAAACTATTGATCGCTTGTACCACCGCCATGTTATCGGAGTGAAATACCACCTTTTTGTTTGCTAGCTCCGTACCCCATAACACCACCGCGACGACGATGGGAAACAACTCCAGGAATGCCAAGTTCCTCATCAGAGGACTCGCCTTCCATGGCTCCGGCCACGCCTCCGCACACCACTTACCTGCCAAGTAAGCTCCAAAACCAATGCTGCCGGAGGCGTCTGTAAACAACTCCATCGCGGCCGACGACACCGTCGGTTCCCGAAAGTACACTTTCCCGTTAAAGTTGACCAAAAACTGTTCCCAAACCCCCAAATCGTCCTTCATCTCGGCAGACACCCGACTGTAGTGCGACGGCCGCCACGCCCCACTGGTCGCTTGGGCCAACCTCCTACAAAAAACCCTCCCCATGGGGATCACCCTGCACGCAAAATTAAGGCTCCCCACGAGGGACTGGAGCCCCCGCAAGGTCACTTTCCTCGCCCCCTTGACCATTTCCACTAACTGTCGCAGATGCCGCAGCTTGTCACTAGGCAACCTGCACTCCCCGAGCTCAGAATCAATTTCGAGTCCCAAGAAGCTAAGGCACGTCCTCAGCCAACGGCACCCCGAAGGCATGTGCCACCCGTTGGAACACCCTCAGTACCTGAGCGCACCGCTCAGAGTCCCGTGGGCCAACACACAGAAAATCGTCCAAGTAGTGCACTATGGCACCCCCCGCCGATTCCATGCGCACCACCCACTCCAAGAAGGTACTAAACCTCTCGAAGTAGGCACAAGAGATGGAACAACCCATAGGCAGACACAAGTCCACGAAAATTCCTCCCTCAAAGTGACACCCCAGCAGGTGATGACAATCCGGGTGTATGGGCAGCAGCCGAAAAGCCGCCTCCACGTCCACCTTGGCCATCAGCGCCCCGCGCCCCGCTCTCCTAACCAGCTCGACGGCTTTGTCGAATGATGTGTAGGAGACCGAGCACAGGCCGGCGTCGATGTCATCATTCACCGAAGACCCTTTCGGGTGCGATAAATGATGAATCAAACGGAACTTGCCCTCCTCCTTCTTAGGGACCACCCCCAATGGTGACAACCTCAAGATCGCCAATGGCGGGGCCGGAAATGGCCCCGCCATCCTCCCTAATTGGACTTCTTTGGCCAATTTTTCCCGCACAATCCCCGGGTGTGCCCTGACCGATCACTAAGGTTATCACAAGGCGCACCCGGCCCCGTAGCTTTGAAGGGGATTTTAAAACCCCCCGCAAAGCCAGCCCGAAGGAATTCTGCTACTGCTTGATCAGCGTATTGCCTTAGCCAAGGCAACATCGCGCCTACCTTCACCGGTGACACCCCCAGCGGGAGCTGAGGGGGCAATTGCCCCTGTTGCTCCTCCCCCGGTGGCCGGCTTACCCTTCTTGAAACACCTGTTGACCCCGTGGTTCCCGCCGCACCCCGAACATTCATGTCGGAATCTACATGCGGTTCCCCACTTACACTGTCCCTCGTTGTAAGCCCAGCAGCTTCCCTTCTTTTGACCTGCCGCCACTGCCCCACCGGTAGCGGTGCCGGCAGTCCCTGGAAAGGGCGCAGTCTTCTGCTCCATCATTAGCCGCATCCACAACGGCCGGTCCATTTGGTCCCAGCGCATGGAGGGGTTGGCTGCCAGTCGCTGGCGGAACTGCTCATCATACTTCCACCACGCCAACCCCCCATAGGTGCGGTACGCATCCCCAATACCGTCAAGGTAACAGAACAACTGCGAGCAGCACTCCGGACGCTTCTCCCCAATAACACTAGCTAATATACAAAAGGCCTGCAGCCAATTGCCGAAGGTCTTCGGTATCTTCCGATACCTCCGCCTTTTCTCCTCCTCCTCCTTTTTGGCATCCTTCTTGTCTTCCTCCTTTAAATCTAAAAATTCATCCAGGGGAAGAAGGGAAAATATTTCCACGAATTCCCCCTTCGCAATCTTTTCCTTAACCTCCCCTTTCAAATGGCAACCCAACGGCCCCGCGAACGACACATGTACATTTTGACGCGCGGCTTCCGTAATGTCCCCGCCCGTCACGTCAAGTACCCCGTCCCCCGCTGAAGATCCATCGGGCTTAGCCATGCTCCTTGTCTCCTCCCCACTACCGCCTGTCACTCCTGAGGTCGCCCTCTCTAACCCAGGCCCGTTGTCGTCCCCCGCTGACCAGACCCTATCGAACCTAAGTGGTTCCCCTTCCCCTGCCCATGAATCTATGAATGACTTCAAACAATGTATGAATGTCCCAGGGTGTGGTGTAGAGGAAGACTCACCGCTGATGCCCCTGGCCGCTGCAGGCTGCGGGGTTGCTGTCCCTCCATCCGCCATTTCAGACACTGGAGCTTCCAATAGCCGCCGACTCCTGCCCGCCTGGTCCCGCCTCGGAATCGCCAGTGAGTTACTCCGTGACCTGTAAGGAGAAGACAACCTGGGTAGTCTGCTCGAGTAGCTCCCTACCTGCCCTTCCTCTCTACGCTCTTCTCCGGCTGCCCGGGTTCCTCTCTTCTGAGCCATCCGACTTCCTTTGCTGTGTCCTCCCCGCCGCTGCTCCCTGAAGCTCCTCTCGGAAGATCCTGATGCACTTCACCTCCTGCTCCTCCTCCCTTCCTCTGAACCGGACCTCCTCCTCCTCTCCCTGCCACTGAACCTCGACTCGCTGCGGCCCAGACGTGAATGGCTCCTGTCTCTGCTTTCCTGCCTTCCTGACCAGCTCCTGTCACTGCTGTACCTGGCGCCGCTATTGCGCCGCTCGCCGCCATGGTCCCTCACTGCCGCTTCCCTGTCGATTGGCCGCACCTGGGGGCAGCCGGATGGGCCCCCCCGCTCTATACTGCCACCCCTTGCTTCCCTGGACTGCGCCGATCCCACTGGCTCTCTTACAGCCGCAGCGCCTGGCCTCACTCCGGCCGCCCTGTCTGGCTCCACCACAACCCCAGGGGCTAGGCCGCCTGTCGCTTTCCTAGCTCCAGAAACCCTCTGAGCTGTCTGACCCGCTCCGCTGCCTTCTCCTACCCTTCCACTGGCCTTCCTTACGGCCGCCCCATCGGATCCCCTGCTGACCTGGTCTCCCCTTACTGCCTGGCGGACCGCTTGTGCTGTGGGAGCCCCGCTAGCGTTCCCCCGTAGCCCCTCAGTGGTACCCCTGGGGGTTGACTCACCGGGACGCTCTTTCTGTTGTCCACTGGCCGCGTGGGTGATGCCATCCGCGGCCGCATGGTCCGCTGGTGTTGCAGCATTTCCCCCTCCTGCTGTCCCGCCGGCCGCCATTACGCGGGGCGCCTTCAGACCTCGTGGCCTCCGCTTTGCGCCCGCTGTCGCCTGCCCGGCAGTTCCGCCCGACAGCACCTGCCGCACTCCTTCCTCCGTCGCTGTACCCGGTCCGGCAGCCGACCCGCCGACCGCGGAAGGGCTCCTCCGCCGCCGTGCCGCAGGGGCCTCCCCCGGGCTCAACTTCTGCGGCGGTCTGGTCCTCCGCGCCGACCTCCTCTCCGGTCCCTCCGCATGGGTGGCAGCTGCACCGATCTGTTCATGGAGCCACGCCAGTCCCCTGTCACGAACCGCCGCCCGACCTCCGTCCAGAATCTCCTCCAGCGACGCCATTACCTGCAGAGGGAGAAAAAGAAAAGAACTCCGCCGACCAGCCACAAGTAACAGGTCAGTGAAATTCAGATTAACTGGCCCCTCTCTTAAGATGGCCGCCTATTTAAACTACCTAACCCCTCCCCTTCTTAGCCCTGCCCTAAACCCATCCCATAATTTTCCACCTGCCCACTTCCTGGCCTTCCTGTTTCACTGTTCCATGGGCTACACATCTAACTGCTTGCAGGAAAGCTGGAGTAGGTCACACACCATGTGCTCATCTAACTGCTTGCAGGAAAGCTGGAGTAAGTCACACACCATGCGCTCATCTAACTGCTTGCAGGAAAGCTGGAGTAGGTCACACACCATGCGCTCATCTAACTGCTTGCAGGAAAGCTGGAGTAGGTCACACACCATGCGCTCATCTAACTGCTTGCAGGAAAGCTGGAGTAGGTCACACACCATGCGCTCATCTAACTGCTTGCAGGAAAGCTGGAGTAGGTCACACACCATGCGCTCATCTAACTGCTTGCAGGAAAGCTGGAGTAGGTCACATACCATGTGCTCATCTAACTGCTTGCAGGAAAGCTGGAGTAGGTCACACACCATGCGCTCATCTAACTGTTTGCAGGAAAGCTGGAGTAGGTCACACACCATGCGCTCATCTAACTGCTTGCAGGAAAGCTGGAGTAGGTCACACACCATGTGCTCATCTAACTGCTTGCAGGAAAGCTGGAGTAGGTCACACACCATGTGCTCATCTAACTGCTTGCAGGAAAGCTGGAGTAGGTCACACACCATGCGCTCATCTAACTGCTTGCAGGAAAGCTGGAGTAGGTCACACACCATGTGCTCATCTAACTGCTTGAAGGAAAGCTGGAGTAGGTCACACACCATGTGCTCATCTAACTGCTTGCAGGAAACCTGGAGTAGGTCACACACCATGCGCTTATCTAACTGCTTGCAGGAAAGCTGGAGTAGGTCACACACCATGCGCTAATCAAACTACTTGCAGAAAAGCTGGAGTAGGTCACACACCATGTGCTCATCTAACTGCTTGCAGGAAAGCTGGAGTAGGTCACACACCATGCGCTTATCTAACTGCTTGCAGGAAAGCTGGAGTAGGTCACACACCATGCGCTAATTAAACTACTTGCAGAAAAGCTGGAGTAGGTCACACACCATGCGCTCATCTAACTGCTTGCAGGAAAGCTGGAGTAGGTCACACACCATGTGCTCATCTAACTGCTTGCAGGAAACCTGGAGTAGGTCACACACCATGCGCTTATCTAACTGCTTGCAGAAAAGCTGGAGTAGGTCACACACCATGTGCTCATCTAACTGCTTGCAGGAAACCTGGAGTAGGTCACACACCATGCGCTTATCTAACTGCTTGCAGGAAACCTGGAGTAGGTCACACACCGTGCGCTCATCTAACTGCTTGCAGGAAAGCTGGAGTAGGTCACACACCATGCGCTCATCTAACTGCTTGCAGGAAAGCTGGAGTAGGTCACACACCATGCGCTCATCTAACTGCTTGAAGGAAAGCTGGAGTAGGTCACACACCATGCGCTCATCTAACTGCTTGCAGGAAAGCTGGAGTAGGTCACACACCATGCGCTCATCTAACTGCTTGCAGGAAAGCTGGAGTAGGTCACACACCATACGCTCATCTAACTGCTTGCAGGAAAGCTGGAGTAGGTCACACACCATGCGCTCATCTAACTGCTTGAAGGAAAGCTGGAGTAGGTCACACACCATGCGCTCATCTAACTGCTTGCAGGAAAGCTGGAGTAGGTCACACACCATGCGCTCATCTAACTGCTTGCAGGAAAGCTGGAGTAGGTCACACACCATGTGCTCATCTAACTGCTTGCAGGAAAGCTGGAGTAGGTCACACACCATGCGCTCATCTAACTGCTTGCAGGAAAGCTGGAGTAGGTCACACACCATACGCTCATCTAACTGCTTGCAGGAAAGCTGGAGTAGGTCACACACCATGCGCTCATCTAACTGCTTGAAGGAAAGCTGGAGTAGGTCACACACCATGCGCTCATCTAACTGCTTGCAGGAAAGCTGGAGTAGGTCACACACCATGCGCTCATCTAACTGCTTGCAGGAATGCTGGAGTAGGTCACACACCATGTGCTCATCTAACTGCTTGCAGGAAAGCTGGAGTAGGTCACACACCATGCGCTCATCTAACTGCTTGCAGGAAAGCTGGAGTAGGTCACACACCATGTGCTCATCTAACTGCTTGCAGGAAAGCTGGAGTAGGTCACACACCATTCGCTCATCTAACTGCTTGCGGGAAAGCTGGAGTAGGTCACACACCATGTGCTAATTGAACTGCTTGCAGGAAAGCTGGAGTAGGTCACACACCATGCGCTCATCTTACTGCTTGCAGGAAAGTTGGAGTAGGTCACACACCATGCGCTCATCTAACTGCTTGCAGGAAAGCTGGAGTAGGTCACACACCATGTGGTAATCTTACTGCTGGCTGGAAGGCAGCAGTAGGTCACACGCCATGTGCTAATTGAACTGCTTGCAGGAAAGCTGGAGTAGGTCACACACCATGCGCTCATCTAACTGCTTGCAGGAAAGTTGGAGTAGGTCACACACCATGCGCTCATCTAACTGCTTGCAGGAAAGCTGGAGTAGGTCACACACCATGTGGTAATCTTACTGCTGGCAGGAAGGCAGCAGTAGGTCACACGCCATGTGTTCATCTAAGTGCCGTAGCTTGGAGGAACTTTCATAGAGTTAGGAATATTATCTTACAATTAGATACACTTTTTGCAGATTGTACTGGTATAGTCACTGACAGCCGATAGGGGAATGGTTTCGGCAAATGTAAACATTGTCATTTCTCAGAAAAGGCAATTTTTACATGGCCAAAGAAAATGGATAGGGTATTTGGAGTTCAAATTAAAATTACGTTTTAGTGGTTTTGAAGCTTAGAGCATCCCCTTAAAGATTAGCAACGCCACAAGCAGATACAACAGTGAAATGTACTTGGTAATGTTCTGTGGGCATGTGTTTGTAATGTAATTTTGAAAGTCTGGAAAAGTAAATGTTACACCAGTTAAATTGGTTTCAGACTATATGAGGAGCAAATAGACAAATAGACAGCTGGGATAGATTTTAAAAGCAGTGACTTCACGTTTTCCACTTTTCCAGATATTTAGCCATGGATAAAAAATGTATGGAACGTGCTTAACTTTTCAATGTGTTCAATTAGCACCACTTTCCAATCGGCAAACAGCTGGTCGAGAGTTGAACGTGTTGACTCTACCTAGTGGGAGTTATAATCCTGTCATAATATAATTCAATAAAGCTACCGGTACTGAATGATGTGGGTAAATGTAAAAAAACTGTGTGAAAATGCATGGATGGGTAATCTTCTATTTCACAGTCTCACTTTTTGGATGTATATAAATATGCAATTTGTTACAAATAAACAGGAACTTTTGAATACATACAAAAATGTACAGAAACTAACAAAAAGTATACAAATTACAGCAATTTCAGTTATAGCAAATCTGAGGCAAAAATAGCCAAGTTGTGGCTATAGTTGAATTGGAGAATTTTTCCAGATCATCTATTTTTGCCTCGGTTTTTCCATTTGGATTTAATTCATGACAGGTCATCTTGGCAAGAACAAGAAATAGACCTCTTGCCTCTATCTCTTACCTCTACAATAGAAATTAGTACTGCTTCTTCAGTTAGTACATTTTGTGCAAATATTATTATGTTATAATAATTATTATTATTAGTATGTTATTGGTTTATTTGGGTGGAAAACTAGAATATTTTGCAAATGGCAAGCTTTGTTTAAAAGCTTTGGTTCACTCTAAGCATCAAAACTTCTTCAGCTTGATGAGGTGCAAGATTGAAGTGGTTATGGTGCAATGACTCATCCCCTGCAGCATTTCAGCCCAAAACACTGTCAATCCTGAGAAAACGACCTTTTCGTTCTATGTGTAGAGCCACCCCCTTGCCTTGTCAATCAGCCCTTCACTTGCTTTTAGGTTTATGGCTCAAATGTTCTTTGTTTTTGACAATAGGAGTCAGCACACACAGCATGGTAATGCTGATTGCATAGCTTACGCTATATAAAAATGCTGTGCTGAGATCGCTCCTGCAAGTAAATGGTACAAGAATGACACAGTACACGTGGCTTGTGCATACACATCCCATCTGCCCTGTGGTTGGCAATCCAATGCTTCTTTATGAGAAGCGTTGGATTGGTCAATCACGTGGACAGCCTTGCATGCTCCTCTAGGGCCTCTCATTGAGAAACACTTGTTGGACAATGCTTGGTACAAACTAGGAAGTTGCTCTTTGCCAACCTACTCTTTGCTGGCCAAAGAGTAGGTTGATATTCATTAGTAGCAGAAGGAAATTCTTCAGGTAACGAAAGGTAAGAGTTTACGTGCTAGAAATTTTTTTATTTTTTCCTTTTCAATGCATACTTTTTTAATAAAGGCTTAAAGGAAACAGTCACCTCAACACTATGTTTTAATATAATGATCCTTTCATCAAGTTTTGAAAAGGAAACAGATTATGTGTTAAATGAAGTATATGTTAAAAAGAAAAGAAAGAAAAACCCATAACAATAGTAAAATCTTTTAGAATATGACAGGGTCGTTCAGCCGTATACATGCACCTTGGGTCAGACAGTTCTGTGAGATATTATCATACAATGGTTTCTTTGACTTTGAGTGTTATGTGGCATTAAGGTTTTCTTAAAAATATTTTGTGCCATGTTTCTGCACACCATTCACTACAGTATATAAATGTTTTTACAGCCTCATGTCAATGTGACTAATCTATTGTAAATGTTCTATGTCATTAACTTGCTATCTTCCTTGCACACATTTAGGGTTGTTCACTAGACCGGGAACTGCAAGAAATTCACCATTTAATTAAAATATTTAGACCTAAATAATCAAATAAAAAAAATCTTCCGAGTTGCTATTTCTCGATGAATTATAGACAATTTTTCATTAATGAAAATGCCAGAATTCTTGCTACCTATCACGTTGGTTATTCACAAAATATTAAAGTATTTGGAATTCCCAAGTGGATGTTTTAGGCAAAAAATGGCTAAACTGCCAAAGTTTTCCAACAATGCTACATTTCTACTTCAACTATGAATCTACCCTGGTTTAATTCAGGTTTGTTGATTGTATTGAATATGCACTCTCTCTAGATTTTTTTCAAGGCAGATGTTAACAATCAATAAAAAGAATATTAAAAAAACAACAACAAAAAAATAATTTTTTTAGCATCAGGTTAAAGTTACATGAAAATTAAATTTTCTAGTGTAAATATCTAATAAGTTACGGGGGGGGGGGGGGGGTGAAAAATTCTATGAGCGAGTTCAAAAACTCTCCTAGAAAACTTAGTGACTGATTCTAACCCTATTGCTACTTTTACCAGCTGCCAATGAACCTCCAAATTAACTA
Organism: Pelobates fuscus; assembly: GCF_036172605.1. Classification (NCBI taxonomy): domain Eukaryota; kingdom Metazoa; phylum Chordata; class Amphibia; order Anura; family Pelobatidae; genus Pelobates; species Pelobates fuscus. Next base: position 65,954,518 of record NC_086321.1, read on the forward strand.
ATCAATAATAAGTAGGTAATAAGTTAATAAGCAGGTAATCTCATCTAAGCAGCAATGGAGCAGTGTCAGTTTCCTTTTGATGAACACAGGGCTGGTCTGGTGTATCTAATGTGCCTGAGCTGCCCAGCTACTTACAATGCCATGAATCAGATTGGTAAATCTCAGAGATCTTAAAAAATATATATATATTTTATATATATATATATGCATAAATCTATACTCACTAATAAGCCAAGCCGTTTATAGGGATGAAATTCACCTTTCTCACAATTGTCAGTGGAAGGGAGGTGTGTTAGGAACTTACCTATTTTAGTATAGATGTTGTGTACAGCCGAACAATATAAAAATGCTTTAAAGGGACACTCCAGGCACCCAGACCACTTCTGCCCATTAGAGTCGTCTGGGTGCCAACTCCCACTACCCTTAACCCTGCAAGTGTAATTATTGCAGTTTTCATAAACTGCAATATTTACCTTGCAGGGTTAAGTCTTTCTCTAGTGGCTGTCTACTAGACAGCCACTAGAGGACACTTCTGTGTTCATAGAACACGAAAAGTGCGCTATAGCGTCGCTGGACATCCTCACGCTATGTGAGGACCTCCAGCGTTGCCGAAATCCCCATAGATTTCCAATGGGGAGGTCTAATGTGCGTGTGCGGCAGGTCTCCCCCACCGGCTGATGTCGGCGGGGGAGGAGCGTAGGTGGAGCCTGACCCAGTGCCAATGGACATCAGCGCTGGATACAGGTAAGTCACTGAAGGGGTTTTAACTCCTTCAGAAACTTGGGATGGGGGGTGGGAGGGAGAGGGGACCTGCAGTGCCAGGAAAACGGTTTGTTTTCCTTGCACTGGAGAGTAACCTTTAACATCAAATAAACTATTCAACGCTATTAATTTTTGTAGCTTTTTACCTTAAGTTACCGGTTTCACGCGGCGGTGTGGACATGTCCAAGAGTGGGTCCATTACAAAATTAAACAATCCACACATAATAACAATGCCTGGTAGAATTTGGGTCAGCTTATGTAGGACTTTCTCCAAGAAATTATATTGCTCTGTATTGGAAAAATACACATTTACTGAGGTTTATATTACTTAATTGATCTTACAAATAAAAAATAAAAATCTGCTATTAGGAACTGAAATATTCCTAACTAAAGTGAATGTAAGGTGTTTACTGAGGTGAATAGATACTCCCTTAGATTTAGTTTCAGTTATGATGTGATATTGGAAGGGGTATTCCATAGGTTGTAATGTGACCATCTTTAATATTGATTGGACCCTGAGCATTTGCTTGGGCCTCCTGAACCTCCTCCTCCCCATCTTTGGCATGCAATCAGGCTTGCCACTCTAATGCAGTGGCAGAACTAAAGTAGAATTTTTTTTTGGCCCCACTAACGCAAAGGTGGCCAAAAGGTAGATCCACATCTGTCGTGCAGCTCCAACAATGCTTTGACAGTTGGGGCCCTACCATTTTCCCATGCTTGCAGTGTTGTATTTCGCACTGACCACTGTTTGTTTGTTTGTTTGAATGTAAGCATGTTTTTCTATGGAGTATGTTTGTGTGAATGCAGGCTTATGTTTGTATGTGGTGTTGGCGTGTGAATGCAGGCATGCATTTATGTGTAGTGTTGGTTTTTGAATGCAAGGCAGTGTTTATAAATAATTTTGGTGTTTAACATAGAGGTGTGTTTGTATGTAGTGCTCATGTTTCAATGAAGGAATGTGCTTGTATGTAGTGCTGAAATTTTAATGCAGGGGTGCATGTATGTGTAGTGTTAGCATTTGAATGCGGAGATGCATGCACATACAGTGCGGGGGAAAGTATTTGATCCCCTGCTGATTTTAAACGTTTGGCCACTGACAAAGAAATGATCAATCTATAAGTTTAATGGTATGTGTATATTAACATAGAGAGGCAGAATAACAAAAAAAATCCAGAAAAATGCATGTCAAAAAAGTTATAAATTGATTTGCATGTCAATGAGTGAAATAAGTATTTAACCCCTTCAACTTAGTACTTTGTGGCAAGACCCATGTTTTGCATCTGACCAGAGGTCAGGCGTTTCTTGTAGTTGGCCACCAGGTTTGCACACATCTCATGAGGGATTTTGTCCCACTCCTCTTTGCAGATCCTCTCCAAGTCATTAAGGTTTCAAGGCTGATGCTTGGCAACTCGTACCTTCAGCTCCCTCCACAGATTTTCTATGGGATTAAGGTCTGGAGCGTGGCAAGGCCACTCCAGGACCTTAATGTGCTTCTTCTTGAGCCACTCCTTCATTGCCTTGGCTGTGTGTTTCGGGTTATTGTCATGCTGGAATACCCATCCACGACCCATTTTCAATACCCTAGCTGAGGGATAGAGGTTATCACTCAAGATTTGACGCTACATGGTCCCGTCCATCGTCCCTTTAAAGCGGTGCAGCTGTCCTGTCCCCGTAGCAGTAAAACACCCCCAAAGCATAATGTTTCCACCTCCATGTTTGATGGTGGGGGTAGTGTTCTTGGGGTCCTAGGCAGCACTTCTCCTCCTTCAAACATGGCGAGTTGAGTTGATGCCAAAGATCTTGACATTTGACCACAACACTTCCCCCAGTTCTCCTCTGAAGTTTGCCAATGAACATCTGAATGATTAAGACAGGCCTGTACATGTGCTTTCTTGAGAATGGGGACCTTGTGGGCACTGCAGGATTTCAGTCCTTCACGGCTTAGTGTGTTACCAATTGTTTTCTTGGTGACTATGGTCCCAGCTGCCTTGAGATCATTAACAAGATCCTCCCGTGTAATTCTGGGCTGCTTCTTCACCGTTCTCATGATCATTGAAACTCCACGAGGTGAGATCTTGCATGGAGCACCAGACCGAGAGAGACTGACAGTTATTTTGTGTTTCTTCCATTTGCGAATAATTGCACCAACTGTTTTCACCTTCTTACCAAGATGCTTGGCGATGTCCCTGACATCCTTGGACAGCTTTTTTTTCTTGGCCACGGTGGAGAGTTTGGAATCTGATTGATTGCTTCTGTGGACAGGTGTCTTTTATACAGGTAACGAGTTGAAATTAGGAGCACTCCCTTTAAGAGAGTGCTCCTAATTTCAGCTCGTTACCTGTATAAAAGACACCTGGGAGCCAGAAATCTTGCTAATTGATAGGGGATCAAATACGTATTTCACTCATTGACATGCAAATCAATTTATAACTTTTTTGACATGCGTTTTTCTGGATATTTTTTTTATATTCTGTCTCTCACTGGTAAAATACACCTACGATTAAAATTATAGACTGATCATTTATTTGTCAGTGGGCAAACGTTCTAAATCAGCAAAGGATCAAATACTTTTTTCCACTCACTGTATACACATACACCACCACACACACTCTGTAATACACATACACACACACTCTGAAACACATGCAGATACAAAGTTATACACACTAACACACATGCAGTTATACAGACACATATACACATACTGACACACATACAGATACAGACACACATATACACATACTGACACACATACAGATACAGACACACAAATATACAGACACACAGATAAACACACTGACACACATGCAGATTCATTTTTCACATTAAAAAAAATATCCAGAAAAACGCATGTCAAAAAAGTTATAAATTGATTTGCATGTCAATGAGTGAAATACGTATTTTTCACATTGGTATATTTAGTAATCCCGTAACATAATTTAAAATTATATTAAAACTTGCAAGCATAAACCTGGCATAATAACCACAACCTTGGTACTTTAAAAGGATATTCTGAGGATCTGATATTGAACCAAGCAGACATTAATGCAACTATGCTAGACTTCATGGTTTCTTTGTCTTTTTTCTCCGGCAAACTTTTATTCAAGCTGCTCAGGGGATAGATTTAAAAATATTTGGTTTGTAGATTCTGTTATCAGGTCCTATCTTCGTAGAGTTCTCATTCCCTCTTCCACGTATGTCACCACTGTAGTTGTTCCATTTCTCAATATAAGAATATCCAGACTGTACTGAATCTGATTTTTCCTGAGAATTTCTATTAGAGGCAAAAGAAGCGCCTCTCTTGTAAGGTGGCTGTAGAGAGCTCAGCATAAACCTGGATAATAGTATATTCGAACAGCAATTTTCCAACAATTATTCTTTTATTTGTAAGTAGTGTACCCTCAGTAACACATCTCTAGGGGTTGTAGTTGGTAAATATTTAGGTTTAGCTATTCTGTGGAGCCTCTCCATAAGAAACATTTCTTGCGGTATATCTGGGGTTAGGCTTTAGAACAGGACTGTGATAAATACATGTAGGTCAGAAGGTGAGACAGATTCTGCAATACCCCTAGGTCTGATGTCAGTCCTTCTCGACCTGTTTTCCAAGTAAGCAATTTTGGTGTTAGAGAGTTTAATTTGTTCTTCCAATTGCTGCAGTTTGTCTGCTAGGCTATTGTGGGTCTCTTAAAATTCATACATTTTTGTCTCCATATGTGCTTTCCTGGAGCACAATTCTTGTATATCCTTCTTTATATCTCGGATGGCGGTGCATCTTGCAAATTTTCCGTTATCGTTCATCATATGCTGCTTAAAATTAGCTTTATCTGAAGTTGCTTCTTAACTCTGCATTTCTTTGTGAAATCCGTCGCCATTACGAGAGCATTCTTCCACCAGTGCTCATTTTAAAATGCTTCTAGACCCCGAAGAAGGAAAAAACGTTTCCATCTACTTCTTATTTTTGTTCTGGGACATCATTGGATCTTTCTGCACTGGTATGTCTATGTTCGTGTCTACGCTTTTTTATCGGGTTCTGGTCATCTGGTCATCAGAGCTCAGCATTAACCCACCATTTTTCTTCAAAGTCAGCCACACCCCCCATTAAAAAAATGTTTTTATTATGTTAATTTAAGGTCTCATTCAAATCCCAGTGCTAATTTTCCTTATTTTTCTTTTTAAAGCTGATGATGTTGTCCATCTGTGCATTCACATTCCAGGTAGTGTCATAAATCCTTGTGTTATCTAGAACAGCTCGACTTGATTCATGCAGAAGAACGGAAACGAGTAAGCAGATAGATTTGTAAATGCTGTAAGATACGCTTTCATATATTAAAAACATATATATGAACTATTTTTCATAAATATGACTAAATGAAACACTTCAGGAATATCTTAACAGCTCATTTGTTCTTCCTTATCTAACCAAACATTAGTTCACTAGTTCTTCTCTATTTAAGCAAATAAATACATATTAAACATTTACTGGAGCAATCTGTTCTGTGTAGATATTAATTGCTTTAGAGTGGTACACACAGTATGTATATATGTACACACGCACACACTTTTCCCTGTATATCTGATGAATATAGAAAATTAATGCACTTTTAATAACATTTTATAACTATAAGGGGGAAAAATTCGAATTTTGTTTGATTTATGGAATGGTTGAGGTTACATATTCAAATGGAATTCATTTTTTAAACAGATCAAAGGAACCAGATTTTTTCCATAAATCATTTCTTATTGTTTATCACCAGCTGGAATTTCAATGAAAACTCACACGTCACTCATTGTTTTGTAATGTAACTTTTTTTTCACACCCCTAGCAAAACTGCTAAATATCCTTTCAACAGATTACATGCAGGCTTGATAACAGGGCACAATAAATACCAGAGCATAGTTTTGTATTTAATGGAGTACTTGACAGATTATGTTAGATAATTAGTATAAAATAAATCACGTAAAACTGTCTAGGATAAGCAACCAAAAAGTAGATAAATAAATATTTATCCCAGCATTAAACAGTGTTCCTGCATCAGTGGAGGAGAATCCAATCGTGCTTATAAGTAGGGAGCCTAATCAACCTCCCCTGGATCTCATCTTTTTAACTTTGTACATTCGGCCTTTGTTGGCCACATTACATATTCAATATGATTCAGTGCATTCGGCCCATGTTGGGCCTTACTACATATTCACCGTGTTTCAGTACATTTGGCCTACGTTTAGCCATGGTACTTGTGAACCGTGATTTCAGTCAGGGCTGGATAGGGAAAATAATTTGTCTCAGGCATATTTTATTCACAGCGGTCCAATGAGAAGGGGGCAGTACCAGAGAGGTAGGTGTTTTGTCATCACGAGTGACAAGCATGCCCCGTCTCAAAGTGAGCAGGTTGATTTAATGATCTTCCAGGGCAGCCTAGAGCCCTACTGAAGTGCTCTTGCGTGTTCTGTGCAGCACAAGCCAATTTAATGGCACGCTTTTACTTTGTTTGCTTGCGACTTGTCCCTGGTGTCTCCATAAGTGGGATGCCAGAGGAAAAAAGGGCCAGAAAGGCGTATTCTACATGTGTTTGTGTTTTATGCAGTGTATGTAGGGGCTGTGAGTATTTAGGGAGTTTAGAGTGTGAGTTTCGGGAATGTATTGTGTTTGTTTGCATACTGGGAATCCTGTGTGTATGTCAGGAATGTAGTGTGCATGTGTAGGTGGTGCAATACTTGTGAATATAATATTTGTAATGCAATTTTAGGGAGATTGTTTTGTGTGTTGAGACACTTTACAATTGTAATTTTATAAGATATTGTGTTTTTTAATATATTTTAAATTGCACTCTCCTAATGATAAAACATTTTTACAAAATTTAATTAAAAAAATAATAAACTTTATGTCCCCCGTCCTGGGAGGGGGGACATTACAAGGCAAGCCCTAGTGGTTCAGTGGTGAGTGTACGCTAGCCTACAGCTCCTGGGTATAGAGTTCACTCTCGCAAGATCCGGCCGTTGCCATCGTAGCTGCAGCAATGCTCCAACCTCGTGAGACCTGGCAAAGTTGCAGGTTTGAGCTCCCCATCCTCTTCTCCCTCCTCCTCTTAGGATTTCACTGCGTGTGGGATGGTGAGGAAGATGTTTTATCTCCCCATTGGCCCATTATGGCACACAGTAGGGCTGGTGGTTGGTAGAGAGTCGACCCTGCATTTGCCCAGTTTGACAGATGGCCAGTCCTGGCCTGGTTTCAGTACTTTTGGCCCAAGTTTGGTCACACTACATAATCACTTTGGTTCGGCAAATTCAGCCGCACCACATATTCACCTATGTAATACATTAGGCCTACATTTACCGTATTACACTTTCATTTAGGCTCCGTACATTTAGTATACGTTCGGTCACTATATTTCAATTTGGTTTCAATGCGTTTGGCTTCTGTTCAGTCATGCCTTCATTCGCTCACAATATATTTTATGTTAGCTCCGTAATGTTGGCCTACATTCGACCACGCTACATAGTCAATTTTGATTTAGTATTTTTTTCCCTACATTTGGCCATTTTTGTTCAGGTTCAGTACATTCAGCCTTCATTTTGCCATGCTAAACATTTCACATGGATTTAGTACTTTAGCTTGATTCAGTACATTTGGCTTATGTTTGGCTGTGCTACATAGTCACTTTTGGTTTAGTACAGTCGGCCACGGTACATATTCTTTGGTTCCGAGGATTCGGCCTCCTTTTAACCTCGTTACAATTTCACTGTGGTTCGGCCTACATTCGGTTAAACTACATAGTCACTGTGATTGACTACATTCGACCTACGTTCGACCGTACTACATTTTCAGTTTGGGTCAGCACAATCTGCTATGTTAAGCCAAGCTTTCATTAACTTATATTAAGCCTTGTTTATCAATGTAACGGGTTAGTAGGCTTCAACATCATACTCTGATGAGTACAGCACATTATCAGTTCCTTCATTGTAGTATTTATCTGCACAATGTTTTGTGACTGGATGTTAAGGACTGGATGACTGGATGTTAAGGGCTGGTTGGGGCTTCCTGTACTGCTACAAAAATAAATAAATTAATAAATTTAAAAAATATATATTTTCATGTAGGCATTAGGCTCTGATGTGTATTGTTCTTAGCTACCTGATACTTGAACCCCAGACTAGCAAAACAGCCTACATTCGATATATGTACTTTGTTTTTAATCTCCAGACAGTATATTTGGCCAGCATGATCTATATAAAGTTGTTATTGGTATTGGTATTATTAGTATGTAGTTGTAAATTAAAGGGACTCTCCAGGCAGCCGAATTTACTTACCTGGTTCCAGCGCCGGGAGCCTCGTGAAGCCGCGCCCCCTATTTCGTCAAAATGACGAAATAGGCGGGCGCGAGCAGGGAGCAATCAGACGCTTCCATTTGGAAGTGTCATTGCTCCCTTGTGCGCATGCGCGGCTTCGCCACACATGCGCACATACTTCATTCACTGAATGCCGCCCTCTGAAGTCCTGAGCGCACTACCGCGCATGCGCGCGGTGTGCGCGGCCACGAGCTGAGCTGACTGACAGCTCAGCTTGCGGTCTTTGCCCGCCCCCCTCCTCTGCTGACAGGCTGGAGAGAGAAGGCGCGCACACAGTGCCTTCTCTCTCCTGCACACGTCAGACGTATTTTAATACGTCTGACGTATACAGGGCCTTTTTAGGGCCCTGCATGATAGGAAGTCCCTCTGGTGGCCATCTGAGTGACGGCCACTGGAGGTATTCCTATCAATCAATGTAAACGTCAGACGTATTTTAATACGTCTGACGTATACAGGGTGTCAGGATCCCGCGGGCGGCTGCGAGGGGAGGCTGCAATCCGCTCGCGGCACTCACCCTCCAGCCGTCCACGGTCCCCTTCCTGCCAGGTGTTCGGCGGGCGGCATCCTCCCAGCCACGGGTGCCGCCCGCGTCTTCTTCCGGGTCCCCCAGTGGCAGCATGCATGACGCTGCACGCTGGGAGACCGGCCAATTTGTTACACGCCGGGGTCAGTCACCTGACCCGGCGTTAAAGGCACAGTGCCTCAATCACAGTGGGAGGTTTAGATATCTCCCACGTGTGATTGTTAATTCTGATTGGAAATTAGCCAATCAGAATTAACCTTCTGGTTTATATACTTACCTTTCCTGTTCCTCCCTGCCCTGTTGTGGTCTTTGCTTTATAGTATTGATACTGAACGTGTGCTTTCTGGTTACGTACTCTCTGGCTTGTTATACTGACTTTGTGACTTTCTCCTACCCTTTGACCTCGGCTTGTTTCTCGTTATTCTGTTTTCTGGTTCCCCTTACTTGGCTGGTCTCCTGACTATTCTGTGTGTGCTTAGCCCGGCCACTCTGAGGACCGGTACGGCACACTTTCTGTGTGTGTGTCTGTGTGTGTGTTGGCGTGTTGGGTTCCCCGAATCGTGACATTACAACAGGGCCATAATGGAACCTGCTGACATACCACAGCTCCTAGTTAATCAGGAGGCTAGAATGGATGGCTTGGACCACCGTATGGATCAGTTTGCTCAAGCTTTGCAAACCATACTGGCTCGCACTGCACACTTGCAGCCTGCCGTTCAGGAGGTTGCTGCTGCTGTGCCCGAGCCCATTCCCACTCCGGCACCCGTTCCTGCCCATGTAGTGCATATGACGCCGCCACAGCGCTACAGCGGTGACCCGGCATTGTGTCGTGGTTTCCTCAACCAAATCGACATCCATTTGGTGATGAATCCACGTTCCTATCCCACTGACAGATCTAAAATAGCCTTTTTGATAAACCACTTGTCAGGGAGAGCTTTAGCATGGGCTAATCCCATGTGGGAGAATGCTTCCCCAATGTCCTTTGCAGACTTTTTGACCGCTTTCAAACGCACATTTGATCAACCCGGTAGGGTTGCTTCTGCTGGCAAAGCTCTGCTTAGAGTACGACAGGGTAATAGATCTGTAGCGGATTACACTATCGAATTCCGCACTCTAGCAGCTGAAGTGGTTTGGAACAATGACGCCCTCGTAACAGCCTTTCAGGAGGGTTTGGCCGCTTACATACTGGATGAAATAGCATCCAGGGAATTGCCTGTTCTCTTGGATGATGTTATAGACTATGTGATCCTTATTGATAACCGCATTAGAGAGAGGCGTAGTCAAAGACGCCTGGATACACGGGTGTTACCTGCCCTACCCAGCACTGCATTACTAGCACTACCCGCTCCTAGGCCACCATCCCCTGAACCCATGCAATTAGGCGCTACGGGGTTAACTGAGGCTGAAAGAGCGTACCGTAGAAGGGAGGGGTTATGCCTTTATTGTGGTAAGAGGGGGCACCGTTGTAATGCATGCCCTAAGGTACAGGGAAACTACAGCACCTAAGGCCTAGAGAGGGGTCGGCCTCGGGTGTTATGACCTTGTCCCCTCATGTGTCCATCTCCAGACCATTTATTACGGTTTCTCTTTTGGTCAATAAAACCACCATAACAACTAAAGCCTTGATCGATTCAGGTGCGGCAGACAACCTTATGGATGAGAACTTTGCCAAAACCGCAGCCTTGACTTTGATCCAAAAGGCCACACCCTTGGCCGTTGAGGCCATAGATGGTAGACCGCTTGAGAAACCTCTGGTAACCCATGAAACCCAAGAAATCATTATGTCTGTGGGTGCTTTGCACAAGGAAAGGTTAACCTTTCAAATAATTGACTCCCCTACTGCTTCTATCGTTCTGGGTTTTCCCTGGTTAGTTAAGCACAACCCGGTACTTGACTGGGGTTGTTTAGATATACTCTCCTGGGGGGAATCTTGTCAACAAGACTGTATGGCTCATGTACGTCCTGTTTGTTCACTCAATGTGCCCACGGCTAAACCACTTTCTGTTTCTGTCCCTTCTGTGTATGCAGACCTTGCATTGGTTTTTGAAAAAAGGGAAGCAGATAAACTACCCCCACATCGGGAGTATGACTGTGCCATAAACCTGTTACCGGGTACTATGCCTCCTAGGGGTAAGGTCTACCCTCTTTCTGAGAAAGAAAACCAGATCATGGAGGAGTACATACGGGAATCCTTAAGTAAAGGTTTTATTAGAAGGTCCTCTTCTCCTGCTGGTGCTGGTTTCTTTTTTGTGGCAAAGAAGGAGGGCGACTTGAGGCCATGTATAGACTACAGGGGTCTGAACAACATAACGATTAAAAACGCCTACCCTATCCCCCTCATCACTGAGTTGTTTGATCGTGTGAAAGGTTCTAAGTACTTCACCAAATTAGACCTCAGGGGGGCTTATAACCTCGTCCGTATAAAGGAGAATGACGAGTGGAAAACAGTGTTTAATACGCGCAGCGGGCATTACGAATATCTGGTCATGCCTTTTGGACTGTGTAATGCTCCTGCTGTGTTCCAGGACCTCATAAACGATGTCCTTAGGGATCTTTTGCATGTCTGTGCCGTGGTGTACCTGGACGACATACTTGTGTATTCCCCTGATTTGAAGTCACACCATAATCATGTTAGGATGGTGCTCAAGAAATTATTACAGAACGGACTCTACTGTAAGTTAGAAAAATGTTTGTTCGATCAAACCTCGGTGCAATTCCTTGGTTATATAATTACTGAACAGGGTTTCAGTATGGACCCTGCTAAATTGGAAGCCATACTGTCCTGGCCACTTCCCCAAGGACTTAAGGCTATCCAGCGTTTTATAGGATTTGCCAACTATTATAGGAAATTTATAAATAACTTTTCACCCCTTATCTCTCCTATAACGAAGCTGACTAAAAAAGGTCTACACCCTAGGGTTTGGACTCCCGAAGCTCTTAAGGCCTTCGAAACTCTCAAGAAGGCATTTGCCTCTGCTCCAGTACTGCACCACCCTAATCCTTCTCTTCCCTTTGTTATGGAAGTAGACGCTTCTGAGTCAGGTGTGGGAGCAGTACTGTCACAGAGGTTATCGCATGACGAACCCCTCCATCCCTGTTGTTTCTTTTCAAAAAGGTTGTCCGATTCGGAAAAGAATTACGATGTTGGGAACAGGGAACTATTAGCTATTGTGTTAGCTTTTAAGGAATGGAGGTACTTATTAGAGGGTTCTAGACACAAAATCATGGTTATTACTGATCATAAAAACCTCTCCTATATAGCTGACGCTAGAAGGTTATCTGCCCGGCAGGCTAGATGGTCCCTATTTCTTTCGCGTTTTCAATACGTTATTACCTATAGACCTGGTTGCCGTAATGCCAAAGCTGACGCTATCTCCCGACAGCATGAACCTTTAGAATTTGTTAACCTGACTCCTGTACCTATTGTTCCTGCGTCTCAGATAATAGCTGCTACCCGTTTGGTTGTTTCATCTCCTTTTCTTGATAGTATTAAGACATACCAAACCCAAGCACCCCCTGAGACGCCGGCTGGTAAACTATATGTTAAAACAAAGGACAGAAAAAAGCTGTTAACTTTATTTCACACCGCCAAAACTGCTGGTCATCCGGGAGTAACCAAAACCTATAAGGGCCTCCTTCAACAGTTCTGGTGGCCTTCGCTTAAGCAGGACGTAGTAGATTTTGTACAGGCTTGTCGGGTCTGTACTCAGTGTAAGTCCCCTAATGTGAGACCCCAGGGTCTACTCTTGCCTCTGTCTATACCAAAGAAACCATGGACCCACTTATCCATGGATTTCATTGTAGACCTTCCTCTTTCTGATGGTCAGACGGTGATTTTGACTGTGAGGGATAGGTTCTCTAAAATGGCGCACTTCATTCCGCTTAAAAAGCTTCCTTCTGCTAGTCAGTTGGCTCAGGTGTTTGCCAAAGAAGTGTTCCGCTTGCATGGGGTTCCTCAGGATATCGTGTCTGACAGGGGTCCTCAATTTGTCTCTCGGTTTTGGAGGGGCTTTTGTGCTGAGATGGGGGTCTCCTTGTCGTTCACTTCCTCCTATCACCCGCAATCTAATGGTGCAGCCGAACGTGCTAACCAGTCTGTGGAATTGTATTTGCGCTGCTTCACTAATGCGCACCAGGACGACTGGTCTCACCTCCTTCCGTGGGCTGAGTTTGCCAGGAATACGGTGTCTCACTCGTCTACTGGCTTAAGTCCTTTTGAGGTTGCTTATGGGTTTCAGCCTTCTGTCCTTCCCGGTGCGTTCTCCGACAAGGGAATGCCCGCCTTGGACCAGCACCTCGCCTCTTTGCGGAAGATGTGGGATCAGGTCCATGTTGCGCTATCTCGTTCAGCTGCTGCTCAGAAGAGGTTTGCTGATCGCCGTAGGGTTGCTGCCCCTTCTTATATTCCGGGTGATAGGGTATGGTTGTCCTCCAGGAACCTCCGTCTCAAGGTTCCCTCGATGAAATTTGCTCCCAGATTTCTGGGTCCCTACAAGGTGTTGCGTAGGGTTAACCCCGTTTCCTACTCCCTTGACCTGCCTCCTTCCATGCGTATTCCGAACACGTTTCACGTCTCGCTTTTGAAGCCCTTGCTGTGTAACCGGTTCTCTCGTCCCCTCGGGCGGCCCGTTTCCCCTCGCGCGGTCTCCAGTGGCGTGTACGAGGTGGCTGCCCTTCTCGACTCTCGTGTTTCTAGGGGTCGGTTACAGTATCTGGTGGATTGGAAGGGGTACGGCCCTGAGGAGCGGTCTTGGGTTTTGAGCTCTGATTTGCACGCTCCCTCTTTGGTCCGCTCCTTTCATGCCCGGTTTCCTTTGAAGCCTTCTGCTTCCCGCCCTCCGGGCGGTCTTCGAGGGGGGGGTAATGTCAGGATCCCGCGGGCGGCTGCGAGGGGAGGCTGCAATCCGCTCGCGGCACTCACCCTCCAGCCGTCCACGGTCCCCTTCCTGCCAGGTGTTCGGCGGGCGGCATCCTCCCAGCCACGGGTGCCGCCCGCGTCTTCTTCCGGGTCCCCCAGTGGCAGCATGCATGACGCTGCACGCTGGGAGACCGGCCAATTTGTTACACGCCGGGGTCAGTCACCTGACCCGGCGTTAAAGGCACAGTGCCTCAATCACAGTGGGAGGTTTAGATATCTCCCACGTGTGATTGTTAATTCTGATTGGAAATTAGCCAATCAGAATTAACCTTCTGGTTTATATACTTACCTTTCCTGTTCCTCCCTGCCCTGTTGTGGTCTTTGCTTTATAGTATTGATACTGAACGTGTGCTTTCTGGTTACGTACTCTCTGGCTTGTTATACTGACTTTGTGACTTTCTCCTACCCTTTGACCTCGGCTTGTTTCTCGTTATTCTGTTTTCTGGTTCCCCTTACTTGGCTGGTCTCCTGACTATTCTGTGTGTGCTTAGCCCGGCCACTCTAAGGACCGGTACGGCACACTTTCTGTGTGTGTGTCTGTGTGTGTGTTGGCGTGTTGGGTTCCCCGAATCGTGACACAGGGCCTTTTTAGGGCCCTGCATGATAGGAAGTCCCTCTGGTGGCCATCTGAGTGACGGCCACTGGAGGTATTCCTATCAATCAATGTAAACACTGTATTTTCTCTGAAAATACAGTGTTTACATTAGATTTCCTGCAGGGAGCTATAGATCATACCTGAACAACTACATTAAGCTGTAGTTGTTCAGGTGACTATAGTGTCCCTTTAAATTGTTCCATGTCACCTAATTAGTACACAGTACTTTGTAACACTACAAGGATACAGTTTGCTTTAGTTTATCATATGATTACCGGTTATAGTGTTAAGCTAGGGGTTATGTTCATAACAAATAATATAATCGCCCATCATCTACACTCAGTAACATTTAAACTTACAAGTTCTCATGGTTCAATGTATTACTTTTATTTGGTAATTGCTGTAACAGTTTGCTTTGCTTAGGGGTAGGAAGTATGCTCACCTCACTACTTCATTCAGTATACCAGGTTTTGTTTGGGGTCATGCCATACTCTCTTTTATGTGACATATTTTACTTTTCAGCTACTCCACACATGCCCGTCACAATGCCCAGTTGCTCCAAACGTGCATCTGGTTATCCATAAGTGGATATTTTGTGATTATGTACCCTCGCCTCTTGGTATTCAACTTACAGGGGTGATGTTATTCATTTATACTAGCTTCTTTCTTTACAACCTCTCTCACATATCTATTCACTTTAAGAAGATATTAGTAAGTCAAGTCTCACAATGAATACTTCATTTTTAGTACATATGGTCAACTGAGTTTATTATACTGTTCAATTTCCTCTGGTTGGTTTTGGTAACAGGTATCATTAGAGTATTTTAGTGTTCTGGGCTCATCTTACTTTACCTATCTTACCGGCAGTCACTGTATTAGTTTTTAAATTATGAGCACTAAGTTTTTTTTAGGTTTTGGGTTTAGGTTATTGTACAACTTTTGCCCTCCACTTTTCTATTCAGTCATTCTTACTGTCAATTGGAATTTTAGCTTTCATTAATCTGCCAGGTTATGTCTATCTAGTAATATCACATTTTCATTGCAAGTGACTCCCTTTTCTGGTACTACCTCCTTACGACAACCACTTGCTCTACAGCATTAGTTCTCAAACCAGTCCTCAAGACCCACCAACAGTCCAGGATTTAGGGATTGCCCTGTTGTGTCCGATGTGTTGTGTCCGATGTTTCTTTGCAAAATAAAAGCAGTTCAAAGAAATTGGTCTCTATATAATATGTTGCAAGAATAAACACACAGAGAAAAATCTCATAAAAATGCAAATGGTAATACGTTGTAAATCTATTGGAATGTAGTCTTTGCCCACTCAGTTTTTTAAAATTGTATTTATTGTTAAGGATAAAAGTTACCCAACATCCACGTTTGTTCAATGCTGTTCCATTTTTGGGAACACAAGGGAACTGTCACCCAGGACTATGCACCTTCGATGATCTGCCCTCAATGGGCTGCCCTGTGTAAATGGCAAGCAACCTAGCATGATTTAATTCAAGTGTGACCTGCCAGTTGTTCTGATGGACCCTCCCCTATTCTGCGTTGGTCTGTCCCCTATGGGGCAGCACCATTAATGTGATTTGTGTCACTGGCCCAGATGATGTTCTCTCATCCACTGGTGTCCCAATTTACCAGTCCAGTATCCAACATCTGATCACTCTGCCCCCTGTCCTTTCACTGCTCAGATTTTTTTTCAATAGGAAGCCTGGGACAGATGCTGAAAGCCAATAAGTAGCTCCCTATACACAAAATGTCTTGAGGGTCACTAGAGGGTCAACTTGGCCTTGTGCTTAGGGTCATTGTCATGCTGGAAAGTCCATGCGTCCGATGCGCAGCCTTCGTGCAGAAGAATGCAAATTGTCTGCCAGTATTTTCTGATAACATGCTGCATTCATCTAGCCATCAATTTTCACAAGATTCCCTGTGCATTTAGACCTCACACACCCCAAAACATCAGTGAGCCATCACCATGCTCTCATCACTCCAAATTACAGTGTTGGTACTACTGACTGAACTTCGAAACACAAGACATTGCCCATCATATTAAAAACAAAGAGAATGATACCTGCACTCTGGCCTAAATCCCTATGTACATTTAAACAAAATGGAGGCTCTTTAGTTTTCTTCCAATGGTCATTTGAATATAAGCTCACCTGCCACATCAAGGCAAGCCCCAAAAGGTGAGTCCTACACTAGCCATTAGATTTGCTGATATCAGCTAAGAATCTTCAATGAGACAGGAAGGGGTATTTTATAAACCCTTTCACGTTTAACCCTTTATAGGGCTTCTACACTGCCCATCGTCTGTTTCATTTGTTTGGGGATTCATTTACATACCATTTCATAGTTCAGGATTTTGGACAAATCTCGAATGCCCAAAATTCAGACGAATCGCTATATTAGTTTGAAATGGAATTCACAAGTCTTGGAGTCAGTAAGTCTATTTTTTCATACCATCTGTACAGCTATCTGCCTGTCTTGCCTGCAGCTGAACAGTTACAATCAGATAGCAAGTCTAGCTGCTTCAAAACACTGGCATCTCAAAAAATCATAAACTGAAGATTTGTTCATTGTTTTCCAGAAGTATACACAGACTTTACCATCCATTAAAAAGGGCAATCCTGGGTATATTTTTGTATCCTTTGTTCTAATGCGTTTTAAAGAAGTGGATTTCATAAATGCTTCCACACACCCTGCGTGCTTTTACAAAAGGCAACTGTAGAATGTATTTTTTATTACAAATTGTTATGCTCTGTATTATATAATATTGTTTCACAATTATATTGTTATGCTTTTATCTGGAAAAAAATTGTCAATAAAAATTGTTAGGAAAAAAATTGACTTAAAAAGTCAAAATAAAAAGGAACATATCAGACTTTTGATTTTCATTAAGCCATGAGAATCTGCTGGGTTTTTTAAAATTAACTTTTAGAGTGTGCCGGATATTGCTGTAATCTTCTAAACCATTCATCCAATCCTGGACCTCAAACACTGTAGCATTCTATAAAAAAAGAAACACATGACTAGTTATCCCTTATGGTTGTGTGGGTGACTAATAAATATACTATTTAAATACTCATTACTGTTGGTTTTACAGCAGGATAGCTGACCAACTCACTCTAGTATTCTAAAACCCACGAATTCTGAGAAAAGTGAATAATTAGCAAATAAAAGGATCACATTTAACCGTCCCTTTTAAAAATTTACTTAAATCTAGTATCACACAAAAAATGTAATCATGATGATCCGCTATCAAATGTATTGATGCCTATAACATCTGTTATGAATCATTTTTTACAATTATGGATCATGTTTGATTTTTCATAAAGACTATGGCAAGCAAGTTATAGAATGCCTTATTTTTATAGGAATGTCTACATAATTCTAGACCTTTAACTATATTATATGAAGAATATTATCTCATGGTTTTGCTGCACCTGGATTCTGTCACTACCCCAATATAACAAAAGCCACCATCAGTGTTAATGACTAAACTGTGAACTATTGGGAATCCATACTGAATTTCATATTTTAGACCGAAATATCTAAACTAACTCCATAGATGAGTTGGAGAGTTGTTTAAATTTCAATATTTTGAGTTGCCATTCAATTTAAATTCACAATAATTCACAGTTTACAGGGTTATTTGCTAACGAGAATTCAAAGGGAATTTAAGGCCAGACTAGTCGAGCTGAAAGCATAGCTGACTTTTTTGCAGTTTGGCTATTTTGACCTTAAGTTTGAAATTCCCTTTGCATTCGAACTTTAGTAAATAACCCTGTTAGTAAATAATCCTGTCCGTAGATATGTAAATGTAAAACTGATTTGAAGGGCAACTATACAAAAATAATGTACACAATCTTTTGCAAGACATAATCAATTTTCACCAATAGATGGCACTATTGTTCAAAATAATTATGAAATCCTAATTCAGAGTAAAATAATATTCTCCTCCCAAAAATTAAATCTAATCTTGGACATGGGTTTGATTGATCTTTTATAAATACATATCTATCTATCTATCTATCTATCTATCTATCTTTATGTATATATATCTATACATATATATAAAAGTAGCTCTTGATAGATTTAAATTGATAGATTTAGAAAGTGTTTTGCACAATCATCATTACTATTAGCATTTATATACTGTCAATATTTTTATTAGAGATTAGGAATATTTGACAAGTAATTTGAAATAGACAAGAATTAAAGAAGACCCTGCTCAGATAAGTTTGCATTGTATGGTTATTCACTAAACTGTGAATTGTATGAAAGTTCAAAAGCTAGGAGGGGGGGGGCGTGTCCGGCAGCCAACCAAGATGGACGTGTGAGCCCGGAGCTCCTCGTGGCGCCCGCCTGAATACCGCCGCTAATCCGCACATCCCGCTCACCGCACTCACCTAATGGGTCGCACAAGGAAGCCCACTGACACGGGAGGCACCCCGAGGCCCACGGGTCCGGGGGGGGACAACACGATCCGGTCCTACCTGCAATCCACGGCCCGCGCACGATCGCCGCAACCGGAAATGGAGGCCGCAAACCAAGCACCGGACTCCACTCCATCCACCCCGGCCAGGCACTCACCAGCACCCTCCTTTGCATCAGAGCCTCAGATGCCGCCGGAGGATGGATGGAGGGAGATACTGCCTAACCTCCTCACAAAGGCAGACTTCGAGGCCCTCTCTGACCGCCTGGGCCGCGTGGTACGCGAGGAGGTGGCCCAGCTCCGTGTGGACATGGCAAAAATGGAGGCACGCATGTCTGTGACAGAGGCAGAGTCCAAAGCCCTCAGGACTGACCTGGAACACACCACCACAGCGGTCACCAGCCAAGAAGCTGATATGGCATACCTCACCACGTGGATAGATGACCTGGACAACCGCGGCCGCAGGCTGAACCTACGTGTCCGCGGGGTGAGAGAGGGAGGCCCGTCTGAAAACATCCCCGACATGCTGCGGCAAATATTTACACAGGTACTGGGGGGTCAACAAATACCCAGAATAGGCCTAGTTAGGGCACACAGAGCTCTGAGACCCCTGCCAGCCCCAGAAGACCAACCCAGGGATATCATATGCTGCCTGGATAACTACCAGCTAAAGGAGGAGATACTGCGCACGGCCCGCCGCATGGGCACCATACGCCTAGAGGGGCAAAATATATCCATCTACCAAGATTTGTCCCGATATACACTACAAGCAAGAAGAGCCCTACGCCCGGTGACCTCTGCCCTACAACAAGCAGGGATCCCATACCGCTGGGGCTACCCGTTCTCCTTGACAGCAAGACAGGGCCCAGATCAGCTAACATTGAGGAAACCGGAAGAAGTCCCAAGCTTCCTGCGCACCCTAGGCCTCCCGCCAATACAAGTACCCGACTGGCTCACAAGATCGTTCCTCCAGCAACCAGCAGGACCGCAGCAACAACACAGACTGGACCAAAACCCTCAAGGGCCCCAGCACCAACGCCGACGTGACTGGAACCAAGGCCAAGCAAGGCGTGAGCGGTAAACTACCCATCAAACAGCCTGGGGGGACCCAAGGGCTACAGCGAGAACGCACCGAACTGTGAGTAACAATAATGGGGACACACATAGAAAAAAGCGAGAAGGTTTGGGGTGGGAGAGGGGCTAACGGGGGGTTCGAGGGGACTAACGCACTGCTCCACACGCAACCAAGTGCCAGAAGGGGGGGAACTGGACGCTTGGGGAGGGGGACAAGTGAATGGGCCAGGCCACAGGGCCAGAACGGTTGACGGCAGACTCGCACATGGTACCCAATTTCTAAGAAACCACACGGCAATATGTATGGTCGCAGGAACCCACACACAAGCCAAGCCACACCACAGGAGGGGGTGAAAGGGGATGGGGGCAGGGTGGGAAGGGCATGAGCTGAGTAAGCACTAAATGAGAAAACTGACGGCAGAACACACACTGAAGGAAGGGGGGAGGGAAGGGAGTGGGGAGGGAATAATTGCATTAACTAATAGCAAAAAAAAAAAAAAACCAAAAAAAAAAAAAAAAAAAAAAAAGAAAAAAAAAAAATATAATAATAATAAAAAAAAAAAAAAAAAAATACAAAATAAATAAATAAAAATATTTTAAAGTATAGATAATGATTGGGACGACAGGGACGTAGGTGACAAAGGGGAGGGAAGGGGGGGGGGAGAGAGGAGAACATAACAATTTAAATGTCCACCCCAGGACACCCATGAACAGCTTGAACAGGGCAGGCGAGAGGGAAATAGAGAACCTCAGGCAGCACGTGCAGCTGGAGGGAAGCGAGAACTAACCAGACGTAATGCCGACTGGAAGATGCATCTTGAACCTGGTGTATACACTATGTCAAAAGTATAGGATACTGAACACGCACTACACCAGACACGCGCACCAAGCGGCGCAACACACCCAGCCACGGCACCAGCTTACTCCATAGACTGACACGCGCACCCGCTCGATACACAAGCTCCCCAAGTGATATGACACAGAGGCACACTGAACCACAACGGAGGTACAAACTGCCCCACCGCGACCCTAGATCCCAAACCACCAGTAACAGAGACGCTAACCAGCAAGAGCAATGGTACCCCAGATACGGCCCCCCGTGACTAACCAACCCGAGTCCCCATCGAACCAAAGGGACATACCAAACCACCGAGGCACACGACCAACTCCCCCAAACTACCACAAGGCCCATAACATCTAGGTCCCCCCAGTAGAGCGGCGCACACAATGAGACAGACGGAACGACCAACACGCCAGGGTGCCATAGGGCATCTACACAAAAGCACCAACATGCACGGAACACACCAAATGACCCACTTACATACTGCAGAGAGAGAATGAGCGGATGCACGACCTCACAGCCACCGATGAGACGGGAAACCACACTCCAAACCCAACACCGGAACTCTAACACCTATACAGACCCAGCTGGGCGACCTCCGACACATTGCCCGACACCCCCATAGGAATAGGACACACGGCCCCCTCAGTGGAAGGGGACGCGCACACCCCAGAGTCGACAAGGTCCCTCCAACAGGCCGGACACACAGTCGAACCAACGGGATAACTGTCCATTACCCTATACAGACACTGACCTCCATAGGCAGTGCACACACACACAGGGTAGGTAACTAACACACACACAAACACAACTACACAACGCACCCCACACAGACACGTGCAAGCCCAACACTCCCACCACCTCCCTCCCTCCCCCACCCCCTGCCATACCCACCAGTCCCCCGTGGCCGTCCACGGGATGCGGGCCCCGGGACCGAGCGGATTCACGCGGGAGGACCTGAACATCATCTCGTACAACGTACACGGACTGAACATCAGGGAGAAACGGACGAGACTACTACGAGACTTGAAACACTACAAGGCGTCGGTAGCCTTCCTGCAGGAGACCCACTTTCAAGAGGGCAGAGCACCGGCCCTGAAAGACCGCAACTTCCAGGTGGGATACTTCAGCAACAACCCCGACAAGCGCACGCGGGGAGTAGGCATTCTCTTCTCCAGACTTGTCCCCTACACTGAGAAAGCCACCATCAGCTGCAACCAAGGTAGATACATATTCACCAAAGGCACAATCCTAGATCAAACATACACATTCGCCAACGTGTATGCCCCGAACACAAAACAACACCAATTCCTAGGACGCACGCTGAACACCTTGATGAAATTCACAGAAGGCACTCTAATAATCGGAGGAGACCTGAACCTGGCGCTACACCCGGACCAAGACTCCTCATCCCCACAGAACGCAACCCCGCACAACAAGTACGCGAACACACTGCGCCTCCTCCACCACCACCAATTAGCAGACTGCTGGCGGGCTATGCACCCTACGACCCGCGATTACACCTTCTACTCAAGGACCCACTCAACTTACACCAGGCTCGACTACTTCCTCACGCCGCACCGAAACTTGACCTTACTCACCAGCGCAGAGATCTTGCCGATGACATGGTCAGACCATTGCCCGATCCGCTTACGGCTGCAGTCACCACTGTTCAGACCCAGACAAATGTCGTGGCGGCTGAATGAATCACTTCTATCAGACAAGACGGTGGTAGATAAAATCGGCAACTCCATACGGACATACTTTGAGGTAAACGAGACAGACGACGTGACGCCGCTGACATGTTGGGAGGCACACAAAACAGTGATACGCGGCCAGATCATCGCACTCAGCGCATCCCGCAAGAAGGCAGCGACACAGGAGATCCTCGACCTCAGCCAAGACATAGCGACCCTAGAAGCTAGACACAAACGCACTCTGGACGCGACAACGTACAGGGACCTGGTGGCCAAACGAGACCAACTCACCACACACCTCAACCGTTCGATACAACGCTCATACCAACACTACAAACACATGATACACGAACACGGAGACAAGTGCGGGAGGCTACTAGCGAACCTCCTCAAACACCGCAAAACCCAACTCTACATTCCGAAAATCAAGGACACAAGACAGCAACTCAGACACCGACCAGACCACATATCCACAGCGTTCCGAGCATACTACCAGAACCTGTATAACCTCCGCCGAACTGCCCCAGGAACTCCGCGGGTGAGCATAACTGAAAACATTCGAGACTACTTGAACTCCGCAAACGTGCCTGACATAGGCGACGCAGCACGAGAAGCGCTGGAAGCACCCATAACGCCAGAAGACATAGCGTATGCCATCAAGAGAGCGAAAACCGGCAGAGCACCAGGACCAGATGGCCTCCCCCTCCAGTATTACAAAACATTTACACTAGACACGACACCGAAGCTCCTGAAGGCACTAAATTCCATCCAAGATGGGGCCTTACCGACGGCCCAATTCACTTCGGCCAACATTACCCTGCTCCCGAAAGAGGGGAAGGACCCAACACTGTGCCCCAGTTATCGCCCGATATCAGTACTTAACACGGACCTTAAGCTTCTCGCTAGTATCCTCGCAACCCGGCTGGCGCCACTGCTCCCCGAATCAATCCACCCAGACCAAACGGGTTTCATCCCAGGTAGAGAAGTACGGGACAACACCATCAGAGCCCTGAACATCATAGCCCACGTCAAAACACAACGGACGCCAGTGCTACTCCTGTCAACTGACGCGGAAAAAGCGTTCGACAGGGTAGACTGGGACATGATGTTCGCCACCCTACGACAATTCGGCATAGGGGCAAGATACCTCACCTGGGTGACGGCACTCTACACTCACCCGACGGCAAGGATCAGGATAAATGGCGCATTATCAGACCCGTTCCACATCCTCAACGGGACCAGGCAAGGCTGCCCACTCTCGCCCTTATTGTTTGCAATGACACTGGAGCCCTTCCTCAATAGGATCCGACAGAACACAGATATACAAGGAATGAGGATTGGACACTCGCACCATAAAATCCTGGCCTACGCGGACGACCTCCTGTTCGTGGTCACGAACCCGGAGACCTCCCTCCGGGCCATACAGGGGGAATTTGAACAATACGGCCGACTATCGAACCTCCAAATCAACTACTCAAAGTCGGAGATCTTAAATTTAAACATCAACCACGCACTGAGTGCCACGATCCGGAGACAACACCCATATCGCTGGTGTGACCACCGGATGAGATACCTGGGGGTCTGGCTCACGCCCAACCCAGCAGACCTATACACACACAATTACCTCCCCATGCTAAAAAAGGCAACGGAGGAACTGCACAAATGGAACTCCTACTACATATCATGGCTAGGAAGGGTAAATGCGGTCAAAATGACGCTGCTTCCCAAACTACTATTCATATTTCAAACAGTCCCGATAACAGCCCCACCAACCTTCTTCAAGACTCTGAAAACGGAAGTCCGTAAATTCATATGGAAGGGCAAGTCTCCCCGGGTAGCGCACGCCCAACTAATCCTCCCCAAACTCCGCGGGGGACTGGCACTGCCAGACTTTGAAAAGTACTATCACGCGGCACACCTCACGAGAATCATCAGTTGGACGGTGGCCAGCGGCACGAAACCATGGACCCAACTAGAGTCAGACACGACCAACTGCGACCTCAGAACACTACCTTGGATCCCGAAAGAAGCATACAAACATAAACACATCAACAACCCATTTGTGGCGGCCACCATGCGAGTCTGGCACGGACAAGGCACAAGGCAATACCTAACGACGGACCCAGGCCCACTCCTCCCCTTGAAAGGCAACCCAGATTTCCCAGCAGGGGACATGGGCCCAACCCCATACCCAATAGGGCACAAGTCAATCATCCGCATGAAGGATGTCCTTCGGAACCCCTTCGACATCCGACCGCTGAACGAACTATTCCCGGATAGACCGCATACATTTGCGCACACACTCCAGAGGGCACAAATGACACGATACGCCCGATCCATGCCTCAAAAACCATCTCTCCTGAGAGACCTAACAACGTTTGAACACATCTGTATGCAAGACACAGAGCCGCCGCGCGCCATATCACAAATCTATACGCTCCTAATCAAGAGCAGATATATACTAGCACCCCCGTGCATCAGACAGTGGGAGGAGGAACTAGAAGAACCCATGACAGAGGCGGAATGGAACACCCTCATCACCTTGATACAGAAAACGCCAGGCTCAGCACGCCTACAGGAGAACTCCTACAAACTCTTCACCAGGTGGTACTTGACACCAACAACGCTCCATGCAAGAAACCCGGAGATACCAGACACCTGCTGGAGATGCGAGGGGGCAGTGGGGACGTTCACACACATCTGGTGGACATTCCCCAAGATCCGCCCATACTGGGAGACGGTCCGGAAAACTATACATGAAGTAACGGATGAATTACTGCCTGAGACCCCAGCCGCCTTCCTTCTACACAAAACCACCATGCCGACACAGACATACATCAGATCCATTATTCCCAGACTACTCAATGCAGCCAAAGCGACCATCCCCATCTACTGGAAGCAAACTACTACACCCCCACTGAGTCGCTGGATAGAAGAGGTGGAAGCGACGCGAAAATTTGAGGACCTGAAAGCCGACACCACGCGACAAAGAGATCGCTACACTCAACGCTGGTTTCACTGGCTACGCCACACCGCGTCGGACCCCTTCCAAAGCCGCCTCGCAGCAAACACCCCTGAGAGGAACGAGCGAGAGGGAGAAGGGCTCGAGCGGGAGTCCGGGGACTGAACGGAACGGGGCGGCGACGGGGGACTGGAAAACAGAAAACAGGCCACCAACCCTCCCCTCACCCACCCATCCATGACACATCCACACACACTAACACACTCAAAATTCGACTTCGGACACGAGAGAAAGTTACACCACCATATGAAGTGCAGGGGAAGCACACCGCGACCACAACCAACCACAGGCCAAAATGATACACGCATGACAAACCTAACCCACACAACACAAACACCGGAGTACAAACACAAGTCTACAATGTGTATGTATGTGTCAGTGTGTGTATGTTGGTGTCCGTGTGTTTGTAGTTATATCTCAATGTAAATTTATATATGTCAACGTGTATGTATGTCAATGTAAATTTATATATTTGTCAACACGTGTTATTTGCAAGACAGCCACCAGAAATTTTGGGGCCCCTAACTGAGCTCAGGGTCTGGGCCCCCCAGGACCCGCCTCCAAGACCGCCCACAAGGACCGCCTCGAAATCCCGCCCACAGGAATACACACAGACACAAACACATTCACGGATACAAAAGGACACAGATACACACACACACACACACACACACACACACTGATACATACTAACAGACACACATACTGATACGCATATAGGCATACATACTGACCCACACATACAGAGACATACACACATATACAGACACACAGGCATACATAGTGACAGACAGACACATACTAACATACATACAGACACACATGTATAAGGACATACAGACACAGACACATTTATAATGACATACAGACAGACATATCGTATATACTCGAGTATAAGCCGACCCGAACAAAAAACTGGGAAAACTTATTGACTCGAGTATAAGACTAGGGTGGGAAATGCAGCAGCTACTGGTACATTTCTAAATAAAATTAGATCCTAAAGAAAATATATTAATTGAATATTTATTTACAGTCTGTGTATATAATGAATGCAGTGTGTGTGTATAAATGCAGTGTGTGTGTATGAATGCAGTGTGTGTGTATGAATGCAGTGTGTGTGTGTATGAGTGCAGTGTGTGTATGAGTGCAGTGTATGTATGAATGCAGTGTGTGTATGAATGCAGTGTGTGTGTAAGTGCAGTGTGTGTATGAGTGCTGTGTGTGTATGAGTGCTGTGTGTGTATGAATGCAGTGTGTGTATGAATGCAGTGTGTGTATGAATGCAGTGTGTGTATGAGTGCAGTGTGTGTGTGATGCAGAGTGTAATGCAGAGCCTTGGTGGGGGGTGGGCATTTTAATTATTATTATTTTAATATAATTATTTTTTTTATTAGCAATATTTTTTTATTATTAATATTTTATTTTATTATTTAAATTGTTATGTTATTTATTTTCGTCCCCCCTCCCTGCTTTATACATGGCAGGGAGGGGGGCTCTCACTCCCTGGTGGTCCAGTGGATGGCTGTGTAGGAGGGGGCTGGCAGAGAGTGTTTACTTACCTCTCCTGCAGCTCCCTTCTCCTCCGCGCCGGTCCGGTCAGCTCCCTCTGCAAGTCCCAGTGTAAGTCTTGCGGCCGTGCGGAGCGTTGCCACGGTAACCCGTGGCAACGCTATGACCCCGCGGCTCTCGCAAGACTTACACTGGGACTTGCAGAGGGAGCTGACCGGACCGGCGCGGAGGAGAAGGGAGCTGACAGGAGCTGAGAAGAGGTAAGTAACAGCTGCCTACCAGCCCCTTGTCTGTATTATGGCAATGTAAGTTGCCATAATACAGACATTGACTCGAGTATAAGTATATACAAAAAATGTGCAGAAAAACTCGACTTATACTCGAGTATATACGGTACATACATTCATACTGGCATACAGACACTGACATCTATACACACATACATACACAGACATACCTTCATAATGACATACAGACATACATTCATACTGGCATACATTCATACAGACACTGACATCCATACATACACACATTCATAATGATATGCAGACATACATACACTGACATTCATACACACATAATGACATACATACATACATACAGACAGACATACATGCATACAGACATACATACAGGCAGACATACAGACATGCATACATACAGACATGCATACATACAGACATACATACAGACATGCATACAGACATGCATACATAGACATACATACATACAGGCATACATACAGACATACATGCATACAGACAGACATACATATACATACAGACAGACATACATAGATACATACAGACAGACATACATAGATACATACAGATATAGACATACATACAGACATGCATACAGATATACATGCATACATACAGACATACATACATACAAACATACAGACATACAAACATACAGACAGACATACATACATATACATACATATACATACAGACAGACATACATAGATACAGACATACATAGATACATACAGACAGACATACATAGATACATACAGACATAGACGTACATGCATGCATACAGACATGCATACAGACAGACAGACATACATACATGCATACAGACAGACAGACATACATTCACACACACAGCTCATTTTTCAGCCACCCTCCTGTTACTTACCTTTGTTTTGCAGGAGGGTGGCTGGGGCTGATAGGAGTTGGCGTGGCTCTCCCTCTCTGTCTGGCTGTCTCTCCTCCCGCGCGGAGTGAGCTGGGAGGAAGTGACCACTTCCTCCCAGCAGCACTTGTGCAGCGGCGGCATTTTTATTTATTTTATTAAAGGGGCCCAGTCGCGCTATTACACGGCCACAGCGCTGACCGGGCCCCTGAAGTGGGTGTGCCACCCAATGGGCCCCATCAGCGTGCGGGCGCTGGGCTGCCGGGCCCATGACAACCGTCATGGTTGTCACCCCCTAATGGCGGCCCTGGTTATTTGTGTCAATGTGTGTGTCAGTGAGTGTGTATGTATCACTCAGTGCATGTGTATGTATAAAATGTAGATATTCTGCAATATATTTTATCACAATTGCCAGAAATGTTATCTAAATGGCAAATATTTTTATGTTTAGGGGTTCTTCTTAAAGGATCAAGACAAGAGGTAGTCCAAAACAGGATTAATTAAAGAAGAATTATATTGGATATTATGATATGGGGATATGGAATAATTTTTTAAGTACTCAGTTGGGCAGTAGTGATGTACCGAACTGTCCGCCGGCCATGCTAAGTTCGCGTTCGCCGCGGCGGGCGGACACATGGGCAGTTTGATCCGCCCCCTATTCGTCATCATTGGGCAAACTTTGACCCTGTGCCTCTCGGTCAGCAGACACATTCCAGCCAATCAGCAGCACCCCCTCCCTTCCACACCCTCCAACCTCCCTCCCAGCATCCATTTTCGATTCATTCTGAAGCTGCATGCTTAGTGAGAGGAGGGAAAGTTTAGCTGCTGCTGATTAGAGAGGGACATTGATAGCTAGGCTAGGGTATTCAGTGTCCACTGCAATCCTGAAGGACTCATCTGATCTCTGCTATAAGGACAGCACCCCAAAAAAACATTTTTAGGGCTAGAACATCAGGCTGTTTTTTTTTTTTCCTGTGTAATGTAATTGCAGGTGCCTGCCTGCCAGCTTCTGTGTGAGGTTCACAGTGGATACTGTGCCCACTCGCCCAGTGCCACCACTCATATCTGTTTTTACAATAGCTTAAGCTTTAGATTTAAAAAAAATATTTTTTTTTCACTGTAATAGAAGAGCAGTTGCCTGCCTGCCAGCTTCTGTGTCAGGCTGGATGCCTTGCCCATTTGCACAGTCAGTGCCACCACTCATATCTGTTTTTACAATAGCTTAAGCTTTAGATTTTAAAGAAATCATTTTTTTTCACTGTAATAGAAGAGCAGTTGCCTGCCTGCCAGCTTCTGTGTGAGGTTCACAGTGGATACTGTGCCCTCTTGCCCAGTGCCACCACTCATATCTGTTTTTACAATAGCTTAAGCTTTAGATTTCAAAAAAATATATTTTTCCCACTGTAATAGAAGAGCAGTTGCCTGCCTGCCAGCTTCTGTGTGAGGTTCACAGTGGATACTGTGCCCACTTGCCCAGTGCCACCACTCATATCTGTTTTTACAATAGCTTAAGCTATAGATTTTAAAAAAATATTTTTTTTCACTGTAATAGAAGAGCAGTTAGTTGTCTGCAAGCGTCTGGGTGTCAGGCCTCCTTCAGCGTGTGCTCTGCAGACCTGTGCCAGCGTACTTTGACAGTTGCCACTCATATCTGGTGTCTCTGTAGCGTGCTTTTACAAAGAAAAAAGGTTTCTATTGTAAGCTAATAGCAGCCAGTCAGTGTCCTTCAAGCGGCTCTGTCAGGCCTACAGTGTGTGCTCTCCAGAACTGTTACAGTGCACATTGCCAATCATATCTGGTGTCTCTATAGCGTGCTTTTACAAAGAAAAAAGGTTTCCAGTGTAAGCTAATAGCAGCCAGTCAGTGTCCTTCAAGCGGCTCTGTCAGGCCTACAGTGTGTGCTCTGCAGAACTGTTACAGTGCACATTGCCAATCATATCTGGTCTCACAGTAGCTTGCACGCATAGTACCACTAATCCCCCAAAAAATGACAGGCAGAGGCAGGCCACCCCGCAGGGGCCGTCGTGGTCATGGTGCTGTGATTCCCTTTTGCCCTAGAATAATGCCCAGTTTTCAGAAGCCACGTACCCTGAACTTGAAAAGTTCTGAGGACATAGTTGACTGGCTAACACAGGACACCCAATCTTCTACAGCCTCCGCTCGGAACCTTGACGCACCATCCTCCTCTAGCTTAGCTTCAGGCACCTCTCAAGATACCACTCACCCGCCTGCCGCCACCACACTAGCACCACAGATGCTTTACTTGGTATGTCAGAGGAGTTATTCACACACCCGTTTGAAGAAATGAGTGATGCGCAACCATTTTTGCTAGAGGATGTAGATAACAGGGATATGTCTCAGGCAGGCAGCATTAAACACATGGAGGTACGGTGTGATGATGATGATGTTGTACCCGCTGCTGCTTCCTTTTCTGAGTTGTCAGATACAAGCGAAGCGGTTGATGATGACGATGCGTCCATGGATGTCACGTGGGTGCCCGCTCGGCAAGAAGAAGAACAGGGCGAAAGTTCAGATGGGGAGACAGAGAGGAGGAGGAGACGAGTTGGAAGCAGAGGGGGGGTCGTCGCAAGGAGCTAGTGGCACAGTCAGACAGCATGCTGTGTGAAAACTGTGTAATTTTCCATGGGAGTTTTGCCATGGATCCCCCTCCGGCATGCCACCGTCCAGGTGTTAGTCCCCTTGAAACAACTTTTCCATCACTTTTGTGGCCAGAAAGAGTCCCTGTTGGTTTTAAAATTCGCCTGCCCATTGAAGTCAATGGCGGTTCGCCGGTTCGCGAACATTTGAGGAAGTTCGCGTTCGCCGTTCGCAAACCGAAAATGTCGGGTTCGCGACAACACTATTGGGCAGTCAGAATGTGATAAAATAGCTCCAGGTAGTCTGATTCATTACACCTCTCCTTCCTCCACCACTATCCCTTTTACTGTAGTACAGACATTAACAGTGACTAATAGACACTAGATAATCTGATTTGTGTTACACAACACCGTTACTAATCATATATAGCTAAGTTATATTGATAAACAGATTTCCAGATACATGCAGAACAGCAAAATGCCACTAATCTCATCTTAAAAAACTATTAGCCTCATACTGTATCTATTATTATTTATAAAGCGCTAAGAAATTCCGCAGTGCAGTACTAACAGTCATGTATTTGTAACCAGACGAGTTGGATGCATCCCCCAAGATGTAGCAAATGCCTTTAATAATTATTTTGTTGGATGTGCCACCAACCTGATTGCTAAGCTAACAAATGACACACTTTCTGAAATTACAAATGCTGACCATGCCCCACTAAATTGGCAAAGACCTCATATAGAGAAATTCAATTTTAGACCTGTGCCAGTAAGTGTCATTAAAAAAAAAAACACACCTTAATAATCTAAAAATAAAAAAACAGTGGGGACCTGATTAAATCCCAGCAATATTGCTGAAGCTCAGTGCGCCAGCCATTGCTAAACCTGTTGTGGCGAAACCGACCTCGCCACGTGTCCTTGGAGGGGGCTGATTGCCCGCCTCTTGCCTTTGGACTATGGACCAGACTTTATGGGAATGTGATACCCCAGATAGCCATACCATGGAGCCTATTCATATAATGAAAGACTATGGGAAAGACTTTAGCTCCATGGCAATTGTACTGTGGGAGTAGGATCTGCGCGCTATTCAGTGGTTTTGTGCGTGCAGATCCCAGCTATCTGGGGATAGGTGAAATGTCTGTGTGTTATGTGTAAATGTGACTTTATGTATTTTAAAGTGTTTTATGTCGTTTTGCAACCATGTGGTTAATGGAGTCTGCCTTTAGTCCTGGGTAATTGGATTACTTCTCCAATTAACTCCAGGGCAGAAGGGAGGAAACCAGGGTGCATTGTGGGGATGTTTTTCTGCCAGCCAGAAATGAACAAAATATACTTTTAGTAACTTTTGAACCCCTGGTCGGATTCATGCCATTTTTTAATATGTTGTTCCCCTTAATGGATTGATTGTGGATATGTATTTTTATGTGAATGTGATGTATGGTTTTAAAGTTATGAAAGTTGTGTAAAAGTATATTTTACACTGTATGCATAATGGGATTATGTGTCACACTAAGAGGAGGGGATGTGTGGGAGGTAACATCTATGTCATTGGTTCTTTTATGCCTCCCCCTGGGTGTGGCCTGTATGTGTGAGTTGGAAATAAAAGCCAGGCTGGATGAGCCAGTCCAGAGTTCCTGTTTTACCCTCAAAGTGAAGTGTCGTCTCATTATTGGGGGAAGGATTGATTGCATGCTGTTCCAGTTGACTGCTAGGAGTGTAAGCCTATTCGTATGGTTCCTATTCAACGGTCTACAGCATTCATATGCTTGAGAAGATTCATATGCTGAATCGGTTCGGTGATTGTGGTGTCTGCCAGAGTGCTTGGAGTCAGGAAGCGCTAGGAGCATCCTTTAACGGAGGTACCCAGTCGGGGTGCCAGGCGATCCGTTACACCTGTCATTACCCTATTCAATTAATCCTTGGTGTCTGGATACATACCCAAACTTTTAAAGACTGCAAGAGTTGTACCTATCCATAAAAGTGGTGACAATACTTTACTTTTGTATCTAACTATTGTCCGATATCATTGCTCCCTTTATTGTAAAAAATCTTGACAAAATGCTTTCACAGGCAACTATGTGAGTATTATCAACAGATTATCTGATCCCTGATCAAATCAGGCTTTTGCCCAAATCATTCAACTACAATTGCCCTCTGAAAAGTTTGCAAAGACATCCAAACTGTCATGGAACAAGGAGACCTAACTGGAGATATTTTCATGATCTTGCCAAGACCTTTGAAACAGTGGACCATGGCATTCTATTGCAAAAACTTAAAAACTCAGGTATTGGTGATCTTCTGCTAAACGTGGTTTCAGTCATATGTATCAGAGAGATCGCAATATGTGGCCATTTCTGATAGCGCCTCCCTCCCTCTCCCAGTCACGCGTGGTGTTCCCCAAGGCTCCACACTCATCTCCCTTCTCTTCACATTATTCATAAGTGATCTGCCTAACATCTGCAAAACTTAAACTGTACACATGTATGCATTCGACACTGTAATCTATGTTAGCAAACCAAATCTACCACAGCTTGAGGCTGTGCTCCCAGTTCAGAGAGGTAGAGAAGTGGATCGCGGATAAAAAAAAATCCTAAACATTGACAAAACTGTCACAATGATCTTTGGAATAGTGCCTAAATTACATAAATTACAAAATCCCCAACTATGCATCAGAACAGAATCAAATAACACACTGACCGCAGTCTGTTCCTTCACATATCTAGGTATACTAGGTATCCTTTGGCCGTCACATTTTAAAACTCTCATCAAATCTTTATCCAAAACCAGGTATCCTGTACAGAAACCATTCCTGCCTAAGCCCCATGGTAAGGAAACAGTGCAACAAATGCTAATGCCAGTCATTGAATATGGGTATGTAGTGTATGCACCTGTATCGCAAACCCACCTTCATAAACTTAATATGTATAAGTCATTTTGCCGCTTTGTGAAACAATGTAATTACATGACTTACCATTGTGACCAGGGCCGGATTAACATAGGGGCTGATGGAGCTGCAGCTCCAGGCCCAGGCCCATGGAATAGGCCCATTTAAAAAAAAAAAATTTTTTTTTTTTTTTTTTTTTACACACTACTCTTAGCTTTGCCATCTGACTGGTATTTTACTGGTTTGCCACCTGACTGGTATTTGAGGCTGCCTGGCCGTGCCAGTATTGCAGTACTACCGGCAATACAAATGCAGGTATTTTTCTCAGAATAAATGGAGATTACTCTGCAATACCAGCACCGGCCAGTAGGGGTCACTGTGTGTGGAGAGAGGCAGGGATAGGAAGTTACAGCATATCCCTGCCTCTCTCTACTACTTACTGATCCGTGGGGGAGCAGCAATACAGCACAGAGTCCAGACAGCAGCTCTACAGCTCAGGTAAGAGAGGGATGGGGAGAAAGGCAGCAGGGACACATGGAGACACTGAGACACTATGGGACACTGAGACACTAGGGGACATATGGGGACAGTGAGATACTAGGGGACAAATGGGGACACAGACACTAGGGGACACTGAGACACTAGGACACATGGGGACACAGACGCTGGGAGACCTGGAAACACTGAGACACTTGGGGACACTGGAAAACATGGGGACACTGAGACACTAGGGGACACTGGGACACATGGGGATGCTGAGACACATGGGGATGCTGAGACACATGGGGATGCTGTGAAACATAGGGACATTGGGAGACACTGGGACTAGGAGACACTATGTCCCCATTTCTCCCAGTGTCCCCATGTCCCCTTTCCAGTGTCGCTAGTGTCTCAGTGTCCCCAAGTCTCCCAGTGTCTGTGTCCCATGTCTCTCAGTGTACCTAGTGTCCCCATGTGTCCCAGTGTCCCTATATGTCCCAGTGTCCCCATGTCTATGTCCACAACTGTCCCCATGTCTCCCAGTGTCCCCAAGTGTCTGTCTCCCAGCCAGTGTCCCATAGTCTCCCGGTGTCCCCATGTCTCTGTGTCCCTAGTGTCTTAGTGTCCCCAAATGTTTCAGTGTCCCTATGTCTCCCAGTGTCTGTGTTCCTAGTGTCTCAGTGTGCCTAGTGTCCCCATGTCTCCCAGTGTCCCTATATGTCCCAGTGTCCCCATGTCTATGTCCACAACTGTCCCCATGTCTCCCAGTGTCCCCAAGTGTCTGTCTCCCAGCCAGTGTCCCCTAGTCTCCCAGTGTATGTGTTCCCTTGTCTATCATGTCTCTTTTTTCCCTAGTGTCTTAGTGTCCACAAATGTTTCAGTGTCCCCATGTCTCCCTAGTGACCCAGTGTCCCCATTTCTCCCAGTTTCCCTAAATGTCTCAGTGTCCCCATGTCTCCCAGTGTCCCCATGTCTCAGTGTCCCCGGGTCTCTCAGTGTCCCCGGGTCTCTCAGTGTCCCCAGTATCCTAGTGACTTGGGGACACACTGAGACATTGGTACACTGGGAGAAATGGGGACACTGAGACACTGAGAGACTAGGGGACTGGGCGACATGGGGACACTGAGACACTGGGTGACTTGCGAGACTGAGACACTGGGAGCAATCCATCTATACAGCAGAATCAAACTGTGAGTAGTCTGTTGGTGATTTTACAGAATTTTCTCTGATGTCACTCCTTGTGATTATACAAATGATTAAGGCTGGTATTTTTTTCCAACAAAAGGTGGCAACCCTAACTACTCTTCACATACTCTTGTTTAAAGGAGCACTATAGGGTCAGGAACACAATCATGTATTTCTGACCCTATTATGTTAAAACCACCACCCTGGCCCCTTCTTGCCTGTATTCAAGTCTGCAGCTGCTGGCTCTGCCTCTGACATCATCAGAAGTGGTGGTCTGAGCAAATTACAATACTTCCCCATAGGATTGGCTGAGACTGTCAACTATGCAGATCAGGGACAGAGCCAGCACAAGTCCAACATAGCCCTGGCCATTCAGCATCTCATCATAAAGATACATTGAATCAATGCATCTGTATGAGAAAAGTTCAGTGTCTGCATGCCGAGGGTGGAGACACTGAATGGCAGTGCTGCACACTAGGCAGTACTGCCTCAGGAAGCACCTCTAGAAGCCATCTAAGGAGTTTCCAGTGGAGTTATTTTCTCTGAAATACAGTTTACTGCAAAAGGCCTGAATGGAATGATTCTATTTACCAGAACAAATACAATAAGCTGTAGTTGTTATGGTGACTATAGAGTCCCTTTAAGTTTGGAAGCTTAAGAGGGATGTATGGGAACAAAACTTGTGTGGACTGGCTGACAATAAAATTAGTTTAGGTAATGCAGACGCTGGTCTCTCTAACACTGTGGCATGTCCCCTTTCTTATACACTCACTACATACACCTTTTCTCTGTCTCAGACTATATACCAGGAACTTCTGCCTGCTAGTAAGAAGGTATGGAGACAAGTGGACATGTGAGTGCTAGGGGACAGTCCTTAGAAAGCATGGAGTGAGCGCATCATTAGATGCATTTATGTCAAGCTCAGGGTGCTGCCTGCATAGTATGCCCTTAGTTGGACAGCCTGCAGGATTGGCTGGCAGCCTGACATGCATTCATGCCAGGCTGTCCTTCAAATTCTTTGGACAGACATGCCCCCTTTTTGGGAGGTATGCCTGTTTTAGTGTTTTTGGTCAATAAGATTCTGTAATTAGGCCCATCATAATTGTTAGCACCAGGCCCAGTGTGCTCTTAATCCGGCCCTGATTGTGACATGTTAAAAGTGTTAAACTGGCTATCGTTAGGATCCAGCCTTGTGTTTAAGAGCTTTTCTGGGAAGCTTCCACCCCACCTGAGTAGTATGCTCTCTCCAGCTGTTACCACCTCATATAACCTCCGATTCAGTACCAGCACTTTATTAAGCATAGCGCAATACAAAAATAAAATGGCTCAATCCTCTTTTTCATACAGAGCACCGCAATTATGGATTAACCTCAGGGACACAGTCAAATCTTCATTCAATCTAAAATCTTTTAAGAGATCTATGGCAATATACCTCAGCGCAGAATGCACCTGTCATGGTTGACTATATTGCATTACTGTTGGGATTTATACAGCTCTGTGTTGTGTGTGTGTGTGTGTGTGTGTGTGTGTTTATATTGTATTTTAGTTTTTTTAATATTATATTGTACCCTATTGTAACAATGCACTGTTTGTGGGCCCAGTACATAGTTGAAAACAAGAGTAATCTAAGTGTATCTTAATCCTGGTAAAATATCTTATAAATAAATAAATTAGCAAATGTATGCATGACTAATCAAATGTTCCCTCTATGCCATGGTGCACCTTTATCCATGCCAGCTGCTCCCTTGAAAAATGCAAGTTTCCCACTTTGTGCATACTCATCCCATTGATACTATCACCCTTCCTTGATATCTGTCCTTTTTCAGTAATTTTGCAATTCTGTATCAAGGCTCGGCAGATATTGTGCTACTCATAACATGGAATCCCTCTGGAGTGTGTGCCTGTTTAACAGACCTGACCAAATAGTCCAACATTACTTATCCAGAAAGTCTTAGATGACCTAACCAGAGAACCCAAGAACTGTAACCAAGGAACCCATCATGAGTTAAACACTGTGCAACCTTCAATAAGAATAATATATCCAGTAATTAATAGATTGTTGCTGTCTTCACCTGGATGAGACATTTTTTGATTTAGACCAAGTGCCGTTCTTAGTCTAAATTACCATATAATTGTAAGAGGACAACCCCCTCTTGCAACTTTCTATAGTCCTGTTTCCATTTAAAAATACTGATTCACAGGCTTTATCCTCTTTCAGTTCCCACAGTAGTTCATTATGAGCAGTTCAATTGATCACTGCTAACACACACACTTGAATCCAAATATTTGTGCTATTCAATGTGGATCTTTCATTGAATCAATTAATTATGTTAATTATCTGATGAACAATGTGAGAACACTATAAGTTTTCTTGAGTAATGCAGAAATCTGAGCATGTTTGCACACAGCGGTGTATTTTCAGAAACTGTATGTGTATTAGTAGGTTGTTGAGCACAAACAGACATATTATTGTGCAAAATTCTAAATTGTGACAATGCTCTCAGGGAAAGAACCATTTCATTTCAGCATCTGTTTACATTTATACACCTGTAGAATGGACAATTCCTAAATCCTTCTACTATAAAATAACAGGAAGTAAAAAGGAACCACATATTTGAATACATCCATATTACGGGTCATTTGGGTTCAGTTACCATTGTCAATGATACGCCAATGATGTTTAAAATGGCTGTAGGTAGTTTAGCAACTCATGGCTGCTTGAATGCAATAAAATGTCTCTCTTACAGATTTAAGGATATACACCCTTATGCTACTCTACTTTTCCCAAGTAGGCACCATGTGAATTTCACACCCTCACACACCTTTGCCAGTGTTTCTGAGGCAAGATGTTGTCACTCCGCCCTTTGAATGACATAATTAAGCCACACCCCCTCCATGCCATCATGTCATTGCCAATGCCCACTCAAATTTATCAAGGGAACGCAGCAGGACTACAAATATTTTAACTTTACATCCGTTCTCTGTTGTGCTTGCCTTCTAGATATCAGAGAGCGCTTTAAATGCTCTTTGTTGCCCGGTTTCGATCCTTGCTCATCCTGACTACCCTGATTCTTGTATCTCTGTCCTTGACTTGTCTAATGGGATTCATGTACTTCTGTTATCCTTGACCTTTGGCTGTTTATTGACCTTGCTATTTATATGCGTGTTTTACGTTAAGTCTGGCCATTCTAAGGTCCAGTAATATATTCCTATCCTTTTCCTTGTTCTGTGTGACTATTGTTTATGATTGGTTGTATTCTATCCTGAAAACCGACTGGTAATTAACTGTTGCTGTAACTTTCACTATAACCTGTATACATTAACAGAAGATGGGAAGTGCTAAAAGCAGGTAAAAGTTTGAAACTGAAAAAGAACTGGTCAGCCTACTATGGTACACTAGGAGAAGGGGGGTAACTCCTAGTGGAATGGATCTAAAAAGCTTGAAGTAGTGTACCTAAAGTGGATACTGGGATAAATAACGGATATTATTCAGGATAACTCCAGATAAAGTGGAGTCACCAGAGCTGAAATCTAAAAGACCAAAAGGTCAAAATAAATTCTTTATTGAAGATTGTAATAGTATCAAATGATAATAACCCAAAGTGCTAGACACACACAAAAAAGGTTGAAACCAAAACAGTTAAGTAAAAAATTAATGCACACCAAAAAACCTTGAGAAATCTCTATCTAGATTTATTAAATCAATAATAAGTAAACATTGCTATTACAACAGTCAGTGACACAATATAGGCTACAGATAATAAACAAAAGTATTTACCGCAATTCACCAGCCTAATCGGTCAGAAACACGAATCAAACAAACACAGCCTATATAGTGTCACTGACTGTTGTAATAGCAATGTATACTTATTATTGATTTAATAAATCTAGATAGAGATTTCTCAAGGTTTTTTGCTGTGCATTCATTTTTTACTTAACTATAGTTTTTTTTTTTGTATTTGGGGGAGTACCAGTATTTGATAGCACCATTAGGTTTGTTTACTTTCTATGTTTGTGTTATTGAATGTTCTCTCCATACCTTGTATATTATATGAAACCAAAACAGTGAAACAATAAAATAATATAATAATAAAAAAGCTACAAAAAGCCAAATCAAGCATGTGGTGCTTATGGAGACAAATGTATCGCCTCAGCCGTACAATGATACAAAGAGTCCTATCTGTGAAGCTAAACAACACGCAGAGTTACATTGAACTTAATAGTGGCCAGCACCTATACTTGTATGATGGGTTCTGTGTCATGGTTGGTTGTTTGAGGGTATCACTGTATGATTTTTTTTCTATGTGTGTATTACTTCTTTGCTGCTGTTGTGGTTCAGTAAAGAAAAGGTTAATCAATATGAGCCTCTGTGTCTTGTAATAAGATTTCAGTTACTCAAGCTATCCTCATTGGATTGTTACTTTGGTTTAGGGAGTGCTAATGTATTAACCTACTGTCAATTGCAAGAGCAGGTTTCTCACGGGTATTGCTGTAACTCTTTGCATTTCCTAAGTGGCCTGGCTTTACTAACAGTAAAACAAACACAACTCATTGTGTTTTAAATAGTTTTGTTGTTGTTTGCAATAGTGTTGACATAAGAGCAGATTATCCTTAAAGTGGTAGCCAACTGGCCATGAGGTTAACCCTCACTCCTTTCCTCGGTCATTAAGAAACATACAATAACTTCCAGTGTTTTTACAACTTATTAGTAATGGGCATCCATGTGGGAGACTGCAACCAGACTGCTTGAAATATGCATGTGTGTATAGGTATACATGTATGTGTGCATATATGTGTGTGTGTGCCAAACATTTTGACATGAAAGGTTAAAGGAACAGTCCAAACCACTAATGCATTTTACCACTACTCACTCACAGCGGAAGACACTCCCACTCTATGAAACATTGGATTGGCCAGGATCTCATTAAGGATAAGATCAGCTCGAGGCCGCGGTGAAGAGATTATCTCCCATCTGAACTAGAGATAAGTAACCTCTATTTTAAGACACCTCGATTTAATAAGCTTTCCAAATGATTCATTGCTGTTAGAAAAGTGATTTATCTACAAGATTCAACATTTAAATCTATGGGAATTTTTGTAGAATAAATAATTTAGAAAATGTCGTACCAGTATTTAATCATGTGGAAAGCTTATTAAATCGAGGCTTGTTTTGGGTCAAAATCTAAATCATCAATTCAACACTCCACCATTGGAAATTAATGTATTTATTTCGAACACTCAAGAATTCAAGAAAAAACAGACATCTGTTAGTTGCATAAATATTCACCCCCATTGCTATGAAACTTCTAAGTAAACTATGGGACAACCAATATCCTTTTAATATTTCTTAAAATCAAGATGTCAAATGATCAAAAAACATTTAGCACATATAAAAAAGGTAAAAAGTTCTAAAAAAAAATCAGAATATTCCAATATTTTTAAAAATATTAGATCATTTATAAAATGTATCCAAAAACATTATCTAATTTGAAAAATATTAAATTGAAGGCCAAAATTACGGTAGTTGAAGATCACATGTCTATAACTAAAGTGTCACATTAGCTGAAAGTAAATATACCAGTTTATGCAAGGAACCAGAGTTTGTTTCAGAGCTTATTGGTAAGTTGTGAGCAGGATATGACAAAGGGGCTTAAACAAATTAGGGAGCTGGCTATTAAAGTGGCAGATGAGATTTCGAGGGATATTCATTACACATCAATTTTGTTCGAAAAGACAAAGTCTGTTGAAAATTATTGAATTCCAACTGCACTGGCAATTCTCATATTTACTAGTTAAATATAGTCAGATTCAGTTGATATTAACAAAATTCAGAACCAAATGCATCTGACAGGATGCACATTTTCAAATTATTGTTCGCTTGCTTTTTTGCAAGTGAATTGATAATTTGCCAGTAAGCAAATAGTTAAAAGCCTTCAACATTGCAAGGGTTAATTATGTGGCCAAAACTTACTAGCCAGCCATCATATTAAAAAAGTTAAAGAAAAATTTTAATAAAAATACCTGTTGGGGTCAATAAGACTCTTCTAATATTATAAAATATTAAATTGACCTAATATCTCCTAAATATTTAAAACCTGCACCAGAGCAGCCAGTCGCTAGAAAATCTCCATTCCATGGAGATAGGTCCTCTGAAATAACAGGGGGCAAAGATGCATTTTGCCAACCTTTAGTGTTTCTTTCCTTCCCTGTCCCTTAGTGTTCATTTCCCTCCCTTCGTCAGCCTGTCCCTTAGTGTTCCTCTCCCTCCCTTCCCCTCAGTGTTCCTCTCCCTCCCTGTCCCTTAGTGTTCTTCTCCCTTACTGTTCCTTTCTCTCCATTCCCCTCAGTGTTCGTCTCCCTCCCTGTCCCTTAGTGTTCTTTTCCCTTACCGTTCCTCTCCCTTCCCCTCCATGTCCCTTAGTGTTCCTCTCCCTTCCCCTCAGTGTTCCTCTGCCTCCCTGTCCCTTAGTGTTCCTCTCCCTCCCTTCTCCTCAGTGTTCCTCTCCCTCCCCTCCCTGTCCCTTAGTGTTTCTCTCCCTCCCCTCCCTGTCCCTTAGTGTTTCTCTCCCTCCCTGTCCCTTAGTGTTTCTCTCCCTCCCTGTCCCTTTAGTGTTCCTCTCCCTCCCTGTCCCTAAGTGTTCTTCTCCCTCCCTGTCCCTTACTGTTCCTTTCCCTTCCCCTCCTTGTGCTTAGCATTCCTCTCCCTCCCTGTCCCTTTAGTGTTTCTCTCCCTCCCTGTCCCGTCTTGTTCCTCTCCCTGTCCCTTACTGTTCCTCTCCC
Organism: Pelobates fuscus; assembly: GCF_036172605.1. Taxonomy (NCBI): domain Eukaryota; kingdom Metazoa; phylum Chordata; class Amphibia; order Anura; family Pelobatidae; genus Pelobates; species Pelobates fuscus. Next base: position 65,996,310 of record NC_086321.1, read on the forward strand.
TCCATTCCCCTCAATGTTCCTCTCCCTCCCTCTCCCTGTTCTTCTTCCTTACTGTTCCTCTCCCTTCCCCTCCCTGTCCCGTAGCGTTCCTCTCCCTCCCTTTCCCTCAGTGTTCCTCTCCCTCCCCTCCCTGTCCCTTTAGTGTCTCTCTCCTTCCCTGTCCCTTTAGTGTCTCTCTCCCTCCCTGTCCCTTACTGCTCCTCTCCCTCCCCTTCCTGTCGCTTTAGTGTTTCTCTTCCTCCCTGTCCCTTAGTGTTCCTCTCCCTCCCTTCCCCTCTGTGTTCCTCCCCCCTTCCTTCCCTGTCCCTTAGTGTTCCTCTCCCTCCCTGTCCCTTTAGTGTTTCTCTCCATCCCTGACCCTTACTGTTCCTCACCCTCCCCTTCCTGTCCCTTTAATGTTTCTCTCCCTCCCTGTCCTTACTGTTCCTCTCCCTCCCTTCCCTTCCCCTCCCCTACCTCTTTTGTAGCGTGGCCAAGCAGGGCGGACCAAGGTACAGGAGCTTCTGTTTCCAGTACGTGGCCAGACTGACAGGAAGTGCTTTCTCAGTGTGCACTTCCTGTCAGTCCAGCTGGGTACAGGAAACCGATGCTCCTGTACTGCGGTCCGCTCTGCTTGGTCACGCTACATTGAGTGACAGATGTGCGGAGCGCTGTGCGCTTCCCTCCTGCCGGTCACTCGAATCTTGCGCCCCCGGGCGGTGCACTCAAAGGCGATTGTCTGTGCCGCCTTATGGATGCGCCGGCCCTGGGGGAAACATAGTACACACCCATGCCCCCACCTGAATGAATGTTTAAATGAAATGATCCCTGGCATCCCCTGCCCCGCCTGTGACCTGATTAGGTCCCCGCCAGTATAAAATTAGTAGCTCCCACGCGCAGTCCACGGATGGTGGCCGAGTGGGACATAAGGATACGCCCCCCTCTGTTTTTTAAATGTAATCACCTTCACCCACTGGTATGGACAGGCAAGTTTACTGTGATCTGTTAACCCCCATGTTTTAATTTAAAGTCTCTTACCCAGTGCCCATGAGATGGGGCCTATCTAGCAACTGGGTAAACATTGGCTAGTGTTTAAAGTTTAGAAGATATGCCCCCACCTGCCATATGGAGCAGGTGGGAGCATATCTACTAAAGGTTTAAACCCTCAGTTAAATAATAATTCATTATTATTATTATTTTAACTTTAACGTGGCAGCTGGTTAGCAAGTGCTGGCTCGCTGCCACAGGGTTAATCCTTGCACCGCCAATGTTTTTTTTAACTATTTGACCGCTGGCTTCTAGTGCTCACAGCTGTCAAATAGTTTTCATTTTTTCAAATCCGGAACCAGATTTCAAGCATTTGTTTGGTGCCTGAACTGCAAAACCCAGACATTGTGAAATAGCGTGAACAATATCCAGGTTTTGAAGTCTGAATGGGCTCAGTTTTGCCCTGTTTGTTATGGGAGCCATTCAGACTTTAGTGAATAACTCTGACTATGTACATGAATGCAAAGTTCTGCATTTTGGGGTGAGGAATGCACAAGCAACTTATACCCTAAATGGTTATGGCTTAGGAAAAACAATAAATGACAAATACTTGGGATTCATTATAGACATCAGACTAAGCAACAATATCAGGTAGAAGTTGCTAAGGTATTGTCATGCATAAAATGGTAAAATATGTTTTAATAAAGAAAGATGTTAAGGATGTATAGAGAGCATGGAGATGGGCTTCACAATTAATAAGGAGAATGGAAAATGTTACCTACGAAGAAACCACTAAACAAAAACTTATTTTTTGTTTACTTTAGAAAGGACATGCACTAAGGACATGAGGTCACCCCTCACCCATGAGTGAGACAGCTCAGTAAAAGTAATTACACAAGCAGGGTGTATCATTATTAATGGAGTATCTACGGCTGTATCACAATTATATGTATAACTATGTTTGGGAATGGTTGTCCTCGCAATTGCTTTCTTTTAGGGACCTCTATGTCCCTATTTTGATTATGCTGAGGCATCAAGAAATAGTCCAGTCTCACCATCCTGGAGAGATTGTCCTCCTGAGATATGTAAAGGTACAGGGTAAGGTGCCCATCGCTAAATGCATAAGTAGTGGTGCCGTACCCTGTACAGAAGCCATCACAAACAGGTTAAGCATCCATGAAGAACTAAATTATATCAAAAGAAGGACATTATAGAGGCATCAAATGAAGAGACCAATGGCAACTCTGAAAAAGCTGAAGAATCCACAGCTTAAAATGGAGGAACCATCCAAAGACTATAACCTAAAATCTCTAAAAACATGAGCTTCATGGAATGCCATTGCTGACAAAATGTCCCACTTTTTGGGGAGTTTTTTTTCATTTTGTTTTTTATTACAGGACAGTTGTGGATAAGGTTTTTTGAATGGATCAGATGATGGGTTCCATTGGCCTCAGTACCATCATTGTCCATCCATCTGTGCGTCTATCTGCTGATATTGTTCTTTAAGATGGATGGATGGATGGGCAATGTGTTTCAGTGCTATTTCTTGACAGCTTGATAGGAGACAGAAAGCATGATAGTTGTGTCTCTGATAAAGTCCATGCTATCAGTTTAAACCTTCCAAACTAACCCAGTGGAAGCAGTTAATAGTCCAGAGAGCAGACAGATCGGCTTAGAACACATTTAATATTTACTTGAGTGCTGCTTGTACTCAATTATAACTCACTACTTACCATCTTAATAATTTAATTCTGTCCTCCCCCTAAAATTCCTAATCAGAGACATGAATGAACATTTTGCTTTTGACAGCATTAAATTGAAGCTAAATGGTAGATTGTGTATGAGTAACTGTGCAGGGATAAAGGCTTTAATGAGGTAATTTTATTATGGAGACCCATCCAAGCCTGTATGAAAACAAGGGGAGTAAATGAACAGGAAAGCTGCTAAGGAAATTAGGGTTCCTTCTACACTAATTAATGTTTTGGGGCATTTAGTACAGGCACCAAATTAACTGCTCCAAAGAACTCTCATGGAGGGGGGGAAAAATACATTGTAGCTCTCCCGTGTAATTAGTAGACAGTACATCCAGAGCACTTAATGAGTATAAAGCCAGTCTTCAACTTGTTCGCCCCAGTCACTGAAAGCATGCCATTATTAAGGCCTAAGTTTAAGGAAGCAGAGGGCATACAATATAGGATTGTTTAAGCCCTTTGCACTATGCGTTGTAAACAGGTACCCTATGAATGAAGTCTGAGACTCCAGGGAGGCCTGTCTTCCCAGAAAAACAATCTTAAATGCATCTAAAAGGAAGAATGAGGTGAATAGGCCTGGCACAGTAAGTACAATACATGCTGAATACTGTCTTAAGTGATTACACAAAATAATACCACCCCCTCTCATTGAGTTATCTTTACACTGCCTTTGTCTCCTCTAATTGGAGCTGATGAGGTGCTAATTGGTTCCCTTTTAGGAAAAAAACGCTACTTAAGAATTGGCAAGCAGAGTGAGACAGCATGAGTGGAGTTAATGAGGGTTTAGCCTAACCAAAAAAAATATTTCAACTGCCCTCTTTCACTTTACTTCATGTGAATTGCTTGTCCGAGTCTGTTTCTGAGACAGAGTGAATATTTTGTATAGTCATGCTTGTTATTAACTGATGTATATGTTCGTGAAGTGTATAAAACATTCATTGTTTATGTCACAGGCCTAACTAAAACAGTCTCTCGTGAAACCACTTGAAGTAAAAGAGGCTCTCCGGCATTCTGTAATTTATCAAAAACAGTGCCAGGATACCTATTAAAAGATTTACCATATCCACCATGTTTTCAGGGACAAATATCACGTATACATATTGATGGGCAGCACATGAAAAGGGTTGCCCTGTAGTATCTAGAATTCAGAAGAAGATGTATAACATCAAGTAATTAATTAGGCAATAAGGAATTCAGCAGAATATGCATCATACAAACTGCATTTTCATATATATAACAATATTATATGTGTTTCTGAAAGTATGGTGGATACGGTAACCGCGTTACCATGGTAACCCCATTAATCACTCATAAGACTCCCCTTAACCTTCTTTTTTACTGGTGCTATGACTTTTATATCATTGCAAGGAGCATTAAATATGTTATAAATATAGAGCCCCCCTATACTGACAAATTGAACATAGTAACCATGAAAGAAGCAAACAGATCATTTTGTCATACCACTGCAATCCTTTTTTTAAAATAACATTTAAAAAGAAGTATTGGTAACAGAAAGCCCTGCAGCTTCTGTTGTACGGCAACTCTCCAGGCGTCAAATTCATTTTGTACTTGTATCACTAGAATTTGACATTAACTTTGTGCCAGGAAGGGAACTGGTCATTTGTGAGGTTATACGGCAGGGCTAGGCAACATTTGGCACTCCAGGTGTTTTGGACTACATCTCCCATAATATTTTTACAAACATAAAGCTGGCAAACTGTCAGGGGAGTTGTAGTCCACAACATCTGGAGTGCCGAAGGTTAGAAGGTATACATTCTATAATACTCCCAGTGCCTGTCTGGTAAATTAATAAATATCCTCAAGCTGGATTCTAAGTATATCACTGGAATAGTATTAACTCCTTAAGGACACATGATGGAAATATTCCGTCATGACTCCCTTTTATTACAGAAGTTGTGTCCTTAAGGGGTTAATTTCACAAACTTCAGTGAGAGAATTACCATTCATTTACCAGAATTCAGCTTGTTTCTCAGTATATACTCCAGTAACTCTCTTTGTACCATGCTGGATTATACAGAGTAAACTAAAAGATCCGTATCACAATTCCGTTTATCCTTTTTGATCATAGTTGTAGTATATATTTCATTTTGGGTTTTCTTGTTTGCTTGCTTGTTTGTTTTTACATATCAACAGATGCTAAGATTATTTCTCAACAAACACAATCAAATTATAGAAGTAGAAAAAACACAAATTATAACAAATCAGTAAAATCAGTAAAACTAGATCACTATAGAAAGGTTATTGTCCTTATATTTGAAAGCTTTAGTCACATTTACAGTATAGTATACACTTTGTTATGTTAAGGAAAGCACATTTGTTTTGTGATTGATCAATACTGGGACAAAAGAAGAACATTAACTGGACAACCAGTGTACATGTAGAAGAGCAGAGCACACTGACTTTGCAATTATTTTTTTTAATTAATCTGTTTTGTGTACCTCTGCTGTCCTTTAGTTTAGTTTGACTTTGTGTTTTTTGTTTTATTTTTGAAGTCACCTTAGATTTCTTTTTATACATACACTTAGGAACAACTTTATTTTCTCTTTAGGTAGAGGATGACCATTGGCAAAAAATGATAACGGACAGAGCTTTAGTGGTGTTCTTTGATCAATGTCACTTAATATTCCAATTTAACAAGTAAAGCTTTTTTGCGTTCATGGTTTTTACAACTATTGCATGTTATCCTTGACGTTAAATACAATATAATTTGTGACCATCTTGGATAAATAGTTTTCCTCAACTTCACAGCCCATTATACAAATATACTCCATTACAAATCATGTCTGGAAATCTGTTTATAAACAGGATTATACAGGACACAATATTTGCAAAAATTTAAGATACAGGTATATACATTTTTAATTAGTGGGGTAATAGCTTCTTGATCCAAGGAGACATCTGACTGCCAGTGAACAAGGGTTTTTTGTTTCTAGTTTGTTGCCAGATTGGATGTGCGTCAGACTGGGTTTTTTGCCTTCTTTTGGATCAAGAGCAAAAAAAAAAATTGTGAGAAAGGCCAAACTTGATGGACACAGGTATCTTTTCAGCTATGTAACTATGTAACAAGAGAACAACTTTAATTTAAAAGGAACACTCACATCAAGTTATGTGACTGGAGTTCCCTGCATTTTGTGAACCGCTACCATTTTGCTTAGCTTGTCTAAAAAAAAAAAAAATGCTGGGATTTGGGCAATTTGCCTGCATGTAGATAGGCCAAAATATTGACAATATTTTTTTTTTTTGTTTTACTATTTCATTTTTATTTGTCGAGGAGCCTCGACCAACTGTAATGTTTCAGTCAGTTATCAAAAATGTGGTGTATTTTTAATTTGAAAAAAAATTTTTTTTTATTGTTAGAATATGTCAAATGGCATGTAATTAGGAAGGAATCCAGCTGTTACAATGATTTCCATGGCTTTTTCAAATAAATGTTATTTTAGACCAAACTATCTTTGTATATATGTTACTGGGGGGAAAAAAGAGAGGCAGCCTGCAAGTAAGTAAGTTTTTTGAGTTTTTTACTGCATGTTGTGTTTTTTTGCAAATGTTTAACAACATTAATATGAACATCTCGAATCCTTACATAGAAGTAGGCAAATGCAGTTTTCAGATAATGTTTCAAGTTTCGTCCTTAATTAATTTCATCCTAAATAATGAGGGTTTTCCAGTAAATATTTAAATACTTGTTCAGTTTGGTCAAAAGTAGTTCACCCCTCTGGTATTTAGGGGATTAAGGGAGAGTTCTTCTCACTTCCAGGTAAATCTAAATGTTTATCTCAAGCAATTTGTACTTTCTATTGTTATGCCATGGATTAAGCTAAAATACAGCTTTTCCTTCTCGTTCCATTGTCACTTTCTAATGAGCTACTTACAGTGTAAACAAGGTAAGTCTATGAATGTATTAAGTGCAGCTTTTGTTCCCAAAGGAAAACACGGGACAACACATTTGTTGGTTTTAACACAAAAGGAAATAAATAATTACATGCACGATTAAACAAACACTGAAAACAACAAATTAAAAACAAACAAAAATAAGAACCACATTTCATAATTTTATCCCCATCCATTTGTAAACTCATTTTTTTTCTATTTAACATGGCATAATAATTTTTAATATCTGCTGTAAAATAGTTATGCTATTCCAGTAAACGTCTGTACTCATACAAAATTCCTTTTTTATTTGTATTTGTCCACTCACTATATGTTTGTGTTTCCTACACTGGGGGAGTGTTGTGTTATAAAATCAGCATGATGTAATGATTGTGTAATCAAGAGTTCCCTAGGTGCCATCCACTGCTAATCTGTTAAACTGTTTGCAAACACTGTGATAGTAATCTTATTGTGGCCTCAATTTCATATTTTTGGATCAGCTTTTTTAAAAAAAAATGATATTTTGCCATTTATTTTTACATATTTATATATTTTTGTTATAATGATACTTTTTTATATATTTTTTTTAAAATGACAATTAAATATGTAAAAGCAAATCCAAAAATATAAAATCAAGGACTGTGATGGGTTCCCGTCCTTCTTTTAGTCTTGGTTGATCTGATAAAGAGTAAGTTCTTATTTGTGAATTATCACACCAACTCATGCCAGTTTTAAACAGTATTCATGATAGGTGTTGTGGAAAGCATGCATAGTTTAAGCCAGGGACAGGTCTGAGGTGTATGTTTTGTAGTTGGTGTGCTATAGGTATGTCATATAAGAGAACAGAGGGAGGAAAGACATCTTCCTGTTTTCTCAAAGTAGAATAGTTTATATATCATGGATGAATCACTTGGGGCCAAGATTGTCACGTATTGGAATGAAATGTAGCACTTTCCAATTGGTATATAACACATGGGCAAGATGTAGGACATCTTACCATGTATAGTGAGAAGTGGGGACATAGAAACATAGAATGTGACGGCAGATAAGAACCATTCGGCCCATCTAGTCTGCCCAATTTTTAAAATACTTTCATTACTCCCTGGCCATATCTTATAGTTAGGATAGCCTTATGCCTATCCCACGCATGCTTAAACTCCTTTACTGTGTTAACCTCTACCACTTCAGCTGGAAGGCTATTCCATGCATCCACTACCCTCTCAGTAAAGTAATACTTTAATTATTTTTAAACCTTTGCCCCTCTAATTTAAGACTATGTCCTCTTGTTGTGGTAGTTTTTCGCCTTTTAAATATAGTCTTCTCTTTTACTGTGTTGATTCCCTTTATGTATTTAAATGTTTCTATCATATCCCCCCTGTCTCGTCTTTCCTCCAAGCTATACATGTTAAGAAGGGACAGCTTGTCCTGATGAGTGTGACATGTTTGCCCCATGTTCCATTCAGTGGGCATGTGACTCAAACTTGAGTGAAAGCTGCTTTTAAACATACATAAACTGCACAGTGGGTTCAAATATTGTTATAATGCCCCATATAATTATAAATTAGAGCAACAAATGGTCTAAACATTTTTTTCTGTTATAAATTGCTTCCTCTTCATAGAAAGTAACAATTTGCAAACCCATTACAAAGGTTAATTAGTAGATTCAAAATAAGGAACTTTATATCCCCATCGCGTTAGCAATGTAATGTAATAATTCTTCTTCTTTTAATACGCTGTACTATTTCCCTAATATGGGCGTCAGCTTTATACTCTTCCAGACGTAATTGGATCTGACAATTAGGTGTTAAATGAGAGGAAATGATCAAGTGTGAACTGAAATGATTCAGAAAAGCACTTTACTGAACCACCATTAACCTTTTAATGGATACACTTGGCACGTTGACAAAATGAGAACAATTCATTATTATGACTGACACTCAATAGGATTGAATATTTCCTATTGATAAGACCAATGACGTTTAAGTCTTTTATCCCAAACCGAAACTTTAACAGAATCCTAGACAGTGCTATAATTAATAATTAATATTTAAATACTGTGCTACAAGTCGTGCCTTGAACATAGATTCGTTAATATGAATTAACATAGTTCAAATTAATTACAGTTATGAAAACATTCTTCACTCAACTTGCTTCAAGTTAACTTAAAAGAAAAAATAATTAGGCGGCTATAAATTAATTAACATCAATTAATTTAAAATATATTTTCAGTTAAGGCATTCCTGCTAATATTTTTTCCAAATGTTAACAAGAGGTGGCTAGTGCTAGTTTATACCTCCCAATATATCTGTAAATGACAAACAAATAAATAAAAAGTTAAAATCACGTTTACAGAAATGCGTTTTTAGGTATCCCTGAATATTAATCTAGAAAATGTTTAATGCAAATTTTTTTTGTGTAGAAGAAGTAAAAAATTGAAGCAATGGGTGATATAGGAAAAGCATTCTTGTCCTCCATCCCTAAAAACAAGTTGTCACCAAACACGGTTGTGAATGATAAGATTAAATGATGAAAACAAAACATAAAGCTTTATCGTTGTATGCTACAAATAATTGATAAGAAATTTAAATATGTGGTTTGTTACATGGATACAATCACTGTGGAGAGGATACACTCAAGAAAGTCACATCACTAAGCAATTATTACATATATAATATTTCTCCATAAAACTTTTACAATTGAGCGAAACATTCACACCAAACAAGCTTTTCACCATTACAGAGTTTTAGTGAAATGATTCAGAATGACAAAATTGGGGGGGCGTGGCCGGACCGTGCATGAGAGCAGACGTGTAGTCTCAGAGCTCCGTGCCCTCGGCCTATACTAACAGCTAACAAAGCCTGCGAAAGAGCCCTCAATGGTCCGAACAAAGAGGCACCTGCTCCTGGGTACCCCTCACACCGGTTCCCCGAGGAACAGTAGAGGTACCTTAGACGATTTCGTGTCCACCCCGTCGGACTCTCGCTCCGCCGGGCCTACTGCAAAGATGGCGTCGGCTTCCCCTGATGCAGAAAGCGCGGGAGCCCCCTCCGAAGACGGAGACCAGACAGATGCGCTGACACTGATCCGGCAAGAACTCTCCCGGATCTCGTCCAGCATGCTCACTAAAGCAGACTCTACCGGGATGCTGAAAGAGTTCCGCGCAGCTATGCGAGAAGAGATCGCCTCCATGCGCACCGAGCTGACGGCAGTGGAAGTGAGGGTGGAGGCCCTTGAGACAGAAGCGGAGGCGAGCCGGTCCCAACACAGGTCTGCTGAGGTTGCCGCCACAAGACAGGGTAACCTCTTACTTACACTGAGACGGCAGGTTGAGGACTTAGAGAACCGGAGCCGCCGTCAGAACATCCGCATCCGCGGCCTACCTGAACCGGACTCAACCCCGCTGTCTAAGAAGGTACAGGCCCTGTTTAGGCAGATCCTAGGCCGCAACTGCCCAGAGACTATCCAATTCGACCGGATCCACAGAGCCCTGGGCCCCCCGAGGCAAGATGGGAAACCCAGGGATGTGCTATGCTGCCTACACGCCTATAGCCTGAAGGACGCACTAATGGCGGCCACCCGGGGCTCAGACACCATATTGTTCCAGGGCGCAAACGTGGCGCTGTTCCAGGACCTCTCCGGCCTGACCTTAGACGCTAGGAGAGCACTTCGGCCCATAACGGCTATACTACGGGAGAAAAATGTGCCCTACCGCTGGGGCTTCCCGTTCAGCCTGCAGATTCGGCAGGGCAATACCTGGCTGCACATCCGATGGCCGGACGATGTGGCCCCCACACTGCGTGCTCTACACATCCCCTTCGTACGCACCCGTAACTGGCTTCTGGAGACACCACTGGCACCCAACCGAAGGCGAGATACGGGCAGCCCACCGCCGGACACGCGGAGAGTGAGAGACTCCCCTGCTCGGATGCTTGGAGGCCCGGCGGGATCTGAGGAGTGACCTCCTACTAGAGCCCAGAAGAGGACTACTACTGAGGTACCTGGGGTGGGCATCGCGGTTGACCATAGTGGGCAATAGTCAGTAGGTTGGGAGGTGGGAATGAACCTCGAACACTGGCCTAAGGTGACTCTGCTGCTGCCCCCCCCCCCCGTGCTGAGCTGCATCACCATGAACTTGGGACGCTATCCAGTAACGCTATCCCCCCCCCCCCCCCCATTGATACCTTTGGGTTAGCGTATTTATCAAGCGTCAGCCCCTCCCTGGGATTTGGGTGGGGGACTGGTTTCCAGACAACACCACCCGGATGGGACTCGGGTGAACTGGCTAAACGACCTAACTTGGATGTTGCTTTTGGGGTGGCTTGGGTGGGGGAAGTGAATGGGAGTAAGAGGTAGCAATGGGATCAGTAACATAAGGTGTGCTTCGAAGCCCGGGGGGTTGGGGTATGAGGATTGATCAGTTAGCCGTGAGTTAGGCCCCCTGCCCTGTAAAGTGTCAACCGAACCCAGATTAGTACCTAGACCTTAGTCCTAGTTTTGCTCAAATCAGACCGGCCGAGGGCCGGACGTTGTAGTTTACGACACACTAATTTTTTCTTCACACTGTACCACATTTACACTGAATGTACTGAGTATACCTGTACGGTTTCTGTGTACGACCCCGAGGACAGACTGCGGGTTACAGACGGGAGGACCGCGGGCGACTGAGTTACTTAAAGGGATTGGGGACTCAGGCCTGTCGGACGCCTTCCACACAGTCAAGTCCATTCACTTTTGATAGCGGTTAATCCGCTATTTCCTGACCTCCCTTCCTACCTCGCTGACCCCCCCCCTTCTTCCCCCCCCCCCTGACAGTTTCCCTACCCTTCCCCCCCCCCCTCCCCTGACTGCATTCCTCCCTCCCCACTCTCTGAACCTACCCCCCCCCCTTGTCGGCTATGGCGGGGAGCCCGGGTGGGGGTTTCGGCCCGGCCCCCCTGCGCCTCTGGACCAACAATGTGAGGGGCCTGAACACCCCGGAAAGGAGGTCTCATTTGCTCCGGTCCCTGTGGACGGCTCGGGCCTCTATAGCGTTCCTCCAGGAGACCCACTTTAAGGGTGCTGCTCCCCCCCCCCTGGGGGACTCGAGGTTCCCAACTGGGTATTTCGCAAACCACCAGTCAGCGAAGAGAGCAGGTGTGGCAATTCTTTTCGCCCAACACATCCCGTTTTGCTGCCTGGATACGAAAATAGACCCGAACGGGCGCTACTTATTTCTAAAGGGAACAATTGCCGATAAGAAATATACGCTGGCTACGATTTACGCCCCGAACTCGGGACAACACCGATTTCTCTCAAAGACCCTCCAACTCCTAGACCAGTTCCGAGATGGACTACTCATTGTAGCTGGGGACACAAATGTCCCATTAGACCCACGTCTCGACACCTCTAGAGGTTGCAGCTCGCACTCCGGTCTTTGTATCCGGACGGTCGGGAAGGCCCTGCGAGATTCGGGCTTGGCTGACGCCTGGAGAGTGCTCCATCCTGAAGACAAAGACTACTCGTTTTACTCACAGGTCCACCACGGTCACAGCCGCCTGGACTATATCCTGATTGCTCAGGAATACCTGCACCTCCTTCTGACCTGCGACATCCAGACGACAATTTGGTCAGACCATGCCCCGGTCCTAGCCACGCTGCGCTCACCCTTGTTTAAACCAAGTGACAGACAATGGAGACTGAATGAACAGGTGCTTGGGGATTCAGTTGTGTGCACAGACACGAGAGAAGTCATTCGGCGCTACTTCCTAGAGAACCCGGCTACGGACACCTCTCCACAAGTTCGATGGGAAGCTCACAAATGTGTCCTCCGCGGCCACTTTATTAAGACCTGCACAAGACGCAAACGGGAGCAAAATCACGCACTGAAGGACCTACACAAACATACAGCGCAGCTGGAAATAGTACACAGAGCCGAACCGACTGAAGACAATCTCCGCCCCCTGCTAGAGGCGAGGAGGAACCTACGTTCCCTCTTGTCCCGGAACCTGACGCACACACTCCGCAAATCCCGGAGATTCTTCTATGAGAACTCAAACAAATGCGGTCGCCTGTTGGCCCGCATGCTCCGCAAGAAACGGAGGCAGTCCCGCATTACTCTCCTGCAAAAGGCTAATTCGCCCCCCGAACGGAGGCCACAAGCCATCATGAAAGAATTTGGAGAGTTCTATGCGAAACTGTACAACCTACCGAAGGAGGTAGGAGCGGAGGCAAAACTACGGAGACGTGCCGACATTCGAGAATACCTGGAACAACATCTCACCCAGAAACTCACGCAGACCCAAGCCGAGGACCTGGACGCCCCCATCACCCTAGAGGAGCTCAAAGGAGCCCTTAAGGCGGTGAAAGCAAACAAGGCCCCGGGCCCTGACGGCTTCCCGGTGGGATATCTGCGGACATTTGAAGAGCTGCTCATGCCCGAACTACTGACAAGCCTTAATTCGTTGCTGGATGGTGGGAGGTTCCCGGAGGACACTTTGATGGCCACAGTAGCGGTGGTCCCCAAAGAGGGTAAGGACCCCACGTCCTGCGCCAGCTATCGTCCTATCTCCCTCCTTAATGCGGACCTTAAGCTTTTCACGAAGATCCTGGCCCGCCGTGTGGGGGAGGTGGCACCAGATCTGGTGCACCCGGACCAAACAGGTTTCATCCCAGGACGCGAGGCGAAAGATAATACGACCAGAGCCCTCAATATCATCCATTCCACTAAAACCACCTCCCGAGGGGGCCTCCTGCTCTCCACCGACGCCGAGAAGGCTTTTGACAGAGTCGACTGGCAATTCATGGAAGAAACCCTCCAGGCTATGGGTTTCGGCCCCAACATCCGATCATGGATAGCAGTCCTATATACGTCACCGAAGGCCCGCCTGAGGATTAACGGAGCTCTATCCCCTGCTTTCCCCATCAGCAATGGCACGCGGCAGGGGTGCCCCCTGTCCCCCCTCCTGTTTGCCCTCACGCTAGAGCCCTTTCTGGCGGCGGTCAGACAGGATGGGGGTATTACGGGAATAAAAGTAGCCAAATCGGAACACAAAGTGGCCGCTTATGCGGATGACTTGCTCTTCTTTATCGGCAATCCGATAGTCACGCTTCCCAACCTGCTACGGTCCTTTCAAACGTATGGAGCACTCTCCAACCTGCGCCTGAATACAGAGAAATCCGAGGCTCTGCCCTTGGAGCTCCCCCCCGGCCTAACAACCCATCTGAGAGCTAACTTCCCATTTCGTTGGTGCACGCATTAAATACCTCGGCATCTGGCTGATGAGTGATCTAGCAAAGATGTACACAGAAAACTTCCTTCCCCTCCTACGGACACTGGCCGCGGACATGAAAAGATGGGGGGGATCCTGTATATCATGGTTCGGGAGGATAAACGCGGTGAAGATGAACCTCCTACCGCGCCTCCTGTACTTATTTCAGACGATCCCCATCAAAATCCCCAAAACCTTCTTCAACGAGATGTCCACGGCCATCAACCGCTTCGTCTGGGCCTCGGGAGTAGCCAGACTCCGATACACGCACCTGATTAGACCAAAACGCCAGGGTGGGGTGGCACTTCCCTCGATTCAAATATACTACCAGGCAGCTCACCTCCTCAGGGTGATAGAATGGCACGTGCCGGACACTGATAAACAATGGGTTAGTCTAGAGCGAGCTGCTTCCAAGGAGCGCTTGCCCTGGATTACCTGGTTGCCAAAACCCGCACAGACTAAAGAAATCCGGTCTCACCCACTCATTGGAGCTACCCTACAGATCTGGGCGACTCTACGGTACAAGCTCGACCTCACCACCAACCCTAATCCGCTGACCCCAGTGATCTATAATCCAGAGATTGCCGGCGGTTTGGCCCCCGGGGACATCATCGGCTTGGGTAACCCGAACACCCCATGTCTTGGCGACTGGTGTGCAGACACACGTCTGAAACCTTTCGAGACACTAACCTCCTCAACACCTCCAACGGGGCTAGCCCGTTTCCGATACCAACAGATCCGACACTACCACAGCTCCCTCCAGGGAAAGCAACTACTATTCAGGAAAAAGACGGGCTTTGAGACCCTCTGTACGGAGGGACGAGATCTTCCACGGGGTATCTCCACGCTGTACTCCATGATATTGCAGGCTACCAGGCTCCCCCCTGCGAGATACCAATCTAAATGGGAACAAGTCACGGGGACTACCCTCTCTGAAATGGAATGGGAGAAAATACACGTCCTCGCCCATCAGGGTACGACCAGTGCGAAACTTCAAGAAACCAATTACAAGCTCATGACGAACTGGTATCGGACCCCCCATAGGCTTTTCCAGATGGGGTTGCTGCCATCGGCTAGGTGCTGGAGATGTGGAGCGGACGATGGCACGGACCTACACATCTGGTGGTCTTGCCCGCCCATCGAGGCATACTGGCGACAAGTACACGAGAAGCTACGCGAGATCCTTGACTCCGACATACCACTGCAACCCCTACCGATGCTACTCCACCACTCCACGATGCCCCTTGGAGCCTACAAGAGATCTCTTACGCGACACTTCCTAAACGCAGCCAAGAGCCTCATTCCCGCCCGCTGGAAATCCACAACAACCCCCACCATAGCTAAATTGGATGGAAGCAGTAGAAGAGATATACAGTATGGAGAGCCTCACAGCTGACCTACAGGGGACGGCGGAAAAGTGCGCCCGGCTTTGGGCCCCCTGGATCGAATACATGGCTCGTGTACCGGCGGGTTCCCGGAGACTTGGGGCCGAATAGACGGGAGTGTGGGTGGACTCGGGTTGTTGGGCTATGGGCCGGGGTGTCGCTGGCGGACCCTCCCCCTGGTTTCCTCCCTGCTGCTGCCGACCCTCTCTCCCCCCCCCCCTGTAATCCCTCCCCACCTGCCCTATACTACCTTGCCCAAGCAACAGTCCCCCCACTGTATGGCCCTCTGACCTAGCTATGGTTACGGATGTAACATACTGTATATAGACGACGAATCTACCCGCCTTCACTTGAGTTGTATGGATCGAGGTGCCTACCCACACCACCGGGCACCTAATTGATGTTGACAAGTCCTGACAAGGGACCCTTGACCACTCAGACTTACCCCCGACCTGTATCTCTCTCCCTCCCCCCCCCCTTCCCCCCCCCATAGGGGGACAGACAGAGACCGACTAGGGACAATATAGTTGCGCAGTTGCGCCTGTTCAGGGCATCTCCAATTAGGGTTTCAGTAGGGTGGCAGTTCCAACATTGATCTAAGCGATTAGTCAACCAAGCTAACATACACCTGGGCTTAAGTTTGAAATTATCTAATAAAGCTGAGTTGGGTAGCATATAAGACCTATCAGGCAATCTCTGTGTTATAAGCACGACCCCCTAAGCTGAAAAAGGTCCTATGTACCCCACCTGACTCTGAGCGACTAAGCTGAGCCTCCCCTTTACAAGACGGGGCTGAAAATCCCTGGTTGGGTCTCCTGTTCCCTCAATGTAGTGGAGAACACCCAACCCGCTTTGTTCACCTATTTCGATGTACTACCCCCTCTATGTATGTTTACTCATTTTCCCGTATAACTGCTTATATGTTTGTAATGTTATAATGTCTTGATAAAATCTAAATAAACACTCAGATTGTCAGAATGACAAAATTGTGCCTAAAATCGATGATTTGAAAAGATTCTCCATCAAAATAGAGCCACAGCGAAAATATTTTAGTCTGCATTATGCCATTCGGATTTATTTAGCTCAAAATTAGTGTTTAGTGAATAAGTCTGAAAGAACTAAAATCAACTCGTACGTAGGTTCTTGCAATACTGCGTTTTTAACAATAGTTCAGGAGATTGCACACTTACAAATACAATAGATGCCAATGATACATTATGTTGTAATGGCTAATATGCTGCTGTAGGTGGCAGTGCAGAGAGTAGCAAAAATAGAAAAGAACCGAATAGAATTAGTCAAGGTACATTTCACAGGTGCTAGCTTTCTATATAGCCATGCAACCTATATTTCAAACATTTTTATACTAATAATGTTTAAACATAATTATTTATGAATCGCTGTCTCCAAAATGTACTTACGGTAGTTGATTTTATCTGTTTTGCCCTACAGCTCATTCTCCACCAGGGCCACCATCAGGGGGTGACAACCATGATGGTTGTCACGGGCCTGGCAGTCCTGGGGGGCCCAGACTACACTGGGTTTGCTCTGGTTGTCCGGACCCCCGGCCCTTCAATGTGCATATATAGATAGCAACTGAACCACCATGGAATCCCTGGCTACAAGTAAAAGGCAGCGGGGGCACATTTATTTTTTAATTAATAAAATTATACATAAAAAAAAAAAAAAAAATTAATAAACATTAAAAGAAAAAAAATACCCTCACTGCATTTGTCAAACATAGAGACATCCTAAACACACACACACATACAATCCACCACACAAACTGCATTCACATCCAGTACACAAACTGCATTCACTACACAAACACACACACACTGCATTCAACATACACACAGCATCCACTACACAAACACACAAACTGCATTCACTACACAAACACACACACTGCATTCACTAAACAAACACACACACTGCATTCACTAAACAAACATACACACAGCATCCAATACACAAACGCACAAATTGCATTCACTACATACAAAAATTAATCTAATACACAAACACACACTCTGCATTCACTACACAGACACACACTGCATTCACTACACAAACACACACTGCATTCAACATACACACAGCATCCAATACACAAACGCACAAATTGCATTCACTACATACACAATTCATCTAATACACAAACACACACTCTGCATTCACTACACAAACACGCACTCTGCATTCACTATACACACACACACTCTGCATTCACTATACACACACTACATCTGCTACACAAACACAAAAGCCTGCAGGGACAGACTATAGACACCAGAACCACTACATTAAGCTGTGTGTGTGCCTGCTAGTGAGTGAGCTTGTGTGTGTGTGTGCCTGCTAGTGAGTGAGCTTGTGTGTGTGTGCCTGCTTGTGTGTGTGCCTGCTAGTGAGTGTGCTTGTGTCATTGGCTATAGCTCTACTAAACGGTGCATACCGCTCATGAATTCTGTCAGATTGTTTTGGAACAGTTTAATAGCCTGAGGCTCTCCACTGCATATATAACCAGATCCCTCTAAAGTGAGGTTTTATAAGCATATCAACATTTCTGTTCCATTGTAGGTGTAGCATTTTGCCAATGACTCGTTGGCAGGAAAAAGTAAAGGGTGGCCACAGAATATCTAGACCATGTTTATTACAAACTTTTCTGTAGGGAGCATGTGTGTGTCAGTGAGCTTTTCTGTATGGAGCATGTGTGTGTGTCAGTGAACTTGTCTGTAGTGAGCATTTGTGTGATAGTGAGCTTGTCTGCAGTGATCTTGTGTGTGTGTTGTGAACTTGTCTGTAGGTAGCATGTGTGTATAAGTGAACATTTCTGTAGTGAATGTGTATGACCGTGAGCTTGTCTGTAGAAAACCTGTGCGTTTCAAAGTTTGTCTGTATTACGTTTGTGTGTGTGTGTATACCAATAAGCTTGTCTGTGTGTGTCAGTGAGATTGTCTGTCAGTGAGCCTATGTGTGTGCATCTGTGAACTTGTGTTTTTATGTCAATGAGCTTATGTATATCAGTGGGATTGTTTGTCTATGAGGCTATGTATCAATGAGCTTGTGTGTGTCAGTGAGATTATCTGTGTCTGCAAGTGAGTATGCTTACTGTATAATTAAACGTTTTACTCTGAAAGGACCAATATTTTATATTAGAAAAATAAATATATATTTATGTTATATGTATTAAGGCCTTTTGGCCTGTAATTGTGGGAGGGGCGTATGACACACCTCTTCCCTACTTAAGGGACACCCCTTACCTGGCTCCATATCGTTCGAGGTCAGCGCTGCATCATTTCCACTTCCGGGTCATCCAGACGCCATTTTACCTGATTACTCCATGAGGTTTTTTAAGCAGAGCTGTGTCAGGAATCCAGCCACAGGCTTTTCCGGCCTACCACCTTCTTTCTTCAATCCATCGCCGTGGATGGTGTCCAAGTGACTCACAAACTGTAAGTCAACCTACCCGTTATGCCAGGCATCAGTCCCACGGCACCATGCACGGGTCAGGTCCTCACTTTACGGCTGCATTTTGTCTAAGTCTGTTCTAAAACCATTGCATGTTCATGCATATCATTCGTTTAAACCCCCTACCGGTCTTTGGGTGTACTACAGGCTTCTTAGACATTATCGCATTTCATGTACAAACCAACGAACCACTGCATTTTCGCCTACACACTGACCCCTACCGGTCATTCGGTGTACTACAGGCTTCTCAGACATTATTGCATTTCATGTACAAACCATCAAACCACTGCATTTTCACCTACACACTGACCCCTACCGGTCATTCAGTGTACTACAGGCTTCTGAGACATTATTGCATTTCATGTAAAAACCAACCTTGCTTCATTTAAACGATTGTCATTTCAGTTTGTGTTTTCAATTCGGCACTTATTCATAGTATATTCTATGCACGATTGCTGTTCGCATTAAAATGCATACGGTTAAGCTATTCATGCTAACTTCTGTTTCCCTTCATACTAAGATTCGGTTATTCTGCTATGTATTCACATAGATCTTTTTCGTGAGTTACATTTCATCATTTCATGTATTTACATTTGGTTAAAAAGTTGCTTGGTTAAATAGACAGACCATTTTCATGCTATTTTTAAGGTATCACTTATTACATCAAGGGTATGAAACCAGCTAACATTTCTGTATAGACATTGGACTCCCACGTTTACTGGAGTTTTTTTTTTTTATATAATTATCCATTTCATTACAATTAAATCAGCCTACGTTACAGGCCTCATTTCTTTGTTGTTAACCATGACACAAGGATTTAATTCCTTTTCATGCATACTCGGGTTGAATCACACGTACTGATCCAACCAATCATACGTTTCCTGCACAGTAATCGGTTAAACTTTCAAATACTTATTTTACACGATCTTAGGTTGTCTATTTTGTTTCAGTTTGCTTATTATATATATATATATATATATATATATATATATATATATATGGTTTTAATAATAATAGTTATTTTATTTTACAATGCAGATATTACATGTATATTACTGTTATGGTTAGCCTACATTACGGCTCCTTTTTCTGTCATGCTCGTACGACATACCACGAGTTCAAGGACACGGTCCTATTTTCAAAGAGTATAATGGAGATATGATGTTATTACAACCATGTACATTACGATTACATGGCACTAACTATTCAGGCCATTTCTTATCATGCTCATACGATATACCACGAGTATATAAGAACACGGTCCTACCTTCCACAGAGGGTTTCGGGTTGAATCACACGCATTGGTTCAACCACTCATACGTCACGTTACAACATTTTCTGCATAGATTGTCATTTCACATAATTTCACATGGCATTTACAAACTCAGGCCTTTTCTTGACACACTCAGACGACGTAACACGAGTATTCAAGAACACGGCATATACGTCTCACAAGACTTTCGGTTTTTGAATCACACGTTCTGGTTCATACATTCATACGTCACTTTACAGCAACATTTATGATTCTGCATATTGTCACTTCACATTAAAAAGTCCCTTGCATTCCCAGATCAGTTTAGTGACATGCATATCATCTGATCACCTTCCATATATACACATTACACGGCCAATCCCCTGCTGCCAGGTATCGGACTCAGCGTAACGCTTGTCACCAAGCATGGGCAGTCATGTCACTATCATACTCATAGATTTTACACCTCCCACACATACTGCTAGAAGCCCTAATCCCAGCCTATACAGATTACACAGGTCTCACAGGATCCATTCTCACTCTATCCCTTTTTAGGTTTATCCAGGTTTTCATACCTGTCGAATCTCAAAACTTCATACATACTACCAGGTACGTAAGCCTGCTCACGTTGTAGTTCACATACGTTTCATTCTTCTAGGCCATAGAGTACTGGCAAGTTAGGGGTATAGGCCCAAATAGGTACCTCCCTTCTTGGCATTTCTGCCTATCGTTTAGTGGTCCGCGAGGCCAACACCCCGCCTCAACGTTTCGGAGGCAAACGCCATCGGGCCACACGTGAGTTAGCCGCCTCGCAATATTATAGAGAGGGCCTCACCTGTCACTCCCTCCCCCTGTTTTTTTTTACTATCACCGAGAGGCCTACGATTCCTGCCACTACGACGGGTGGCCTCAATAACCCCTCGCGCCAACTCATAGACAGAGCCTCTCATAGCCACTTGGCAACTAGCAGGGCCTCACCTGTCACAAAACAAGATTAATTTTTCGCCTTTCAGGCCTAGTTAGCCTGCCAGTATCACCCCTGGGGAATCGGTCACTACACCCCTTACCATGGCTGGGTCGGGCGCTGCGACCCCTCCAGCACTGGTTGAGTTGCAATCACTTTCTCCAGCCATCTGTTTCAGGGCACATACTAAATCTGTGTCCAAATAAAATGTATCCCAAAACTATACTTAACATCAATAAACATTTCTGTACTTACGACATTACTGCCACATCATCCATCTAGACATTTGGTGGAATTCATTATCTCGGGTCTATCAGAAGGATTCACACAGGCCTCATACACATGCCTTCCGGAATCCTGGAATGTCCTAATTTACAATCCGCACAACAAACCCTACAGCGGTGGAGACACTCATAGCCAGGAAGTGGCAGAGGACTTCCTATGGGGGCCCTTCCAGTCCCCTCCATTCACCACATAGCGGACAAACCCCATCGGTATTGTCACGGGGAAATCTTCTCACAAACAGAGACTTATCATTGATCTATCAACACCTCACACCTCTGCCACTCCTAGTCTGAACTCCCTCATACCCTCTGAGGAATTTTCACTGCAATATTCCACCATAGATCACGCCATTACGGCTATCATGCAGGCAGGGGCCGGAGCATGGCTCAGTAAGACTGATATCACAATGCTTTCAAGTTACTGCCTATCCACCCTACACTGTGTCACCTGCATGGTATCAAGTGGGCAGGGAACTACTATTTTGCTCACGTTTAACATTTAGGTTCCAAAGTAGTCCGGCCATTTTCGACGTATTCGCCGAAACCCTATGCTGGTTTTATTAAATATAGCCAGATGCCCTACAGTTATACATTATCTGGAGGATTTCTTACTGGTCGAGGAGAATATTCCCCTCCCAGTAGCCTAAAAGAAACCATCAGTCTATTCGAACAGGTGGGTGTCCCAGTCTCCTCCACCAAGACTGAAGGACCAGATACCTTCATCACATTCCTGGGTATCATACTAGACTCAGCCACCATGCAAGCTAGCCTGCCACGCCCAAGGTAGAAAACATTCTGATCAACATAATCTCTACATACAACTCGGTACTTGCAACCGCAAGAATTACAGTCTCTGCTTGGGTCACTGAATTTTGCCATTCGCATCATACCTCAAGGCCGGGCTTTCATCTCACAACTCCTTTACATGTTTCCCACTTTTAGACATGATGGACACAGGTCACCCCTGGATACCCAAGCCACGGCAGGCGTAATTATGTGGAGAAAATTTTTAACCACCTTGAATGGTAAAAGCATGTTCCTTCCAAAATTGTCTGACTCCTCACCTACCATTTGGTCAGACGCGGCGTCTACCACAGGTTTTGCAGCAATTTTTCAGGAACGAATGGCTTTGGGGCAGCTGGCCTTCAGAAGTTTCAGGACCTGGAGGGTTTTTCCACTACCTCAGCTCTGTTTGAGATATATCCCATCGTGATGGTTGCCGTGGCATGGGTGCATTTATGGGCAGGTTCGTCTGTACGTTGCTACTCAGACAACCAAGTAACTTGTCACATTATAAACAAGGCCGATCCAAATCACTGACTATTATGAGATTCTTGAGGAAACTCACTTGGCTGGCTGCATGTCATAATTTTCTCTTGTTTTGTATTCATGTTCCAGGTGTATGTAACACTGCTGCTGACAATTTGTCTCGCTTTAATTTCCAGGCTTTTCGTCAAATACTCCCGTCAGCCGCACTCACAGCCACGAACACCCCACTATTCCACCATCTAGTGATGGACTAGATGCTAGTATGCAACATAGCAGAACATTGTCCCAATTAGCACTGTCTACTAATACCCGGGAAACTTACGATAGCGCTTTCATTTGATTTAAAGATTCCTTTCTGAACACAACATCTTACAACCTTTCATCGTGACATCCTGGTTGGGCTTTGCTTCTTTTTGCCACCTCAAACTCAAACTATCATACAACACAATCAAACCATATCTGACAGGCATCCAACATCACATGCTAACTTTACAACCAGACAAATCAAGTATCCTCCTACCAATTAAGAACATCCTTAGGGGTATTCAGAGATCCGAACCCCCACGTACGGCCCAGAGGCTACCCATAGATTTCCATATTTTTAAAGACTTATACAATTTACTAGATTTAAACCCTTTGCCAACAACACAAACCTCATCGTTAAAACCGCCATATACGTAGCCTTGTTTATGGTTTCTTGAGACCAAGATAATTTACTGCCATCAGCACAACACAGTCCACTCACATCCTACTTCATTCACACTTAACAAAACACATGGACTATTATATCTTGACTCTGCCTCACTCCAAAACCAGTCAACATGCACTTTCAGTAGAGGTTAAGTACTATCCTACTCACAACAGGTGGAGCCCCGTCAAACTACTGGACTCATATACCCAGCATAACAACGAACCACCATCTCAATCACTTTCAGTCTACAAGGTTCGGTACTCACTACCACCACCTTTATGACACACGTCAGGTCTTTACTTACACAGCTGGGCCTCAAATCAGCTAACTATTCGGGCCACTCCTTCCGCATAGGAGCGGCCTCCACAGCATCCAGTGCAAACATTCCAGTTCATGTTATCAAGTCACTAGGGCGCTGGAAATCATCGGCTTACTCTAGATACATATCTAACCCGGTACAAGAAGTAAGAAATGCCTTTCAACACATGTCTGGTTAAAGTATGTATATTGCTGGTATGTAATAAATTTGATTTTCTACTTTTGCCCTCTTTATTTACAGGCCTACCTCATCGTCGGTTCCGGCACACCACAACCGACTTGCTCTTTTAATACCATCCTACACTTATCAGTGTTTGTATCTTCTGTACTATCATGAGCCCTTAACACAAGTATTAAGGCCTTTTGGCCTGTAATTGTGGGAGGGGCGTATGACACACCTCTTCCCTACTTAAGGGACACCCCTTACCTGGCTCCATATCGTTCGAGGTCAGCGCTGCATCACCCTCCCACCCACTCCTCATTATTAACTCCTTTTCTCTTTACATTTCTTCTTGGTGGGCCCTCTTTATTTACAGGCCTACCTCATCGTCGGTTCCGGCACACCACAACCGACTTGCTCTTTTAATACCATCCTACACTTATCAGTGTTTGTATCTTCTGTACTATCATGAGCCCTTAACACAAATATGTTTATATATATAGAAAATGGTAAAGATGATAGCACTCTCAGGACTCCAATATAATATTTAACTTTTAATGATTCACAAAATAAAAGATCGACGTTTCAGTCTGCTATACACAGACTTTCATCAGTCCTGATGAAAGTCTGTGTATAGCAGACTGAAACGTCGATCTTTTATTTTGTGAATCATTAAAAGTTAAA
Source organism: Pelobates fuscus (assembly GCF_036172605.1). NCBI lineage: Eukaryota > Metazoa > Chordata > Amphibia > Anura > Pelobatidae > Pelobates > Pelobates fuscus. The sequence goes on from NC_086321.1 coordinate 66,020,640, forward strand.
TATTATATTGGAGTCCTGAGAGTGCTATCATCTTTACCATTTTCTACATTTTCGCTTGACAAGCACCAGGCAAGTAACAGTTGTTTCATGGAGTGCAAGATTTTTTTCTATTGTTTATATATATATATATATATATATATATATATATATATATTTGCAGTCGGGGAAATATTGCCGTGATGGTAAGATAACATATAGTTCATAAACAATAAACATAGTTAACACCAGTCGCTTGTGGTGTGCTGGAACCGACGATGCAGTAGGCCTGTAATAAAGAGGGCCCACCTTAGACGGTGATGTGAATAGAAGGAGTGGTGGCAGGGGTGACTCACCAGACCAACAACGGTAAAGTAGGAGAGGATTGGCAGTCCGTTTAAAGGGAATCCAAGCCCCTCCCAAAACTACAGGCCCAGCCTTAAATATATATATATATGTGTGTGTGTGTTTATATATAACTTAATCATCTAGGGTGGCAATACATAACCTTACATATTACATGTGACAATATATGGCGCAACGACTTATGGGGCTGGCATAGATGTTTTTCCAGGGCTGCTTTGTATCCCCAGTACGGCCTTGCCTGTTTCCTATTATTCCATAATCCCTCTCTGCACAATATTTTTTCAACATACATCAGTTTTAACCAGTGTTCTATATTCTGCTCTTCTTGTTACTGTCTCTTCCTCCCCCCCACAAATTACTACTGCTTCTATCATCTAACCCCAGCTCACACTTTATATGTTGCCCCATCAACCCTACCTTCACTGTTTCTATTAATTGCAGCACAATTTTTTTTTTTTTTTGCTCTCTTCCCACCCCCAAATTTCAGTAAGTATTTGACCTTTTTATTACCACAAACATAAAATTATATTATATGGGGGCTTTGATGGTGGGTCCGGGATAACCCCATAGCTATGGAAGTTGAGCTTAGTCTAAACCATGGTTCGTTAACCTGGTCATAGAAACATAGAAACATAGAATGTGACGGCAGATAAGAACCATTCGGCCCATCTAGTCTGCCCAGTTTTCTAAATACTTTCATTAGTCCCTGGCATTATCTTATAGTTAGGATAGCCTTATGCCTATCCCACGCATGCTTTAACTCCTTTACTGTGTTAACCTCTACCACTTCAGCTGGAAGGCTTCCATGCATCCACTACCCTCTCAGTAAAGTAATACTTCCTGATATTATTTTTAAACCTTTGTCCCTCTAATTTAAGACTATGTCCTTTGTTGTGGTAGTTTTTCTTCTTTTAAATATAGTCTCCTCTTTTACTGTGTTGATTCCCTTTATGTATTTAAATGTTTCTATCATATCCCCCCTGTCTCGTCTTTCCACCAAGCTATACATGTTAAGATCCTTTAACCTTTCCTGGTAAGTTTTATCCTGCAATCCATGAACCAGTTTAGTAGCCCTTCTTTGAACTCTCTCTAAGGTATTAATATCCTTCTGAAGATATGGTCTCCAGTACTGTGTACAGTACTCCAAGTGAGGTCTCACCAGTGTTCTGTACAATGGCATGAGCACTTCCCTCTTTCTACTGCTAATACCTCTCCCTATACAACCAAGCATTCTGCTAGCATTTCCTGCTGCTCTATTACATTGTCTGCCTACCTTTAAGTCCTCAGAAATAATCACCCCTAAATCCCTTTCCTCAGATGTTGAGGTTAGGACTCTATCAAATATTCTGTACTCTGCCCTTGGGTTTTTACGTCCAAGATGCATTATCTTGCACTTATCCACATTAAATGTCAGTTGCCACAACTCTGACCATTTTTCTAGTTTACCTAAATCATTTGCCATTTGGCTTATCCCTCCTGGAACATCAACCCTGTTACATATCTTAGTATCATCCGCAAAAAGACACACCTTACCATCAAGACCTTCTGCAATATCACTAATAAAAATATTAAAGAGAATGGGTCCAAGTACAGATCCCTGAGGTACCCCACTGGTGACAAGCCCAAGCTTCGAATATACTCCATTGACTACAACCCTCTGTTGCCTGTCACTCAGCCACTGCCTTACCCATCTGAGGCGTTCGCTAAATTAGCCAATTAGGACATGGGACCCTAGGGGTTTTATGGCAGGGGATGAAGTGACAAGCTTTACACACCTGGAGTTGGGTACTTTATGCTATTCATCTCTGCAGATCCTCTCAAGCTCTTTCAGGTTGGATAAGAAATGTTGTTGGACAGCCAAATCTCTCTAGAGATGTCAGATTGAGTTAAGGTGAATCTAGATATCTCGAGTCCTTCAAGTTTACTGCATCTAGAGAGGCAAAGGCTATCTGTGAATCAAACCTTTAGAACAGAAGAGTAGTGGACTATCCTGGTATACCGAATAGCGATTGTTACAAAAATAATAACATAAATAGGAAAAAATATTAGGATTGACAGATAAAGGAACAAGAAGAATTATATGTAAAGTACATAGATTTACAAATAGTAGGATAATGATAGCATTAATTATTCACATTGGAGGCAACTCTATTATTATACAACAGAGAACTATGAAGGGGTTTGCTTGATTTTTAAACTGATAGAACCATGTGAGATGGCACATTCCAGCAGATAAAATAATTCCTTTTACCTACTGCATTCAAGCCTGGAACTTGTATTTAATGTCTGATGTGAAACCATACATTTACAGTAATGGCTCCAGTATCCTTTTTCACAATAATTACTCAAAAGTGAATCTTTACATTGAATAACATAGAAGGTTCTTGGAGAGAAGCTTCAAAGACATTAAGGGCGGATTGAATGACGGAAAGCAGTTAAAATACAATGTTACAGACTGTAAAAAAAATTACCGTCTAGGTTTTTGGAAGAGTTTTCTTCCTATCATCAGACAAAGAACGCAAGCCTTTTGTATTATATTTACAGCATATGAGCAAATACTAAAGAAATGGAAATGCTGCTTTAAAACGGAATCGGAACAGCGGTAAATGCCATGTAGACATCTAAAATACAAGGTAAAAACCATGATAACAGTTTCTACTAATCTGCCAACCAGCAATAGCAAACTCTGGCACTTCAACTGCTAATGGATATCCATGTTATTCATTTAGGTGTGAATTTAAAGTAAATTTCAAATTTTAGGCCACATTTTTCCAAGTTTTCCAATTTGGCTACTTTGACCTAAAATTTTAAATATCTTAGAACTCACACTTTAGTGAATAATGTTGTGAAACTTCCTGGATGCTCACCACCAGTAACATTAGGTGGATTAGAATAGTGGACATTGTAGTTCAACAGCCTGAGTTCCAGGCATTGCCATTTCTAGTGCTCCCTGTTTTAGTTACACATAATTCAGGGTTGGTGCAGAATTTAGATTGTTTGGCACCAAGCAAAGTAATAGGGTTAAGAGGGGATTATTAATTACAAAGTAGGTGTGTACAGATCCTTTTCCAAAAATACCTGCACTACTATTAGCACTAGTGCCACCACTAGTTCGGCTACTGTAATTTCCACTGCTGTCATAGTTCCTGCTTTTTCATACTAGCTGGGTAGGTACATTGCAGTCCAAGAGGTTGCCACTTCAAAGCCACATAAGTATCTTATAGAGAACACAGGCCTAATAATCCCCTATCTTGTAACTGACTCTATTTATCAGTGACAGACCCTGTTTTGGGCCCAAATCCCGCTGTTTACTTGTTGAAATTGTTACTTGTAAGTCACTTAACATTTCTCAGAAGAATCCTAGCCATGGTCACATCCACACACTCACACTCCTAAAATTAATATATCTCTCTTTGTCAATTTGAAATATTGAGAGGTATGTAATCCCCACTATCACTACTGCCAGCAACACTACTACCCCCAGCAGTAGTGGCATCAGTATAAAAGGACCAAATCTGGAAGAGAAGTAGATATTTCCTTTGTGTCACGTAGTCAGAAAGAAGATGGAATTGAGCAAGTGTCCCCAATCTCTGCTTTTGGTGGTGTAGTAGTTTTACTCCCAGTCTGAGGAGATTGTGGAGGAAAGTCCACCACTTAGGTCTAGCAGCAGAACAAGCTCCTCCCCAATTTCATTTTAGCATTGTCAACCAAAAGTGTTTCTTTTGGGACAGAGATAGCCAACTAGGTGTGGCACAACTAAAATCACCAAGAAGACATAGAAGAAAGAGTTGAACTAGTGTGACCAGGACAACCATCCAACAACCAAAGTTGTATTTGATTTAATATTTTTGGATAAACTTTTCAAATTATTTATAGACTTAAATAAACATTTAAAATGGTTTAATATATTATATATCTTATATATTGTATATGTTTTTATATTTTATTATATTGCCAAAACATTTCTTTAAAAAACTGTATCCAAAATATTAAAAAAATTTAAAAAAAAATGTATCAAAAATATTAAATCAAGGCCATTATTTTACTAGACAACAGCCAACCAACTGCCAAAAACTAGAGGGGAAGAGGACCTGAATGACAGAGCACCCCATCTTACACCTTCTGCTGATGATGTGCGATACATTTCATATATCTTCCTGTATCTTGTCCCATTTAGATTTTAATTTTATCTAATTATGTTTTTATATTTTAAGTATTACTATACAATCAACTGACTGAGTGTGAGTGTACTTTCTCTATACTGTTGTTCTGTAGCAAATAGCATGCCACTGGCTGTAAGAACTATTAGGTATTGTAGGTGGGTGTAAGTAGTTAGATATTGAGTATGGTAGGTGGGTTTAGATAAGTAAATAAACATTAACAAATTGTCATGCAAGAACTTGGAAAAACATGTGCCAGGGGGATTATTTACTAAATAAATTGAATTAATGTGTGTAATAAAATCCAAAAGAGCAAAATAATAATTTGCTATAAATATTTTTCAATGTTTGTGTGCGTTGCTCAAAACTAGGGTATGATTTTATTGCATGGTGGCAATGGTAATGCATTGTCTTTGCTTTCAATTCTGCAATACATTTGATTTAATGCAAAAAGAACAAGAACTTAAAATTCAGATGAACTGAATCAGACAAACCAAATGTTTATGGTGTGCACTTCTTTAATTTGCATTGGGCTTTAAGCATATCAGACAGGAACTTATGTACAAATCAAATTAAATAAAACAAAAATGAATACACTTTGGCAAGAATATAAACACTGGTAAATATGGTGAAAAAGGGAACTGGGAAGATGACGGGGTAGGGAAAGTAACAACTAAAAATGGAGTACAAATTGTGAGGAAATTAGGAAAGTGGTGGGAGCAAAGCTTAGTAGGTTACAGGTACATATGTCAGTGCTGTACCTCTCCTTTTATGAAACAACACTTCCACATATATTTATTCTCTTTTGGGCGTATTTTTTTTTTCTTCAAAAATAATTTTGGAAACAGAAGGTATGTTCTAAAACTTTGAATATATTGCACATTTTAAATCAATGCATATTAATTGCCATGTCCTCCTCCCATTTTACTGCAAATTATGGCTTTCTTTGGGCATAGAGGGTCATCTGAGCTAGATATAACATAGTAATATTCTAACCACCGGATTTTGAATACTATCATAGTCACATAATGTGTTGAATTTTGGAATTGACACACAAAAATATACAAAGGTACGCACAGCAAGATCATTGTGACCGCTTGCATTCTTCCCATACAGTATAGTTTATATGTGACCCAAGTTCATGTGTTATGGCCTTTTCATTTTGAGAGTAAATTCCAATGTAGTAAAGTAAACCATATGGTTTCTAGGCAATTAGTCTCAAAGAGTTGTATGTTGCTATCATCTCTTTATTCATATGAAAATAATGCACTGATAATATGGGGCTGGAGAGCTTCTGACCCTAGCACTGTATGGCAGGGATCTTAAAGTCTGGTCCACCAGAATACTGATGGCCTTCAATTCTCAGAAATATGTGAAGGCAATTGATGACCAGAGAATCATGGAAGTTGTAGTTCAGTAACATCTTCAGAGTGTGAGATGCCTGACCTTGGGGCCTTCGAATGCCATGCTGCTTTTATCTTTAAAAGACACAAATTAAGTGGACAAAAAAAGAAAGGAACCCTACCATTACATGCGCTTTTAATTTTGCTCTATGCAGTGGCACATAGATGGTACTCTAACTACTGGCACGTATGCCCAATTAGGCTATGTTATATAGCCCAACTTATGACAGTGTCTGGTCCTTTTAACTGTAGAAATTGTTATTTTTAGCTCAAGAAACTTCAATGCCAAAACGATTATGGTTTGAGATTTTTAGGATTTCCTATGAAACACTTTGGCTCTGGCATCAGTTAATAAATAGCATTTTAGCATACACGTGTTGCTGCACTAGAAATAAAAAAAAAAAGTTGACTCCAACAAGTAATTTAAACAAGATTTATTAAATATTAGGTAAATATTTTTCCATGTTTTATATTTATTTCTATTATTTTTGTTGAATTTGATAAGGTGTATTTTTCTTTCAGACAGATGCATTATTTTGTTTTCAGCATTGATAAAAAAACAAAAACAAAAATAATTTCTTGTCTATAAAATTTAATTGTGAGAGGCACTGTTTTGCTTTTTTATTTGTCCCAGCTAAACTTAATGTTATTATTTAGTCCCGTTGGAGCCATCATTAACTAGCCTACAATAAACACTGCCACAATTTTGCAATGTTTTTTTTTTAGTTGCATCAAGTTTTGGAGTCAGTGACCATTCCCAGTTCATTAACTGACTGACCTCAGCATTAACACCCCCTCAGCCAGGGTTGTCTTGGAAACAAAGCTTCCTGTGCCTAATCCAAGATTATCTAGGTCTTTATCCTGCATGTGACCCTTAATTACTTGCTAAATTAGAATGGTTTTCTGAAAATCACAAGAGGAGGTTAACATGTTCTTCCAAAACTGGTCAAGCTAAGATGACACTGAATTTGCAGAGAATTGAAATTCCATGATCCCTAAAAGCGTCCTTTTGAGGAAGGAGACAGACCGAGCCACTAGTTGCTAAAGTGTCTTGCTAAGGAGTCTGTCACTTGCATTGTTTTGTCATTATCCATCTGCAGTATTATCTAATCTCATCTTAAAACATTGATTGTGGGGTTAATTATAACGTGTTCATTTAAGTTAATTGGCACAACAAATATCAACAAGTTAACTAAGGCTATAGTAATACATTGTACATAGCACTGCAAGAGAAGAGTATTCATTAAATAACACAAACCAACAAAAAGGGACATATAACATTTTATTATTGTGTTATTTAAATGGGAGAGCTCATATTTAGAATTAGAGTTTTCAGCACCCAGTAAATAAAAGTAACTATAGTAGTATACTGCTAGTGTTTTTAAATATTGCATTTTTAAAAAAATCATTTTATATTTTTGCTTTCTCTACTACAATATATTTAAGAAACCATCCATCTGTAGTTCTGTCTGTCTTGATATCTTGCAACAAAATTACATTTTTGGACCAAGTATATCTTCTAACAAGTGACTGCCAGGAACTGTGAAGGACCACAGCCGTATGTTATTTGTTCATTGCGCAGAAACTAAAAGTTTTATATTTATATAGTTTTCGTATATTTCATAGAAAAGTAAGTTATTATGCTACAATAACATTTACATATTTTTACAGAACGAAAAACATTTGTGCAAACATGGAATTTTTATATTTTCATTCAACATTGGTTTTCTGCAAAGTCGGATGCCATGCCAGTGACCCCAATCTCGTCACTTGTAGCACCCAAATAGGATGGACTGGCCCAGAAAGAGTGTAGGCCTGCCCAAAGGATAGGCAGGTCAACCTGACGTGAAGTCACCCAAGGCAGACTGGCAATCAAGCATGCTAGCCCACTAAGAACAGACCATACGGAGAGCGTTTATTCAGTTCAAGTTCCAGTTTCCCCATAAGGTTCCTGAAATAGGGAATGTCCCATCGAATTCAGGACAGTTGAGAGGCCTGTGTTTTAAAGAATGTAAGTAACTGTGATAATAAAATTACATAGACATAGTATTTATATATTTTTTATATAAAATCAAAAAGCAGTATTTAAATAGTATTTGTGTTTTTTTACAGAAAGTATAGAAGCTATGCTGAAATATAATGCAAGTGCTTTTACAGAAAATAAAGCATTTTTTTTTTTAATAGTGCGTGTTGTATAAAATATATGTTTATCTATCTACTTTTCTATCTTTAGGAACTAAAAGTTACACAACAAAAATTGTTGACACAATTACCCATGATTCTGACCTCATCTTGGCCAAACTCCCACAGTAAACTGTAATTGTTCTAAATCTCAATTCACTCCCCAGCAAGAACAGGAGGTAACACAATGTGCAGCTTGGTAGATAAGGCCCATATTTTTTTGATGAGCATATGAAAGACGTTTTAGGACCCCTGTACCTTTTTTTAGTGTACAACTCCCTTAACCCCTTAAGGACCAAACTTCTGGAATAAAAAGATCATGATATGTCACACATTTCATGTGTACTTAAGGGGTTAAAACTGCAGTACACTAACCGCAATATATATTATACATAAACCAAACCCTTCACCAACCAAACACCAGTGTCTCCAACTCGGGATTCTGGGGCCATTGCTCCCGGCCAAAGTCCCGTAAGCCAGATGACCTCACCTGAGATTTTGATTGGGATGGATCTCGTTACTAAGCATCAGTTGCTAGGCGATCCCCTGGGTATAAAGCAAGGATCCAGACTAAGGGAGGAGAAACAGTCTTATAAAATGCAATAAAGTAAGATAAGGCTGTGCATACAAAAGTGAATATATGCATATAAATAAAGAGAGATCCTCATACACTCACAGAGCACATAACTCAGAAGCCTCTACTTAATGTACATACACGTAAATGCAGCAAAAAGAAATGATATATTACAATTAATGCATATTATTATTATTATTATTATTTTACATTTTGTATTTTTGTTGTGCATAGAATTACAAACATGCTTGCAATGCCCCAACAGCCAGAGCAAGTATATCAATGATTATAGCATTTTGCACATTTTTAAGATAACATATTCAGGTTAGATATACATGTCCAAAGATACAAACTAAGCATTTAAAGATGAGGAATAAGTGGAAATGTTCAAGATTATAAAACGGTAGAGTGTTTCCATCCTACCAGATACATAATAAAAATAATAGTTTCGTCCAACTTGTGTTGTAAAATAGAATATCATTCTAATCTTAGAGAATAACACAGAACTATAATTCAGCACTTAAGTAAAATGATTACAGTCCAATGGCAGCTCAAAAACCAAATACAGAGTCTCTCTCTTCTAATAGAAAGCTTGGTAACAGGAGGTAGGTGCAGCGTCTAAATAGTCCTTATTAGGGTATATGTAATGTCAAGAAGAAAAAAACAGAGGAAAAAAAATAATGTAGTATACTAAAACTATAGTTGGTATGAATAAGATAAAAAATGTGCACTTCAATGCAGCTCCAACGTATGCGCCGGGGCGGAATGATCCCCGCCTAAGGATAAAGTGCAGAGTTGATTCTTCATATGGTCGTAGTTGTACGAGGTATCCTCATTAAAATAAAAAAATATATAGAAAATCGTATATGGTGTAGACATTGCACTATGGAGCATGGGTAGGTATGAATATAAAATGTGCACTCACATGTAATGGAGCCATAGGTATGGCTGCAAAAACAGTGTGTGAAGTGGTATGATTCCCACTCAAGGATATAGGTGTAGACAGTCTTTCTCTGTGGGTATATATATATATATATATATATATATATATATATATATAGAAACAAATATAACCACAACAGTGTACACCATAATATGGAGTATAAAACACAATAAAAAGATAAAACTCTACTCACATACTTAAGAACAAAATGTGTTTTGCTCAATCCCATACGCTTAGGTGCTATTATCACCACCAAGGATGTATTTTAAAGCAGTGCTTCCCAACCCAGTCCTCAAGGCACACCTACCAGTCCAGGATTTAAGGATTACCCAGTTTTGTCTAAGGTGTTTTTAGAAAAAAAAAGAAAAAACACCTTAGACAAAACTGGGTAATCCTTAAATCCTGGACTGGTAGGTGTGCCTTGAGGACTGGGTTGGGAAACACTATTCTAAAGATCCAGCAACAGCCAAAACAGGTCCAATAAAAAGTACTTTAATGTTAAAAAACAATAGCAAGGTTAAAAAAAAAAATAGATAAAACAGTATGAATAATACCCTTAACGCTTTTTACCTAAACATAGGCTTTCTCAAAACAAACATTTATACCTACCCCTGCTCCATAGCTCAATATACTACACCATATACAATTTTCTATATTTTTTTTATTTCTATGAGGATACCTCCAACAACTATGACCATACAAAGAATCAACTCTGCACTTTATCCATAGGCGGGGTCATTCCAACCAGGCGCATAAGTTGGAGCTGCATTGAAGCTCCATAAATGTGTGAGTGCACATTCTTTATCTTATTTATACCAACTACAGTTTTAATATACCAAAACATTGTTTTCCTCTGTTTTTTCTTCTTGTCATTACATATACCCTAATAAGGACTATTTAGATGCTGCAGCTACATACACACACACACATTTCACAGCACCTGTGACACTTTTTTCTCTGTGACACTCTTTTCACCATAAGGACACCCTGTGTGCCATGGAGAGCCAAAGGTTGGCAACCACTGGTCTAAGGGGCAATTACTTTTCTATGCAAACTATTAAACACAGCAGAACAAATGTGACAGTTGATAGCACTCATTAATCATATTAACTCTTAAAGGAGGATTTAGCCTTCAGTGACAGGCGGCACAGCTCGTATAATACATACAATACATCTAAAGAGGAATTAACAATCCTAATCAATAAAGAACATCTGACCCACCTCAAACACTAAGTGCATAAACTCTGAAGTAGGATAAATGAATCATAATTAACAGAAACAGAAGTGAATGACAGACAACTAATACATTGACTCAACTAAATGTCTTATTTAAGTGGGTATTATAAAAGCTGAGCACTGACACTATATCTAGATTTAAATTTTATATATATAAATGTTGCTGTAGAAACAGCGTGTTAATTTATACATAGCTGTTTAAAAGGCAGATGTACAGGTAAGGACCAATACCTATCTGTGTATAGCAGTCCAAGATACATAACATTTTCTCTGTGGTCAATGTCTTCCTGCTTAAACAAAAAAACAAACTTAAAAAAAAAAAGTACAAACATGCAATGGAAAATAAATTTAAACAGTCACTCCAGATGCCTAAACAATTTTAGCTTGCTGAAGAGCTTTATGTGTGAAAAGTATGTCCTATTTTTTTTTCATTTTGCAAAATGTGCAGAGTGTAATAGAAAATTGACACTTTATAAATTAACCTGGTTAAAAAACAGCAGGGCCGGTGCTTTCAAGCAGGCAACAGCAGGGCCGGTGCTTCCATTAGGCCACCTAGGCGGTGGCTTTGAGTGCCAGTTCCCTGGGGGCGCCTCTGGCAAACCTGTAGCTATAATTGTGTCTGGGTCAGTCAGGGTGACGGGACTACCCACACAGACCCAGTAAAGTATGGTAAAATTCAGGATGGCAGCCAGGCGCCAGTATCACTGCCATTACTCACACAGCGCTGCACTAACTTCTGACAGGCGCCTGACTGCACTTGAACCCATTGCGCATGGGCGCAGCATCAGTGCGCTCCCGCCCCCTACCGTGTATGTGGAGACATGACCGAGGAAGGAAGTAGGGCAGGGCAGCAGAGAGTATCCATCCTAGCAGGCCCTTCACCGGGTTCACTGTATTACTTACACAACAGGAAGTGGGGCTGAAACAGGGGGTAAGGATGCAAACTTAAATATTAAATTAAGGTAAGTGTGTGTTTCAGAGAATGTGTTTATCTGCATGTGTGTGTGTCAGTCTGCATATGTCAGTGTGTGTGTGTCAATCAGTCTGCATGGGTCTGTGTGTGTGTGTGTGTGTCAGTAAGTCTGCATGGGTCTGTGTGTGTATATGTGTGTGTCAGTCTGCATGGGTCTGTGTGTGTGTTTCAGTCAGTCTGCATGGGTCTGTTTTTGTGTGACAGTCTACGTGTGTGTGTGTGTCAGTCTGCATGGATCTGTGTATGTGTGTGTGTGTGTGTGTCAGTCTGCATGGGTTTATGTGTGTGTGTGTGTGTGTCAGTCTGCATGGGTTTATGTGTGTGTGTGTGTGTGTCTGTGTCTGTGTGTGTGTCAGTCTGCATAGGTCTGTGTGTGTGTGTTTCAGTCAGTTTGCATGGGTCTGTTTTTGCGTGACAGTCTACGTGTGTGTGTGTGTGTCAGTCTGTGTGTGCGTTAGTCTGCATGGACATATGTGTGTCAATCTGCATGGGTCTGTTTCTGTGTGCTTCAGTGTGTGTCTGCAGGAATCAGTGTGGGTGTCACAACACACAGGTCAGTGTGCGTCCGTCAGTGCGTGTGTGTCATTCCCCATGGTTCAGTGTGTGTCCGGTGTCCGTCTGCATGGGTCAGTGTGTATAAGTCAGTCTGCTTGGGTTAGTGTTTGTCTGCTTGGGTTAGTGTGTGTCAGTCTGCATGAGTCAGTGCATTTGTGTGTGCATGGGTCACTGATTGTGAGTTTGTGGACCACTGAATGTGAATGAATGCGTGTGTGTGTGTATGTATGTGTCAGTGATTGGATTTGTGCACAAAGGCCAGTTTTAATTAAAATTTAAAATAAATCAATACATTTAAAGGAACACTATAGTGTTAGGAATATAAACCTGTATTCCGACTACTATAGTGTTTTTATACAGTATCTCCTTCATCTCATTAAACTGGTTATTGTTACTGGATTCCCTTGGTGCCATTCTTTCATCCAGCGTTAAACAGTTTTGAATGATTTATGCTTTAATGTTAAACAAGCGTCCCCAGTCTCTGTATTATTTGGCTACTGAGAAAGAATTAACCTGAGCATCAGTGGACAGCTGTGACTGGCTGAAATTGTCAGCTGACTGTGTTTAGCCTATCAGAGCTCCCATTGCTGATATGAATGGGTATGACTACAAGGAAGTTTGTAATATCTGACTTAGCCATAACCCCAGTTGGGGCCCAGTTGTGCGTGGTCAAAAACCACTTATTTAGTGTTAAACTGCTCAAAATGGTTCAACACTAAGTGGAGGATCAGTGCCCTGGGACTAGAAACAAAGAGTTAATGGTTATAGTGACTACAGTACGTATAAACAATCTTGTTATAGACAACAAATTAGGCAGCAATATGCTATGTCAATCTGCAGTTGCTAAGGCCAGTAAGGTTTTGTCATGTATAAATAGGGGCATAAATTCTCAGGATGAAAATATAATTTTGCCTCTTTATTAATCGCTGGAAAGACCACACCTTGAATATGCTGTTGTCAGGATTACTAGTTGATCCAGCACGTAGAATTGTGTCACATAGATGACTAATAGGTAATGTATTACCGGGCCTTAGAATGTCCGGACTTAACGTACCAAAGAGCAATCAGGATACTTGCAGAGGTCAGGGGATACAGAAAGAGACACAATGATAAGGGAAAGCCAGAGGTCAGGGATACCAGAATACAGGGAAGTCAAAATCAAAGCCAAAGTAAAAAAACAGAAGAAGCTTGAATCAGGAACGCGCTCTCGGACAACCACTAAGGAAACCATGACAGGGCACTGAGCAGGATGAGAACTAAATACCCCTCCTCTGGATCTGACAGGCTGTAACCGGCCTTTGACCCCAAAGGCAGTTACCAGGTTCCCATTTGCATAATTGCTGCTCAGCACAAACCCTCCTGTGGATTTGATTGCTGCTCGGCACAACTTTTCCTGTCAGGACAGTAATGTTGCTCAGCACAACATTTCCTGTCAGATCAGTAAATGTCATTAATCACATTTTTGTATGCGGATGAATACGTGAAATTACCCCCCCCCCCCCCCACCTGAAGAACGCCCACCGGGCGGGCAGGACCAGGCTTTAGAGGAAACTTGGCGTGAAAATAGCGAATCTTGCGGCCAGCATGTATATCAGATGCCGGAACCCAAGAACGATCGGCTGGTCCATAACCTTTTCAATCCACCAAGTACTGTAAAGTGCCCCGAAAAAACCTGGAATCAATTATGGAAGAGACCTCATACTCTTCCTGTCCAGAAACTACTAAGGGAGGAGGGACACTTGAGACAGTATACTTATTGCTAATAAGAGGTTTGAGTAGCGACACATGAAAGGTATTTGGAATAGGTAATGAGGCCGGGAGGGCCAGAGAATATGACACAGGGTTAATCCTCCGAAGGATACAAAAGGGGCCCAGGAATCTGGGTGCAAACTTCATACTAGGAACTTTCAATTTGATGTTGCGCGATGATAACCATACCCTGTCACCCACTTGGTAAACGGGGTTGACACCACGCCGTTTATCCACATAGAACTTGAAGCGATCAGCCGCAGTTTTGAGAGCGGGATAAACTTTGGTCCAAGTATCACAGATAGAAGAAAGGCGATCATCCAAAGCAGGAATAGTTGTCTCGGAGAAAACAGCCAAGAGGACAGTAGGATGACGACCGTTATTAACCAAGAATGGGCTGTGACCAGAAGAGTCATGGGTAGCATTGTTCCTAGCAAACTCTGCTCAGGCTAGTAATTAGGATCAATTATCTTAAATGCTATTTACAAAACAACGCAGATATAACTCTAATGACTGGTTCGCCCTCTCAGCCGTGCCATTAGTTTGGGGATGGTAAGCTGAAGAAAAAGACAATTCAATGCCCAACTGTTTACTGAATACTCTCCAAAACCGAGACACAAACTGAGAGCCCCTATCAGACACAATATTGTGAGGAATGCCATGCAGTTGGACAATCTCATGTATAAAGATAAGAACCAGGTCTTGAGAGGATGGCAATTTTTTAAGTGGAATAAAATGAGCCATCTTGGGGAAACGGTCAAATAAAATTTCAAATAAAATGTGGAATAAAATTTCAAAGTGGAATAAAATGAGCCATCTTGGGGAAACTTGGAAGTTCAATGATGAAGTCCATTGACAAATGGGACCATGGAACACTAGGTACAGGAAGTGGTTGCAACAAACCACAAAGAAGCTTATAAGGGACCTTAGAAACAGTACAAACTGAACAGGCCTTCACATCGTTTTTAAGGGAATCCCACCAAAATGATCTTGTGATCGAAGATATGGATTTATTGATACCTGGGTGTCCAGCAGTCACATTGTCGTGGAACACCCTCAGCACATTCTTTCTTTCATCTAATGGAACAAGCAATTTGTCCAGTGATTTATTGCATGGTACCTGAGACTAAGCCTCCATTATAGCACCAAGCAAGGGAGAAGACAGTGAAAGAACAGTAGAAGCGATGATACAGTCAGGAGGCACGATAGGGGATGTCTTGTGTTCCTGTAAAGACTCAGTATAAAACTGTAGTGTCTAGACAAGGCATCAGCCTTCACAATTTTGGGACCAGGTCTGTAAGTTATAAGGAAATTAAAGCGAGACAGAAACAAAGACCATCTAGCCTGTGTAGAAGATAGACGTTTAGCATCCCCTATATAAGCCAAATTCTTATGGTCCGTAATGATCAAAAAGGGATCCTTGGAACCTTTCAAAAGATGTCGCCACTTTTTAAGCGCTGGGACAATGGCCAACAATTCTCTGTTGCCAATATCATAATTGCGCTCAGCGAGAGACAACTTTCTGGAAAGGTAACCACAAGGATGCAAAGGGGTGTCCTGACTCTCCCTTTGAGAAAGAACCGGGACAAGTACTCCTCATATGTCCTTTTTTACCACAGTATATGCATAGACCCTCTCTTCTCCTATGTTGTCTTTCTACCTCGGACAGTCTAGTGACCCCCAACTGCATAGGTTCGGGTTCGGACTGTATAGAGAGGTCAGGAACAACCAGTCTGGAGAAAAGAGGTGCTAATGGCAAAGCCATACATCTGGTTTTATTTCTGGTTCTGAGTCTATTATCAATTAGCATAATAAACGTAGTAAACTCATTGAGTTTTTTGGGTAGTTCTTTGGCAGCAATCTCATCCAACATAGTCTCAGATAATCCTTCTTAAATGCTGAGATTAATCCGCTGTCAGTCCAGTCTATCTCTGAAGCCAAGGTGTGAAATTCTATGGCATACTCCGAGATAGACCGGTTCTCTTGTCTAATATGCATTAGGGCAGTGGAGGCGTCATCCTCCCTGCCTAATGGTTCAAAAGTAAGTTTAAATTCCGCAAGGAATTCCTGGTAATTGTGTGCAATGCTCCTACTACTCTCCCATAATGGATTGGCCCAAACTAAAACTTTACCTTTAAGTTGGTTCATCACGTAACCAATTTTAGCTCTGTCAGGGGGAAACGATCCCGGTGAGGCCTAAAAATGATACTCAATTCGGTTAACGAACCCCCGGCATTCTTGAATATTACCATCAAAATGCAAGGGAGGAGATAGGGATATAGTAGGTACCTTATGTACTACAGGAGGTACATTAGGCGGGGGTGACACAGTTGGGGAAGCCACAGGTTGCAGACGCACTGTTCGAGTAAGGAGATGACTAATAGTATTACCGGGCCTTAGAATGGCCAGACTTAACGTACCAAAGAGTAGTCAGGATACCCCTCTTCTGGATCTGATAGGCTGTAATCGGCCTTTGACCCCAAAGGCAGTTACCAGGTTTCTATTTGCATAATTGCTGCTCAGCACAAACCCTCCTGTGGATTTGATTGCTGCTCGGCACAACTTTTCCTGTCAGGACAGTAATGTTGCTCAACACAACTTTTCCTGTCAGAACAGTAAATGTCAATCTGCTCATCAGTAGTGATGTCCCGAACTGTTTGCTGGAGAATAGTTCCTGGCGAACATCGCTTGTTTGCGTTCGCCACGGATGGCGAACACATGGCTGTTCGGTCCGCCCCCTATTCGTCATCATTGAGTAAACTTTGACCCTGCCTGTACCTCACAGTCAGCAGACACATTCCAGCCAATCAGCAGCAGACCCTCCCTCCCAGACCCTCCCACCTCCTGCACAGCATCCATTTTACATTCATTGTGAAGCTGCATTCTTAGTGAGAGTAGGGACAGTGTAGCTGCTGCTGATTTGATAGGGAAATTGATAGCTAGGCTATAGTGATGTCGCGAACATAAAATTTTCCGTTGGCGAACGGCGAACGCGAACTTCCGCAAATGTTCGCGAACGGGCGAACCGCCATAGACTTCCACAGGGACTCTTTCTGGCCACAATAGTGATGGAAACGTTGTTTCAAGGGGACTAACACCTGGACTGTGGCATGCCGGAGGGGGATCCATGGCAAAACTCCCATGGAAAATGACATAGTTGATGCAGAGTCTGGTTTTAATCCATAAAGGGCATAAATCACCTAACATTCCTAAATTGTTTGGAATAACGTGCTTTAAAACATCAGGTATGATTTTGTATCGATCAGGTAGTGTAAGGGTTACGCCCGCTTCACAGAGACAGATCAAACTCCCCGTTTAACGCACCGCAAACAACCGCAAACAGTCCATTTGCACACAAGGTTGGATACCAAGCTAGCCATGTCCCGTTCCTTGTCCTCACTGATGTCATTAAAGGTCTCTTCCTCCACCCAGCCACGTACAACACCAAGGGTCTCCGAAAGGTGACAACAAGCCCCCTGTATTTTTCTTTTAAATGTACACTACTGTTACACCAGATATGAGTTGCACTGGTGTGACACTGTGCCCTGAAACGCACACGTGTGAAGGAAACTGCTATTATTTTACAGTCAAATTTCTAGTTTTTTTGTTTTTTTTTAATGTACACTACTGTTACACCAGATATGAGTTGCACTGGTGTGACACTGTGCCCTGGCAGGCCCTGAAACGCACACGTGTGAAGGAAACTGACTGCTATTATATTACAGTCCACATTTTTTTTTTTTAAATGCAAGCTTTTGTGACACCAGATATGAGTGGTGGCACTGGGACCACCTTAAAAATATTGAATATCGCTAAAAATCATGATCACTATATACTTTCTCTACAAACCTCTAAAACAAACCAAACTACTCATCCATCTGCTATACCACTTTATCCCACCTAGAACTAGTGCCCTGTTAAAATACTTGACTCTTACTTACCCACACTCAGTCATGCCACACACATTTCACCACTACTCTCACTGAATCCCTCTGACTAAGGCTAAATTCATCTTCTACATCAGAACACTACTCCTAAGATTGGGTTGTATCCATGTCTCGGGTCTTTCATTTAGAATAGGGGCAGCTTCGGTATCCTTCAACACTGACACTCCAGTGCATATTATTAAAAGAT
Source organism: Pelobates fuscus (assembly GCF_036172605.1). Taxonomy (NCBI): domain Eukaryota; kingdom Metazoa; phylum Chordata; class Amphibia; order Anura; family Pelobatidae; genus Pelobates; species Pelobates fuscus. Next base: position 66,038,890 of record NC_086321.1, read on the forward strand.
TGGGCAGATGGAAATCCTCAGTCTACAACCGATATATTCCTCATCCCGAGAAAGAAATGAGGAAAGCTTTTAAAAGTTTGGCTTTGTAAATTTGATGCAATAAGTGTGTTTTTCTTTAATTCCTTTTCACCCTCTTTGCATGAACCCGATTTACATATATTACTAATATGTTTCTGAACATATATATTATATTATTCACTCACTCACTCACTCACTCACTCTCTGGGCCGGCCTAAGACATCATGCTGCCTAGGTCCAACGATAAATGACTATGGGGGATAATGTATAATAAACACAGGTTACTGGCTATGGGAGGATAATGTATAATAAACCCAGGTTACTGGCTATGGGAGGATAATGTATAATAAACACAGGTTACTGGCTATGGGGGAGAAAATGTATAATAAGCACAGGTTACTGGCTATGGGGGGGATAATGCATAATAAACCATAGGCGTGCGCAGCCTATTGCATTAGGGTGTGCACCCTAAAGCACAAACACACGCCGCATGTATATGTGTGTGTATATATATATATATATATATATACACACACACACACACACACACACACACACACACACTGCTGTGTGTGTGTGTGCGCAAGTGCTGTTAGTGTGATGTGTGTGTGAGGGTGCTGTTAGTGTAATGTGTGGGTGAGGGTGTTTGTGTGTGTGTGTTTGTGAGGGTGCTGTTTGTGTGAGTGTCGTGTATTTGTGAGGGTGCGGTTTGTGTGTGTGTGTTTGTGAGGGTGCGGTTTGTGTGTGTGTGTGTGTTTGTGAGGGTGCGGTTTGTGTGTGTGTGTGTTTGTGAGGGTGTTTGGAGTAATTGTGGAGGTGGGGGCAGATTAGTAAATATCTCCCCTCCCTTCTGACCTTATGTAGGGAGGGGGGATCCTTGCTGCCATGTGCCATCCCTGGTGGTCCAGTGGAGAGCAAACTCTAGCCTGCGGGGCTAGAGTTAACTCTCGCAAGATCTGAGCGTTGCTGCGGCAACGCTCAGTTATCGCGAGAGGAACCTAGCGGAGCTGCTGTCTAGAGCTCCCTGGGTCCTCTCCTGCCTCCCTCCATGCTGCTGTGGGCCGGTGAGGTAGATCTTTGATCTCCCTGCCGGCCCATGGAGGCTTAGAGCAGAGCCGGCACTCAGATAGCACCGGCTCTGTGTGAGCCCACAGGGGAGATCGGGAGGGTACAAGTCCTGTGGAATAATGTGTGGGAACTCTCCCAAGATTCCCACCCCCCCAAAACAATAATATACACTTGTGTGGGTGTGTGTATATATATATACACACACACACGAGTGTATATTATTTTTTTGGGGGGGTGGGAATCTACACACACACACACATATATACACATACATATATACATACATGCGTACACACACACGCACACTCACAGACACATTCACAGACACACACACACATTCACAGACACACATACACTGACACATACACACACACATTCACAGACACACATACACTGACACATACACACACATATTCACAGACACACATACAGACACACATACACTGACACATACACACACACATTCACAGACACACATACACTGACACATACACACACACATTCACAGACACACATACACTGACACATACACACACACATTCACAGACACACATTCACAGACACACACACACATTCACAGACACACACACATTCACAGACACACACACACACACACATTCACAGACACACACTCACAAATTATTTTTTTTAATAAAAAAGTGTCCACCCAGCCTCCTTACCTGGAGAGCTGGTGTGGACTTGTCCCTGGGGTGCAGTGGGGCGGTTGCCGGTCTCCATATCAGCCGCGGCGAGGGAGCTGTGTGCTCTCTGCTCCCTTTCGCCGCGCGGGCTGTCTGCAGATGCCGGGAGCCGAAATATGACGTCATATTCCGGCTCCCGGCATCTGCAGACAGCCCGCGCGGCGAGAGGGAGCAGAGAGCACACAGCTCCCTTGCCCGGCTGATATGGAGAGAGGGGGGATCCATCACCTCTTGTCCCCCCATGACAGGGGAACACGGGGAGGAAGGGGGCATTTGGGGCGCTGAGTGCCTGCAGGAACAGCATTCCTGCTAAAAGAAAAGTGCAGGAACGCTGTTCCTGCAGGACTCAATCCATAGTGCGTGCCGCGGGGATTAGGGTATGCCCAGGCACACCCGGCACACCCCGTGCGCACGCCTATGTAATAAACACAGGTTACTGACTATGGGAGGATAATGTATAATAAACACAGGTTAGTGGCTATGGGGAGGATAATGTATAATAAACACAGGTTACTGGCTATGGGGGGATAATGTATAATAAACACAGGTTACTGGTTGTGGGGGGATAATGTATAATAATCGTGCTTGTGCACTTAGTTCCCACTTCACCGGGAGTCGATGGGGCCTGAGTCTATTGATTTTGAGTAGATTAGTTAGTTTTGGGCCCGGAGCTCTGCTCCGAGCTGCTTTAACTTGCATTAGGACGCCATCCCACCGCTGCCACCAATGTAACAGATCACCTGGTACCCCGACTGGGTACCTCCTTTGAAGGACGCTTCCTGAGGTCTCCAAGCACTGCAGCAGACACCATAACCACCATAGACTCCTCCAGAGAGCAAGGCAGGAACAAGCTTAGTAGTGATTTAGCAAGGGAGTATGACAAGCATAGCAATCCCTTGTAGCAGATTCCCCCAATAAGAGACGGCACTCCAAACTGAGGGTGAAGTAGAACTGAGGTTTTTAATGACACACAGGTTACTGGTTGTGGGGGATAATGTATAATAAACACAGGTTACTGGCTATGGGGGAGATAATGTATAATAAACACAGGTTACTGGCTATGGGAGGATAATGTATAATAAACACAGGTTACTGGCTATGGAGGATAATGTATAATAAACACAAAAAAAAATAATTAATGCAGCTTCAGAATTAATCTAAATTGTATGCTGTCTAGGAGGTGGGAGGGTCTGGGAGGGAGGGTCTGCTGCTGATTGGCTGGAATGTGTCTGCTGACTGTGAGGTACAGGGTCAAAGTCTACTCAATGATGATGAATAGGGGCCGGACCGAACATCGCATATGTTCGCCGTCCGTGGCGAACGCGAACACGCGATGTTCGCCAGGAACTATTCGCCAGCGAACCGTTCGGGACATCACTAGTTCTCACCAATCACAGCTATCTTAAACTCATTCAAATGAATCAATAATTGATATGTTAACCCAAATAGCTAATAACCCTCAACAGTTAACAAAATGTTATAATACAATTCACAATAATTACGGGGTTACTGTTAATTGTCTAATCATATAGGAACTAGAAGTCAGTAAACAGATATACCTGTAACAAGATATGAGAGCCAGTGAAAAGATAAACAGGGTTATTCACTAACAGTGACAATTAAAGGGAATTTCAAATTTAAGACCAGAGTAGTTATTATTATTATTATTATTATTATTATTATTGCCTTTTATATAGTGCCAACAGATTCTATAGCGCTGTACAAAATTATGAGAGGGGGGATTTAACTACGAATAGGACAATTGAAAAAAAAAACCTTACAGGAACGATAGGTTAAAGAGGACTCTGCTCGAACAAGTTTACAGTCTATAGTTGCACTTAAAGTGTTATTTCAACCACCATGACCACTTGATTTGATTGGTCATGATGATAGGAGTCTGTATGTGCAGTGTTTCTGCTTGAAACACTGCACATACAGAGATACTTCCCCTTTTGTGTCTGGGGCTAGTTACACTCCTGGCACACGTGACTTAGGCAGCTTAAAACTCTGTTCCAGGCTGCCTAATATCAATTCTGTGCAAGATTTACGTCTGTTGTAAACCCGCACAGCGCTCTGGTGACAGATGTAATTAGATAGCTTTTCCCTTACAGGCAGCTCCTGCAAGGGGAAGCATTTGTCTCCCCTACCTCACTTTCTTTTTTACAGTTAAGCCCTCCTGCTTCCTTATGACCTGCAGTATTTTTTTTTTTTGTATTCTCACCCTCCATCTCCACTCCATCCCTCAGAGTGTGCACACGCTCTCTGAGCCGGTTAAACACTCCAATTATATGTTCAGCTGTCATGATGTCAGACAGAGGTGTGGAAGCTCCCCTGGTAGCTCTGACTGGCGCTGGATTTAGGCAAGTTATTGAAGGGGCGGATCTAAAGGATAATGCCCAGAACTTTTTTTTTTTTTTAAAGGTTTGGAGTAACCCTTTAAAGAATAGCTGATTAAGAGAATTATTCCAATTTGGTTATTTTGATCTTAAATTTGAAATTAATTTTTAATTCTCACTTTAGTGCATAATCCTGATCGATACAGATTGTAACTGTAACTCGATATACAAAACTGGGACAGTGCAAAAATGAAACAATTTAATTAAATGTTACCTACAGAAATTCCTGAGCATAGGGAGCTTTAGGAAGGAAGGCAGTTTAGGAATCACTTATATAATAAAAACAAAAAGGGAATTGGGGCACGCCAGGAACATGCATTTTGCAGGAATTATGCTGCTGTAGAGACCAAAATGTATCCATAATACAGATTAAGTTACTGCGCACACATAAAAATACAGTTTTAAATTTTGTATGGCTACTTAAAATAATCTATCTCAGCAAACAAATATGGGGATTCAGTTCCACCACTCAGCCAGATTGTGTTAAGCCCACCATTACTTCACAGTACCCCAATATCAGTGGATCCTACACTAATTCCAACGTTTAAGACAAAGTTAAATAGTGCTAAATAGGCTAAAGTGTATTTTAATAATTTGTTGTAAGAGCATTATTAATAAATATAATGCAAAACTAATGTGATGAAAAAAACACAATACAAAAAAAATGCAATGTCAAAATTAAACAATTAAAGTGATAGTGCTTTGATGTATATACTCACAATGCGTATATCTCTTCTATACCAAATGTAGGATTCACTTTTAGTCTGTAATGTCCCTTTAAAAGATAACTGTATATTCTTTGTTACCCCATCTATTTAATATGCTTCGTTTTAGTGCATTTTCTATATAATAAATGTAAATTCCAGGCTGGAGTTTCTCATAATAAATGTGTAAGCTCAATTCTGAAATCCTAGGATAGCCAAACATAGAAACATAGAATGTGACTGCAGATATGAACCATTCGGTCCATCTAATCTGCCCAATTTTCTAAATACTTTCATTAGTCCCTGGCCTTATCTTATAGTTAGAATAGCTTTATGCCTATCCCACGCATGCTTAAACTCCTTTATGTGTTAACCTCTACCACTTCAGCTGGAAGGCTATTCCATGCTTCCACTACCCTCTCAGTAAAGTAATACTTCCTGATATTAGTTTTAAACCTTTGTCCCTCTAATTTAAGACTATGTCCTCTTGTTGTGGTAGTTTTCTTCTTTTAAATATGGTCTCCTCCTTTACTCTGTTGATTCCCTTTATGTATTTAAATGTTTCTATCATAAAACTTGTACTTTTACTTCCAGACATAAAACTACAACTCCCATGAACGTCCACAATCCACAGCTTAGTGCTCAACTTGACGAGGATCATGGAAGTTGTAGTACAATAAATCTAATCCAAATCCACACACTACAAGTGCATGAAGTAAAACTGCAGCGCACTTCTCACAGCGACCCCTTCAGGCCGGAGGATCGAACAACAGGAAATCACTACAAATTGTTACTTGGTTTACAGCTAAGCAACGGGGTGGTGGGGGGATGATGTTTTGACACGCCCCCTTGTGGGGCAGCCAACCAATCGCCGAGCGCCCTGTTGGCTGTGCAGGTTCTCTCTCGGTCAGAGCGACGTCAGCGGCAGCCAAGATGGCGATGTCCATAGAGTGGAAGCACTTGTGTGCTGTGTTCATTTTGCCATTATGTAGCCTGGTGGCGGGTGATGGCCAGCAGAGTGTCCCGCACCGTAGGTTCGAGTATAAATACAGCTTTAAGGGACCCTACCTGGTGCAGAGTGACGGCACGGTCCCCTTCTGGACTCACACTGGCAGTAAGTAGCACTCAGTGCTGGCAGGGCTGCATTGGGCTGGACATGCCCTCAGGCTATACATAACATCCAGGAGTAAGTCATCATATGCCACAATGATAACTAACACGGCCACTGCAGGGGAGTCTGAACAACTACAACTCCCAGGGTGCACAGCCAGGCTTGAGGATGGCTGAGCATTATGTGTAATGTAGTTCAGAAACATCTAGGGGGGTGCCAAGAGTAGCCATCACTGCTGGAACCCCCCCTGTTCTTCTTGTAACATTGACTGGTATATCTGTATCTGTACATTCACACACTTACCACAAAGTTTAATTCACATTATGGGCTACTTCCAACATCATCTTGTCCTATACTATATTATATGTATGGATGTGTGTCTACATATTTATCTATATTTTCACACCCTATTTCGTAGTTAATGAGCCTTTTGATTCGTTAAAGAGTGCTTTAAGGTAAATACAGTATAAATGAGATTTATGAAAACTAGGATGATTCAGACAAGGGGAGGGGAGGGGAGGGGGGGGGGGGCTGAATTGATTGAAATCCCAAACTAACTAGACAGTTTCTCTCAGTATAGTGAAGTGTAAGTAAGCTTGTCGTTCTGCAATGCAGTACATCAAATTATGTAGTATAATCCAGTACCTTTTTATGTTTATTCAGATACTGGTAACATGTTTTAGCAAAGAGCCGTATAGTGAACAAATACCATTCTGGATTTCCATTTCATTTTGTGGTTACTTTGCTAGTACACTTGGCAAATATTGGTGCTTGAGTCAAACCTTTTTTTTTTATTTTTTTTGGTTATTTTACATGGGACTCTCTCGTGGTAGCTAGTGGAATCATATTAGCCCCTCTTCGTTTGGGCAAGAAACTTTGAAGTGGTCCTTTTACATCTATTTTTCAGATAGAGGACAAGAGTTGTCAGAATTCTGTTTAAAACACAGTGCAAACATGTAAAAGGGGAGGAGTCATCAATGGAATGTACCTGCAGGTTCTAACAGTTTCCATGGTAACTGCCCTGCCATATTCTTTTAGTTTAGAACAGAATACTTTGAAAAACTTCCTCACTGAAATTATAACTTAAATAACTACAGCTATAGCAAAACTGCAGGTTTTTTTGCCATTAAATGTAAGGTGGCAGAATTGATAGGGCATAAGTAAAGGCATCTGAATGCCAGTGCATATCATTAAACATGTACCAGATTTTGAGGATCTCTCTGGATCTTCAGTCATCTATATGGTAAAGATTAAGAGTACAAAATTGACGAGGCTTATGGCATGCCACGAAAGAGACAAGATTGGCAGCATTGGGGTAAAAGAGCTTGATGTGGGTGGATGGATGACTTCCTACCGCCTTTCAACTGTCACTATCCAGCAGAATATTACTTGGGAGTATATTTAGATTTTTCCAAGTACCCAGATTTCTTTTAAAAAAATCACCTTGTTACAACATGCTGGCTGCCAGACAGCCGGTCCTGTTACTTTCCGGTTGTTTAGCTCAGTGCAGCTAAACTCAAGATGCAGTAATTGCTCAGATCACCTTGCAAATACTTCTTCTCGTTGAGCCAAATTGGGAAGTTTGGATTTGTAAGAATGGGAGAGGTCTTGCAAAGGTTTCAGACAAGATCTGCATCTTGTGCAAGCTGTTTTTAGGTATACCCCAATGGGGAAGAAAATGCAGAATAAATGCATGTGTGTTTTCATTGGGGTTATATCTACTAAACAGTGGTTTTCTTTTCTTCAACTGGCAGTAAACCTTGTAATTTTGGAAGGGGTGGAGGTGGGACTTTTGTAAGGCAGGAATTTGTAATACATTTTTTTTTTTTGGTCCCAATAATAGTTGGATAATTTTTGCAGCATAACTACTTTTGGCTTCTAGTTGGTTATGGTTGAGCACCATGAGAAATGCAATAAACAAATATCTGGGGTGTCAAAATTAGTCAGTGGAAAAAAGCCATCAAACTCTGTCATCTCTTTCCTTTTGTCAATGTTTCAACAAATAGACTATTACTCTGTATAAATCAAAATGAAACTAATTCACTAGAATACCCTGCCAGGTATGATATAGCGTTATAGTACGCCATTCTTTCTAATTTATTTATTTTTTTAAATTGTTAGATAAAAAAAAATAAAAAAATCTTGTTTTTGTTTTTTCATATAGTCATCGTGTTGTTCTTCTATTGGCTGTAGAGTGTAGTGCAGTTTTGTTTGACTGTGGGATTTTATTGACCTCCAGCAGATTATATTGACACGTAGTCATTTAGTTACCTTTCCTGATAACTGATAAGACTACTGTTAGGCTGATGTGTCAGTTTTTAGTGCAGCTGTGGTCTGTAATATCGCTAATGCCTCTAACACATTTTTGCCATGTATTGTGAAAGTGAGAATGGAACGGTTATAACTTTGCTGTAAATTTTCTATGAACATACACAGATCAGTGCAGTCTTAAATTCTGTTCCCCCACCTCATACATTTTTTAAGATTTTTTAATTTATTTTTTATTAATACATTTTCAAGATATCACTTCCTGATGATAGCTTTTTATCCTTTTAGCATATTTAGTGTTTTTGTTCAGTTATCTCGGATTCAGTACCCACTCTATCAGATGCACCTGCTCTTTAAAGCAGAAGTAATGTGAGGGAATGAGGAACTGCAACTTACAAAGAAGTCACAGTTTCAGTTTAACACAAATAGTACAGTTAAAAGACCTTTCCAAGCACCATAACCACTACAGATCACTGAAGTGGTTATGGTACCAGGAGTGACACTGCCCTATTTGACAGTCAGTGGTCAAACCACTTTAACAACTTACCTGGGTCGTCCCACAGGGCGCCTGCAGCTGTCTGGCTGTCAAATGTGTGGGTTTAACCCCTTAAGGGCCAAACCTCTGGAATAATAAAAGGGAATCCTGACACGTCACACATGTCATGTGTCCTTAAGGGGTTAAACCAGATGCTTACTTTATAACCTCTGCCTGCAGACTCTTCCACACACAGCATGATGACCTGGTCTGCACCATGGCCCACAACTCCTGACATGCCGTACAAAATACGTTTTCATCCATATATTTGCAAGCAGTTAGGTTAGCACAACGCATAGGTGAATTGTTATACTCCCTAAAATTACCAAATTATGTTACACATAACCAGTGCACTGTTAATGAGTTCAAGTTATTTTCCAAATTTTGTTTGTGAACATTGCAGTAAGAGACTTGATAGGATTAGCAGTGGTATGCACAAATAAAGCAAGTACACAACAGTTAGGAAGTGTAACATATTGCATATAAAACTAATGCCATTTGTCATTTAAAACCAAACCTCTCTCTACGTTGCTTATGTCCAACTTTGAACAGCACAGTATATCTTCCTTTTAGTCATCCTGCTATGTGGCTCCTGCAATTTTAGTCATGTGAAACATCTTGTCATCATCCCAATCTCGGTCAATTATATGGCATTTTATGCTGGAGTATAATTAACTCAAGTAAGCAGTGAATCAATGCCAATACAAACAGCAGATATAGCACATAAACGTTTGGGGATGTTTATTTAAACATTGTGTTTTTAGTTGTGATGCTACATGTGATTTCATAAGGGTGATATCTTTCTCTGTAGAACACCTGATTTCTTTGCTTCTGAAATAGACTAACAAGGAACTCTTCTTTTTAATCAGAATCTTGTATTTGTGTAAATTTTGTGTACAACTCCAGTGTCTGTAAATCTTTCAGGATAATACCCACAACTTACATTTTCACTAAAATTCCAACCAGTTATCCTATCATAAAACAAAGTATAGACCATTTTGTCATATGTATTTTTCTAATGCTTGACAAAAGGTGGAGCTACCATTTGTAAAGCTTATTAAAAGGGGTAAAAGCTGTCCCTGTGGACGGTCTTCTTGCGCACGCACCAGTAGCTGAGTAAGACTTTGCTGAAGAAAATGGTGGTGCCCACGAATGGCAGGTTAAGGTAAGTAAAACTACCTTTCTCTGCTCCATGGCCACCAGAATACAAGCTGAGCAGTCACCATATGGGGTTTTTGCTAAATATGCAAAGATCCCAGAAGTTGAAAGAGCTGCTTTGAACTCTAAAATTTAGTGAATTAAAGCGAAATGGCAAAATTCAAGTTTATGGCTTAAGCTGCTACTATAGCTGTGATGGAGAATTTCTCCAGATCAGCTATTTTACACTGTTTTGCTATTCAGTTTTTATTTTCTAAAATCCAGTGCTTTGTCCCCATTACCTGGTTCTCACACAGGATTTTTCATTACATTTAGAATTTTATACAATTGATCACAAATGGTGAAATTGGGGCTAAAATAGCTGTAGTGGAAAAGCTGTTGTCTCTAACTCGGCTATAGTCATAGCGTGGCTATTTAAAAACGTTTAATTACTCAAACCTGTTTGACACTATAATGTTCTCTGTATTTAGATTTATGATCCTCCACCCCTCCCCCTCGCAATCTAATTTATTTTTTAAAGGGGGCATTACTCCTGCTTGAAGTGCTCTGGATGCCTGTAGTGTCTCTTTAACCCCTTAAGGACACATGTCATGATTCCCTGTTATTCCAGAAGTTTGGTCCTTAAGGGGGCCTGTTTTGCAATTCAGATTTTATTTGCTAATATTTGTGAATAACCCTGACAGTGTGGTGCTTCCATGATGCTAATGATAGAAATATCCAAGTATATCAGCTGTCAGTTCAGAAAGGAATGTCCAGCTGCTTATCATAGGAGCAGCATCACCATTACATCCCTTCATAGTGGTTATGGTGCTAGTAGGCTGCGGGTGCCATTACCTAGTTCTGGGTAAAAACATTTTTTTTACCAAAAAGGAGGTCCTAAGGCCCATCTTCTGCTTGCTTTATTGCTAATGTGGAAGTTTCTTTTGTGCTGATTTGAATATAGACACAAACTGAGATTTCACAACTAACGGACAATACTTCTCATACAAAAAGGTCATCTGTCTGGAGAGAGAGCATTCTCTACTTTGCCCATTTCATAGACAGACTGGGTGAGTTATTTGGTTATGTCCTGTAACAATCTATTTCTAACCAGATACTCTTGTATAATAAGGTAAACATTAGGAATATAAATCATGACACCTCTTCAACAATAGTACAGTTTCTTCTATCATGAATGTGACTGTAATGTTAATGAAACACAAGCATGTTCAAAGAAGACAGTATCCCATGGGTTGTTCACGCTCTAGCACTGAATGCTTTGAGGCAATAAGTATTGTAATGTTCACCAACTTTACAGTCTCAGAGCTAGCAGTGATTTGAATATTACTTGTAAAAATCTAAGTTGTGACTCATTCCAATAACAGGAATTTTAATTAGACCTAACCATCCTGTTCGGGCCTACTTGCAGACAGGCTGGGTTATACCTGCTTGAGAAAACGTTCTAAAAATAAGTGATAGGGTTCTGTACACACATGCCCCCTTCTTATATTCGTTTTAATGTATAGCATTTATTTTTATGTGTAGCTATAATTATTGAGAAATGTTGTTTTGCTCTAATTTTCTCGATTTAGATGCCATTCCTGGTGCTGATCAAATTAGGATAACACCGTCCTTAAAAAGCCAGAAAGGAGCCGTTTGGACAAAAACTGCACCAAGCTTTGAGAACTGGGAAGTGGAAGTAACATTCCGAGTGACAGGACGGGGTAGAATAGGAGCTGATGGATTGGTATACCATATCATACTTTTTTACTTGTTCTATCCCAGAGCAGCTGCTTTCCATTTTCCTGATTTGTGATCTCTGTATTGTTTTGCATACAGGCCATTTGGTACACGACAAACCAAGGGTTGGATGGAAATGTATATGGAGCTGCAGATTCCTGGAATGGCCTGGGTGTTTTCTTTGATTCCTTTGACAACGATGGAAAGGTTTGTTTGGTTTGCTCCTGCACTTTGATACTTATTTGTACCTTGGAACAACTCTGATTAAACTAGTTTGTTTGCGCTGCACTTGGTGTAGAAACTGTTGATACAATTTCAGTTTTCTGTGCATGTTTGTGCACTCACTAAATACATAGTCGTCGTGCTTTTAGTATCAGGCACGGGGCCTTTATTAGGATTAATTTATTTAACAATTCTTATATAAATCCCTTATCCACAGAGCTTTACAGAGAATAACAAATTATACCGTTATAGAAAATAACATTTTTTAAAAATGGTAATTGAGCAGCAATATTGTTGGATTAATTAACTAGTTTACTGAACGTGGCAAATCACTGTCTTTCCATATATTCTGCATCTTACATATTCGATTCTCACAGCTTATTTTGAGGACAAGGATAAGTTAAACTGTATGCTGTGAAGGCGCACTCAATTTATACATAATCTCTCATTTGGTGGTAGTTTGAAATAAAATACAATTAAACGGCTTTAGTGTGATATTTCTAATGTCCTTGCATTTCCAGCAGATCATACTACAGAACATCTCAATCACTCAAGGTTGTGTTATTATATTTCCTTATCATTGGCTTCTAATAGTGAATATTACATTCTTTGCAGGGACATGGGTAGGCATGTTTAAGGTGTACTGCCATGGTAATATATTATACTTCCAAATTATTGTCAAATGCTTTGAGAACAAAATAGATGTCAGATTTCATGCATAACATCTGATATTTGTCACATATTACTTGTCTGAATTTTTACTTAAATGTGATGTTAAAGTTCCATTGACATTGCTGTGAGTTATTTAATCATCCGTATCTACTCAATTATGCATCTATCTGTGTAGGCCTCACTCTTTTCAGAATTGGCTCAAGGGTAATTCCATGTCAAATAAACAAAATAGTTCTTTCTGCCACTCTTCGTAAAGAAAACCGAAATAGTTTAATTAAAAAAAACAAAAAACTCCTGTGATATAAGCAGGTTTTGTTGCAAGAATGGCATAAAAATGTATTCTCATGGCCTTTTTGATTGTCCATAACTGACTCCCTTTTATATCCCTTTATGGCAACCAAACAGCACTTAAATACCTAGGGATTAAAATCCCCCAAACATCTCTCTCCTTTACAAATAGGAACATCCTTCTCATAGTCATATCTTTAAAAAAAAAAAAAAAAGAGCCATTTCAAAAATTACCTCTCTCATACATACAAATAATCTATATAACTCGATTAGCTTCCTGAAGCTGCTATACCCCTTACAGGTACTTCATCCCTCCTTTCCAAAAAAAACCAATGCCTTCTGAACAATAAAATGAAGACATTTCTTTAGCAAGGGTCGAGGGCTATACTTAGTTTGACTAAACTTAATAATAAGACCAATGAGGGGACTTAACCCTTCCAAACGTTAAGGAATATAGCTTGGCCGCTGAACTCCAGCACGTACAAAGCAAATATTTTTAGATCTGCCCTTGGAGTCCTTTCTGGTGCTGTCTGACTTCCACCATAGGCCACATAACCTTGTTTCGGATGGTCCTCTCAAATACTCCAGAAGCTGTCCTTCTGAGGGCTTGGAGATGATCTTATTAACATAAGGTGTGAATACAGTTCTTTTGTGTACTTCAGCAGCCAAAAATGTCTCCCCCTTCAAAGAATTTGGAGCGTTTCCCAGGCCTTCCATTACCATGGTTTGCATACTTCTAGGTATGACATTATTTCCAAACATCAACACAACACTTGATGCCTGTTGACTGGGATAACCCCCTGTACACTCTTATGTACCTCTAATAAAGCTTTTAACTTCATCTTAAACAGAGTCTTATGGTACAAACCAGATTGGATCACGACCCAAACAAGCTTGGGGAAGTGGAAGTCACATTTTCCTGATATAAATCCAGAATACCTCCCTATTGCATACTACACCCAGAGTCAACTATTTCCCAGGGTCTCCAATTGAGTCATGTTCCTAAACAATGCACATTGCGCCTATTATTCCCCTCCCTGCCTCCATCTAATGGCTAGAAGGGATTCAGCAACTTGTTTCAAATGCACACATACATATGCAGACCTATATCACTGCCTGTGTGAGTGTACCCTGATAAAGTACTTTTGAAGGGAACTAAAACAGTACCTAGAAACTCATAGCATGCCCTCTTTCCCAGGTATTCCTATACCTCACAAATGATTCTTAAAGGGACTCCATGGTCACTAAAATAACTTAAGCTTAATGTAGCAGTTTTTGTATATAGATCATGCCCCTGCATGATTTAATTACATACAGGAGGCTCCTGCAGGCTCTGGCAAGCTGTTTACAGCGCTGGAGGTAAGAAATTACAATTTAAACAGAATTTTCAATAAAGGAAGTCTAAACATTAGGATTACTCTTTACAGGAAGTAAAGATGAGTAACGAGAGTAATGGTAATGAGAGAGGCTGTGTAAGTCACATGCAGGGATGTGTGTCTAGGGCTGCGTAAACAAAGTGGTCTAACTCCTAAATTGAGCAGTTTGACTGGAGGGGCATGATCTATACACCAGAACTGCTTCATTAAGTTAAATTTGTTTTGGTGACTACAGTGTCTCTTTAACTATAAAAGGGGCAGTGGGACATAAGACTATACTTCAGATATGGAACCAGCTGTGTGCACCACCTTTTGCACTTATTTTTAACCAAACACCCTTGTCTATTGAAAATTGATTGGCTGAGCAATTTAACTAATAAAGAAACCCTAAGCAAAACATTCTTCCAGACATTGAACTCTTACATCCTTACTCTGGGCAGTTCTTTCCAGTATAGAATCAAGGCAACCCTGGAGTAAACGTTGCAGAGGTGATCACGGGTTGTGACCCTTTACAAAATATATAGAAGTCGCAGCCATTGAGCAATGTGGCATATTTGTATGGCGGCAAGGAAAGAGTTAAATTGCCTTGTCATGGATACACAGAATCCAAGCAAGTTTTATAATATTGGCTGTTGGGCAGTTAGGAAGCTGGGGAGAAGTGATGACTGCTGTTGCTGGGCCTGGAGCTGGCCTGGGATTAGGTGAAGGTCACGTGTGAAAAGTACAGGAAGCTGGAAAAAGAGAAAAAAAAAATGCAGCCGTGCGAGTGCAATCCTGTCCACGGTTACTGAGGCAGCAGGAGCCCCAAGATTGAGACATGCCCATCACACGAGGTTATCCCAAACCCCACGATTAAAACATGCCTATTACACAAGAGGTCATGGCTCCTCCAAACTTTTCTAGTCACAATGCAAATGCTTTTCTTCCTCGAGGGGAGCAAGGGGATGGAACGCGTAGTTGGCTGGATCGAGATGTGATTTATTGTTATATGATTAGAATTCCTTTTTGAAATTGTTCAACATTCGGAATATAAAAAAAAATCACAAACATTGCGCACCAGGATCTTTCCTAACTTTTCATACTGATAAATATCTGACATTTAAAAAAAAAAAAGCACATTTCCAAGGGTTACAAAAGTTATACTTGGAGTATATTGTAGGTTGACTGAACATTTATTATTTTTAAGCAATGCTGAGTACTTGTCGATACAAATTGTTACTTTCTGGCTAGCTTCTGCACCGATGTTGGTGTTCGTCCTGTAGCCATCATGAGCTCCAATGTTGAGCGTTCTTAGGATGTGCTCTTATTTCTGTTCTGGTTGACCTAAAATTTTAAATTCACATTGAATTCCAATTTAAACATTTGTTTACAAATCCTAGAGGAAGCTGATAAAATGTTTTTCGTGGTAGTGCTTCGTTACTTAAAGGTGTAACTAATTGTGGGATTATGTGTTAAAATCTTTTAATGTTTTAAACATGCTTGAACAGTCACCTTGTAAACTAGATAATTGTTTTGCATAAGAAGACAGAATTTGATGTGGTTATTTTTCTTTGTAGAAAAACAATCCTACAATCTTGATTGTGGGCAACAATGGCAAACTTCTTTATGATCATCAAAAGTAAGTGTTTGTTTGCTCTGGCTATCCATGTAAAATTATAGTTGATATCTCTTGCATTATAAGATGTAATATTTTGTAATTTCAGGAAAAGTAAAATTCATTAACAACTTTAAAAGCATAATTTAGTAATAGAATGACATGCCAGGTGTAGGTGAAAGGAAAACTTCTACCACCAGAATCATTACCATCCAGCTGTGGTGGTTGTGGTGCCAGTCCTTTGGCACCTTTCCAGAGTAATCTGTAAAACCATTTTAGATAAGTTTTTTTCCCCCCTTCTTCAAGTTGCCTTGGTCCCACACTTGAGGTCTTCTCCTCTTGCAAGGAGAATGCTGGAACAAGCAGAACTCGGGTAAATTATCCATCACTTTTAAAATGGTTTTATAAATCATTCTGGCACTCTTGGCACCATAACCACTACAGTGTATTGTACATTGGTTTATCTAAAGCTGGTACAGTATAGTTCAAGATGTTTGTATGCAGGGTAAATTGCCTGATTAACATCACTCTTTTTAGTATTTACATAATACAATCTAGAAATCCACTGGGAAATTGGGAAGGTTGTTCATGTTGTAATTTCAAGTTGAGCAAGGCCTTTCCGTTGTCCTTACTTATTTATTTAACTCAGATGTGTCAAACTGCGGTCCCCCCAATATTTTGTATTTTATTATAATATTAGCAATATAACCTCTACAGGTTGCTATACAGCTTGTATTGCTAAGAGTCTACTGGCACCTTCTCCTAGTTTTAACGCTGAACTGTTTAGGAACATGTAATAAACCTGGCTTCCTTCTGACACCCAGACGCAATCCCCCTCCTTAGCCGCCTTGATAATTATATATTAAAAAAACGGAATTGTTTACATTTTGCTAAGAACCTGTCTTTATGTTGTCTGTTCTCTCAATTTGAAATATCAAGGCATCAGTTTAAAAAATAATGTATTTATTTTAAATATAGGTTTGTTTGGCTGTTTTTGCTGATAATAATTGTGGAGTTTTGCATTTTTATCTTTTTCTTTTTAGTGATGGCGCCTCGCAAGCACTTTCATATTGTCAGAGAGATTTCCGTAACAAGCCATACCCAGTCCGAGCAAAGATTACATACTATCAAAAGACCTTAACAGTAAGTAATGTTAGTCAAATGATGGCATTACTAACCAATGCATAGTTAAGACGTTTTTTTCACTAAACCTTAGAATTCCAGCTTCTGTAGACTACATCTGCCTGAGAATCCTAGTCTGCTTAAGTTGTAGTTTGAAAGATTTGGAATCACAACTTGTTAAACAAACACCCATTGACATATTATTTTGAAAATTGTCTTACTGATACCTATCAATGAAATGGACATTAAGGGGTAATGTTGATCCTTTAGCATGGTGTCTACAACTGTGATTTTTCTGGATTTGTATTCAAAATACACCATCCATGGTTTATAGGGCAAGTTTTTTTTTGTTTTTTTTTTAAGCCTCCTTAATGCAGCTTTTTAGTTTTAACATATCAGTATATATATATTTTTTTTTTGTATTGGTCTTTTTCAAAGCCGGTCCTTCGAAAGTAAATGGTTTAATGGGACACTATAGTCACTAGTACAACTACAACTTAATGTAGTTGTGATGTCTGAAACTTGCAAGCTTGTTAATGTAAACACTGCCTTTTCAAAGAATAGGAACACCTCTAGTGGAAACTCCACTGACGGCCACCAGAGGTGCTTCCTGGGTAAGTGTTGTACTGTATGCAGCACTGCTGTTCGGCGTGGAGATGCTCCCAACAAAGATGCGTTGATTCAAGGCATTTCTATGAGGAGATGCTGATTGGCTAGGGTGATGTTTAGCCCTGCCCCTCCTTGGCTGAGATCATCAATCAAAAAGGCAGATCGGGTGCGAGGCCAGCACCGGTGGACACACCGCACTGGAAATAAGGTAAGTTTTCTTATTATTTAAGGGTGGCAAAGGTTGGGCCAGTGACCCTACATGTGTTTTTAACACTATAGGGCCAGGAATACAAGTTTGTGTTCCTGACCCTATAGTGTTCCTTTAAGCCTGAGGGGAATATAAGTCCATTTCTTCATGTGAACCTAGATATAAATTTTGGCAGCAGATCGTTACTACACTTTTGGACTCCTGATGTATTATCTATTCAGCTAATAAGAATTCTCTAAAGACTACTGGGACATGTTTTTCTTAGTATTGTTTTCGATTTGATTGTACTTTTCGATTAATTCCTTTTTCTTTACTTTTAGATCATGATAAACAATGGATTCACACCAGACAAAGATGACTATGAGTTTTGTGCCAAAGTAGACAACATGGTTCTTCCACCTCAAGGTTTTTTTGGCATTTCTGCTGCAACTGGAGGCCTGGCAGGTTATTGTCCTTTTTTGTGACTTGTAAATATACCATAATCTAACTCTAGTAGATCAAAGCACTGTGCTCACCATCAAAAATTAAAATGATTACATTTTAAGAGAAACTCTAAGAAAAGCATCTTCTAGTTTACATACATATACTGTATTAAATATATATATATTTTTTTTAACTAGGACACAAAACAAACATTTTAGGTATCGCTGTTGTTATTAATGTGAGCATGCCCCAGTTAGGATGGCTTCTAAAATATATGAACATATTCTATATTCTAATTGGAAAAGTGTGAGGGCATTTTACATTTTTTATTTATTTTTAAGTTTAAAATAAAATCTTATGCTTTAAAGCCTTTTTACACTATTGACTCTTGCTCTATTGAGTGGGATTTATTTAGTCCTGTGGTCAAAAGCACTGTCTATCAGAACAAAACTGTACAGTGATTCAAGTGCTAGTGTGTGTTCACATATCCTGATATCATATGCAAGCCTGTGAATCTCAAAAACTGTTCTTGAACGTGTTGAGACTTTGGATTGTGCATGATTCTAGCAGATAAGTTCTACATCTGACTACAGAGGATTTAAAGATGGCTGCCCACACTGAGCAAGTGTAAGGCAGGAGCTTTACCTGAAAGTTAACTTTTATATTTACATTACAAAATAATGCAAAACAATGGTATATCGCGTACAAACTTTTATTTTCAATAAAAGCAAAACATTACACTTTCTATTAAAGAAATTCTTCATTGCCTGAAACTAAATGTTTTAAAAATCACTATTTAGTAGATATACTCCCAACGAAAACATGCATTTATGTATTTTTTTTTTATTGGGAGTAAATTTAGAAACCGCTTGCAAAAGTTGCTGACCTATTGTCTGCAACCTTTACAAGCCCTCCTCCTTTCCCCAAGCACATAATGAAATACTTCAGTCATTGCGAGATGTCTGTCCTGGAGTTTTGAGTATACACCTGATCACAACTCATTGACAAGGCGCAAAGGTATGCGCATGCTAGCACAGTAAGCCTGCCACTTCCATTTGCACTGTGGAGGTAATCGAAATGGAAGAAAACCTCCTTGGCGTTCTGATTGACAGCTAGCAAGTTGTTTTGTTTTCTGCCCACAATTATAAACGTGCCAATTTCTATAGAAATCAGCACTTTTATTAAGTATTACAAATGTGACAGTCTGAACACATAAAGCACTGCAGGATGTCCCTTATATGTGCGATGTTTTCCTCTAAACATAGATTATACGTTTAAAACAGACCTTACAGTGGAACTCTAATGCCATTCTTCTTTAGTGATCACTTGTGTGTGACATTTTGCTGTTTTTATTATTGCTTTTGTTATTATCTATAAATTTCAAGCATATTCTCAGTGCTGTTTTATTATTGCTTTTGTTATTATCTATAAAGTTCAAGCATATTTGTCAGCACTGTACAATGGGTGGACAAGACGAAAGGCAGCGTTACCAAATTAGGATGAAATGAAAAGGACGAGATGGTTTGCTTGTAGTAAGCGTAATGTTTCTTGATTTTATTCCAGATGATCATGATGTGTTATCTTTTTTGACTTTTCAATTGACTGAACCTGGAAAAGAAGTGGTAAGTAACTGCCCACGTTGTTTTTTTGTTTTTGTTTTTAGTATAACTGATGCATTGTTCTTTGTGGTCTTATTGTTGGACCGCTCCATGTTAAAGGATCACTATAGGGTCAGAAACACAAACATGTATTCCTGACCGTATAGTGTTAAAACCACCATCAAGCCTCCCTGGGCCCCTCATGCCTCCATAAATATAGCAAAATCTTACTGTATTCAAGCCTGAAGCTGTAACTCTGCATGCTGTTTGACTCAGAAAAACAAGCAGTCTGCTGACATCATCAGAAGTGGTAGCCTGAACCAATCACAGTGCTTCCTCATTGGATTGGCTGAGACTGTCAAGGAGGCAGATCAGGGGCAGAGCCAGCATAATTCAAACACGGCTGTAATGTAAACAGTGCATTTTCTCTGAAAAGACCGTGTTTACTGCAAAAAACCTGAAGGTAATGATTCTACTCACCAGAATAAATTCAATAAGCTGTAGTTGTTCTGGTGACTATAGTGTCCCTTTAATGTTTAACCCCTTAAGGACCAAACTTCTGGAATAAAAGGGAATCATGACATGTCACACATGTCATGTGTCCTTAAGGGGTTAAAGGGCTATTCCAATAATCATAACACTACATCCCGCCAAGAGTAACATGGCCAAGATCAATGGTAATGAGGCAAACTGTTTAGTGGCTCCCTGGTGGTGTGGTCTGACAAGCTTCTGGCTTCAGCACAGTTGCAAAGCCACAGCCATCCCCATTTATTGGCTGAGTGCGTCAGCTGACTGTTCTCAGCCAATGACGGGCATTCTGTGTAATGAAAGATGCACAGATCTTCAGTTCTGACCTGGCTGATGATCAATGATGGTAGTTACACCTCCGACAGTATTATAGGGGATAAACTCCATATGAAGAGCTTTTCATACTAAAACACAGCACATACAGACTCCAGACACCCTGACCTCTTTAAATCATTGCAATCTGACAATTTGGTCCATAGAACCCATGAAGAATGATTTCATTCTGTTTGGTAGTAGGACTCTTAAAGAACAGGTTATTATTGACTGTCTTTGTTCCATAAGGGATTCATTAACCTACTGTTTTATGATTGTTGGCGAAGAAAATTATCTTAAACTGTACTTAAAATAAACTGCCCGCCCCCCATGTAAAAGATGATTTTGCCTTCCTCTTGAATATGTATGTAAACCTTACAGGGTGCTCTTTATTTATTGTGAACATTTTAGGTACCTTTTAATTGCAGTGTATTTTTAAATAACCATTTTTACATTTTATTTTTTATTTTTTTTTAAGAGATGTAAGCATGCCATAATCTGAATGACAAATTGTCAAAATGGTAGTAGATATCTGGCATAGCTTTCTAGTTGAAGCTGTGAAGTCAGATTTAAGGAATAATTGTTTTCTATGTACATAATCTTATGTACATAATCTAATACTTATCAGATAAGCTTCTAAGATTTTATTGTGGGCAAACAAGACAGACAAGTTATTACATAAAACCTAATTTATGGTGGCAATATAACATGTATATGTATGTATTGCTGGGTAAATGGTTTTACATAAAATAAAAAACTTTTTTTAAAGTGTTAGCGAGACATTATTCCCACGTGGCAGATCTTATGGGCTAGCATCTTTCTGCAAGCCCTTCTTGTAACGTTTGTATTTGAAGGTGGAAACAATAAATGGTGTCTGAAAATCTAATAGTTGTGTGTGAATCCAGCCCCCACAAGGCGGAGAGATCCCAAGAGAAGAACAAGATAAGTACCAAGAAGAGTTTGACAACTTTCAACAAGAGCTGGATAAGAGGAAAGAGGATTTCCAAAAAGACCACCCAGAGGCACAGGAACACCCAGGCATGTGCCAGCAAACCTTCTTATTAACCTTTCAGTGTTGCTACATTGCTGCTTTTAGCACTGCTCATTTCAAAGAGTTGAGAAACAAGTTTCTAATTTAAATGAAAATAATATTTAGTGCACTTTTAGTGTGACCGTAACCCCCCAGTCCAACAGAACACTGTAAGCATTATTCTAGTTTATTCATACAGTAGTGTTTACCTTGTTTTATATAATCAGCGAGTGGGAGGTATAGAATCCCAGATTTTGGAATGTGTTTGCAGACAGAACAGGTTATGATGCAATAAACTTGGCTGTGCTGCAGTGAGAATGTTCTGTCAATAAAGGACAGCATTTTCTTATGGTGCACATTTTTTTTGTGTTTAATTGTTATTTAATTATCTATAGTGGACGATATGTTTGAGTCTGTAAATGACCGTGAACTAAGACAGATTTTTGAAGGCCAGAACCGCATCCACCTTGAAATCAAGCAGCTGAACCGACAGTTGAATATGATTTTGGACGAGCAGCGAAGATATGTTAGTGCCGTGACTGATGACATTGCCAAGAGAGGAGGAAGTGGCCCTGGGCAACATGAACAGGTTGGAAAATAAACAAAACAGTGCTGTTTGCACTACAGGTCTTGTAGAGTCGCTCTAAACTGCATATTTCATTTCACTTCCAGATTTCCCAACAGGAACTTGATTCGCTGGTCAATGCTCAGAGAGACATTTTAAAGCAAGTTGGTGAAATGAGGTAAGTAGCAATGAGTATATTCTCTCAAATCATATGTTCTTCCTATAGTAAATAAAATAAATAAATTATAGCAACCCTGTATTGGCGAGCTTTGTGCCAATAGATCTTATTTGAAGAAGTGTCACTTATTTTATTATATCTTTTTATTTTATTTTTTGTTAAAATATTACTAGAAAGTTTGCAGTTTACATCGGATTGCCACCAGCACTGCACTTTTAGGTGTTGCCATATGCCATTGGGCACATAGCTTGTGTGTTGTTGGTATAAACATTGTGAAAACAATAATACATTTGGTGACCGTAATCTTTTTAGCCACAACTGGGATTGTAACCTCTTGAACTGTATACTTACCATTTTTTTTTTTTTTTTTGCCATCTAATTGTACATCGTATTTGATAGGTTATAACTTGGCATCCTATTATAAACCTGGAGTTTACCTTATCAACTTGAAAGATTAAAAAAAGTTTACAGTTTCCTTTGTAATTAATGAGGTCTTGTGTTAGCACCTCATGGTTTTCACTGGACAGATCCTCAGCTCACATTTTGTATGTTTGTAGAACTGTGTTTTTTCTATTGCTGTTTCACCATACTCAAACGGTACAGTGCTACGGAATACGTTGGCACTTAATTAGGAATATTTCTAATGTAATACAATTTTAAACTAGTAGGACCGCTTGGATCTTCTGTCCCATTTACTACAGAGTTGATTTAATTTTACAATACAACATGCATTGGTAGAACATGTAATAAGGGCAAAACACTGCAAATTTTTGATTTATAGAATATTTAGGAATTCTTGCTAATTAAATGTAGGCCCTTGAAATGATTGCAAGCATTACGTAGATGCTAGACAATTATTACTTTCCCAGTACTTTCAGTGATTCAGCTTGTGGATCAGACTCTGCAAATAATATGAATTGATTAGAACTGCTTTCATTTTAAATAGGAGGGAATGAGGTTGGTTCACTAAACAGAATGATGTGAATAAGCAATCAAGTGGCAAAATGTGACGCTAAAGTAGCTCCGTTGGAGATTCATTTCCAACTCTGTTAACTATGAAATGTAGGATTTGTAATGAGCAAGTTCTCTCTTTTTGGTGGAGCTTTAGTGTTTCTTTGTAGGGCTGTTTTTCTATAAGATGAGGCTGGTCCTGATCATATATACTGGACAATGCTCTAAGTAGGTCAGCTGTTGCCTGAAGATTATGGTAGCTTTTTTTTTTTTTTTCCTGGGAATCTTCTGCTTTAATATACTTCACAAATCTTTATTCCAAAGACCGCAAATTAGATTTACCAGTTAAAGTCTCTAGCCTTGGTCTTATTTAATATTTGTTATGCGTTCACTTAAACTCTTCTTAATATGCTCTGCTTAGATTAAAGAAGAATTTCAGCATCTTCTCTGAAATGAGCAGTCCTTCACATGTTTATTGTTGCTCATATGATTTATTGTCACTTATCCTTCCTTAGAGCAATAAGTAATTTTCTTGTGCAGATTTATGGATTTCTTTACTAATCTTCCGATTTATGAGCTGCCAGTTTTGATATGTTCTTTAAGATTTAAGAATAACCATTAATATTTCTGATTTTGTTTTGTTCTTTATACGTGTTATGCTGTTTAACTATATTCTTTCTGTGTTTATTGTTTTGTAACAAATGTGCCTGCTTTGTTTATTTTAAACATTGTATTGATAAAAAAAAAATCTTTGTCTGCATGAGCCTTCCTTTCTCTTTTTATTAACTGAGAAACAAAAATAGGAATTTTGATTGAACACCAAAAACAATACATTTTCAATAATGCTGCAGTGGAAATGACCTAAATTTATTCAAAATACACAAAATGGAAAGTGAGCGCACGCACACAGCAGACCACTGTAGATATTTAAAGATTGCTTAAAATTTCCCATCTTTAGTGAAAACAGATATTTGGTAGCTGAAAATGGACCATACTGTGTAAAGCCTGCAACAGTATCATGTTACCTTAGTAATGGTGGATTCTAACTGAATTGTAACACAGCAGATACGCCCTCTGATGTTCCTGATTTTGTGAGTTGTGAGTCTGGAACATTTAAACTTCTTTAACATATTCCAGATGAACTAAATCCATTAGGGAATTGATAATTATATATTTTCGATTCTTATTTATTTTGTACAAATTCTTTTTAGATCTTCTTTCACTTTAGCACTGCGAGTCAAAATCATTTTATTAGTCCACTTATTAAACACAGTATACTTGTTGTATATATTAAAAGAGCTGAAATACCTGCCACTGTAGTCAGCACTAAATATAATGTCTAGGGAAATGTTTTAGAAACATCAGTACCATTGTGGGTGCCCAGAATAAAGATCACATAATAGTAATTAAAGTTGACTCCAACCTCATGCAGCCCTCAGTGGGTTAATTTGACTAGTGAGCCCAAATAAATAAAACCCATCCTGCATGCTTGTAATGGTTGCCTAATAATAGTCAGTGAATCTGATTAGGGTACAGACCATGTTTAATAGTTCCACAAATGCAGCATTGTATGTTTTAAGCCTTCTCTCCTGTGCACACAGGTTATTTACAGTGTTGTCTGGAAAATAATTTGCTTTGTTTAGCAAGGCAACCAAATTGTACAATGACTTCTAAATATTCAGTAGATCCTTAAATAGAGCATTTTGGTATTTATTTATTTTTTAATTATTATTAAGGAGAAGAATAAGCTTTTAAGAAGCAAACTGTTTCTAGGGTTATTTTCCATTGTGTCCTTAGCCAGACGTAAAAAAGGGATTAAATTGCACATGATGATAAATATTCTCGTTGTAGTCTTTAATCCTCTTTACAACAAGAAAGACGCATCACAGTGCTGGGAAAATGATACAAGCATATTGATTAAGGTGCATGTTTGTGTTCTTATCTGATCACTTTACTGATCCCTGTTAGAGGCCTGGTTTCTAACCTTCCTCTGGGTTTTTATTTGATTTTGTGTTTTTCTTCTATTGGGATAACAGAATGAAAACACACAAAAAATATTTCAGCCTCGCAACAGCACATATGGAGGGAAGAGTTTGGTCTTATGTTTCAATGTAATCTTGAACCTTAGCTTGAAGCTCTCCTTATCCTTAAGCCTCTTCATTTCTTGCACAACTGCATTAATTTCTTTTGGAGAGCTTTGCACATCTCGAGAGGCTAGGGCTATATAGGTTTTCTGTAAAACGAAAGGAACATTTATATCAACTTTCGAAACAAACATAAAATATAAATCAGAACATGTCCTATCACTGTATTACGCATATATATATATATTTATAAAAAGGGGTATTTAGAACATTACTTATTACCTTAACACACGCCTCACAGTTATATATTCTCTATACACATTCCCCTTCACAATCCTGGGTTATACTCTGTTTTTGTTTTGCTTTGTTATTAACGTAAAGTCTATATTTGTTATTATTAAAAATAGAGGATGGCATTATTTTACCTTGAACATGAAAGCATTTCTTTTTATTTTATTTTTTTATAATTTTATTTAAATTTTCGTAGAGCTAGGGTTAGGCTATACACATGGAGAGAAGCACAGCGTTTCTCATTCACTAGTGAGCAGAATTAGTGGCTGCTCTACTGGAGTATGGCTTTACTCAATCTGACATTGTGACTTTCCTCAATCTATTAGTGATGGATTTCACTCTCTCTATATTTGCATTTATGTACATGGTTTTTAGTAAATACACTCGTAAAGAGTATAGTGGTACCATGAATCTAGGATGAAATTAAAGGAACACTGTGACTTTAGCATTATTTTAATTATTGTCATTTTAGTGTTAGTGTTATTTAGGAGATTTAGTTTACTAAATCTTTGTGTATTAAAAAGTAAAATCCATAAAACTTGCATGTAATCCAGTACCAAGACAGCCTCCACTCTGCAGCCTTATCTGCCTAGTGTGAGATCAGCAATATTTGGTTCACTCAAATCCATTTAGAAACATTGCGGGCTACAATGTATTATGTAATATTTTCGGCCTTACTCTGCCAATCCAGTGCTTCTCTTAGAGAAGCATTAGCCACATTTAACATCATCTTGCACAGCCCAAACATGAAGATGGGCAAAAGTTGAATATTTTACAGAGAAAGTTTTCCCAACGCCAGTAATCTTGTTGAAATTGAACCTTTCTATCTAAAATGTTGCTCATGTAGGACCTACTGTCTCATCAAATAGGTTTCACAAAATAACAGATGACACCATTTTAGACATCACCATTTATTTGCTGAACATAAAATTTTAAAACAAATACGGTAGAAACCTTTTTGCAAAAATAGCATGTTTTGGGGAGAAAAATCTAAACTGTTGTCACATCTTGGCTATTTCTACCTATATTTTGCAGTTATATACAATTTTTTGTTTAGTGAATGCACTGTATTGTGGGGATATAAGTGGTTGTTTATCACGCAATGCATAATCTGTGTAGATATATTTATTATTAAAATTTTGTTTGAAATTTGATGGACCAATTATGAGGTGTGTAAAATAAATAAATAAATAAAAAATAAACACCTGCAGTATCCAGAAGAATTACAAAAATATGTGCATTTCCAAAAAATAGGGCACTGCTCCAGAATTGTGGAAGAGATAATTTTTTTATTTCTAACAATACGACACTTTAAGTTTTGCTATTCATGATGCATTTAGCACAAGTAATATTTTCTAAATATTTATTTGCTGAGTAATTTCACTAAATGTCTGTTTGCAGAAATTCAATGACTGAAACCTTACGTCTTGCTGGGGGAAATCAACACTTGGGCTCTGCTGCTTACGAGACCACACAGCACTTCAATGACATAAAAGAGCATCTTCATGTAGTGAAAAGAGACATTGAGCATCTTGTGCAGAAAAACCTGGTAATGTATATTACATGCGCATCTATCCCATGAGAGGCAATAGATCTGAAAGCAACTTTGTCAACAAAGTTATAGTAATGTTAGCTGCTGCAAGCACAACCTTTGTGTATTTTAATTCCCCCTTGTTCAAGGAGACCCTTTTATTTATTTTTTTATTTTTTATTATTTTTTTAGATTTGTCATTTTTAAGCCAGGCTACTACTGATTTCAATTAAATCTGAACGCTTCTTCCTCCAGCCCATATAATGCCAATTTTGCAGTAGAGAACTGATCACACATACATTGGTAAACTGTAATAACAAAGATGGTTGTAGAATTTTACATACTTATTCCTCCAGGGCTCACCCTACTCATTGATACAAAACATGTATTTATTCTTCGCTTTAGTGCATAAATGTGTGTGTGTTCCACTCCAACTATTATCCTACAATTACTAGAATATTTTATACATTTGTATATGCATTATACATTTTAAGGGACATATAATCGGCTTGCCAAAATGTTAACTCTGTACATTCCTCTCCACCCCTCCATACTGACCCTCACTACAGAAAAGCTTGTTGCCTGCTGTCAAAAATTCCTTCACCTCCAGATACACCATCCTGATCTCCAGAGCCAACAATTCAATAGTTTTGCTGTCACAAATCACCATCCCGCCCCTACCACCTGTACTCCCAACTGTGCAGCTGTATGTAATCTTAAATATTTGCCTCACAAGCAGCATCATATTTGCATATTCCCCATGATCTCTGGTCATTACTTCAAATACCATCTGCAACCTTATGTACTTGTTTTGTTTCTCTATTGCACAGTGTTGCAGAATATGTTGGTGCTATACAGTAATTTTTCAACTCTACTATAGATTGTAAGCTCACAAAATAATAATTGATATAGCTGTAAACTAACTTTTTTGTTTTGTTTTGTTTCTATCCTAATAGCCTCATGAAAAACAGAAATGTCCCGATTTGCCTGCCTTTCCCTCTTGTTTATCTACAACACATTTCTTTATTTTTGTAACGGTGCAAACAGTGTTATTCTTTGGTTATATTGTGTATAGGTAAGTTAAAGTACAATGTTACAGAATGTTAATTTGCCAAATGACAATGGCTAAAAATGTTCCCATTGGGGAAATATAAACGTATGAAGCCATTTGATTTGATTCAGTTTCTGAATATAGCTTTTTATAGTGATATTTTCCCCTAAAAATGTTTTGGATAATTGAAAATGGCATGTAGGGTGTTTTATAAATTCCATGTACACAAATGCAGCTAGTGTGTGTGTGTGTGTGTGTGTGTGTGTATCTATATGAAGCGGATGCCAACGTCTTTGAGTTTAAGTGCAACGTTGCCCCGTTGCCCCCCCGGATCCGCCACTGGCTACTGCTGGGACAGTGTGGAGAGGCAGAATGAGCCAGTGCTTGCAATGGGTGCTGAAGGGACCAGAATGGACAACTTTTGGCATTGGAGAATTTTTATTTGTTTTTCTATTTTTGTATTTCAGAACTAAACAAGAAGCGGCAGCAAAGAAGTTCTTTTGATGATTAGTTTAATTGTGTGTATTTGTACTTCATGATGCACACAGAGCATGTCTGTACAGGAGGAACTTTTTTAGTACCAAATGGCTTCATTAGTTTAAATTATTGAATTTCTTGGAACTGAAATAAAACTTTTGTTAATGGATGGCAACAAAAATGGGGTGAGGATGAATTGCAGAATATTTTTAACTATTTTTTTAAAAAACTTGTGAGTCCACAAAAGAGCTTTGTTTTTTAACTGGATACAGTTACCCCTGCTGCCCATCAGTCATCTCTATCTAAAGCTATCTTTCCTTGCTCAGGTTTTGTGGCGGGGTGATTTTTTTTTTTTTTGTTAATAGACAAATATGGTTTCTTTATACTTCTGATGCAAATTTCTTAAGTTTTCACAGCAACATTCTTCTAAATGATTAATATGTAATATGGTCATTGAACAGATTACTACATGCTATATTTTGCTTTTATTTATGTCACTTGATCATTGGCTGCCTCATGGTTTAGCTGTCAAAAGGTGCTTTAATATACTAGCACTCAAATCTTTTGAGTATCTTTTCACTTACCATAATTTTATGATGGCTTCATTTATGTAACTCCAGTCTACAAAACAAATTTGTAGAAAGAATGTGCCTAAACAAAGTATATATTGCCCCAACAAAGTGTTTCCTCTAAAAGCAAGTTGGATAAGTCTTGCACCTAAATCCTTAATTTTTTAATCTTCAGTCACACAGCGTTTTATAAAGTTGACATTCTTAACAGCTACAGTGCTAGACTGCTTACAGAAAATACAGATCAGCCCCTTCAGGTTTTGCAATTGGAGAACTGTAACAAAGTCTCTTCCTACCCAGAATTGTTTAGTAAAACTTTTTGTGACTTGTTTTGAAAGAAGCGTGATCAGTACATGTTTTATGATCTTTAAACTAAACTGGTTGTATCAGCCAGCAACTGCCAATTTTTATTTAGTCCATCTACTCTACTGAGAAAGCCAGAGCTAGAGCTGTTTGTGGGTCCTAAGGACAGATTTGTACCTATATAATTTATGAAGGTGGAAGAGTGGGGTATCTGCATGTCAGTGTTATATAAATATACTGTGCTCTGTCATTGGGACACCTGTCAATAAATCCCATCTCCCGTTGACTGAGCTCCATTCGACATCTGTACAATTCCATGTATACAAGCAACATGAGTAATGTCAAAAAAATAAATACATGAAACTAAACTCCATGTTTTGCCATTTTTATGCATAGAGCTAGGGTGTTTGGGGTGGAAATGAGATTACATGACTATCCTCTATTATGTTTAAGAGGTGCTTTTACTTTGTACTTGTGCTGATTCTAGTGCATATCTCCAGATAAACTGTATGATCAACAAAGCATAATGGGAGTTGTAGTTCTCCAGCATCTGGGGATCTACCTTTTGGACAGCCCTGGTCTAGGTGGTTCTGTGACAGTTGGGAGCCATTTTGAATAGTTATTCAGTAAACTAGTGAAGCAGATATATACTTGAGACTGAATAAAAGGTTGACTGAAATTCGTGTTTCAGAGTCTCAGTGATATTTAGGGAGAGTTACTGACACAAGACAATAACACGGGATTGAATGTTCTAATCATGATCACACAGGAAACATAACTGCTCGCTACAAGGATTTGTGACTGGACCCTGCAATGGCTATAATTGACCCTTGTCTGTGTTTGCACCACAACAAAATTTGTTTTAGAAATATGATTTAACTTTACTTACTGTATGTGGGCATTATGCTAAAAATCAGACATTCGTTTTACACTCTATTGGCATTTTTAATAAGTCATAGTGCTTGTAAAGCCTTCCGTGCCTTTGTATACCTATACGTAGGGCATTTACCATTTTTATTTATATATTTTTGTCACATCTATTGTATGTGAGCCAAATCTCAGTTTTGCTTTTATAGTAACATTTCAGACCCTATGTGAAATATTGCAATATAAAACACTGTATACTGTCTAAACCTTTTAATTTCCCACATTTTTAGGACCGTTGAACGAATAAGTAAAGACATTGAAATTGTATAAATTTACATAATTTAAATTTCTTTTTTTTAAATTGTTGCTTTATGATATGCATATATGCTAGCTATACATACTTTGAAAAAAATATAATCACAACGTGCTCGGTAGTGAAGGGGATAAGTGATATTTTGGAGTATTGTGTGCATATAGTTGACAAGACTGGTCTTCAAACGACTCACCAAAAAGTAGTTTGTTCTCCCTCTCCTGTCAATGTATCCCAGCTGTGTTCTTTCTTTCGTTTGCTCAGTTATCGTAGATTCTTAATGAAATTGACCCATTTACTATATCCATTACATCATCTATTAGATCGTAAAAAACAGTGGGCCTGGGTTGTGCATTTGAATGCTCCAAAGAACTTCTTCTGGAATAAAGGATCCTTGTCCACTATGACCTTTTAGAAGTCTTTGGTAGTGGTCCGTAATGCTTTGTCATATGGTTAGGGCGCAATGATTTCACACATTATGCCTGATGGTTCTGAATGTCCTGTGTCTTTTGCGTCCAGATCTCTGACACCAGCTGAGGAAAACGTATGCCCAGATTGATCGGGAAGCTCTAGCAATAAACTGGACTGTGTATTAATACCACATTTATAATTATTGCAAACCTTTTACTCTGGTGATGGATCACAAACCACTATTGTCCACGGTGATCATACTAATGTGGATAGGTGTTCAAGATTTCCAATGGTACCTGATAAGGCAACATCTTGTGAAATAATAGAAACGTCTCCTCAGCCTTTGAATGTAAATTTAAAAGTGATTGCTAATTCTGTCTTACCGGGGATTCGATCCTTTTTTTTTTTTTACAAGGAGTTAAATTGTTCATGACTCAGGCTGACTTGACTGGGGTTCACCAGTAATCGTGACAACTTTGCTGTAAAAATGAGCATTGAAGTTACACTGCTTACATAAGGGTAAAGTAAAAATGAAGCAAAGCGCATGGGAAAAAGGTTTGGATACAGATTGCTGCTTGCAATGCATGTGCACAGACCTGACCACGCCAACTGAATCTTGGACAAGAATACATATTGATTTTGCATTACCAGTGGATGTGTTAATGTATTTAGTAGCTGTGGATACTCATTCTAATAGACCAGAAGTTGTTTGAATATCAAGTACTACAGCAGAACAAATGTTTTCTAGAATTTCCAGTATGGTTGCAAGATTTGGATTTCCTAAAATAGGTTTCAGGCTATGGTCCACGTTTTTTATCACAGGAATTAAACTTTTCTGATTACAAATAATATCCAGCCCTGTAAGACCGCTCCATATTTTCCAGCTTCTAACGGGCAGCTTGAATGATATGTACTAACTTTGAAATAACTATTTGAACACATCACATGCTGCAACTGGCTTATCACCTGCGCTGTCAATGTGTGGAAGATGCCTAAAAACTCATCAAGTTGGGCCAGAACATCCTAAATAGGAGTTTATATGAATGATAGTATGGATTAAAATAACCATTAGCAGAATAAATGGATTCCAGCCATCTTAGTACAAGCAATTGGCAAGAGAGTGTTCAAAGTTCAATACAAGTCGGGGATACAATTGCCAACATGTAGAACAGGTGATACTTAGATTATTAAAAGTTAAATGATTCCCTTTTATTCCAGAAGTTGTGTCCTTAAAGGACCACTCTAGGCACCCAGACCACTTCAGCTTAATGAAGTGGTCTGGGTGCCAGGTCCAGCTAGGGTTACCCCATTTTTTTTTTTTTTATAAACATAGCAGTTTTAGATAAACTGCTATGTTTATAAATGGGTTAAGCCTTCCCCCAAATCCTCTAGTGGCTGTCTCATTGACAGCCGCTAGAGGCGCTTGCGTGAAAATCATAGTGAGAGCACGCAAGCGTCCATAGGAAAGCATTGTAAATGCTTTCCTATGAGACCGGCTGAATGCGTGCGCATTCAACCGAATGAGAGGAGGAGGATCAGAGGCAGAGAGCTCCCCGCCCAGCGCTGGAAGAAGGTAAGTTTTACCCCTTTTCCCCTTGCCGGGCGGGTGGGGGCACCCTCAGGGCACTCTAGTGCCAGGAAAACAAGTGTGTTTTCCTGGCACTAGAGTGGTCCTTTAAGGGGTTAAAGGAGATGCCTATCAGCCAAATGAAGCAGATATTTGCTTGAGGCTGAATATAAGATTTAAGGAATTTCATGTTCTAGAGTCTCACAGATATTTGGGAACAATTACTGATATAACGTCGTAACACAGCACTGAATATTATAATCATGACCACATATAACCGTTCCAAAATCCATTGGCATCAAGGGATAAGGGGTTATTGGTAAGATTAGGGTGAATTCTTGAAAAATGTCCGCCACCTCTCCCTTGCATGGAAAAAGTATGGAGTGATTTGAGTGAAAGAAAACTGTCCCATCAAAGAAAACCCAATGGAGTGCTGATTTAAGAGCGCTTACCCTTAAGATAAGGGAAACAAATATTCTATATAACAGATATCTAAAGAAAGAGATAAATGGGAACAATGTGGTGTAGTATATCTAAATATTGTAAGTAGTGGAGAAGTCCATATGACTCAAACTCACATGGCTTAGAGCCTGGGGAGGATAGGCTCAAGTCACAAACGCGGGGTATTTAAAGATAATACCAAACTTCTTCTATGTTGACGTCCAGGTACTCAGAAGAGAGAAAGGAGAGTGGAACAAATTCCTAGTGTGTTATCCTTATTACATAAATGTCAAAATAAAGAATGCTGCAATGCTGCAAATGCTTGCTTTCTTATTGAGAGACAAAGATAACTGGGCCTTTAAGAGGGCAGCCAGGACTTTTATATAGACCATTATTTGATGGTATTTTATTTATTGAATTTTATGTTTGCTTACTAATAAATAGTTTTTACTAAGTTCCATGTGCTGCAGCATCTTTTCCTGCTTCAAAAGAAGAGTTGTGCCCTCTTAAAGGCACAGTGCTGTTAATACTGAGCCCAGTTACCGTTGGCTCTCAATAAGGTGAGCAAGCATTTGCACCATTCTTTACTTAGAGGTACTTAGATGTGTGTTGAGCTGCTAAATATCTTAATTTGGTTCTGCATTTTGCAACTTATAAGTGCCTTGTGTGTCACAGTTTACTCTGTATCTCCCTTCCATGGGCATGAGGAAGGTATTATTGATGCCCACAGGTGGCTATTGTGCCCCCAGACCCTTGGCAATACCCACTAAAATTGGCCCTCACTCTAGTAATAGTAAAAGGGTCTGTGTATGTATGTGTATAAATATAATGTGTGTATTCTGCACATACTTACCATGACATGTATTCATTCTTCTGTCTTCTTGTTCAAAAAAGGCCAAATAAAAATCCATAATACACAATGAGGATTAAAAATAAAATAAGACCTAAAGATCAAAAAAACTAAATTGCGATGAAAATTTGTCTTTTTTTTAAAAAAAAAACACTGCAAAAATAAATGGAGGGATCTGCACCTACTAATGATCCGAGGTGGGAAAGGCGTTTATAAGCCAACCTCCTAGAACTCACTGACAGACTAGTCTTGCTTCTTACGAGACCAGTAATGCAATCGTCTTTACGGCTCACTTTGTAGTAGATATGCCACCCCTTGCACCATGTCAGGTGAGGGCCTAAGGGAGTAATTATTCCTTTCTACGGTAATACGGGGGACAATATGACCTCTATAAACATTTTTTTGTGTTTGACCGTTTGCTAGTAAACACTGGGCAGCTGTTACATAATTCTTTCCATGTTGAGTTTTTTTTATATATTAATACACAGTTTTCCCACTGATAG
Source organism: Pelobates fuscus (assembly GCF_036172605.1). Classification (NCBI taxonomy): domain Eukaryota; kingdom Metazoa; phylum Chordata; class Amphibia; order Anura; family Pelobatidae; genus Pelobates; species Pelobates fuscus. The sequence continues at coordinate 66,073,499 of NC_086321.1, forward strand.
TGTTAGCAGAAGTTGTAGAAGGATCATGTTTACACGGAATGAATTTTACCTTAATTATAATGCTGGCAATGAGCAGAATGGATTTTACCTTAATTATAATGCTGGCAATGAGACATTAAATACTTCCAACATATTGACTGCGGCTTCTATAGCGAGATTACTACAAATGCTGCATATTCATTTTCATGAAGAGTTGCCATCTCGGAGCTGGTATTTTGTCATTGAAAAGCTGCAATATCCCCCAAATTTCTTTGTATAATATAGGCAATAAAGAGGTTTGCAAATAGAATATTTTACAGGCAAAAAATCTAGATATATAATTATTTTTAAAGAAATTTTGTTGACATTCTGCAGTTTTGAAATGCTAAATGTATCATGTATGCATGCCTTTTACAGTGTGCACAGTATTTTCATATGGAAAGTTAATTTCTTTGAAATGATCACTTCTAATCTAGGATTACAGAATATCCTCAACTTTCTGGGAATTGAGAGTAATTTAATTAGAAACCCACTAATGCAAATGGTGGAATTACTAGATGAGAACTCCGCCTCCTCTCCTGTCACTGAAAATAGAGCAGTGTTAACTAGTGATCTGTGATTAAGCTGATTGTAATCAGCCTGTAGCACACACACCATATAATTCAGATGATATGCAGGGTAGCTGCTGACTGGGCTGTGCACGTTCTGCACTTTCAAAAAAACTAAATAATATTCATGTGTCTGCTCATGTTCTATGAACAGATATGTGATCCATACAGCTTTGTTCATCAGTTGTATTATGCCTCTCTGGATTTAGATGATGAGATAAAACTGCTTTATCAAGGGGTACATTTGAAGTTCTGCAAATGTTTGGACCAAGAAAAACCCTTAACTTTCTCAATTGGTTTATAAAGTCTTCCCCAAGAAGCTATTGAACACTATTGGAGTGAGATCAGGTCCTTACACTTCCTATGGATCACAAGCTACCTGGACAACATGCAGGCTCCCTACCATGGGCGTAGGAACCGGGGGGGATGGGGGGACGCATCCCCCCCAGCAAATCATGCGGGGGGACAGGTTATGGGGAAATTCCCCCCAGCTCCGCCGGCCCCCGTCCATGAGGGCGCACTGCCCGGGCGCAGCATGAGGAGAGGGGCTGACAGGAGGGAAGCGCTCATCACTCCCTCCTGTCACTCCCTCACTGTAGCGTGGCCAAGCCCTGTATGGTCCGCGGGTACAGGGAGCATCTGTCTCCTGTACCCGGCCGGACTAACAGGAAGTGCACACTAGGTGTGCACTTCCTTTTAGTCCGGCCGGGTACAGGAAACAAAATCTCCCTGTACCTGCGGACCATACAGGGCTCGGCCACGCTACAACAGAGGGAGGGGAGGGGGGAGGAAGAGAATGAAGAGGGAGGGGGAGAAAAAAGAGAGTGACAAGGGAGGGAGGGGGAGAAAAAAGAGTGACAAGGGAGGGAGGGAGGGGGAGAAAGAGTGACAAGGGAGGGAGAGAAGGAGGGAGGGAGGGGGAGAAAGAGTGACAAGGGAGGGAGAGAAGGAGGGAGGGAGGGGGAGAAAGAATGACAAGGGAGGGAGGGGGAGAAAGAATGACAAGGGAGGGAGGGGGAGAAAGAATGACAAGGGAGGGAGGGGGAGAAAGAATGACAAGGGAGGGAGGGGGAGAAAGAATGACAAGGGAGGGAGGGGGAGAAAGAATGACAAGGGAGGGAGGGGGAGAAAGAATGACAAGGGAGGGAGGGGGAGAAAGAATGACAAGGGAGGGAGGGGGAGAAAGAATGACAAGGGAGGGAGGGTGGGAAGGAGGGAGGGAGGGGGAGAAAGAATGACAAGGGAGGGAGGGTGGGAAGGAGGGCGGGAGAGTGGGAAGGAGGGACAAGAAGGGAGGGGGAGAAAGAGTGACAAGAAGGGAGGGGGAGAAAGAGTGACAAGAAGGGAGGGGGAGAAAGAGTGACAAGAAGGGAGGGGGAGAAAGAGTGACAAGAAGGGAGGGGGAGAAAGAGTGACAAGGAGGGAGGGGGAGAAAGAGAGTGACAAGGAGGGAGGGGGAGAAAGAGAGTGACAAGGGAGGGAGGGAGGGAGGGGGAGAAAGAGAGTGACAAGGGAGGGAGGGAGAGGGAGAAAGAGAGTGACAAGGGAGGGAGGGAGAGGGAGAAAGAGAGTGACAAGGGAGGGAGGGAGAGGGAGAAAGAGAGTGACAAGGGAGGGAGGGAGGAGGAGAAAGAGAGTGACAAGGGAGGGAGGGAGGAGGAGAAAGAGAGTGACAAGGGAGGGAGGGAGAGGGAGAAAGAGAGTGACAAGGGAGGGAGGGAGAGGGAGAAAGAGAGTGACAAGGGAGGGAGGGAGAGGGAGAAAGAGAGTGACAAGGGAGGGAGGGAGAGGGAGAAAGAGAGTGACGAGGGAGGGAGAGGGAGAAAGAGAGTGACAAGGGAGGGAGGGAGAGGGAGAAAGAGAGTGACAAGGGAGGGAGGGGGAGTAAGAAAGCGACAAGGGAGGGAGAAAGAGAGGGACAAGGGAGGGAGGGGGAGTAAGAAAGTGACAAGGGAGGGAGGGGGAGTAAGAAAGTGACAAGGGAGGGAGAGAGATTGACATCCATCACACACACACACACACAATCATGCAACCCTTACACACACAGAAACACACAATGCATTCCTTACACACACTCAATGCACCCCGTACACACACTCAATGCACCCCTTACAGACGCACACACTGCATCCCGTACATACACAGAAACACACCTTGCAGCCCTTACACATACAAACACAGATTCACACAATGCATTCCTTACACACATATATACATACATATAAACTCATTGGTGGAACATGAAGGTGGACCCTGGGACCCAGACCTTGAGCTGTGTAAAGGGCCCCCAAAAAATGGAGCTGCTTCCCGTTCTCCCAGAACATTGATTTTTGTGACCACAGTTACAAACAGCCTCCAGAGAGCCTGTTCTACACCAGACCAGTGGAGCCAGACTGCAGCTAGAGCCCATCATCATCCTCATCTGGTTGTAAGTAGGCAATCTAGCATATTATTTGTGGCACTAATCTCTAATTTACCTCACATTAAAGAAACACTATAGTCCCCAGATCCACTGCAGCTTAATATAGTGGTTCTGGTGTCTATAGCCTGTCCCTGCAGGCCTTTTAATGTAAACACGGCGGCACTCCAGCACTGGCGTTAGTTAACATGACAGAAAAATAATTGGAAGGGTTTAGGGGGGCTACTAATATGGATAGGAGGAGGGGGGAGGTAGAAAAATTATTGGAAGGGGTTAGGGGAGTACTAATATGAATGGAAGAGGTAGGGTGGGTTCTAATATGCATGGAAGGGGTTAGGGGGTACTAATATGCATGGAAGGGGTTAGGGGGTACTAATATGCATGGAAGGGGTAGGGGGTTAATATGCGTGGAAGGGGTAGGTGGGGTTCTTTTGTGCATGGAAGGGGTAGGGGTGGTTCTAATATTCATGGGAAGGGTAGGGGTGGTTCTAATCAGGAGGATCCCGGCGCTGTATCCGGGTAAGTAAAACCCCTTCCCTGTAGTGACCCTTTAATGTTATTATTTAATCATTTATATAGCGACTGCAAATTCCGTAGCGCTGTACAAAGGGATAAACAACTCCTAGTTTACGGAATAAGAGTATACCCGGCGAGTAAAAATGCTATCCCCCCCAAGATTTTTTGGGGTTCCTACGCCCATGCTCCCTACACCTTCATTAACTCACTCTATCTACACAACATCCCCTTCCAGCTCCCAACATCTTTATTAACTCACTCTACCTACACAACATGCACTCTCCAGCTCCCTACACCTTCATTAACTCACTCTACCTACACAACAGGCACTCTCCAGCTCCCTACACCTTCATTAACTCACTCTACCTACACAACATGCACACTCCAGCTCCCTACACCTTCATTAACTCTCTCTACCTGCACAACATGCACACTCCAGCTCCCTACACCTTCTGTGGTGGAATCTCGGTAAAAATAAATTTAGTAGGCCGAGATTACCACGTGGCATGTGTACGTGCATATGCTGACGTATCGATCAGTTGGTTGCACGAGGCAAGATACGATCAGTAGTGTACGGAGCATGTGCAAGAATACAGGATATAGTATTCCCCTCCTCCATTGTGCTGGACAGGCCATGCGGTCAAACAGGAAGTTAATTCTTATTTGTGTTGATTGGTTAAGAGAATGTGCGGGTGGAGCTTAATATGGGAGGAGTTATGTGCCTATATAAGGAGCCTGCACTATTGTCCGGGGCTCAGAACTTGCTGTATTTTGGTGACGTTAGTCCCTCTGAGTCCCGATCGGTGATCCAATAAAGAATCTCTTCCTTCCTGAAGAAACCTGTGTCCATCTCTCTGTGCTTCGCTTCCGTCAGTTTCTCCGGTATCATTTGGTGCATTGGCCGGGAAACTCATCGTTCAACGGTAGCTGAGAGGCAGAGGCGTGAGACGGTCTATCTTTGCCCACGTTCTCTACGGCTGCACCCCTGAACTTCTGCGTGGACCTCCCTTCGTCTCGGCGCCACTGGTCTGTTGTCCAGGAAATCATCGGCCTCTACGTAAGAAGTGCTGGGGTGTCCCCGTCGATGAGTGTGAACTCAGGTTCAGGAACGAGGAGGTAAGACAACTGCTGTTTTAGACGGCAGACCCACTAGGGGTATACCGATTGTGCGGTAGGCCCATAAGGGGTTATTTGTGTATGGAATCTGCCCCCTCTGTCGGAGGGAAGGAGCGAAGGCGCACCGCTCGATCGAACGCTCTTTAGTCAGACCGTTTGATTTTGTTAGTCAGGCGGGGTTCTGGTGTAAATAGCCCTAGCCGGACACCGGTGTCTTGTCTAGACTAGCGTTCTAGGGTGTATATTTTGTTCGCTAGGTCGGAGGGACCGGGAGACTAAGCGGCGTCTGTGTAAATTCGGTTCGCTAGCTCTCAACCTATCTTGGCTAAGTGGGAAGGCGTGTAAATTTGGAACCCACTAGATTTTTGATAGTTATCGACTAAGAGGCGTCTGTGTAAATTCGGTCCTCTAGCTCGCTATATGTGGTGCTTGGGCAGTGTGGCTAACCAAAACGTATGTAGATTGTTTTTAGGTAGTCCATTCAAGGTACTGGCCAATAGTTTAGTTGGGAATTGTAAATGTGTTAACGATTGTTTAGTAAAGTGTATATCTTGTTAGATAGCGCGAGCTCAGCCGTCTAGCGAGAGTGTTAATAGTGTGTTGCTGTATTATAGTGCACGGTACCATAACCCTGTATATTTACTGACACTGTATATAAGTACTAATCATTGTCGTCTAATGCATGTTTAACACCATAACCACTAATAATTGTATTGTGACCTTAAATTGTGCTTTGACCTATGCTAACCGTACTGTAACCGCTATTTGTAAAAGACGATGTTACTGGGGTGTGTTATAGACGGGTAATTCATATATAGAGAATTATAGCGTGGGTGACTGTATAGTTTCGCCAAAGGGCATAATATTGATTATATAGTGACTGGTGTAACAGCTGTGTGTGTACGGGAATTCCCTGAGTGTTTATTGTGTTATTGTGTACGTTTCACTTGGTAACCGTACCACGTGGTGCTGTTGCCAGAGGAAACGGGTGTGACTGTTGAATAGTACGCGTGTATAGTATTCGTTGTCGACGACGTTCCATTGTTAAGTATGGGCGCGTCGCAGTCAACGATTCCGGATCCCTTAGGCTGTATGGTGAAGAATTTTAAAAAGGGATTTACAAAATGTGATTTTGGGGTTAAAATGTCTCCTGTACGTTTGGTCACTTTGTGTACTAGGGAGGGGCCTACTTTGGTTGCGGCATGGCCGCCACGTGGCAGTTTGGATCCAACTCTGGTACAGCGCTTACACGTGGCTGTATCAGGTAGGCCTGAACTTTACGGACAGTTTCCTTATATTGACTGTTGGAGACAGGCCGTAAATGACTCGCCAAAATGGATCCAGACGTGCCACGAGGAGCAGTGTCGCCTCATGGTGGCTAGGACTTGTTTGTCCACTAGGACTGGTGTTAGGCCCATTTTGGACACGCCCCCTGAGTCCGAGATCCCTTTGCCGCCCCCTTACTTTCCTTTAAGAGGAAGTGACGCAAATGCAGGAAGTCCTGTAACCCTCCCCTCATTGCCCTCATCCACTTCCGCTTCCTCCTCCAGTACAGAATCCACCCCCTCTCGTACTAAATCTCCCCTTCCGGAATCAGAGCCAACCCCCATTAGATCTGAATATCCTGATTTGGCGCCACTTCAGACTTCCGGTCAAGCTTCTTCTAGCTTGACTCGAAGTGTTTTATTTACTACCTTTTCCCAAAACCAAGCTCCCACATCCTCATGCCCTATTTCTCCCCGACTGGAACCCATGACTGACGCCCCACTACGTAGCCCCATACAAACCCGACAACTGACCGGTACCCAACAATTAAAACATTACGAGATGCCTCTTCGTCTGAATCCCGGGTCAGCTTATATTGATGCCGCAGGTCAAATGGCACATGCTGACCCAGTCTTCGTATATGTCCCGTTCACGACAACCGATCTCTTAAATTGGAAGACCCACAATTCCTCGTATACTGAGAAACCACAAGCTATGACCGATCTGTTCACCTCAATAGTTCAGACACATAACCCGACATGGGCTGATTGCCAGCAGTTATTAATGACTTTGTTTAACAATGAGGAAAGGACAAGAATTAATCAAGCAGCCATTAAAGCACTAGAGGATAAAGCCCGTGCTTTGAATCAAGCTAATCCATCAGCATGGGCCGCAACACATTATCCTAACACCGATCCCGACTGGAATGTAAACGGTGCTGATATGGTTCAACTCAGAGCCTATAGAGACGCTATAATTGCTGGCATGAAAGCCGGAGGAAAGAAAGCCATTAATATGTCGAAGACAGTTGAGGTGATTCAGAAAAGTGATGAAGCGCCCAGTGTCTTTTATGACCGATTATTGGAGGCATACCGCTTGTATACCCCCTTTAATCCGGAAGACGCAGATAATTCCCGAATGGTGAACTCCGCCTTTGTCAGCCAAGCTTACGGAGATATTAAGCGCAAGCTACAAAAGTTAGAAGGGTTTGCAGGTATGTCAATCACCCAACTAATGGAGGTAGCGAATAAAGTATATATGAACAGGGAAACAGAAAGTAAGAAAGAGGAAGAGCGCAAGATGCGTAGAAAGGCAGATATGCTAGCGGTAGCGATCGCAGGCGTAGATAGACGGGGCCCAGACAGAGGCGATAGTAAGTGGAATGAGGAACCTTTAAGTAGAAATCAGTGCGCATACTGTAGGGAAGAAGGGCATTGGAGGAATGAGTGTCCGCGAAGAGAACAGTATGAGAAAGACAGACCTAGGACAGGTTATGGAAACTATAGAGGCAGAGCGAGAGGTAGAGGAGGCCCCGGAGGGAGTAATGGTAATAGAGGGAGCAATGGGAACAGAGGAAGTGTTAGGGAAGATAGGTATTTCCCAGCAGCGCAAAGGTCCCGCGATAGAGAAGGTAGGGACTTTGTAGGATTGGCTGACACGGTCATGGAGGACTATTGATACCGACCGGGCTCCATCCCCCTTGGTCGAGCGGAGCCTATGGTCGATGTATCAATAGGGGGAAAAAGGAGTGCGTTCATGATCGACACTGGTGCTGAACATTCAGTGGTGACTAACCTAGTTGCTCCTCCATCTGGAAGGACTATTACTGTGATAGGAGCAACTGGAAGAAGTGCTGAAAAACCGGTTCTTAAAAGTCGACTCTGTACATTGGGAGGCCACGTAGTAAAACATCAATTCCTTTATATGCCTGAATGTCCAGTCCAATTGCTGGGACGTGATATGCTATCTAAGTTACAAGCGCAGATTACGTTCCTACCAAATGGAACAACATCCTTAAAGTTTAATGGACCTTCAGGTATTATGACATTATCCGTACCAAAGGAAGAAGAGTGGCGACTTTATACAGCATTGACTAGCCAAAACCCTAGGAGTGATGAATCCTTATTCAACATACCAGGAGTTTGGGCAGAGAACAACCCACCAGGACTGGCCCGCAATATTCCACCTATTAAAATTGAACTAAAACTTGGGGTTTATCCAGTGAGCCTAAGACAATACCACATCCCGCAGAAGGCTAAGAAGAACATCCAATCTTATCTGGATAAGTTCATACGGTATGGTATCCTAAAATTCTGTACTTCCCCCTGGAACACCCCATTGCTGCCTGTTCAAAAGCCCGGTACAGATGAGTATCGACCTGTACAGGACTTGAGAGCAGTCAATGATGCGGTTGTTAGTATACATCCAGTTGTGCCCAATCCATATAACCTGCTTGCTTTAATTCCGGGCGGGGCTACTTACTTTACAGTCTTAGATCTCAAAGATGCCTTCTTTTGCCTCCGAATTGCCGCAGAAAGTCAATGTATCTTCGCTTTCCAATGGGAAAACGCTGTAACGGGCTCAAAACGCCAAATGACCTGGACAAGACTGCCCCAAGGGTTTAAAAATTCACCTACCCTATTTGGTTCAGCTCTAAGCCAAGATCTACTGGATTTCGAGTCCATCCCAGGAGAGTGTGTATTGTTACAATATGTAGATGACTTGTTGATAGCAGCAGTTACAAAGGAAATATGTCAGCAAGCAACGCACGATCTACTACACATTCTCTGGAAGGCAGGATACAAGGTGTCTAGAAAGAAGGCTCAGTTGTGTTTGCCAACTGTCAAATATCTGGGATTCCATATCTCTGAAGGTCAAAGAATTATGGGACCAGAGAGAAAAGAAGCTGTGTGCCAAATACCGATACCCAAGAATAGAAGACAAGTGCGAGAATTCTTGGGGGCAGCAGGCTTCTGTAGGATATGGATTCCCAGCTACGCGATACTGGCAAAACCTCTGTATGCAGCTATCAAAGGTACAGAGCACGACCCCTTCTTATGGACTCAAGAACAGCAAACGGCATTTGAAGATGTGAAGAAGGCTTTGATGAGTGCCCCAACATTAGGTCTACCTGATCACACACGACCATTCTACCTGTATGTACATGAGCAAAGAAGAATGGCTGTGGGAGTATTGACACAGTACTTGGGATCATGGCAAAGACCTGTTGCTTACATGTCTAAGCAACTGGATGCAGTGGCCAGCGGACTTCCACCTTGTCTAAGAGCCGTAGCTGCAGCCGCCCTGCTAGTAGCTGAAGCCGTTAAACTCACTCTGGGTCAAGAACTTTATGTACGAGTCCCACATGCAGTACAGACGTTGTTGAATTACAAAGGAAATCATTGGTTTAGTAACAGCCGTATGACCAAGTATCAAGCAATGTTGTGTGAAAACCCAAGAGTGCATTTAGAGACTGTAAACACCTTAAATCCAGCTACCCTTTTGCCACAACCTACTGAAAGTCAACATGATTGTTTGGAAGTAATGGATGAAGTATTTTCAAGTAGACCAGATCTTCGTGATTTTCCCATCCAGAACCCCGATGTTCAATATTACACCGACGGCAGTAGTTATGTGAAAGAAGGGATCCGCTATGCAGGATATGCAGTAACAACAATAGACAAGGTGATAGAAGCTCGGCCACTGGCGAAAGGAACATCAGCACAAAAGGCAGAATTAATAGCACTAACACGAGCGTTACAATTGGCTGAAGGTTTAAGAGTGAACATCTACACGGACTCCAAGTATGCGTTTTTAACCACTCATGCCCACGGAGCTTTGTATAAAGAAAGAGGACTATTGAATTCAGAAGGCAAAGAAATCAAGTATGCAGCTGAAATCCTACAACTATTGGAAGCAGTGTGGGAGCCGAAAGAAGTCGGTATCATACATTGTCGAGCGCATCTGAGAGGAGATGGTGATGTAACCAAGGGAAATCGGATGGCAGACAGTACAGCTAAGCGTGCCGCTGAATCGGGAAGACAGGAATATGTGGGGCATATAGCTGCTCTAATACCAACTCCACTGTCTCAATGGACTCCAGTTTATACAGCTCAAGAAGAGGAGTGGTTAAAGACTGAACCTGGAAAGTATTTGGAGAACAAATGGTATCAGTTAGAAGATGGAAGAATAGTCATTCCAGCATCACTAGCGGTAGAAATTGTCCAAAATTATCACAACGGGACACATTCTGGGAGAGACAGCACAGAAGAATCTCTCAGGAAACATTTCTACATACCAAGATTGTCCAACTTGACTCAGGCCATTGTACGAAGATGTGTAACGTGTGCTAAAAATAATGCAAGACAAGGACCAGTAAAGCCACCAGGAGTCCAGTTTATGGGGGGACTCCCCATGTCCGATTTACAAATTGACTATACAGTGATGCCTAAATCGGGTGGACATCGTTACCTGCTGGTAATTGTGTGCACCTATTCAGGCTGGGTAGAAGCATGTCCTACTCGTACAGAGAAAGCAGGAGAAGTTGTGAGATTCCTGCTACGAGAAATAATACCCCGATATGGACTACCCTGCTCTATAGGATCGGACAATGGTCCAGCTTTTGTTCATCAGTGCCTACAACAACTGACTCATATGCTTGGTATAAAGTGGAGGCTTCATACTGCATATAGACCCCAGAGTTCTGGTAAGGTAGAGAGAATGAATAGAACTATTAAGAATCAGTTGGCTAAAATGTGTCAGGAAACCCAACTTAAGTGGAACGTTCTCTTACCCATAGCTCTATTGCGAATCCGCAGTACCCCTACCAGAAGGATGGGCCTCTCTCCTTTTGAAATCATGTATGGGCGACCACCTCCCGTACTTGGTAACTTAAGGGGGGACTTGAGTCAGTTGGGAGAAGGAATTACCCGGCAGCAGGTTGTAGAGTTGGGTAAGACTATGGAGGAGGTACAGAAATGGGTACAAGATAGATTACCTGTGAATATTTATCCCCCAGTTCATAGTTACCATCCAGGAGATCAAGTGTGGATTAAAGAGTGGAATAATGTACCGTTAGGGCCCAAGTGGAGAGGTCCTTATGTTGTTCTTTTGTCTACCCCTACAGCGATAAAAGTAGCCGAAGTGACTCCGTGGATACATCACTCCAGGGTTAAACCAGCAGCAGTCGATTCTTGGCAAGTTACAGCAGATCCAGAGAATCCCTGCAAGATCCGGTTAAAACGCACGACTCAGTCGGAGTAACGAGGAACTTTGTGGATTACAAATTTTATTGTTACAGAGATTTGGTGAAGTGAGTGTTTAGACGCCCATAATAAAGCCTGTCCGCTCACCGACATATAGTATATAAGCCAGGAAAGTCTCGAAGGGACTCCTGTGAAGACGAGCAGAACTCCATTCCCTGCAGCCCTTACATCCTGGAAGCTGAGGTGCCTTCGCACGGACGAAGACTGAGGATGACGGCGAAAGATGTATTCTTGATAATGTTTATTTATGTGTGTTTTTATATTCAGGAAGGTAGAGGTACCGACACTCCTAGCTGTGAGGTATGCATTAAGACTACGAGAACAGGTAACCATATTTCCCAAACCCTAATTTGGCATTCACAATACGAGTGTAAAGGAGATGTATCCAGATGTAGATACCTTAATATAGAATATAGTGTGTGCCATTTAGGAGTAGGAGAACCTAAGTGCTTCAGTCCGGAGTATCAACCTTGTACAATTTGGTTGACTCTCAGGAATGGAGATCCTCAGGGGACCCTAATTAATAAGACGGTGTTAGAATCCGTACATTCTTCGGGTGTTCTGCTATTTGATGCATGTAAGGCGATATCAAGTGGTAGAAAGCCGTGGAATGTATGTGGGGATCTTAGATGGGAGAGGACGTATGGGTCTAACGATAAATATATTTGTCCCAGTAATAAAAATAAATATGTGAGTCCTAGATGCCCAAATAGAGATTATAACTTTTGCCCATATTGGTCTTGTGTGGGGTGGGCAACTTGGGGACAGACAGTAGACAAGGACATGATTGTGACTAAGTTGCCCACCAGCCCATATTGTAAGTCTATGGAATGCAATCCAGTCCATATACTTATAAATAACCCCGACAAGTTTTTAGACAAGTATGGTAATTTATTTGTGTTTCAAATATATGGGACGGGTTTAGATCCTGGGACAGTATTGTTTATAGGGATAGAGACTGATACGGTATCCTCCCAAACTCATCAAGTATACCATTCCTTTTATGAAGAGATGAGTATAGATAATAAGATCCCCCATAATGCTAAAAACCTGTTCATTGATTTAGCCGAAAGTATTGCCGGTAGTCTTAATGTTACCAACTGCTATGTGTGTGGAGGTACTAACATGGGAGACCAATGGCCTTGGGAAGCAAAGGAGGTAATGTCCGGTTCTGAAGCAGTTGACCAACTAATATCTACACAAGCCGATTATCATATGAGTGTTAGAGGTAAATCTGAGTGGAGATTAAAGACCTCCATCATGTTTGCATAGCAAGGAAAGGAATGATGTATAATACTTCTGTAGGAGAATTAACTTGTCTAGGGCAAAAAGCTTATGATGATGATACAAAGAATACAACTTGGTGGTCGGCTTCAAATGTCTCAGAACCATCTAACCCGTTTGCTAGATACGCCAATTTAAAGGATGTGTGGTTTGACCTATCCATCACATCTACCTGGAAAGCCCCAGCAAATTTGTACTGGATCTGTGGTAAGAAAGCCTATTCGGAGTTGCCACAGGACTGGGAAGGGGCATGTGTGTTGGGTATGCTCAAACCATCCTTCTTCTTGTTACCTATTGAAACAGGTGAGACTTTAGGTGTTAAAGTGTATGATGTGAATCATAGGAAGAAAAGGGGACCCATAGAGATAGGCGCCTGGGAAGATAATGAATGGCCTCCCCAGCGTATTATAGATTATTATGGGCCAGCCACGTGGGCAGAAGATGGTACCTTTGGTTATAGAACCCCTATTTATATGCTCACCCGTATTATAAGATTACAGGCGGTGGTTGAGATTATTACTAACGAGACATCACAAGCGCTCAATCTTCTAGCGAAGCATAATACCAGGATGAGGACAGCAGTCTACCAGAATAGATTAGCCTTGGATTACCTTTTGGCAGTAGAGGGAGGTGTATGTGGAAAGTTTAACCTGAGCAATTGCTGTCTTCAAATAGATGACGAAGGGCAAGCAATAGCTGAGCTTACTAGCCATATGGTTAAACTAGCGCATGTGCCTACTCAGGTATGGAAAGGGTACAATCCAAGTAGTTGGTTTGGTAGCTGGTATGAGTGGTTTGGAGGGCTTAAGGCAGTGGTAGGTGGAGTCCTACTAATTTTAATGTTGTGTCTACTCCTGCCGTGTCTTATACCCTTAGTAGTTAGGTCTGTGCAAAGCCTGATAGAAAATATAGCAGAGAGGAAGGCTGCTGCACAGATAATGGCAATTTATAAATATGAGGCTCTAGATCAGGGAGAACCAATGCAGGAAGATGAGTGTTGAAGATTCACATCATAAGATAAGTCTGGTCTGGTTCAAGGTAACTTGCGGTGTATGCAAACTAAGGTTAAGTGATGCCTCAAGTAATTGTGAAATATCAAGAGGCATCAAAGGGGGGAATGTGGTGGAATCTCGGTAAAAATAAATTTAGTAGGCCGAGATTACCACGTGGCATGTGTACGTGCATATGCTGACGTATCGATCAGTTGGTTGCACGAGGCAAGATACGATCAGTAGTGTACGGAGCATGTGCAAGAATACAGGATATAGTATTCCCCTCCTCCATTGTGCTGGACAGGCCATGCGGTCAAACAGGAAGTTAATTCTTATTTGTGTTGATTGGTTAAGAGAATGTGCGGGTGGAGCTTAATATGGGAGGAGTTATGTGCCTATATAAGGAGCCTGCACTATTGTCCGGGGCTCAGAACTTGCTGTATTTTGGTGACGTTAGTCCCTCTGAGTCCCGATCGGTGATCCAATAAAGAATCTCTTCCTTCCTGAAGAAACCTGTGTCCATCTCTCTGTGCTTCGCTTCCGTCAGTTTCTCCGGTATCACTTCATTAACTCTCTCTACCTACACAACATGCACACTCCAGCTCCCTACACCTTCACAAACCTACTCTTCTTGTGCCGCATGCACATTACATTTAACTGACATTTAATGTGGGTAAGTGCAAGATAATGCATCTTGGACGTAAAAACCCAAGGGCAGAGTACAGAATATTTGATAGAGTCCTAACCTCAACATCTGAGGAAAGGGATTTAGGGGTGATTATTTCTGATGACTTAAAGGTAGGCAGACAATGTAATAGAGCAGCAGGAAATACTAGCAGAATGCTTGGTTGTATAGGGAGAGGTATTAGCAGTAGAAAGAGGGAAGTGCTCATGCCATTGTACAGAACACTGGTGAGACCTCACTTGGAGTTTTGTACACAGTACTGGAGACCATATCTTCAGAAGGATATTGATACCTTAGAGAGAGTTCGAGTGTGTATGGGGGTGCAGTGGGAGCACTGTTTGTAAGAGGGTCAGCGTGTGTTTGTGTGAGGGGTGTAGTGTGTGCATAGGAGTGCAGTGTGTATATGTGGGGTGCAGTGGGAGCACTGTGTGTGTATGGGGCCAGTGTGTGTATGAGGGTGTAGTGGGGGCAGTGTGTGTGTGAGAGTGCAGTTGGAGAAGTGTGTGTATGGGGGTGCAGTGTGTGTATGGGGAGAATTGTGTGGGGGTGCAGTGTTTGTGTGGAGGAGCACTGTGTGTATGGGGGAGCACTGTGTGTATAGGGGTGCAGTGTTTGTGTGGGGGGAAACGGTGTGTATGTGGGTGTAGTGTGTATGGGGGGGAGAAGTGTGGGGGGGTGCAGTTTTTGTATGGGGGAGAAGTCTATTTGTATGGGGGAGAAGTGTGTGTGCAGGGGTGCAGTGTGGATGGGGGAGAAGTGTGTGTATGCGGGTACAGTGGGGGCAGTGTGTGTATGGAGGAGAAGTGGGTGTATGTGGGTGCAGTGGGGGCAATGTGTGTATGTTGGGGAAGTGTGTATATGGGGGGCTGTGGGGGCAGTGTGTGTGGTGGGGCTGTGCGTATATGGGGGCAGTGTGTATATGGTGGGTTGTGGGGGCAGTGAGTGTGTATCTGAAGGAAGGGGCAGTTTTAAACAAATGTGTATTTATTTATTTTTTAATAAAAAAATATTCTTTATATCCCACCTCCCTTCTTACCTTTGCCTGGGAGGGGGGATATTATTTCCAATCCCTGGTGGTCCTCGAGATGAATCCCTGGCGGCAGGGCCGCCATCAGAAATTTTGGGGCCCCTGACAAAGCACAAGGTCTGGGGCCCCTGGGCCCGCCCACGCCCTACCTATTCCGCTGACAATGATGCGGGACTGAATGTGGTGTGTATAGTGGAAGTGAAATGTGTGTAATGGATGTAGTGTTTGTGTGTATTAGATACTGTTTGTGCAGTGAATGCAGAGTGTGTGTTTGTGTAGCGGATGCAGTGTGTATACTGAATGCAGAGTGTGCTTGAGTAGTGGATGTAGTGTGTGTACAGTGATGTAGTTTGTGTGTACTAGATGCATTGTGTTTAGTAAATGCAGTGTCTGTAGTGGATGTAGGGTGTGTATTAGACGCAGTGTCTGTGTATATTGAATGCAGAGTGTTTCAATGTGTGGTGGATGTAGTGTGTGTACTGTGAATACAGGATGTTTGTGTAGTGGATGCTGTGTGTATAGTTAATGCAGATTGTGTGTCAGTGTAGTGAATGTAGTGTGTGTAAGTGTGTAATGAATGCAGTGTGTTAGTGTAGTGAATTCAGTGTGTGTTAGTGTGTAGTGAATGCAGAGTGTGTGTCAGTGTAATGAATGTAGTGTGTGTGTTAGTGCAGTGAATGCAGAGTGTGTGTCAATGTGTAGTGAATGCAGAGTGTGTGTGTGTTAGTGTAGTGAATGCAGAGAGTGTGTTAGTGTGTAGTGAATGCAGAGTGTGTGTTGTACTAGTGTATGCAGAGTGTGTGTCAGGGTAGTGTATGCAGAGTGTGTTGTATTAGTGTATGCAGTGTGTGTGTCAGTGTAGTGTATGCAGAGTGTGTGTCAGTGTAGTGAATGCAGAGTGTGTGTCAGTGTAGTGAATGCAGAATGTGTGTCAGTGTTATGAATGCAGTGTGTGTGTCAGTGTAGTGAATGCAGTGTGTGTGTCAGTGTAGTGTATGCAGTGTGTGTGTCAGTGTAGTGAATGCAGAGTGTGTCAGTGTAGTGAATGCAGAGTGGGTGTCAGTGTAGTGAATGCAGTGTGTGTGTCAGTGTAGTGTATGCAGTGTGTGTGTCAGTGTAGTGAATGCAGTGTGTGTGTGTCAGTGTAGTGTATGCAGTGTGTGTGTCAGTGTAGTGTATGCAGAGTGTGTGTCAGTGTAGTGTATGCAGTGTGTCAGTGTAGTGTATGCAGTGTGTCAGTGTAGTGTATGCAGTGTGTGTCAGTGTAGTGAATGCAGAGTGTGTGTCAGTGTAGTGTATGCAGTGTGTGTCAGTGTAGTGGATGCAGTGTGTGTGTGTCAGTGTAGTGGATGCAGTGTGTGTCAGTGTAGTGGATGCAGTGTGTGTGTGTCAGTGTAGTGGATGCAGTGTGTGTCAGTGTAGTGGATGCAGTGTGTGTCAGTGTAGTGGATGCAGTGTGTGTCAGTGTAGTGGATGCAGTGTGTGTCAGTGTAGTGGATGCAGTGTGTGTGTGTGTGTGTGTGTGTGTGTGTGTAAATGTGCAATCTGTGGAGGGGGAGGGGTGGGGAAAGTGGCATTTTTACATTAATTTTATAATTGTATATTAACTTAATTAAATGTTTCTCCCCCCTCCCTGCTTCTTACCTGTGTCCAGGGAGGGGGGGAGATTCCATCCTTGGTGGTCCGGTGGCATGAAGGGGCCCCCGGCCCCCAGTTACCGCAGAGGGGGGCCCAGCACACATCTTTTTCACTTTCAGCTCAATGCCTCCAATAACTCTCGCGAGACCCGTGGAGCGTTGCCATGGCGAGAGTTATTAGAAGCGAGAAGAGGAGAAGCTGTGTGCTGGTAACAGGGAGCCGGGGGCCTGCGGCTGCACACATAGCGATATTCGCTATCTATGTGTGCAGAGAAAGAAAGAGGGTCCGAGGACTGCCAGAGCACTAGAACTGCCTGGCGGTTCTAGTGGGGAGTGAACTCTAGCTTGCAGCTCTTGGGCTAGAGTTCACTCTCGCGAGAACGGAGTGTTTCCATGGTAACAGCGGCAACGCTCCGTGCTCGTGAGAGGAGACCCGGTGGAGCTGCAGGCTGAGCTCCTGGGTCTCCTCTCCCGGCTACCAGCAATGTGCCTGTGGACCAGTCAGGGAGATCTCTGGTATCCCCTCCAGTCCGTGAAGGCACTTAGCAGGGCCGGCGCTTGGATAGCACCGGCCCTGCAGGAGAGAGCATTGACTTTTGGGGGGCGCAATTTCCCCCGTTGCCCCCCCCCCCTGGATCCACCACTGTCCTTACATTGGTTTTCTGTATCCTATAGAAGTCAATTCAAGGTACTAATTCACACCTATAAAGCACTAAACAATTCTAGTCCCTCTTATATCTCCTCACAAATCGATAGGCATGTCCCTTCTCGGTCTCTCCGCTCTGCCCGTGACCTTCTCCTGGTCACGCTTCACATCCTCGTCCTCACGCTTGCAGGACTTCTCGGGGGTGGCTCCCTTCCTATGGAACAGCCTGCCTACCGCCATCAGACTCTCCCCTAGTCTTCAATCATTTAAGAAGTGCCTTAAAACCCATCGCTTTAGGAAAGCTTATGGCCTCCCAGAGTAACCTCTACCTCACATACCTGTCTCTTGCTCTCTCCTAAAGAGCAGCACTCTACTCTCTCCTCCAGCTCTGCTTCTCTCCCACTTTATGTGATTGCTATTTCCTGTCCTAATGTGTTTTACACCCCACCTCCTATAGACTGTAAGCTCGTTTGAGCAGGGTCCTCTTCAACCTATCGTTCCTGTAAGTTTTCTTGTAATTGTCCTATTTATAGTTAAACCCCCCTCTCATAATATTGTAAAGCGCTATGGAATCTATTGACGCTATATAAATGGCGATAATAATAATAATAAATACACCCACCTAGTAACATCACACTGCCACACCCATACAGTCACATACACCCATCTAATCACATTCACCCTACCACACCCTTACAGTCACACCCACCCCACTCCCTGAATTGCATATGTATGCCAACTCAGTCACATTCATTCACCCATTCATATTCATCTAGTCACACACCCAGTCACATATCGACAAACAATCAAGTCCTCCTCACCCGCTGAATTACATATTTACCAACCCAGCCTGTTCCCATAATGCAAAAATCAAAATAGTTCTATGAAAACAATATCCACATTGCACAGATTGCACCACAGGTTCCTACAGAATGAATGCAAAGGCCCACAAATCTGGGACAGATTTGTGTATTCCCGATATACACTGCATGATCACGACACAGCAACCTTTCATTACAGAAACAATAAATATCTGTGTAAATTACATCTCAGTAATCTATTTAGCATACGATCTTGTTGTTCTGTTAATATAAAATGGGTTGTAAATGAAAATGTATTGGTTGCAATGCTTGGAAATTAGCTTAGGTTGTTATTATGGAAAGTAGGCAGCTGCATCTAATGATTTTTTGAAGTAATCTGAACCATCTGCCCTACTATACTAAACAGTTCACACTCTAATCCAGATTATGGCTGACAAACCATTTTTGGCGTATAGTTTTCAGTGACAGTGTGTCCTTGACCAGCTGATACCGCTTCACGAAGTTTCTCCTGGCCGGATTTTTCTGCCAGGTTGAATTTTGCTTTTATATACATTTATTTTGTTTGGTTTTATGTTTTGGAGATAGAGAGAACCATGTCTTTCCTGTTGAAAAGCATGGTGGGTAGTCAGTTGAAGAGTTTTGGTCTGGGAGGTTCGAGTGAAGAGAAGAAAGAGGAAAGCGAAGGTTCGGATCCAGCTGCTGCCCAAGGAATGAGTCGGGAGGAATATGAGGAGTATCAAAGACAGCTGGTTGAAGAGCAGTGAGTATTACTAATTCATTTACTTACTTACTTTACCTGGTTATTTTATGTGAATGTTAAAAATGTGTTTTGAGGTGAAAAAAATGAAAATGTATTTGGAAATGTAAATATTTTGTTTATTATCTAAGTGCCATAGGATTGAGGGAAGCACTGATCCCCCACCTGGCACACACAGGTGTAACCTCTTTCAGGACCAATGTCATGTTAGAGTTCTCATGAAAACAGGGGATTCACTTAACTTCTAAGACAAACAGAATTGCTTAGAAAATGGCCTTAAAAAAAAAAAAAAAAAAAAAACCTCAACAAAAAACAACCAACCAAAATATATTAATATATTTGTAATCTGGATCTACAAAATTTCAAGATGCCACGTACCTGTTCACCTATATGAAGCACTATCCCTTGGCCTGGGTCGTAGATCCTGGCGTCCACTGTCTGAGCTATTGCCAGTATATCACAGAGAAGTAATATTGTGGTGAAAAGTCTCTTCAGAACCTATAGCATATCAGAAAACCCAAAATAAAAAAAATAAAAAGGGTCGAAAGAAAGGAGCAGATCAAACCCAGCAATGGAGAGAGAATGAAACATATATGATTTGATGTTGTGGGTGACATGAATGGATTCGATAAAACTATGGTTGAGAGTGGGATACAGGCCTAAGAGGGGGGATGGGAGGGGGGAACAGGAGAAGATTTTTGGGGAAAGAAAGAAAGGCCGGGAGATTAGAGAAGCAAATCTTGTATGGTGAAGTGAATGTGCTTAGCCTGGGTGTTTTATATAAAAATCTCAGAAATATATTTGGCTATGACCTGTAACTGCTCTTGTGGAGATCTAAATCTGTAAAAATGATATAACCACTTTTAGGGCATAACCATCACGTTTACAATTATACCTTTGAGAAAGAAATATGATGTGATAAACTAAACTTTCGATTCCTTATTAAGATTGATTGAAGAATATGGATTGGATCTTTCATTATTAGAATTGTTGATATCCACACAGATAGACTTTACTCCAATAATCAAAGTATTTTGTTCATTAAGCATTGTTAGAGATCAACTTGTGAGATGTCCAGCTTGTAAAAGTGTATTTCATGTAAATAAAAGATATTAATTCATTGTTTGTTTGTTGTTCTTTTATTGATATGGAATTATATACATTAGCAGATACAGATTTATTTAGAAACGACATGTTAGAATAATGGAGACATCAATATAATTTTTTTTTTTTCCAATTATCATTATTTATTGAAACATACTCTAATGTGGATTTGTAATATCCTTGGCATGGATTAGTGTAGATAGTGACTGGGAAAATGCCACAAATAATATCTTCTAAAAAATGACACATAATTTAATTCCCTGTTCAGTGTCATCAAAAACAATCAAAAGATCCAATTTATTTTTTATACCAAACTTGAAATGTTTTCTCAAATGTGTCTTTGAAGAGTTTCAACAGAATTGTTGCTCCCAAGCCACAAGAAACTGTAAGAATGTACCCAGATGTTTATATTTTAAGTAATTAGCCTCACTTAGAATATGAAGTGTACCTCTGAAGGATATAGCTGTAAATATATTTTCACATGGGCGAAATTCATTGAAATTCATCCAAAAAAACTATATCTTTGGGGACAAATTTTCAATGTGCAGAAGTGTAAAGAAAAAGTCGGTTTTAAGGTATGAGAATATTTTTGTATTTATTGAAGTTCCTAATACAAACATTTTGGTCCACTTCTTGAATGTATAGGATTAACAGAACATGTGTCTGAGAATAGTCTTAAATCCAATGCTGTTATGTATATACTTTCTCCCGCCTCCAATCTACAGACATTGGTCACACTCTCTAGATCAATTTGCTCATATCTTTTGTCATTTAGATCAGTAACATGTCCTTATAATCTCTTCTTTCCTGATCACTCTTCCAAGGATCTATGCTTAATACTGCACGGAATATCCTGTGTCTCTATGGTTATTCCTGCATAATCTCCTCTTACTCCCACATTTCAGATAATATTCATTATGGAATTTAAAAATATACCAGGAGTTGTGTTTTCACCCCTAATAAAATAAGTCCCATGGTGCCAATGCTCCACATTCAATTTAATCACAAAGTATTTCACGCGCTAGAAGGTCTCGCAATATGATACAATTCTTCAAAGCTTAAAAATTCTCATTTTAACAGTCAAAATTGTGGAAAATCCTCTGCAGGAGTTCCAACTTCTGATAATGGTGGCTCAATGCCCCTGATATCTATAAATCTGAAAGTCACAGAACAAGGAATGGAGGAGAAAGAATACCCAGGAGATCTACCTTATTCAACTAGCTATGCATTTAAAGTTCAGTCTATGAAAAGGCCTTTCTTAAGGTCTGTTATTGCCCGTTTTATTTGATGGTCATTCTTTCATTAAAAAACTGTTCAAGTCTGTAAAATACCACTTAAGCCATTCTGGAAAATCTTTACTTCCAGATTCATATAGATCTAGACATTTGGAACTTGTCTGTCAGCCACATTGTGATGTGAGATATTATACCTTCTTTTATAATATCCAATCTATCTGGGGATATGGTGCACATATAGGTTAAACATTGTATTATATGAGTTATGTATTTTTATGTGGTTTTTGTAACAGTTTCTGGATTTAGAGATATTTCCTGTACCTGGAGATAATTAAGTTACCACAGCCACTTAAGCCAATTATCTCCAGGATAGAGGAGAAGATAGCCATGCTTGCGGTCGGTTAAATGTGACTTCTATAAAACGTTTGAACCCCTGCTCTGATCTGGGTGATTTTTGGATATGTTGTTCACCCAGATCAGGGCTATCCAGGCTATCCAGGGATGTAGGATATGGGGATATGTTGTTGTTTTGGGGTGTTTCTGGACTTTGGATAAAAATTAATATTTTCTGCCTGTGGTAATTGAGTTAGTCCATTGTGTTTGGTAATTGTATCACAGGCAGAGGGGAGGGTTTGTGTACATTAGCTCGGACTGTCTAACTGTACAATACTGTGTTGATTTGTTTGTGTCCTTTGTGTCCTGTGCTCCACAAGTTCCACGTGGGTGGCAACCTTGTGGGGAAAATGTGTATAAAAGAAATGACTTTGTGCTCATTAAACAGACTTGTTCTACCCTTCATGTTTGGGGGATTGGAGAACTACCTACACTCTGGGGATTGCTATAATCACTATACTCCCCAGAGTAAGCTCTTGTAAGAGCTTGTTCCTGTTCCTGCTCTCTGGATTTAGGAGAGGTCTGCCTACTGGAAGCTGGTCCCTGGTCTTGGGCCCAGAGTAGGAGGAAGGCGTCGAGACCCCAACCAAGCTGCGGCGGTTCGTGGGGTCTGCGGTGGTTATGGTGTCAAGTGGAGTGCCTGGAGCCCTCGAGACACACTAGGAGCATCCGTCAATGGAAGGTACCCAGTCGGGGTGCCAAGCAATCCGTTACACATATAATTTACTATAAAAAAATGTATAAAATATGATGAAAATTTTAAATAAAACCACACCTTTTCGAACTTTGACCCCCAAAATCTGTTACGCATCTACAACCGCCAAAAACACTCATGCTAAATAGTTTCTAAATTTTGTCCTGAGTTTAGAAATGCCCAATGTTAACATGTTCTCAGCTTTTTTGGAAAGTTATAGGGCTATAAGTACAAGTAGCACTTTGCTATTTCCAAAGTTACATTGTAACAATGATATCTGTCAGGAATCCCTGAATAACCCTTCATATGTATATATATTTTTAAAAAGACAACCTAAGATATTAAACTTGGGGTATTTCGACTCTTTTCATGCAACCATCAATCTATGCCAAATTTAAAAATAATAATAATAATTGGTGATTTTTTTGCACAGATAGCAATTTAAGAACACATGTACTGAGAACTCTAAGGGTTACTGCAAAAGAACACCCAAATATGTGTTCAGCAACATCTCCTGAGTACAGTGATACCACCTATGTATAGGTGTGTCGGGTTCTCTGGGGGCTAAAATACCTTTTTGGAGGGTGCGCATTCCAGTTTTCCAACTTGGAATTTTCACAGTTGGTCATCATGTACCCACGTCTTATTTGGGACATTTTTGAAGCAGGCCAATTTACTCCTATCAAACCATATATTTACAATTTACTCCTATCAAACCATATATTTTTGAAAAGTAGACAACCCAGGGTATTCAATTTGGGGTATGTCCAGTCTTTTTTACTTGCCACTTAGTCACAAACACTGGCCAAAGCTAGCATTTATATTTGTTTGTGTGTTAAAAATGCAAAAAACTATTATGAACGCTAACTTTGGCCAGTTAGACTGAACATACTCAATTTTTTTGCAAATGGTATGCCACCATGGGGGTAATTCTCATTCCTGGATTACCAAGCGCTCTCAAAGGCAATATAAACAATCTGACAGATTTCTATGTGAAAAAACGGCCTTATATGTGACCCTGTAACTTTCAAAAACACTATAAAACCTGTACATGGGGGGTACTGTTATACTCAAATTTTAGTGTTTCAAAACAGTAAAACATATTACAAAAATGATATCATTAGTGAAAGGGCCGTTTGTGTGTGAAAAATGCAAAAAAGTTCACTTTCACTGACAATATCATCGCTGTGATATGTTTTACTATTTTGAAACACTAATATTTGTGTTCAGCGAAGTCTACTGAGTAAAACAGTACCCCCTATATACAGGTTTTTTTCTTGAAAAGTTACAATGTTAAATATAGTGCTAGCAGATTAAATTCTCTGGACTTTCGGCTTGGGTTGTCAGGCAGGTCCCCCAAATTGCAATCAATAGAATTACTTAATTATGTAAAAATATTACATAAATATGCACGTAGAATTTAAATATATATATATATATATATATATACATATTTATATATTTGAAGTATAAGTGTATATTTATGAAATTATTTATGTAATTATGTATATGGACATATGTATATTTTGTTTTATTTTTATTTATTTATGTATACATATATATATATATATATATAATTTCATTCTAAGTGTATTTTGATGTAAATATATATATATATTATATATATATATATATATATATATATTAATATCAAAATACAGTTAGAATAAAATTACATATATAATTTGTTTTTTATTATTATTTTTAAAAATGCTAATTAATTTTTAATTATTATTTATTTTTTTAAATTAATATACGCGTGTGTAATTTTACTCTAACTGTATTTTTATATTAATATATGTACATTATATATAAGATTTATTGTTTTACACACATTTATTTATTTTTTACTTTTTTCACCAGCATGGGGACTGCTGGTCACAGCAATCACATGGCTCCTGGGGTCCTTTTTTGCAGAGGGTGGACTGTCTGGGCTGTCAGACAGTCCCCAATAGAAGAAGAACACCGATCGCCGGTAGGGAAACGGCGGCGATCAGTAAGTACAATGGAGAGGGAGTGGGAGGGAGATTTTTTAAAAAATTTTATTATTATTTATTTCACTGAGTGCCTCGACCCCTTTGAGGCACTCAGCACAGGCAGAGCACAGAAGCTGCCTGATGGCTCCAGGGGAGTGATCACCCGGCGGCCCAGCAGTGGGGGGTATTGCACAATGCCTCGACATCGAGGCATCGCTGCAATACCATCAGGGCTGCTGGAAGCGATCATGATCGATTTGAGGCGCTCTAATTCCCCGCGGACGTCCTTAAGGACCATTTTTTGTTGGACTAACCTGATATGTCCAAGGTTGGGAAGGGGTTAAACACTCTTTCTACACTGTATTATGATCAGTGGTGGAACATCTGCACCAGGGCCTGTCGGCTCAGGGGGCCCATCGGGTGGCATGTACTTAGGACCACTTTAAGCTCAGTGTTAAGTACAACCCTGCAAGGATGAGCAAATGGTAGATCCCCAACTGGCAAAGCATTGTAGGACTTATATACACAGGAATCTACCTTTTTTTCCATCTTTGCGATACGGGGGCCCCAAAAAAATTCTCTAGTTTCCGCCACTAATTATGATCCAACGGCTGTCAGTCCAACTTGTCCAGCCTTTTGTATGCATGTTAACAATTGGAGGGGAAACATTTTGGAAAAAAATTTTTGGTTTTGGTTATAATATTTTTCATACATAAAGCGCAACAAAAAAAGAAATCAAAATAGATTTACATATCAGTAAATTGTTAAATACCTAATATGTGTAGGATCTAAATAAAGTTTTGGTAGTTAATGCTACAATGAAAACTACTCTAACCCTATGCTTACATTACCTCTAACCCTACCCTACCCTAATCTTATTCCTAACATTAACCCTATCTTTAACCCGGCATTAATTCTCTCCCTAGTGTTGGTACTGATATCAGCAGAGGGATTTCCCAAAGTGCTCTCTAAGCACTCTGTACTGTTTGATTGCTCCATGAGAAAGAGATCTCCCTCTCATGCTGTCCCTGCTGATCACATAGTGATCCCAGCTCAGCGCCAATCACTTATCAAAAGGGGGGCATGCAGTGCAATCCGTTCAGGGTTTTTTCATGCTCCAGGGATCTCTCTTTATCACAAAGAACCATGGAATCCTCTAGAACTCCAAGATAATCACCATGGCTGAATGCAACTGTTTAGTCACAGTGATTTGAATGGATTTAAAGGCTTTTTGCAACACTCATTTTAAATACTGCACACAGCTCACCGGTCAGTCTGGAGCCACTAAATACAGCTTTAGTTGACAGTGGATCCCTGGTATCAATTTAACGTTACTTGCACCAAAATTAAAGGATGTTTCACACTGTCCTATTAGCATTACAGCCCACAGTTTGAGGTCAGCATGGAATGTCGTAATGTCTTTAAGGAGATGATTGAATTTTAATCACACGCAGGAAGCTGATGAAGGCTGTAGCAGGCAACTAGCAGAACAGGAGACAAGACATTCTAAATTAAACATACTGTGCAATAAGGGAAGCTAAAAAAACACTTTTTATTTTATGTGTGTAGGGAAGCTGTGTTAGTTAGAGCCAGGGAAGGTATAGCTAGGGTCTGTAAACAAAGGGGTTTAACTGTGAAAAGTTACCTAACCCTAAAAGGTTGTGAACCTCCAATATAAATATCTCCCAAGTGTCCCTATTTTGCTCTCAAGTCCCTATGTCCTTCATTCCTACTATGAAGCCCATCTTTTCTAGCAGTTCAAAGTCTGGTTTGTGCATCACAGAGTTCCACAGTACTAAAGCGCCTGAATAAGAGGCATAATTAGAAACCATGCCCCCCCCCCCCCCCCATATTTCTACCCCCCTACCATACGTTCTCCCCTCATTTCCCCCCACCTGATATACATGCAGGTTCCACAAAACATTGCATTGATAGAATAGGTTACAATAAAATACAAAAACAATATTAATACACAATATATACAAAATTTAACATAGAACAGGTAGGAAATATATAATCAATCATGACACGTGCATTCTGTTTTGAGGAATGTAGAGAGGGATCTCTTAAAGGATTTTAGGCCTGGGGAAGATTTTAATGTGTGCGGGAGGTCGTTCCACAATTGCGGCGCTCTGTAGGAGAAGGAGGATCGGGCTGCTTTCTATTTGTATTGAGCTAGACTGTCATGCCCGTTACCAGTAATTCCTGTCTCTTCCGGGTTGACTGAGTTTAGCCACACCCCCTCTCTGACGCGGTCTCATCACGCTACATAATGCGACCGCACCAAACACAAGACGCTGGATTAATGAACGGCGTACCACGGAACTTAACCGGCTGAAATTCTCTCTCTACAACTTACCTGTGTACCGAATCGGACTGTAACTCGTCTAACCGCCTTCTCCTCTCCTCGACCACGGCTTGTATCTGACTCCTCTCGTCCTGTCTCCCCAAAGAACCTCCCTGGAAGGGAACTCTGGAACCAAACTTCAACCTCAGGAAGCTAAGTTATTCGTACCCTCTGTTATACGAACTTTTCCTCTCAAAGACTCCTGAGCACTCATCCTTAGGTCTGCTCCAATCAATTCTGCTGTAACCTGCCCACTAAACTTTCAGGCTCCAGCTGATAACGTATCCTGCTAGCTTAAAACCTATATTCTCCTTCAACCGAAATAATTAAAGATACAGTAACCGTATTTCTTATATTGAATTGTCAGTTCCTATATTACTCTCTATAAATCTAATTCTACATCTAAATCCAAGAAATCTGCAGTTGAGCTCCATTTCAATCTATGTAAACGTGACTGGTAATAAAGTGCTGGTATTGGATTGGAAGTTATAGGAGGTGGGAACAGCCGGGGAGAGCATTCTGCTCAGGGTGGGAGTTTCTTAAACACAAGGCTGGAAAGATGAAGGGTGCATCTGGATTCCAGCGACAGCCAGTTTAGTTCTTTTAGCATGTCACAATGGTGGGTCCTGTAATTACATCGTAGCACAAATCGGCAGAACGAGTTGTACAATGTATTAAGTTTATTAAGGTGGGTTTGCGGTGCAGGTGCATATGCTACATCCCCATAATCAATGATTGGCTTCAGCATTTGCGGTACAATCTTTTCCTTTACTGTAGGGCTTAGGCAGGATTTGTTTCTGTACAGGGCACCTAGTTTTGGATAAAGTTTAGATGCAAGTTTTTCCATGTACAGGCCAAAAGATAGATTGGGGTCTAACAACATACCCAAGTATTTGAAAGAGTGGACTGCGGTCAGTGTGCTATTTGAATTTGTTTTGATGGATAGGTGGGGATTGTGTATTTTGTGTAATTTAGGTACTGTTCCGAAGATCATTGTGACAGTCTTATCAGTGTTTAGGAAGAGTTTGTTTTTTGCAATCCACTTTTCTACCTCTGTAAACTGGTCTTGGAGCACAGCCTCAAGATGCGGTAGATTCGATTTGCTTGCATAGATTACTGTGTCGTCTGCATACATGTGTACATTTGAGGATTTGCAGACATTAGGCAGATCATTTATAAATAATGTGAATAGCAGGGGGCCGAGTATGGAGCCTTGGGGAACACCACACGTGACTGGGAGAGAGTCGCTGTCAGAAATGGACACATATTGTGAGTGATCCGATACATATGATCTAAACCAGGTTAGCGGACAATCACCAATATCTGAGTTTTTGAGTTTGTGCAGTAGAATGTCGTGGTCTACTGCATCAAAGGCCTTTGCAAAATCAAGGAAAATAGCTACAGTTAGGTCTCCTTGTTCCATGCCGGTTTTTATGTCATTGCAAACTTTTAAGAGGGCAGAAACAGATAGATACATACATACATACACGTAACCCCCCCTCCCATATGTCCCCCCCACACACATGTAGACAAAGAGATACACATGCAGACACATACAGAGACACACACACATACACACAGATGACACACACGTACAGGCACATATACATACAGACACACACACACACACACATAAATACAGACACACGCATATACACACACACATACATACAAACACACATACACACACACACATACAGAGACACATACATACAGACACACATACACAAACACACACACATACAGAGACACATACACAAACACACACTGATGCAAAATGACTTAGTCACCCTCCTGTTTCCTACCTTTTAGGTACAGGAGGGTGACTTTCCTTGGGGTCCAGTGGCTCAGGCTGATGGGATTCAGAGTTCCCACTTCGACTCTCTCCTCTCCTTACTCCTCCCTTGCATGATGATTTCTGTGAGGAAGTGACCAGTACAGTCACTTCCACCCAGCTCTGGCATCATCACAGGGTTGACCAGGCCCCCTGGAAATTCATTGGCATCGGTTTGCCCTAACAGCAGTTATACTGCGCGGGCCGGGGCCGCGTAACATGACCAGCTGGGCAGCGCGATCGCAGGGCAGCTGGGCCCCCTGGAGTGACAGGCCTGGTCGCAGCTGCGACCCCTGCGACCGCGGTAGTTCTGCCACTGGCCTGAATAATTTGTGTTTGTGTTGTTTTTTTTTTTTAATTCTTTATTTTTGTTGTGCATGTGTAACAATCGCAAGACATTGATGCCACAACAGCATTTTTAGACAACGTGAACATACAAGAGTGTATACTGTTATGCAGCATTTAGAAGGTATGCACATATTTTTTGTATAGTGATAACAAAATCAAGCTGGTGAGCCTTAATGACTCCTTTTATCGTTTGGTAACATTAGCGTAAGGTAGACTGTGGTAGGCGTGGATAAAGCGGTAGCTATACAATCAAAAACAGTGCCCGTTAAAGTTTCGTGGCATACAGGCTATGACTTAAGCATTCACTGCGGTACACATATCACCATTTAGCAGTCGTTGTTAGGTTAACAAGTCATGGACATAGTAGATACATTCAGTAGTATGAGAGATCTCATCATATGGCAGAAGCCAGTTGTGTCAGACTAGTCAGCTATTCTGTGAATGCACTACATTAACTGTGAATGGAATCCTGTGGGATTAATTTCCACACTAAGCAATATCAATAAGGGGGATCAGATAGTGGTATTCAAATAGCATTATTCAGATTTAGTCTAGGGAAGAGGCAAGATTGTTAAACTGACCCTAGCTATCCTCATTGCTATTCTCTTATTGTGTTAATCTCAGTAGCAGGGGTTAGCAAGGTGTAGGAGAACATAATACACACGGTCATGACATTCAAGCTTCGATGTGTGACATTTAAGGGCTAAATTAGCAAACCAGGTCGTTGAGGAGAGCATCCAGACCAGTATCAGTCCCGCAAGTTAGCCTAGCCGATTCCGTCTGGTACGGTATACTGCTTGCCAGTAAAGTCACTGTGTATAGTTCTGTCCCTATGTTTGTCACAGTTCACAGAGTGCTGCAGGTTCTGCGGTTTAGTAGTGTCACAGAGTTGCATGGCGTTAGTTCGTGCCTCGGTTAGCGGTGTCTAGGTGTGTGCGGGCCTTGAGGGTAGTCGATGGGCGTTGTGGCTGTGGTGTCGGCCCGGGTCAGCAGGTTAATCGCTGGTGAGCCTCCTCGATCGGTCCTTTTCAGACCCGACCACAGGGGCACAGAGTGGGTGAGTGAGTGGAGCTTCTGAGGGCCCCTCCTGCCGGCGATACTCTCCACCTCCAGCCCCAACCCGCCCGCCATGCAGTCGGAAGGCAGGATTGTTTGGGTAGGGGTGATGCTCGGCACAGTGGTTCCGTCTGTATACAGGCGAGGTTGCTGCGACCATTGCGGACCGCAGCGCCGCCATTTTAGTGCCCTGGCTCCTAGCGCATGGCTTTGTAGGGCGGTGTGACCCTCCGCTGGGGACCGGGATAACCCCCCCGGTCCATGGGGGGGGAGGCGAGGCCCTCGAGGCGCATCCCAAGGCCGTCACAGGGTGGCCAGGTTCGCAAGCAGGACGGCGGCCGTCCGTCCCGCTCTCCACCCCCCGTAGGCCGCAGGCCCCCAAGTCCCATATTGCTCCCTGGGGGCTCCGGAACTCCCGGTCTCAGGGACTGCGGTGGATCCAGCTTCTGCCTGGGTGCTCATGACGGCCTCCGGTCCCTCAGATTTCGGTGATGGTAGAGTTTTGTGCCATTGGGGACCAAAGTAGTCCGGAGCCTCTCCGGCCTGCGACCGGTCAGCATGGCGATCGGGCCCCGCCCCCGTGTTTGTGTTTTTGGATTTATATATTTAATTACACAAAAAGCTGTGAGTAGGTTTTTAAATCCCAATAAAGCTCTCAAATGTTATCCTTCCCAGGTATTCTCAGGTTTATCCAGTAACATATAAATTGCATAAAATGCAAAAAAAAAAAACACCACCGAGGGGCGGAGCCAAGCCATTGAACCGAGCGGCCGCATGTCACTTAAGTTCAGAGCTGATGAATACCTCTACAACCGCATAATAGGGTATATATCACCCCAAACTACCGGCAAATCACCCAAATCCCTGACCCACAAGTCATGGAGAAGAAAAACAAGAACCTGAGATCTGAAAAACCGCATATGGGCATGAATATCAGCGATCTGTGCTGCCAGGCCTGGAGTGGGGTAGAGCCCAAAATGTCTGACTGCTCAGATGCAGACACGGAAATCTCAGATGATTATTCCCTGGGAATGACACAGGGGAGGGGAGCACAGTGGAGCGGCAGACCATCAAACCCTCCATCTCTCCACCAGACTCTGCCTCGGTAACGACGGCGATCATGAGAGTGCTCCTCGCGGAACTCCAATGGACCCTCTAAGCTGACATGGCCAGGGCCGGACTGGCCCACCGGGATACCGGGAAATTTCCCGGTGGGCCGCGGCACCTGAGGGCTGCGCTGGAAATGTATGTGGCACCAGGTGGCCGGTCCGGTGGCACACACTCTGAGGGGGCCGGCCGGCGGCCGCATTCCATGCTGGAGCCGCCGGACCGGGTGGCAGCCTCGCCGGTCCGGTGGCACTCCTGTCACTAATGCTGGGGGCTGAAGGAGGAGGGAGGAGCATGTCTCTGTACCATGCTCCCTAGCGGTTCCCACAATTCCCAGCACAGGAACCGCGAGGGTGGATGGTACAGAGACATGCTCCTCCCTCCTCCTTCAGCCCCCAGCATTAGAAATGCCGCCGGACCGGCGAGGCTGCAGCGTGGAACGCGGCCGGCCCCCCTGACTCCTCTCAGGTGGGTGGGGGGGAGAAAGGTAGAGGGTTCAGGGAAGGTAAGAGACAGTGGCAGAATAGAAAGACAGAGGGGGGAGAATAGAGAGACAGAGGGGGAGAATAGAGAGACAGAGGGGGAGGGAGAGTGCCATAAGGAAAGGAGGGAGAAAGAGACAGAGGGGGGAGAATAGAGAGTCAGAGGGGGAGGGAGAGTGCCACAGGGAAAGGAGGGAGAAAGAGACAGAGGGGGGAGAATAGAGAGACAGAGGGGGAGGGAGAGTGCCACAGGGAAAGAAGGGAGAAAGAGACAGAGGGGGAGAATAGAGAGACAGAGGGGGAGGGAGAGTGTCATAGGGAAAGGAGGGAGAAAGAGACAGAGGGGGAGGGAGAGTGCCACAGGGAAAGGAGGGAGAAAGAGACAGGGGGGAGAATAGAGAGACAGAGGGAGAGGGAGAGTGCCATAGGGAAAGGAGGGAGAAAGAGACAGAGGGGGGAGAATAGAGAGACAGAGGGGGAGGGAGAGTACCATAGGGAAAGGAGGGAGAAAGAGACCGAGGGGGAGAATAGAGAGACAGAGGGGGAGGGAGAGTGCCACAGGGAAAGGAGGGAGAAAGAGACAGAGGGGGGAGAACAGAGAGACAGAGGGGGAGGGAGAGTGCCACAGGGAAAGGAGGGAGAAAGAGACAGAGGGG
Source organism: Pelobates fuscus (assembly GCF_036172605.1). Lineage (NCBI taxonomy): Eukaryota > Metazoa > Chordata > Amphibia > Anura > Pelobatidae > Pelobates > Pelobates fuscus. The sequence goes on from NC_086321.1 coordinate 66,105,748, forward strand.
GGAGCACACTATGCTGGCGCAACGCATTATGGGGCTGGTAAATATTTTTTTCCAGGGCTGCTTTTAATTCCCAGTCCGGCCCTGGACATGGCCCAGCTCCGACAAAAGGTCCGAGGCCCAGGGGCGTACCTAGAGCATTTGGAACCCGGGGCGGACCCTGAGTGTGGCACCCCCCCCCCCCATAATAAAAATGTAAGAAAACACCCACATTTTTTTCAATGTTTTCAATCATATTTATTGCACAAATTTGTAAACTGCTTGTAAAATTTGTAAAATGCGCCAGTTTTGTAAAAGGGGGAAGACCAGTGCTTTTGTAGAAAGGGGCTGGTGAGAACCTTCTAGAAAACTCCTGCCCTACCCCTTTCTACAAAGCCCCTTGTCTCGCCCTTCATATAAAAACCCTGCACTCCGATCACATAAATGTCATACACTCCCTACACATAAAAACCCTGCACACCCCCTTAATAAAAAAACCTGCACACCCCCTTAATAAAAAACAAAAACGTGCACAACCCCTCTTAATAACAAAAAACCTGCACACCCCCCTTATAAAAACCCTGCACACCCCCTTAACAAAAAAACAAAAATCTGCAGTGCACATCCTCCCTTAATAAATAGAATACTGCAACCCCCTTAATCAAAAAAACCCTGCACCCCCATTATTTAAACCCCCTTTAATTCTTTAATCCACAGCCCCCTTTAATTAATCCACACCCCCCTTAATTAATACACCCCCATTAATTAATCCACACACCCCTTAATACACCCCCCTTAATTAATACACCCCCCTTAATTAATCCACACACCCCTTAATTAATCCACACCCCCCTCAATTAATCCACACACCCCTTAATTAATCCTCACTCCCCCTTAATTAATACACCCCCCTTAATTAATACACCCCCCTTAATTAATCCACACCCCCCTTAATTAATCCACACCCCCCTCAATTAATCCACACACCCCTTAATTAATCCTCACTCCCCATAATTAATACACCCCCTTAATTAATCCTCACTCCCCCTTAATTAATACACCCCCCTTAATTAATCCTCACTACCCCCTTAACCCTTAATTAATACACCAACCTTAATTAATCCTCACTCCCCCTTAATTAATACACCCCCCTTAATTAATCCTCACTCCCCCTTAATTAATACACCCCCCTTAATTAATCCTCACTCCCCCCTTAATTAATACACCCCCCTTAATTAATCCAAGAAAGGGTATAAAAGAAGAAAATCTAATGACATGGCCTCCTTGTTCACCTGATCTGAACCCCATTGAGAACCTGTGGTCCATCATCAAATGTGAGATTTACAAGGAGGGAAAACAGTACACCTCTCTGAACAGTGTCTGGGAGGCTGTGGTTGCTGCTGCACGCAATGTTGAGGGTGAACAGATCAAAACACTGACAGAATCCATGGATGGCAGGCTTTTGAGTGTCCTTGCAAAGAAAGGTGGCTATATTGGTCACTGATTTGTTTTTGTTTTGTTTTTGAATGTCAGAAATGTATATTTGTGAATTTTGAGATGTTATATTGGTTTCACTGGTAAAAATAAATAATTGAAATGGGTATATATTTGTTTTTTGTTAAGTTGCCTAATAATTATGCACAGTAATAGTCACCTGCACACACAGATATCCCCCTAAAATAGCTAAAACTAAAAGCAAACTAAAAACTACTTCCAAAAATATTCAGCTTTGATATTAATGAGTTTTTTGGGTTCATTGAGAACATGGTTGTTGTTCAATAATAAAATTAATCCTCAAAAATACAACTTGCCTAATAATTCTGCACTCCCTGTATGCTTGTTATTCTATTGCACAAGAAAAATAAAGAATAAAAAAAAAAAAAAAAACCACCACCACCTTATGGGGACAACCATTACTTCTTCATGATGTATATTAGGTAGAATGAAGCAATACAAGCAATGACTAGTGATGTCGCGAACATAAAATTTTCCGTTTGCGAATGGCGAACGCGAACTTCCGCAAATGTTCGCAAACGGGCGATCCGGGCGAACCGCCATAGACTTCAATAGGCAGGCGAATTTTAAAACCCACAGGGACTCTTTCTGGCCACAATAGTGATGGAAAAGTTGTTTCAAGGGGACTAACACCTGGACTGTGGCATGCCGGAGGGGGATCCATGGCAAAACTCCCATGGAAAATTACATAGTTGATGCAGAGTCTGGTGAGGGAGGGTGGTAAGGCTGAAGGTGGTGGGGAGGGTGGTGAGGCTGAAGGTGGTAGGGAGGCTGAGGGTGGTGAGGCTGAGGGTGGTGAGGCTGAAGGTGGTAGGGAGGCTTAGGGTGGTGGGGAGGGTGGTGAGGCTGAGGGTGGTAGGGAGGGTGAGGAGGCTGAGGGTGGTAGGGAGGGTGATGAGGATGAGGCTGAGGGTGGTGGGAAGGGTGGTGAGGCTGAGGGTGGTGGGGAGGGTGGTGAGGCTGGCTGAAGGTGCTAGGGAGGGTGATGAGGCTGAGGGTGGTGGGGAGGGTGGTAGGGAGGCTGAGTGTGGTGGGGGTGAGAGAGCCTACCTTTATTCCCTGGTGGTCCAGTGGGCTCCCTGGTGGTCCGGTGGCCACTGCTCCGCAGAGCTGCAGACCATGTAATCCCGCGAGACCATCAGAGCGTTGCCGTGGTAACCCGCGGCAACGCTCTGATTGGCCGGTTTTCGCGAGACACATGGTCGGCAGCTCTGCTCACTGCGGAGCTGCAGACCAGTGTCTGCGGTGGCTGGCCGGGCAGCCAGGAGGGGCCTCGCACCAGGCGGCATACCAGGCAAGCCGCCGGGCCCCCTCCTGGTGTCAGGTCCTCGGTCAGGTCCTCCGTCACAGTCTGCCCACAGGCGGTTTAGGCGGCCGCGAGGCCCCAGCCAGCGCGAGGCCTTAGGCGGCAGCCTAAACCGCCTAATTAGAAGGCCACCCCTGATGTGCAAGCTACACCCTAAACATGACAGCCTTCTTTCACAACAACGTACTGCTATATACTCATACCCTCAGTGCAACTAGCCATGATATACGCACGTTCAGCCTAGCATGCTCAAATTTAACACACTTCTGTCTAAAAAAAAAAAAAGAATGCAGCGTCAGAATTAATCTAAATTGTATGTTGTCTAGGAGGTGGGAGGGTCTGGGAGGGAGGGTCTGCTGCTGATTGGCTGGAATGTGTCTGCTGACTGTGAGGTACAGGGTCAAAGTTTCCCCAAGGTGAGGAATAGGGGGCGGACCGAACATCGCATATGTTCGCCATCCGCGGCGAACGCGAACAAGCTATGTTCAGCAGGAACTATTCGCCAGCGAACCGTTCGGGACATCACTAGCAATGACTGACTAATAGACTACTAACTGGCTGTGTATGTCAGGTAACACTGTTGAAGACACATTTTAGTCCAAGCTTAGTTCAACTCTTGTGTCTGTTACTAATTTACATTGCTATTTCACAGTATTCCTTTATTAAAATGGTTGCTAATAGGAAGACCTCACAGCTATTACAGAATTTCATCTCCCATGATGCTTTGCCAGTTGTAAGGCTGCATGCCTCCTAAGTGTCCCTATTTAGGAGGGACAGTCCATATTTTGGGATCAATCCCTCTGTCCCGTTTTTCTACCCTAGTGTCGCTCCATATTGTTGTTGTGTCTGGGTGTATGCCATTGTTCCATCACAATAATACTCACAGTAATGTGTCTTTAAACTACGATAATCATGTTAAAATACATTATTTTTGTACTTTATAGCATTTTCAGTGCGTACATTGTAGTTAGTAAGTTACCTACAATTTCCCAACATTTCAAATGGCAAAATTATAGACACCTCAAAAGTTAGTGTTTGTATATTTCCATTTGAAATGTTTGGTGGTACGAGGCTGGCAAAGCATAATAGAGGATTTGAGATAGAACAAGGAATACCTCTTGGTTTTATTGTTATACAAGTCCACATTTTTGCCACATGCTTGTATACAGCAAGACTCCATTAGTCCGTAGATTAGTAAAAATAAGTGTTTTGTTACATTTGCAAAAACACACAAACTTTTCAAGATTATTTACTAAACTCTCAACGGTAGCAATTAAAAGTTTGAATGGCTAAACTGAGGCTAAAATAGCCACGCTGTGACTATAGCAGAGTTGGAGAGATTTTTCAGATGCTCTCAATTTGGAGTTTGGTGAATAACCCTGCATGTGTTTCCAAATTGTTTGTTTGAATGGATGTGATTGAAATTAGTGTTTGTGGTTTTGTTTTTTTTTTTTTTTGTTTTTTTGCACTTTTCTTTCTTTCTAATTATTAAAAACAAATATAAAAGACAAAAAACTTTTTCGGATTGCCATCTCCTGGTAATGCTGAGCTGTGGCTTGAACACAACGTAAAATGATTATCTAGGAATGAAATGTAAAGAACGGTGTCCTTGAGTGAGCCACTGACTCCCTCTTGCCACATGTTGCTTAATGATCACAGTAATACATTTTACATGCATTTCCCTTTAAATTACTATGACAAAAAAACACTTTGATGGAAACCTGTCACACACTTCATTTATTCTATTTCTTTTAAACCTTTTTTCTTTACACAAGTAACCAGTAACCACTGTTGCTGTGATTTTTTGTGATGAAATAGGCAACCGGAGTAATTAAAACCAAAAACAAAACCCTAATTACCTGGGACACATTTTCCAGTAGACTGGCTATCTTGAGAATTGTACTTCAGTTAATCGTCAGATCTACATGACCCCGATTTAAAACAACCGTGAACTGCTTATAGTCATAAGAGCTGAATGCAACTAATAGCTTTTTTGTTTGTGTGTTTGTTTGGCTTTTGCTTGAACTTCGTTTAAAGAGGAAGTTCCTCTTTAAGGGAATTTCTAATTTCCTATTTCTTCTGTTAAATAAAAGGGGCGTGTGTCTGTGGTAGTACTGAAGGAGCACTTAATGAATTGCATATTACACATCCCATTTTCCAATTATATATATTTTTTATTGGTCTAAAGTTGTAAAAGACTTACCTGCACACTATCCCCAAACCCTGTGTCTATTTAAATATTGGATTTGGGAACGTGCACGTGTAACTTCTTGTTTATATATTTAGGCTGATGAATACTATAGCCAATATTGCTGCTCAAACGTAATAGGAGCTTAACTGCATGGGGTCTAATGACTTTTTATATAATGTTGTAAAACCTATTTCTGCTTTGGTTTCCAGGATGGAGCGTGATGCAAAGTTTGCCCAAAAGAAAGCAGAGAGAGCAACTCTGAGAGTGCATTTAAGGGAGAAATATAAACTTCCACAGGTAAAAACAACAAAAAAATTGTCGCATTATGCATTCACTTTTTGTTTCTTTCATCTCCCATGCACTAATTGGATAAATTGTTAAACATATGTTAAAGGAACACTAAACATGTATTCCTGACCCTATTGTGTTAATACCGTACGACCATTTAGGTGGCTTACCCCCCTTAACCCCTTAAGGACCAAGCTTCTGGAATAAAAGGGAATCATGACATGTCACACGTCATGTGTCCTTAACCCCTTAAGGACACATGACATGTGTGACATGTCATGATTCCCTTTTATTCCAGAAGTTTGGTCCTTAAGGGGTGTAGAATATTGCATATTCTATGTTTCTATTGATTATGGATGTGGTGTGGATTGACATAAGTAACAGATGGTATAAGTCACAAGGCTTTCTTTGTCTGAGAGCTCTGGAATGTGGATTTGGGGGTCTTGTCCTTATATGGCTAGAGTTAAACTCTGACGTCAGTATGGGCACATCTATATAGTAACAGAGGGACACGAGGTTGCTCTCTCTCTTGGCTCTCTCTCTCTCTCTCTTGGCTCTTGGCTTTCTTTCTCTCTCGATGTAAAGACGTAAGGATGTAACTCTCCCATCAGGAGTCCAGCAATTACCATCTGCTGCTGAAATCCATTATCCTATAACATCCTTCGTTGTTTTAATACGTATCAGTAACTAAGAGTAAACCTGAAGAAACCGTAAGTCACATTGCGTATTAGTACTTTTTATTACTATAGACATATATTAATATGGCGAGCATTTGGCCCGAGACTATATATACAAAAGACGTATGTATCAATCAACTGAAGAGAAGAAGAAATTAAGAAGATTTATCATCGATCGATCCAAGCTACATATCACAAGGGGTTAAGGGGTTAAAAGGTAAGAAAACTTACCTTATTTCCAGTCTGCCGGCACGGGCACCACCCCCGATCTGCCTCCTTGGCTGACATAATCTGAATTGATGATCTCAACCAATCCAATGCTTTCCCATTGGAAAAGCATTTGATTGTCTGAGATTGTCAAGGGGGTGGAGTAGGGGTGGGGCCAAATGCTGGCTTAGCCAATCAGCATCTCCTCATAGTGTCGCATTGACTCAATGCATCTCTATGGGGAAAGTTCAAATGCATCTCTATGGTGAAACTCCAGGGTCTACATGCAGAGGGTGGAGACATTGAATGTCAGTGCTGCACATTGTACTGCACTGCCCTTGGAAGCACCTCAACATGTCATCAAAGGATTGACCACTGGAGGTGTCCCTAGGGAGCAATATAAACACTGCCTTTTCTCTGAAATGACAGTGTTTACAGCAAAAGGGCTGCAGGGATTAACTATACACACCAGAACAGCTACGTTGAGCTACAGTTGTTCTGGTGACTTGAGTGTCCCTTTAAATCTTATTAGTGTTTAAAAGAAAGTAGAGAACTGAAATAAATGTTCTTCAAAGTTCTTCTAATTTTTTTAATGAACTTTCCTTTAAAATTGTTGGTTTTAAAAGGGGGTATCTATTGAAGAATTTACTAAATATTATTATAAAAAAATGAATGACATTGCATCTATTGTGAACGTTCCGTTTTTACATTCTCCAAAATATTAACAGCTATATTACTAGAATGACTCCTTTGAAATGTATTCAACAAGTGGGTTGACATAAGTTAAAAAATTATAATAATAAATAAATTGCAACATTTAGGTCAAAATAGCTGAACCAGCATTTTAGTCAAATAAGTCACATTTTTTCCCCACCAACCCGAAATCCAAAAGGCACAAAACTGTCAGCAAATAAACTTCTAAAGTGTCTGGTGGATGTAGTCTGCAGAATCTAAATAGAGGGTCTTAATAGGAAGGGGTGAAGTCTGTGGTGGGTACAATGGTGGGTTGTATGCATCAAATTTGTATTGGGCTGAACCCCTAGAAGCCCTTAAAATTAGCAATGTTCGATGGTAGAAACTGGGGAAATGGAGGGGTCCTAATAATTCCAAGTAAGGACATGCCCTTTATACCTATTACTTACCCAGTAAATGTTGATCAATATGAACTGGCTACATACTGTTTTAAGATTCTCTGTTTTACTGTTATTCCATTGCAGAACATTAGTATTACCGTGACTTGAGATGTTATTATGCTGATTAAATGATCCTGTCCCTTCCTCTTCTGTTTTGCCATCTCCATCCTCAATCTGAGTTAAATGATATGTTGCTGTGCTAATATGAGGTGTTATACTATAGGATTTCAATGTGAATTGTGCTGATTCAGAAGGCACAGCAATGTAATCCATATATGTATCACAAGGCTTGTCCTTCATTTAAGTGTGTCTACTCTAGAGGTATATAGAATATATTTATCTGCAGTAGAATGTATCGAACACAAATCCTGAAATGAAAAAGAGATCTGTAACAATTTACAAAACCAAATTGCAATTAGAGCATTTAGGACAGCATAGTATATTTCCTGAGTTGACTCCATTAAAAAAAGTATCCATTTTTTGTGGAGGGCAAGTTTATCAGGTTACCTCTTATCCTGTCTCAGACATTCATCACTATCCAAGGTGCTTGCACGCCAGGAACATATCTGTGCTACCTTTATATGTTCATGTTGTGAGTACACAAAAGTTGGACCCATCTCACTTTTTTATCATGTTTTCTATAATATTTCATCAATTGACACGCAATCCTGTCTCCCTCCAAGTCAACGGTGCTACCATCAGCTCCACCACGCAGGCTCGCTGCCTAGGTGTTCTCTTTGACTCCAACCTTTCCTTCACGCCTCATGTTCAGTCTATCGCCACATCCTGCCACTTCCAGCTCATTGCGCGCATCCGACCCTACTTAACGACAGATGCGACTAGGGTACTGGTCCATTCCACTGTCCTTTCATGTCTTGACTACTGTAATCCGCTTCTCAGTGGTCTTACGTGCTCCCAACTTGTGCCGTTACAGTCCATAATAAATGCGGCGGTGAGGCTCATCTTCCGGTCCGCCCGCACCTCCCACACCTCATCCTTTTGCCAGTCCCTACATTGGCTTCCTGTAAGATACAGGGCTCAATTTAAAATTCTGGTTCTTGCTTTCAAATGTCTACATAATGCTGCTCCTACCTATCTATCCTCCCTAATCCACAAGTATGTCCCATCTAGGCCCTTACGCTCTGCTGAAGACTTACGTCTATCTTCTGTCCGTACTCCCACCTCTGATGCTCGCCTTCAAGACTTCTCGAGGGCTGCACCATTCCAGTGGAACTTACTTCCCTCCTCCGTTAGATGCTCACCCAGTCTCCACTCCTTCAAAAAATAATTAAAAACCCACTTCTTCATAAAAGCGTATCAATTAAACTGTTAATAGCTCCCGACTGATTGCTCTCTTGCAACTGTCATTAGTCTAATAATATCTGTGACGGACCGCCTGGCACCCCGACCGGGTACCTCCGCCTATCGCTGCTGCCTAGTACTTGCGAGCACCATAAACATTGTAAACCCCACGAACCGCCGCAGCTTGGTTGGGGTCTCGCCATCCTCCACCCACCCTGGACGCAAGACCAGGATCCAGCTTCCAGTGGGTAGACCTCTCCTAGTCCAGAGAGCGTAGCAGGAACAGCTCTTATAAGAGCTAGTGATTATACTCAGGGGAGTATAGTGATTATAGCAAACCCCAGAGTGAATGTAGTTCTCCAATCCCCCAAACATGAACCAACACTTCATGAAGGGGAAACCAATCTCAATTTAATGGGAGCCACACTTGGCCTTTTATGACAATCCCCATGCAAGGGGTACTCCTACATGGACCTTGTTGGGGACTCTAACTCAAAGATACAGACCAATAAGAACAGTGATTAAATGCCCAACACTCCCAAAACAAACATACAATCCCTCCTCCCTGCTTGGGAGATAATTGGATCAGTAATTGTACTAATTCTAATCCAATTATCTCCAAGTACAGAAAAAATATACTTTTTTAAAAAACACCCCAAATACATAAAAACCCACAAATGTTACATAGTCATAGTTTTTACCGACTGCAGGCATGGTCCCATGGCGGAAAATAGTTCCATAGAATCGCGGCTAAGTGCCGCTGGAGGATCGACCGGAAACCGTGAGGTTTTCATGACGAAAATAGTTCCAGAGGATTCACGGCTAAGTCTCCCTGAAGTCTATTTGCGGTTTTGGCCCACACGAACAAGATGGCTGACACCTAGTGGTTGTCCATAGTAATTGCGGCCACCCAGACGAACACTTGGACCACTGCGGTGGAAATTGTAACAATGTATCAATTAAGCTTATCAAGTTCCAGGGTGGTCTCCGGTTTGTGCGGCTGTTCAGTAAACGACCTATATAGTCCCAATTGCACGAACAGCACCTGTTATAAGTCCAAGAGGCACAATTGGTGTTTTCAAATAGGGTTTAACACAGGGGCCATAGTCACAGGGAAGGAGGCTGGCAAACAGACCCCTCCAAAAACCAGTGGCGAGGTTATTTTCGTCACACTATCCTTACCTTTTGTGTCACTTTACCCCACTCCTGTAAGCATGTAAGCTCATTAAGCAGGACCCTCAAACCCTCTGTTCCTGTGTGTCCAACTTGCCTGGTTACAACTACATGTTTATCCGTCCACCCACTGTAAAGCGCTGCGAAATTCGTTGGCGCTATATAAATAATAACATAATAATATTAATAATAATAATAATAATATTGCCAAGTCCATACATATTTGTGACAGTGATACAATTACAGCTTGCTTGATCATGCTTTCTTCTGCTGTGATTACGGTTGTCGTGTGTTCTCATACCCCGATCATGACTTTCTAAATTATTCTCCTGTGCTCTGCTGGGGCTTTTCCATGTTTGTCACTATGCTAACCAATTGTTACTTTCATTTTGACCTGTCCATAGCCTTGCTCAGTTTCACTTGTCAGAACATGTGTTTTTCTCCTTTGGAGGTGCATTTCATGACATAGAGAAAACCTGCTAAAATAATCATTGTTGATCCCCTTACACTTTCAATCTTTTTTGGTTCAATATTCATTTGTTTGCATACCCTCTATTTCACATAGTTCCTACACTGGCATAGGAACCATAAACATGACAGAAAAGGGGGAATGATTCCATTTTAAAAGAACATTGACCAGCTGAAAGATTGATGGGACATTAGATGGGTGATGGTGAATGTCACTGTCCTCATCCAGAGAAGAGGATTTTCACCAAAGTCCCAGGAATGATCTCTCAGACTTAAAACCTAAAAGTAAAATGTGGAGAGAATGCAACTAGTATTTTATGATAAAATCATTAGTTTTTTTCACCCTTTTTTTCTTTCAACATATTCAGAGTTTGTCCACTAAATTACAGGGAAACTCTAACATTCAAATAAACATATTTATAAAGTTCGAGCTTGCTACATATGACATTCAATCATTGCCCCCAATCCGTCCCCCCGCCCCCTCCCCCTCCCCCCAAGAACTTAAATTACACTATAGTCACCGCAGCCCCTTCATCTCAATCAAATGGATTTGGTGCAGTGGTCCTGTCATGTTAACCATTCAAGGTAAAACATTGCCGTTTTGCTGTTACACTGACGGCTACTAGAGGTGCTTCCATTGCACTGACAAGGTAAATCTCAGTTACGTGACATTGCATCCACCATAGTAAACCATTAATTCACCGCTTTTCTATGTGGAAGAATGGATGCACGTACAACATGGACATTAGCTCCCCAATACTCCTCTATGAGAAGCATTGGATTGGATCATCACAAAGTAGGCCATGTCTTGTCCATAATGTCATGAGAGGTGGAGTGATAAGCAGCACCGAGGAGCCTGCAATATTCTCCTCATAGCCTTCACAAAGTTGACATCATTGTGCTGTATCCTTAGCAAGAATCAGATCTGCCAGGTGTTTTACTATAACCTGGCTCAGGTAGCACTATAGAATGCTCAGGTGGTGTGGGCAGCCAAAGCCTGTCAAAGTATTATTATGAACTCCGTTTGGAATAGTTACGAACTGGGTTTACACAAAGTTTTGGCCACAGGCTGGGACTACACAATAAAATGACATAGCTTGCAGAGTTTTAGCATTAGGCATAGCATTAAGGCACAAAATACATTTTATGGTTTATGGTGGTCTGATGGGGAGGTCTGACGTGACGGCTCTGGGAAGCAGTGTTCCTGCGTACACTAATTGGACAATATAAAGCGGTGAGTCACAATCTTTGGATGAGATGATGAAGGATTAACAGTTCCAATTCAGCGCAGGATGTTTTTTCCTATTTAAAAAAAAAAATCACTGTTTCCAAGAAAAGTCTCACCGGAGCATTTAAAAAAAAAAAAAAAAAAAAACTAATTTGGCAAAGATTTTACATTTTCAATTGACGTTTTAGAGCACATTCTTGCAAGTCACATTAAGTTTTTCGAATCGGACTTGCCAGTTGCTACTAAGTCACCTTAAATATTCCCACTTCTTTATTCCCAGCCTCATGTGAAACTCTTTTGATTGCATTTTTCCTTTTTCAGATTTTGTTTGGCATACACCAATATGTGCTCGGGTTAATGTGGAGGTTGGCCTGGTTAATCTTTTCTGAGTTATTTATTCTGTCTGTTCCTGGGTAGAACTCAATATCCATTTAGAGATTTGCTTGGAAGGAGTAAGAATTGAACAAATTTGTTTTGTTTTGCTTCACGCTGGTCTTAATGAAGATCTGTTGTGTTTGTAGAAATCTGTATACAGTACTGACCAGAAGCTGCAAGCCAAGCTATATTGGTTTACTGCATCTCAACAAAGTTATAGAAAATATATGTTCCAAAAATTCCATGCAGGCTAGAGAATAGACTAAGTGTATCGTTCTAGAGAGAAAATGCATGATTTCAGAATGCTCAAAGCCAAAAGTTAAAGAATCTTCATGAATCTTTATGAGTTTTTTTCATAATATGTAGAACTGGTGGCTATAACAGAGCCGTCTTTAACCCCTTAACCCCTTAAGGACCAAACTTCTGGAATAAAATGGAATTATGACATGTCACACATGTCATATGTCCTTAAGGGGTTAAGGACACATGACATGTGTGACATGTCATGATTACCTTTTATTCCAAAAGTTTGGTCCTTAAGGGGTTAATATTGACTGGACCCTGGGCAAAGCATTTGCTTGGGCCCCCTGGACCTTGTCCTCCCTTCCCAGGCATGCAATCACGTCCTCCACCCCAATGCAGTGGCGAACCTAAAGTAGAGTGGTGCAATAATTTTTTTGGGCCTCCCTATCGCACAGGTGATTAAAAGGTAGATCCCCATCTGTTGTGCAACTCCAGAAATGCATTGACAGCTTGGCATACCCATGTTACCCATGTTTGCAGGTTTGTATTTAGCACTTAGCCGTTTTTGTGTGTTTGAATGTAAACAGGTTTTTATATGGAATATGTTTGTATGTGGTGTTGGCGTGACTGCAAGCATATATTTATGTGTAGTTTTGATTTTTGAATGCAGGGGTATATTTACATAACATTTTGGTGTGTAACACAGATGTGTGTTTGTATGTATTGTTGAAGTTTGAATGCAGGGGTGTATTTGTGTGTTAGTGTGGGAATGCTGAGATATATGCACATACACACACACACAGAGATATAAATACACACTGAAACACATGCAGACACACAGATATACACACTGGCACACACTGGCACACAGATACACAACCTGACACACATGCAAATACACAGACACACACATACCGAAAAACAAAAAGACAACATACAGATACATAGACAGACTTCATACAGATACACACACATAAATACACACTAACACTAACAGATATACTGGCACATATAGAGACTGACAAACTGACACACACACGCACACAGACATACTGACACACACATTAAAGATGGCCCTGGACTGTAAGCTCGTTTGAGCAGGGTCCTGTAAGTTTTTTAAGTTCCTGTAAGTTTTTTGTAGTTGTCCTTCTTATAGTTAAAGGGACACTATAGTCACCCAGACCACTTCAGCTCAATGAAGTGGTCTTGGTGCCAGGTCCCTCAGGTTTTAACCCTTCATGTGTAGACATAACAGTTTCAGAGAAACTGCTATGGTTACATTTGGGGTTAATCCAGCCTCTAGTGGCTGTCTTCCGGACAGCCACTAGAGGCGAATTTTGCCTCCATCGCACAGAGCGTCCATAGGAAAGCATTGAGAAATTCGGCTCCAGTGACGTCGGACGGAGGAGCTGAAGTCGGCGGGGGAGGTGAGGTCACCAGCACCGGGGGAGCCCGACGCTGGAATAAGGTAAGTGACTGAAGAGGTTTTAACCCCTTCAGCGCCACGGGAGGAGGACCCTGAGGCTGGGGGCACCCTCAGGGCACTATAGTGTCAGGAAAACCGCTTTGTTTTCCTGACACTATAGTGATCCTTTAAATCCCCCCCTCTTACACTATTGTAAAGCCCTACAGAATCTGTTGGCGCTATATAAATGGCAGTAGTAATAATAATACTACATTGCTCTTTTGGCTGATAGCAGCAGATTAATGTATGAATAATGCTGTTGGCAACAAGCTGGTCTTTTAATGAATTTGCTTGGGACCTGTGAAAGTACATTACAGTGGGACCTCGGTTTACGAATTTAATGCGTTCTCCGGGACGTTTCTTATTGCGAAACATTTGTAAACCGAAACGCGGTTTCCCATAGGAATGCATTAAAAACCAATTAATCTGTTCTGGAGGTCAGAAAAAAAGTCAAAATGAGCTGGCATGTAAACCAACCACAATGCAGAACACACAATAAAAGGCATGCAAACGACAAAGCTCAGCTCCCTACCTTTCCACAGCTTGAGAAATGCACCAAAAAGTCCCAAAACAACTGAAAACAATTTCCAGAATGGCTCCAAAACTCGATGCAAAAGGCGCTCCAACACCTCCACACTCAAAGCCACGTGCTACTCACAGGCTCCAACATGCAGGGGGCGGTGCTATAAACCTCCCAGGTGCAATGCATCCTGGGGAAACTTGCTTTGTATTGCGAAAAAAAATTGTAAACCGAGGCATTATTTTCAATGGATTTTCATTTGTAAACCGAAAACTATGTTAACCGAGGCGTTTGTAAACCGAGGTCCCACTGTATTCTAAAGTTTACAGTAAGAGTATAATTATGAAATATATAGGGTCAAGTCATAAAAATTAAACCAGGCTTTTAACAGTATGGATTTAAAGGATTACTCCATGCACCATGACCACTTACTGAAACTCTGCACATACTGAGATATGTTATAAGTACCGAATACATGGGGGCGGGGCCGGACCGCCATGCTGACCGGTCGCATGGCGGAGGGGCTCCGGAGGAATCGGGCCTTTAAGCCACAATAGGCAGCCTTCCTTCCTCGATCAGAGCCTGAAAATATTCACACAGCTGTGGGAAAGGTAGCAGACCCCGAGATCGGGAGTTTCGGGCCCCCCGCGGGGGGCGCGGGACTTCGGAGGCTGCGGCCTACTCTGGGGGGAGCGGGATAGACGGCCGCTGCCCCGTCTCCCTCCCCACGTGATGGCTTGTTGGGCGCTTGCCTGCCTCGTCTCCCCCCCTCTGGGCTGGGGGGGTCATCCCGGTCCCCACTGGGACGAACTTGAGCTGACTAAAGGGTGCTGAACACCCAAGGCCCACAGTGCAAGATGGCGGCGGCTGAGAACACCTTACTCCTAAACAAAGGACGGTGCAGCGAATACAGCGACGAATCCACCGCTGCCCCAGCCGGGGAGAGAAAGTGACCAAGAGAGCCACCGGACCGTCTGCCCGCAATACGCGCCCACCTGGTGGAGACAGGAGTGGGAGAGGAATTATGAGCCCACTGAGCTGGCTCACGAAACATAACAAGCTGGCCAAGCATCTAACTCGGCTGACCACCAAGCAACAAAAAGAAATGCCTTATTACCACCCAAAGGTACACCAGTGACATCTGGAAGAGCCTGTAGGCCCACATCATCTTGCACCATGCCGATCTGCTGTAGATACCTGCCATGGACTGGAAGTCCCAAGTGACATCATCTGCCCAATCTATACAAGCACAGAGTATTCCACAGCCAGACACAGACCGGGCTTTTTCAAGAGACAACCGCTCAACACATGCCACCTAAGAACTGACACTCTTGGACGAAACATACAGCCATACCCTACCCACTTCTCTCTGCCAGGTCTCTCACGGACACATGTAATAGCATAGACCGCTCGGCCCCAGTGGTTTTCACTTTAAGCCTGTTTCTCTTACAATGCATGTTATGCTATTTGTCCTCTTCTCTACTCGCCTAGAATGAGCACAGCAGCACTAGCATTTATCGAGCAATTACATACCTAAGCCTGGCTATATTAATGCTGATTCTCGCTAATTAATTAATATGCATACCCTGTATCTCTTAACTCATATCACATGTCTAGATATCACTCTAACTGAGCATTGCCACTTGCGAAACAGACATGTAGGTGTAGTTTCCTTCCTGTTATACTCCACATATAGAGTGTGCATGTATAGCCTGAATTTATTCCTGATGTTATCTTGTCCTCAAAAAAAAAAAAAAAGTGCCAATGTTACTGATACCATGCCAATGTTTTATTATCTCTGTTTTTGAATAGCTTGCAACTACTGTTGTGGTAACGCAAGCTCGTCTGTTATAATGTGCACTACAAAAATAAAGAATTAAAAAAAAAAAAAAAAAAGTACCGAATACATGCTTACCACACCACAAATCAGAGTGGTACGTTCTGGTGATCACCACAATTTGTTACTTTTAGACACGTGATTTTAGTGTGGTAGATTAGGTACCCGCACAACTGATTAGACACTGGGGATCATTGTATAAACAAGAGCTGACCTGTGCATTGGTCCCCATGGAGCCATGGCCCCAGGTGACAATTTGACAGGGGCAGCATTTTGGTTGCTGACAGGGCTTCTCCTCTCTACCTGCTCTCTGACAGCAACTTAAGCAGCAGGGCATCGGGGGATGGTGGTTTGCGGCCAGAAAAATTTTGGTGCAGCATGGGCCCTTCGGGAAGTTTTGGCCCTCACACTTTAGGCCCTCCAATGTTCAAAACCTCTGAGAGGCCCAGCTGAACACTGCAGCACTTTATATGCACATCGGACCGGGCCCCTCTCACCTTTGCAGTTCCCCTGCACGATGTCTGAGGAAGTGATCAAACTCCACTTCACTTCCTCCCATTGCACAGAGAACGGCAAGTGGAAGCAAACGGAGGACCGAAGCATGGAAGTCCCTACCCTGGCAACCCACTCCTTTTCATCCTTGGACCCAGGTAACACAATGTCTTGGGCCGGCCCTGGTATAAACATATAATTGTATGCCAAATAAGTGCCAAATTCATGGATTTTATCTTAAGTGTTTGAGATTTTTTTTATGGTACTGCTGGAGATGTAACTCTATCTCTGGCAGCATCATCAGCCTTGTTCCAGTCAGACAAATGTCAATTCTGTGCAAATTCTTTGCATTGACTGACGCACTCAGTCAATAAATGGCCATCAGGATCTACATTCGGCTTCTGCAGCTCTGTCGATCTCTAAATACCTCTGAAACTTGACTCAAATGTGACATAGTAAATGTATGTGTCCTTCGAATCACAAATTATCCCATTTATTCACAAATATAATCACATTTTATAGTAATTCATCTCTTCATGTACACACATACACCATGTCTGAAATTACTCTGTCACTGACATATTAGGGTAAATAATTTATTTTACTTGATTGGCTTTTAATTTAGAATATTCTTTTTTTCTTCAGAGTGAAAAGGATGAAAATCAGATACAGATGGCAGGCGATGACGTGGACTTACCAGAGGAGCTCCAAAAAATGGTAGCTGAAGATCAAGACGAAGAGGAAGAAAAAAACTCAATATTAGGACACATCCAAAACATTCAAAATATGGATATGGACACAATTAAAGAAAAGGCAACAGCTACATTCACTGAAATGAAACAAGCAGCTGAGGAGAAGTGTCTTCTGATGTAATGCCCGAGGACTAATGAATGGAACATTCTTGGTGGGCATGTCTACTGTTGATGAATTCATAGCAAGGAAATTCTACAATTTATGTTCATCCCCTTCCTTACAGACACATTTTATTCCATACTATTCATGGTGTGCGATGACCATTTTGAAAATAATTTGTGGAATTTCATAAGAGGAAGAAATCTGCACTCTAGGGTAAAGTTCTGTGGGCCCGATGCTTAAAGAAATAGAAGGAAGGAAGAAATAGCACTCTGAGTCTTTACAAACAATAAAAAATAACGTTTATTGATGTGTCAACGTTTAAGTTTAAGCATGGTGTACTCGCCGCCTCTCCCAAAATGTGTAAAGATACCCCAAAAATTCCGGTGTTAAACCTTTAAACAAGAGTCCTGGACAATGACAAATTACAACTTTTGAGCAAAGGTCTATACTTTGTACCCAATTCATACATATATATCCATCCATCCATCCATGGGGGTCTCGGTCTTGTACTTGTCTGAGTGCTAACTTTAGGCAAACTATATAGTCAAAGAGAATTGCAATCACAGGTCTCTGTAGGTAGTTATAGTTCCTTTATAACACACCAAAATAATCTGTTAACGTTTCAGTTGAACATGGGACTTTGTTCAAGACTTCTCTACAGATTTTTTGGTGTATCGTATTGCACAATAAAGGAACTAAAACTATCTACAGAGACCTGTGAGTACACTTTTTTTGAATATATATGTGCGTGCGCTAGATCTTGAGTAATATATATATACATACACACACACACACACACACATAAAAAATATAATTTGCTGATTGATAATTTAAAAAACAATGTTTGCTAACACATTCTATTTAGTTGTTTTCATAAAGTGGAGGCTGGTGGAGTTTAAAGATGGTACCCTCTTGTTGGGTACTGCCCATTTAAGAACATATGCTAAATCCTGACCCAACGTGAAATTATGTATTTTTCAGCACCATAAACATTAGGATACATGTATGTGGAAAATTCAACCTCTTTATCTCCAACCCTGATGCTGTTTACCCAATGACAGCCCTGGAACACAGGACAATAGGCTGGCCTGGCATCTGATGACCTTGTGCAAAACCAAAGGGTGTCACCAGAATTCATGGTAGAGCAGACTAAAGCACGTATAAAGAGTCTACACCCAGAGATTGTAAATAATACCCCACATTTTTTACATTATGAATTGTTTAGTCTCTCATCAGCATCTCCTACAAGCAATGTTAAGGGGGGAGACTTCAGAATTATTAATGGCAGACACAATATGTATTTTGTTTTCAAACACAAACTTACCATTTATTTATTTGGGAGTGGAAGCTGCACATGCCTCTATGAACCAGCCTCCGCTCCACTGCTATATTCACCTTTAACTTTCTGTTGCAATAGGATATATTTTTATCCATTTTGCTACTGTGTGCTTGTCTTAAGAAAATCAAGTTTGGCATACTCATTCTGCAACACCTTGCCTGCAGCAGTACAAAATAAATTATGCTGAACTGAACAATCGAACGAAAAAAGCTTTACTGGCCTTTCAAGTTTAAGAAGGTGTGAATGTATCTGTCTCTTTCTGTTTTAACATCTGTGGAGTAATACATAGAGAGAGCCAGGCATTAATACCTACCTATTGAATGCTATTACACATCCATAACTCCGTATATTGCATACCATTTCCTATATATATGTAATTATGTATATACTTGGGGTTTTGTTGGGGATTGACAAAGTTCCAATTTAGGACAAAACAGATAAACAGGAAGATAGTTGAGATTTCTTTTTTTTCCACATTTGTGTATTTTGGTTTAACATTAGTAAACCTCATATCAATTCTTTTCAATGCCAGTTTAATGAATAAACCTCAAAGTGAATAAAGGTCTTCAAATTGGTGAAAGAAATTGAAAATATAATAAGTATGTTAAGTTAATGTCTAATATCTGACACACTAAAAGCAAGTAACATGATACTGTGGTTTTGCCATTGCAAAGTAATGAAACGTATCCTCTGTTCCCAACATTAAAGGGACACTATAAGCACCCAGACCACTTCCGCTCATTGAAGTGGTCTGGGTGCAATGTCACTGTCCCCTTAACCATGCAATTGTGATTATTACAGTTTATGAGCAACTGCAATAATTAAATTGCAGGGTTAAGACTGCCTTTAGTGGCTGTCAATCAGAATACCACTAGAGGCACTTCCTGGTGGTTAGGCGACTTTTGATCACCTAACTGTTTTTTGTAATTTTACCCAGATACAGACATCATTTTTACATTCTGGTGGAATTTTAGAATTAAAAAATGTATTCCCTAAGATGCCATATGCAAAATATTTTGCCATTTTAATTTATTTGTGTCACACCTTCACAAAAAATGCAAACATTCCTAACCATGGCTGAAATTTTGCAATGTATGGGATAATACTATATTGTGTCTAAAGCCTTTTCTCTCCCAGATATGTATGTAAAAGCTGAATAGGAAAAAAAATCAATATGTTTGAATTTACATAATTTCTGTAGTTAACCTGAATAATAATCTATATCCAAGACTATTGTTTATTTCCACAATTATTCTTTAGCTGTGTATCCAATATTTCATGTAAATATGCTGTATTTTTCTCTTCAAATAAAGGAGTTAAATAATAGTTATTTGTTATAAGGAATCACAACTATCAATAAATGCATGTGAAAAAACAGGAAGCAGACATTTTTAGAATGTGAGACTGTGATCAAAGTTATGTGATTGCCATTCAGGAAGAGGGTATTCCTGCTGGCTAAACAACAGACCAAGGAGGTGGTCATCCACACAGAAAAAAAGTTATTTATCCTGGGAATTCAACATTTTATAATAAAAGCCTGCAGGGATAAGGTCTTGTGTTGTCCCCCATCTCTGCTTAAAGAAATGCTTCCATAGTTAACACTGCAAGGTAAGATGGTGCCAGAGGATTGCAGCCTGAGTCAAAACCACTTAATTGAGATGAAATGGTTATAGTGTTAGGAGACATGGCTGGTACAAGACTATTTTACACCATAGGCAAGACCAGCTACACTCCCCCCCCCCCCCACCCCCCAAATAACAGAAATTGTCAACTTTCTCTCTCTTTGTTCCCCAACTCCTTTATGTTTATTTTTCCCCTTCCCCAGCCCCGCTGTGTATTTTTTCCCCGAACCCCTTTGTGTTTCTCTTTCTCTCCCTGCCCCTTTGTGTGTCTCTTTCTCCCCCAGCCTCTTTGTGTGTCTCTCTTCACCCTCCAGCCCTCCATTGTTGACCCACAGCCCTCCATGTGTCTCTTTGTCCTCCTCTCTTTGTGTGAAGCTCTTCCTTCCCACCAACACTCTGTATGCCTCACCTCCTCCCCATCCCTCTGTGTGCCTCTCCTCACCCCCGTTTAGCCTTCTGTGTGCCTCTCTTCACCCCCAGTCCACTGTATGCCACTCCTCAGCCCTCTGTGTTCTTCTCCTCACCCCCAGCCCTCTGTGTGTCTTTGTCCTCTAGCCCCTCTGTGCATTTCTTTGCTCCTTCACCCTTCTGTGTACCTTCCTCCCCCCTCAGCATTCTGTGTGCCTCTGCCCCCCCAGCCCCCTGTGTGCCACAACTCACCCCCAGCCCTCTGCGTGCCTCTCCTCACCCCCCTCAGTCCTGTGTGTGCCTCTCCTTACTCCCCTCAGGCCTCTGTGTGCCTCTCCTCACTCCCCTCAGGCCTCTGTGTGCCTCTCCTCTGCCTCCTTCCCCTTTGTGGTCTCATCCCCCCATGTACCTGCTACCCTTACCACTCCATATAGCAAGGACCGACTGCAGACCACGGTACAGGAGCATCTCTATCCCCTACCCGGTCTGACAGGAAGCTGTTCTGTGCTCTCTGTGAGCACTTCCTGTTTGCTCCCCTCCTGCCAGTCACCTGGGCACTGTGCCCTGGGTCAGTACGCCCTAGACAGCTGCCTAATCTGTTTGCGGTCGTGCCTGTGTGAAATCCAAAACATTCTAGCCAGTGGTGTAGAGGGAGTGGGGGGCGAGCAGTCCGGCCTGTGTGTCACCCATTAAGGGGGTGCCCGGAGCCCGAGGGGCGTCATCTCTGGGTGACCGGCAGAAGTGGAGTATACTGCACAGTTCTGCCCTCCTGCCAGTCATTGAATGTAGCATGGTCTAGCAAGCAGACCATGGTAGAGGAGCCTCTGTTTCCTCTACCCTGTCTGATACCAAGTGCTCTCTGAGAGCAACTAATTGCTTGCTGTGAGAGCGGGTACAGGAAACAGAGGCTCCTCTGCCACAGACCACTTGCACAGAGGTGAGGCTGAGCAGGCACAGGAGGGGTTGTCAGACAAAACAAAGGCACAGGAGGGGAGGGGGACAAAAGAAACACACAGAAGGGGAGGATGGCTAAAGAGGGCACAAGAGGGGAGGGGACAATAGAAGGGAAAGGGGAGGGGGACAAAATAAGGGCACAGAGGAGGAGGGTGGCTAAGGAGGGCACAGGTGGGAAGAGGACAAAAGTAGGGCACAGAAGGGGAGGGGCTAAAGAGGGCACACAAGGGGAGGGGACAAAAGAAGTGCACAGGTGGGGGGGCAAAATAATTGTACAGGAGGGGTGTGTATATCTTTTTTCCTCATAAGCTCCTCTGTCTGTCTCTTTGTCCCGCCTCAGCAATCTCTGTGTGTCTCTTTCCTCAACCCCTCCGTGTTTCTCTTTGTGCCTCCTCTTCCTGTGCCCTTCTTTTTCCTCTCTTCCCTTCCTGTGCCCTTCTTTTGCCCCCCTCCTGTGCAGTGCCCTTTTGCCCTCTTCCCACCTTTGCCATTTTTTTGGCCCTCTCACCCATGCCTGCTCAGCTTCACCTCGCTCCATGTAGCGCGGTCAAGCATGTGGTCCATGGCAGAAAAGCCTCTGTTTCCTGTACCCACTGTGACTGTTAGATGCTCTCATGGAGACCACTTCCTGTCAGACCGGGTAGAGGATACAGAAGCTCCTCTACCGTGGTCCGCCTGCTCAGCCACGCTATATGCAGTGACAGGCAGGAGGGGAGCGCTGTGTCAGGAGGTAGCTCCTCCTAACAGTCACCCAGAACCCAGAAATTGAGCCTCTTGGGCCACAGTACCCCTCAATCTTCCCCTGAATGACACCCCTTTAATGAGTGGCACCAATGAGACCCACAACTATTTATGCCACTGATGCAATGCACAATATCTGGCGCTTCCAGAAAATGAATTACACTTTCTGCAGATATTGCAGATGGATGTAGTCCAGATATAAACTTGCTATTCATGTTCTAGCTCTTGCAAGTTGACTTTTTGAAGTTCAAAGCACTGCACAACCAGGTCCTCAACTATATGAATGAGCTCCTGGTCACTTAGACTTCCAAATGCTCCCTTATATCAACAAATTCACTATAATGGAGGGTCCCAAGAGTTTGTTTAAACTCTTTGAAGGAACACTGTTTAAAGGTACGCTGTAGGCTCTGTAACTGCTTCATCTCATTGAAATTGCTTCAGTGTCTGGAGTCCTCGATGCTGTTCGTACATTCAGCAGTAAACCATTTTTAATGTTTTATTGCTAAACAAGAGTCCTCAAAAGCCAATTTCCACTGTGCTGCTTGGGCTAGTGATTAAAGGGACAGCTTACAGCTTAATGTAGTTTTCCTGGTGAGTATAGTCAATCCATGCAGGCTTTTACACTGCCTTTTAAATTACAGCCTAGGAACAGCTCAGACGGCCAGTAGAGATGCTTCCTGGGGAGGTGTTGCATGGAGACGCTGAACTTTGATTCAATGCATATCTATGAGGAGATGATTGGTCAGGGAAGCGTCTGACTCTGTCCCATCCTGCCTCCTTGGCTGAGAGCATTAGAATTGACAATCTTAAGAAATCCAATGCTTTCCTGTGGGAAAGCACTGTGATTGCCTGAGATCATCACTTCTATTGATGTCAGTCAAGAAGACGGATCATGGGCGGAGCCCATGCCAGCAGACCAGCGTCTCAATGGAAATAAGGTGAGTTTTTATTATGTTTAAGGAAGAGCAAGGGTGCACAGCGGGAATAGTGTTTTTAGTGACTCTGTCCCATCCTGCCTCCTTGGCTGAGAGCATTAGAATTGACAATCTCAAGAAATCCAATGCTTTCCTGTGGGAAAGCACTGTGATTGGCTGAGATCATCACTTCTATTGATGTCAGTCAAGAAGACGGATCATGGGCGGAGCCCATGCCAGCAGACCAGCGTGTCACTGGAAATAAGGTGAGTTTTTATTATGTTTAAGGGAGAGCAAGGGTGCACAGCGGGAATAGTGTTTTTAACACTATAGGGTCATGAATACACATTTTTGTTCCTGACCCTATAGTGTTCCTTTCAGTATTAGCAGCAATAACAGTTGTGATTGGATGAGAGTGCCAGCTGACTCCTGTCAGCCTATCACAGTACCCATTGCTAGTATGAAATGTTATGACTAGAAGGAAGTGTGTAATCTCTGCCTCAGCCATACCTCCAGTACAGGCTGGGCTGTGGGTGGCCGATGACCCTTATTTAGTCAGGGCCGCCATCAGAAATGTGGGGGCCCCTAACACAGCACAAGAACTGGGCCCCCAGTGACCCTTCTCCAAGCCCGCCTAAAGGACCTGCCTCCAAATCCACCCACAGGGCCTGCCTCCAAGGTCACCCACAAGGTTGCAGTGTGTGTAGTGTGGATACAGGGTGTGTGTGTTGTGGAAGCAGTGTATGTAAAGTGGACATGGTGACTAAATGTGTGAGTCTTCTAAAAGGAAAATCTCTGTAAAAAGAAGCAGAATTAACTCTGAACAAAACCATCACATTTTAGATTACTTTTGAAACACTAAATGCGATCAAAATAATGATGGGACGTAATCATCACTTTTCAGAACAGTTTTATTAATATCAGTCATTGAACTGTGTGTGCTGAGCGAGAGACCTGCATGTTTTTCACTGTATATAATAGGGGATATTTATCAAAGTGTTCGAAAAAGTGACAAGCATATTCCATCATTATTCTGCCTGTATTGCAGTCAGTAAATCTAGATCATGGGAAGAATTTAATTCCTCCTCTCATCCCTAACTGTGAGAGATTGGAAGTATCCCCTGGAAACATACTCCCTCTATAAAAAGTAAACAATACATCCTGGGTTATTCACTTATCACCACATTTTTTAGAAAATTATAACTTTGATTTAATATTTTTGAATAAACCTTTTACATAATTTAATATTTTAAAAAATCTTTTGTAGCGGAGGGCAGTATTAGAGTCCACGATCTCCGCTGGTTTCACAGGTAAATCCACAGTCAGCGCTGAAAAGTAATGCAAGTCCCCAAATCCTCCCAATAACCGGACGAAACACAGTTTGGGAGTCAACTAACTGGCTTTATTCACAGCTGGCATATTTATACAGTTCCCCATGCAAGGGGTTTCCATACAGTGAATCCAGGGGATTTCTCCCATCATGCAATGTAATTTTCCCAACAGGCTGTGCTGCACGAGAAGGATACTCCCACTAAAATGGACGATTAAGTGGATTATCCCCTCGTGCAGCAGAACTGACAATCTGTATTAAAATACGTTTTTTACGTTTTATTCGGCAGATTTAAGTGACCGAACGTTCGGTAGATAGCTGGGATCCGAGCGCATCTTTTGGGAGAATACCGCTCGGCTCCCAGCTGAACTGACCAAACGCCGCATGAAATACACTTAGCCATCGAGTTCGGTTAAAAACTACCGAACACCGATGGGGAACACAATGTGATGAAAGCGGAACTCCCGAATGCTCTGGAAGTCCGGCGGTGTTCGTATCATTGAGTAGCCGTTTTTAGTACCAGGCGCTCGACGACCGAACACCGCTGGAGAGACAAAGGATCCAAGATGGCCGAGCGCCGCATGGTCGGTAGTCGAACGACGGCCACCTAGGAGAGCCTTTAATTACCGATTGCAACATTGTTGCAATCGGTTAATGAGCGCCACACGTCTCTAAGCGTGTGGTCCACCTGGGGAGCCCGTATTCGGTTGGCGAACGGCCCGGATAGCCGCAATTCGTCAAACGGAGGGTTTGCATGCTGGTAGCTTAGGGCTGCCAGCATGCGAACGGTCCTAGAGAATACACATACAATATATAATATACAGTCCCCCCTTCCAGCCTACGGACAACCTCGATATATTACAGTCCAGAAGTGGCTTGGTTTGCCACAATGCTCCCCCAGAACCAAGCCGGCATACACAGTCTGATCCCAACGGATCGGCTTGGGGATGTCCGGGGGAGTATTCACAGATAATTTTTCAAGTTCAGTTTGTCTAGATAACCCGTCGGCGTTACCGTTTTGCTTCCCTGGGCGATAATGGATCGTAAAGTCAAAGGGCTGTAGCGCCAAACTCCAGCGCAACAGCCTGGCATTGTCCCCAGCCACACGGTTCAGCCACACCAACGGGTTGTGATCTGTGAGTAGAGAAAAGGGTTGTCCGTACAAATAAGGTTGCAACTTTTTGAGGGCCCACACCACGGCCAGGCATTCTTTTTCAATGGCGGCGTAGCTTACTTCCCGGGGTAACAACTTTCGGCTCAGGTAAGCTACGGGATGTTCTCCGCCATCTGCTCCTACTTGGCTCAGCACTGCTCCCAATCCAAACATTGAAGCGTCTGTGTGAACAAGAAATCTTTTAGTTGGATCAGGAGCGGCAAGTACGGGAGCATTAGTCAAAGCAGTTTTGAGTTGTTGGAATGCCTGCTCACACTCTGGGGCCCAGACAACCTGTCGGGGAAGGTTTTTGCGGGTCAAGTCAGTCAGGGGTTTGGCCAGGGCACTGTAATTGGGCACGAATTTTCTATAGTACCCTGCGGTACCTAGAAAGGCCAACACTTGAGTTTTGGTCCTGGGGGTAGGCCACTTGGCCACGGCTTCAATTTTAGCCGGCTCGGGTTTCTGTTGCCCACACCCCACCCGGTGACCCAAATACTGCACCTCTGCCATCCCGATATGGCACTTGCTGGGTTTCAGGGTTAGCCCTGCCTCCCCAATCCGGTCTAGGATGGCCCCTATATGCTGTAAGTGCTCCTCCCAGGTCTGGCTAAATATGTCAATGTCGTCTAAGTACGCACATGCATAACTTTGAAAACCGTCCAGTAGCCGATCTACCATCCGCTGAAAGGTTGCCGGAGCGTTTTTCATCCCGAATGGCATGACCCGAAATTGGTACAGGCCAAACGGGGTGACAAAGGCCGACTTGGGGGTGGCATCATTGGCTAGGGGAATTTGCCAGTATCCCTTACACAAATCTATGGTAGTGAGATACTGGCCACGGGCCATCTTATCTAGCAGCTCGTCTATCCGGGGCATCGGGTAAGCATCAGACACGGTTTTGTCATTTAGCTCCGGTAGTCGACGCAGAAACGTGTCGTGCCGTCCTTCTTAGGTACCAGAACTACCGGCGATGCCCAGGGGCTATCGGAGGGCTCGATAACCCCTAGCTGCAACATTTCGTCCAGCTCAGTCTTCATATGTGTCCTCACGGATTCGGGGACACGATATGGAGCCTGCCGCATAGGTAGCTGTCCCTGGGTTTCAACTCGGTGGGTGGCCAGCGGAGTGTACCCAGGTAAATTGGAGAAGGTAGCTCCTTTAGCTACAATCAGCGCTTGTACCTGGGCACGCTCTTGAGGGCTTAGCCGCTCCCCCAGTTGAACCCCCTTGGAGGGCTCGGTCTGTTCCTCCGGTTCTAAGAGGTCAGGTAGGGGCAGATTCTCTTGATCCTCCGAGGCAGAGGCGCATATCGCCGCCACATCCTCTATCCTCTCATGGTAGGGTTTGAGCATGTTCACGTGGAGCATGCGTCTTTTCCCTACCCCTGAGCAGGGGCCAATCACATAGGTGGTGTCACACTTCTGTTCCACCACCTGGTATGGGCCCTGCCAGATGGCCTGCAGCTTGTCTGTGCGGACTGGTTTTAAAATCAAAACCTTTTGTCCTACTTGAAAGCTGCGGTCTCTGGCCCCCCTATTGTACCAGCGGCGCTGGCGTTGTTGGGCCGCCTGGAGATTGGTGCGCACGGCCTGAGTTAGTGCCTCCAGTCGGTCCCTAAACTCCAGCACGTAAGACACAATAGGGGTCCCATCGGGACTACTCTCCCCCTCCCAGTGCTCCCGGATTAAGTCTAGCGGGCCCCGTACCCTCCTCCCGAACAGCAATTCAAACGGGGAAAACCCTGTGGACTCTTGGGGCACCTCTCTGTACGCGAACATTAAATGGGGTAAAAACCTTTCCCAGTCTCTATGGGCCTCTCCAAATGTGCAGAGCATCTGTTTCAGTGTACCATTAAACCGTTCACATAGGCCATTGGATTGGGGGTGGTACGCTGAATTTACTATCGGCTTAATGCCACATAGTTTCCATAATTGCTGGGTGACCTCAGCGGTAAACTGGGTGCCCCTATCGGATATGATCTCTTGGGGAAACCCTACCCTGGAGAATACCTTCATTAGGGCCTCTGCCACTGTTTCGGCATGAATATTGGTGAGGGCTATAGCCTCGGGATACCGGGTGGCATAGTCTACTACCGTTAAGATGTACTTTTTCCCGGAGGGACTGGATTTTGGTAAGGGCCCCACTATATCTACGGCCACCCGACTAAAGGGTTCTTCGATGATGGGAAGGGGGCAGAGTTTGGCTTTATGGCGGTCGCCCCGCTTGCCTACCCGCTGGCAGATGTCACAGGAAATGCAGTACTGTCTCACGTCCTTAGAAATCCCTGGCCAGAAGAAAGCGTGGGTCAACCTATATCGAGTACGGGTCATCCCTAGATGTCCAGACAGGGGGATGTCGTGTGCAATCCTAAGTAATTCCTGCCTATACTTCTGGGGTACCACTAACTGTTTAGTCGTTACTGTGACCGACCCTCCTACTTCCCGTTCAGCAATGCGATACAGTAGCCCTTTTTCCCACGTGTATCGCTGCCCCTCTGACCCTGTCTGTTCAGCGTGTACCCGGTCCCTGTATATCTGTAGTGTGGGATCTGACTTCACCTCGGCCTCAAACTTGGTCGGGGTATCCCAGGATAAACGTGTCGGGTGGGGGTCTTGGTCTCTTACCTGAGCCTCAGAGTGTGTTGGTGGAGCCATGGTGCGAGCCTGTTGCCGTGTGGTCACTGGATGGGCTTCCTGGTAGGGAGCCTGTGGGACAAAAGCAGAGGTCATCTGGCCCAAATCATTCCCCAGAACAACATCTGCCGGTAAATTCTGCATTAGTCCCACTTCTACTGTCCCCTCTCCCGCACCCCAGTTCAAATGTACTTTCGCAGTGGGTAGTCGGTATACTGCTCCCCCGGCTACCCGGACTGCCACAGATCCGCCAGTATGTGTCCCCTCGGAGACCAAATGGGGGGCTATCAGGGTTAAGGTAGCTCCCGAATCCCGCAGCCCCTGCACCTCTTTCCCCTCTAGGGTTACCAGCTGCCGGTGATGCTGCCGGTTATCGGTGGCTCGGACTGACATTACTTCATGTAATATACCCAGAGGTTCCTCTGCATGAACACTCCACAACTCCTGAGTGGTCGGTTCCCTTTGATAATGATGGGCAGCAGCCCTGGGTACCGGGTTTGGGCGCCCCTGATTCCAGGCGGGCTTGCTACGGTTTTGGGTACATTCCCGGGCCATATGCCCCCATTGTTTGCAGGAGTGGCATTGGATGTTGGCCCGTCCGTTATATCTGAAAGGTGGAGGTAAATTCCCTTGGGAAGGACGAAACGGGGAGGCTGTGGGCGCTGGAGGGGGTAGAGCGCTAGGTAGTCCTGTGGGTCGAGGGTAGCTTTTGGCTATAGGTCCCTGGTGTCTCCGTGCATCAAAGTGTTGGTCGGCCAATCTAGCTGCTTCAGTTAGGGTGAGGGGTTTCCTGTCCCGCACCCATTCTTGTGTCTCAGGGGATAGTCCATCAAAAAACTGCTCCAGCAACATCAGCTGGCGCAACTCTTCCATGGTGGTGGCTTGGCTGGCCTGTATCCACCCTTGGGAGGCCTGATCTAGTTTGTGCGCCCATTCAGCATGCGAATCTCGTGCTGGTTTGCGCAAGTGTCTGAACTTGCGTCGGTATGCCTCTGGAGTAATGGCATACCTCTCTAATATGGCTTGCTTCACCTTCTCGTAATCCTTGCTGTCCTCACTGGGCACAGCACGGTAGGCTTCGGCTGCCCGACCTGCTAGCTTGCTTGCTAGCAGTTGCACCCATACTGTCCGCTCTAACTCATGCAAATCACATAGTCTCTCAAAGTCCTGCAAGTATCCATCAATCTCATCCTTTTCCTCGCAAAATGCTTTGAAGGCCTGATAAGGGATTTTGGCTTTTACCGAGTTGTAAAGGGACCCGGTTGCGGACTCTGCTCGAGCTAGTGTGTGCTGCGGGCTGTGTGCCATTACACAGCCCGTAAAGGGAACCGGTTGCGGACTCTGCTCGAGCTAGTGTGTGCTGCGGGCTGTGTGCCATTATGTATTCCTGCACATTTGCCATTACCAGGTTCATCATGGCATCCGATACAGGCTGCGACAAAAATGCTAGCCTGGTCCTCATTTCTCTATCATAGAGCGTTTCTTCCATAACTGCTGGGGGTGTAGCGCTGCGGCCTTGGTCTCCCTCCATCAGCTCGGCAATTACGGTAGCCTTGGTTTTGTTGCTGGCTATCTTACCCCTGGCTTCCAGCAGTTCCTTTAACGTTTGTTTCTTCAGCGTAGAATAATCCGTCTCCATTCACTTCGGTAGTCGGTTCTTTCGTTGAATTCTGCTTGCCATTCCTTTTTCTCATTCAACAGTTGCAATTTGCACGAATTGCGCTTTTTCGGCTGTAAGGTCGGATCCCGTCGCTTGCCACCAATTGTAGCGGAGGGCAGTATTAGAGTCCACGATCTCCGCTGGTTTCACAGGTAAATCCACAGTCAGCGCTGAAAAGTAATGCAAGTCCCCAAATCCTCCCAATAACCGGACGAAACACAATTTGGAAACACTAAATGCTTTTGAAACACTACTTTTGAAACACTAAATGCGATCAAAATAATGATGGGATGTAATCATCACTTTTCAGAACAGTTTTATTAATATCAGTCATTGAACTGTGTGTGCTGAGCGAGAGACCTGCATGTTTTTCACTGTATATAATAGGGGATATTTATCAAAGTGTTCGAAAAAGTGACAAGCATATTCCATCATTATTCTGCCTGTATTGCAGTCAGTAAATCTAGATCATGGGAAGAATTTAATTCCTCCTCTCATCCCTAACTGTGAGAGATTGGAAGTATCCCCTGGAAACATACTCCCTCTATAAAAAGTAAACAATACATCCTGGGTTATTCACTTATCACCACATTTTTTAGAAAATTATAACTTTGATTTAATATTTTTGAATAAACCTTTTACATAATTTAATATTTTAAAAAATCTTTTGTAGCGGAGGGCAGTATTAGAGTCCATGATCTCCGCTGGTTTCACAGGTAAATCCACAGTCAGCGCTGAAAAGTAATGCAAGTCCCCAAATCCTCCCAATAACCGGACGAAACACAGTTTGGGAGTCAACTAACTGGCTTTATTCACAGCTGGCAAATTTATACAGTTCCCCATGCAAGGGGTTTCCATACAGTGAATCCAGGGGATTTCTCCCATCATGCAATGTAATTTTCCCAACAGGCTGTGCTGCACGAGAAGGATACTCCCACTAAAATGGACGATTAAGTGGATTATCCCCTCGTGCAGCAGAACTGACAATCTGTATTAAAATACGTTTTTTACGTTTTATTCGGCAGATTTAAGTGACCGAACGTTCGGTAGATAGCTGGGATCCGAGCGCATCTTTTGGGAGAATACCGCTCGGCTCCCAGCTGAACTGACCGAACGCCGCATGAAATACACTTAGCCATCGAGTTCGGTTAAAAACTACCGAACACCGATGGGGAACACAATGTGATGAAAGCGGAACTCCCGAACGCTCTGGAAGTCCGGCGGTGTTCGTATCATTGAGTAGCCGTTTTTAGTACCAGGCGCTCGACGACCGAACACTGCTGGAGAGACAAAGGATCCAAGATGGCCGACCGCCGCATGGTCGGTAGTCGAACGACGGCCACCTAGGAGAGCCTTTAATTACCGATTGCAACATTGTTGCAATCGGTTAATGAGCGCCACACGTCTCTAAGCGTGTGGTCCACCTGGGGAGCCCGTATTCGGTTGGCGAACGGCCCGGATAGCCGCAATTCGTCAAACGGAGGGTTTGCATGCTGGTAGCTTAGGGCTGCCAGCATGCGAACGGTCCTAGAGAATACACATACAATATATAATATACAGTCCCCCCTTCCAGCCTACGGACAACCTCGATATATTACAGTCCAGAAGTGGCTAGGTTTGCCACATCTTTTTAATTTTTTTTTAAAAATTAATTTGAAAACTTCATTCAAAATATTATTTAATCGAGTCCAAAATGTCCAAGCTGTGACCACAACTGAGTTTTTTTTGTTTTGTTTTTCCATATCAGCTATTTAAGTCTCAATGTTGCCATTTAGGTTTCAATACACTAGACTTAAAGGGGAGAATTATCAAGGCAAGAAAGGTGCTATTCTGGGGCAAAGTGCTAAATAAGGTGCTCTCATTATGGTAACCAACAGTATGTATCTTAACATTTAGCAGTCAAAGTCCAGCCTCCTATCACTCCATTCCATCCCTTTCTCTGCATCCTCCCACTAATCCCTATGCTCATCTCACTCTCATCCATCTCTTCCTCATACTTGAATCAGTTCCACACACCCCTTCCCAATAATCCTGGTATCTCTCTCTCCCTGTTCATCTAATGCAGCAGTTCCAATTAGATGGCCAGAAGGGCACCCAGTCCCCTGACAATATTAGAAAAAAGGGGTTTTGCTTGTTGGGACTTAGCTGCACTTGCAAAAGGCAGGATACCCCAAATCTCTAAGCATCTTTGAACGTACCAGTTATAGCTTGATTTATCAGTGCAGGTAAAAACTTACAAAGGATCCTTGAGATTTGCTAGTGTGATTTGTCGTATATTACCAAGTAGAGTTATGACTTCAAAGTAGCAATAAAATTAGATAGGTCACCCCAGCCCAATGGGAAACTGACAATCTGCCATTGCTATTTTATAAACAGTGAGATAGCACGTTATTAGTAAGTTAGTGTGAAGGTCTAGTGGCAGGTGGTAATTCCTTTTTTTATTTTTGAAATTCTTTATTTTTGTTGTGCTTAGGGCTGTACAAACATACTTGTTGAGCCATAACAGCAGAGACAAGCCAAAGCAATCATTTCAGGATAAGCATGGTCATGACATTTGAGGAATGTGCACATTTTTTATACGGTAGTTGTGTTCAAGTGTAATATGTCAGCAGGTAAGTAATAGTACAGTACAGTGGATAGACAATCTGAGCAAACTGACAGATGGTGTCGAGGTATCACACTTAAAAATTGAGAGATTAAAATATATCAGGGTAATCCTGCTGCGCTGTCTCAGTATGGGGACAGGGCTACCAACCAATCTAGTCGCATAACTGGAAGTATCTCCCATGAGATGGGATCGATAGGGCTAGGTCTAGTTTGACCATGAGTGCATGATAACAGAGGGGGGAGAAGTAGAAAGGAGATTAGTGAGGGAACTTAATTTAGGTAATCTCCCCTTAGCTGTGTCATACAATTAACCTATGCCCATGTGTGCCTTGGGACCGCAGCCCCATGTATCGGAGAACAATATGGGGCCCCCTACTAGCCCATCTATATACATCGACTCCCAGCTCATGAATCCTGTGTGCAGGCCCGGGGTGGTAGTAATCTTGCCTAGTAGCGTGATGTGTTATGTTAAGTGTGGGTGGCTTCACATGTACTATCATGATGGGTTCACATAGAAAATCTTTAGTGACTTGGCTCCAGGGTATAGAGTGACCATGGTCACCAAAGGTGTGGGTTTGCCTCTAACCAAGAGGGTAGCGGGGTAGGGGGGAACAAATTTCATTATGTAGCTTAGGACTAATACTTTCATGCGGCCCAACGGGCATGTAAAACATATCAATGAATGTACAGATAACAGTAATAAGAAAACAAGGTTATAATTAGCTTGTGCAGTTGTTAGTGCTGCTTTTTGCATTGAGTCCGCTTGGACCTTGAGAGAGTCCTGTTGTGCCCTTGCTAGTCAAGCGGTCAGGCCTGCCGGTTCCGTCGGTCGTGGGATGAATGGCACAGAGTTGGTGGGGTCCCATACCCGAGCAGGGTTTCTTGTAGTGGTGTTCATGTCTGGGAGTCCCAACTTGGCTAGCACTGCAGGTACTTCGGTGTCCGTTTAGATCTTGTGAGTTGTGGGTGATCAGTAGTGAGGCGCCATTGGAGCATGGCTATAGTTAGGTCCTGAAAGAATAATAACCGTGCATTCTCGAAGGCCAGGGGTGATTTGCCATGACCTTCCGACATGATGTTGGTTTTATCCTGAGAGGTGGCACAGCGTAAGATAATGTCCATGGTAGCTGTATTAGGCATGTTGGGCAAGGATGGGAACCAGTACAGCCCGTCAAGGATGGTTGTTCTGGTGGCCGTTGGAGGCAAGATGGTAGCAAGGAGTCTCCTCACATAGTGTGACAGTTCGTCCACTGTGATGTCAGCGTATTTTGATGTGGTTACAATGGGCACGGTCTTCATAGGTTGACATTTGCAGGAAGGGCCCTTGCTGGGTGGTCTGCAGTTGTTGTACTGCATCTTTCACATGTGTCATGTCAGTGTGAATGTTCATGATACTCTCCTCTGTCACTCGTACCCGGTCAGTTACATTTTGCAAGTCCACTTTAATTAAGCCCATATCTGTGGCCACCATTTTCTTAATGTCTTGCAGCCAATTTTGCAGGTCTTGTTTAGTGGCCAGCGTGTTGTTATCAGGAGCAGCATGGGTTGGTAGCGGAGTGCTCTCTATGTCTGGTTCCGTTTGTATATGTGTGTGGGCCGGAGAGTGGGACAGTGTCGGGGCTTGTGGGGCCTCCATTTTGGGTTGCACTTGTCTCTGCAATAGAGCTCCGATGTCGGGTTGTTTTGCCGACGGACCGGGCTGCAGTTTCTGCGTGCATCTCCCCATATTCATTGTGGTAGTGGAATAGGTCGGGTGCCTTCAGGGTCTGGCTCACCTTGAGCATAAGCTCCGTCAAGGAAGTACTCCAGTCTGTGGATGGTCAGCGAGGGATAGGCCTTAGGTGTGAAAAAAAGGTATCATCAGGATAGATTATATTTCTGTCCCTTCTCAAGATGTTTATGGATTATCATCAGATTCGCCAGGAGCTGGCAGATATGGTGACTACTCTGCTTTAGGTTCAGGCTCTGCCCCCCGGCAGCATTAAGTTCTTCCAGTAGACAAAAATGGGAGCTATTCATGACTGGCTTTTTAGTGGTAGTCATTGGTAACTCCCTGACACCACTTGTGAATTTGGTAGACATCAAATAGCCATTATGCACTAAAAACCCCAACAGGTAATTTAGTAAGTGGCGGTTGCCCAGTAAAAAAAATAGCAACAGGTATAGAGATATGCACGCGTAGGATTTGTACCATGAATGCATCCAATACCCATCTCTGTTACTACTTCCATGTTCCTCAGTTCTCTAAGACAGTGTAACTTATTACATATGGACTCTAGTAAGTGCCGCCATTTTGTTGTAATTTTTATCCAGCGCTAAGAACTTTTAATATCGGCTTCTGATAAAATCGAGGAGATTTAGATTTTAGTTAATTACCTAATTTATTGAGGGTGTTCCTGTACTCTGGATTTGTGTCAGAATGCGCACCTGAGAGCTCATTAGGAGAGAACTTAGTGTCAAAATGATTTGTATGTTTAGTTTGGCATTTTACTAGACCTGTTGCACAGGTACTTTATAGTTACAATGCCTAAACCAAGCTGAAGAACTGGCTTGTTTAATAGGTGTCCGAAGGATTACCTCAAAGTGATTAACAATAAACCTTATTAATCCCTTTCAAATTAAGTGATGCATCTAACGACCATAACAAACCACACCATGTAACAATCCCTGTCTATTCACCTGTACGAAAATCTGCTGTTAACAAAAACAACAATAAATCTGTTATTCCTCACTAAGCACATCCTCTACTGTGCTCCCAAATATACAGCCTTTAGCAAAACGCTTATTCCACCTGCACAATCGTCCGTTTTAAAAAAAATATTTAACAGTTTAAAAGATTAACTAATGGGCCTGAGATAATGTTTTACTATTTCTAAGTTTTACCATGTGCTTGTTTAACTGGAATCACAAACATCTTCCTACTAAAGCCTCAATTTAATATTTTTGGATCATCTTCTTTTTTTTTTCCAAAATATAAAAAAATAAAAATAAAAAATATTTAAAATATATTAATATATCAAGCTATATCAAGATATTAAAATGTTATATAATTTAAAAAGTTTATCCAAACATATTAAATCATTTGAGACCTGTATCCAAAAATATTAACTAAAGGCCTGTGTTATTATTTTTTTTTATAATTTTCTTTTACTTTCAGTCCCTAGTACAGTTTCAGTTTCTAATATTTTGACAAAATAGCATCACTATGTGTTTTTAGCATAAAGCATTGGTCCCACTGTTTTTTTATTCAGGTGTTTGTGAGCACTGTATGGAGCCTGTTATTGTTTCTGTGAATCATCCTGCAGGTTAAATAGTCTAGAAAAATGAAAGTAAAATTAAAGGGATGTTAGTGGTTTAGTCCTCTCTGTTATGTATAAATGAATACATGGAATTAAAGGGTTAATCAGATTGCAAGTTATTTTATAACTGTTTCCAAGATGGTCTGGGCAATTAGGAGAGTTCCGATTATTACATACCCGAAAAAGCCACTCTCACAAAAGTTTGTAAAATTGAATGCCATGCATGGTACGTTTGATGGCATGTGGTGTTTAGACTGTAGTTTCTTTGTATTACTGTATTAGCTACGGTTATATGCTTTTGAGGAGTATATGTTCTGTGAGAAACTGGCCTGGCTCTGGTTAGTAAGGGGCACACTCTGGGTCTCATCTGTCATGGGTGTAGGAAGTGATATGGGAAAAGGGGAGACATATCCCCCAGGTAATTTAGTGGGGAGGTGATATAGTTAAGTTTGCTTCCATGCATTTTGCTGTATCTTTGAGATCATGTATTTTACTGATTAAGAAATGTGAGAAAAGCAAAACATATTAAATTAATTTGTTATCTTCTCCAAACAGCTTTTAACACAATCACATTTCAAAAAGAGCATTCAAAGATAGTGGAAAGACGGACATATACAACATCCATTTTAATATGTATATACCTTTTTTAAATATTTGATCTTTTGTGAGAATTTGTATATATTTAATATATATATACTATATGTCAGATCAGATAGTGTTTGAAAGCAGACAGTTTGTCTCTATGGTCTTTCCTGTAAATGTCCAGGAAGTGAAGAAGGGACAACCATAGAGACTAACTGGGATAATGAATAAATAGGTCTATATCCCATTTTACCAACAGCCTTCACAGGGATAGCTTTTCATAAAAAAACTGCATGGTCCAATTTATGCCTCCCCCCACTCCCTCTCCTTTACCCCCACATTTCTTTGTTTCCCATACCAACGATCTCTAGAGAAGGGGTCTCCAAACTCTGGCCTTCCAAATGTTCTGTAGCCTACAGCTCCCATGATTCTCTGGCTATCTATTTCATTTAAAGAATCATGGGAGTTGTAGTTCAGCAACATCTGGAGGGTCAGTGTTTCGAGAACCCTGCTCTAGAGCAATGCTTTTCAACCCTTAATCTTCGGGGTGCACCAGCAGACCAGAATTAAGACTTTTTCAAACAGATCCACAGCTGTGTGTAGATGTACCCCAAGATTGCTGACAAATTCATGCAACAACTAACTTTATTATACATTAAGGGGGCACTGTAAACACTATTACCACTATGGTGAGCTTTAGTGGTTATGATGCCAGAAGTCCACCCTTGGCACCATGTGAGAGTAAACTGTAAACCCATTTAAGAACAGTTTGACACTAGCCTGTCTCTGTATGATACTATGGTAAAATGGACGTTTGTACTTTTGCATTATCACACCAACCTATAATACATTGAGACAGTATTACTTGACTGTGAGCATCTTGGTCAGGCCGCAGGCAGAAATGAAATATGTATTTTTGTGTAAGCTTTAAATGGGCACTCCACTGCCCAAATAAATAAATAAA
Source organism: Pelobates fuscus (assembly GCF_036172605.1). NCBI lineage: Eukaryota > Metazoa > Chordata > Amphibia > Anura > Pelobatidae > Pelobates > Pelobates fuscus. The sequence continues at coordinate 66,143,208 of NC_086321.1, forward strand.
TAAGTTAGTAGATATACCCCCAATGAAAATTTGCATGTATTTAATCACACATTTTTATATATCTAAAAACAGTTTGAAAAAACCTGCAGATTTCCTGTCTGCTGCCTTTGCAAGCCATCCCCTTCTAACTCCACCCAGACTTTCGGTGGCTATCCAATCATAGACTTCCAAATGAGAAGTCTTAGCAAGACAGGTGCTCTGAGCAAATACTGCCTTTTGTGTTTAGCTCCACTGAGCTAACCAAACCAGGAAGTAACCGGACTGGCTGACTGATTGACAGCCAGGGGGTGTAAGAAGGTAAATTTACAACAGTGTTAATTTCTATTGGAATCTGTAGTTTTTGTAGAATGAAAAACAGAGGACACACTCCAGCTGAAAATGTCTATAGTGTTCCTTTAAAACTGCCACATTAGATTAATAGCTAGGAGAAATGCACTGCCCAACTGCATTCTTGCATTAGGGACATTTACCCAGGAGCCCCCTCCTCCATATGTCACGGTCTCTGACTCTGTCAAACTGTAACATTATATTTGTGTATGTTTGTGTTTTCTGTAACATTGTCATACAACTCTGTGTAACATGCTGCCCCTTTGTAAAATAAACAAAGATGTTTAACGATACATTGTAGATGAAGTGTCCAGTTAAGAGTCCAGCAGTGTGCTGGGTGTATGTGTGAAAGGGAAACTCGGGGAGCCCAGGCAGATAACAGAAAGTAAATGGAGGGGCAGATTGTTCTGTGTGAGTCACATGGTGCTAGTGGAGGTAACTGGGATTTAAATTCTTGGAGCTAATAGGATCTGCTCAGCTCAGGCTGTCATCCCATCAAGCTAAACGTCGCTGTTGGCCACACTCAAGCAATCTGAATTCAATTAAGCTAATTGGAAAACAAGCAAAGAAGGATTGCATTAATATAGCTTTGCTTGGTGAAACCTTAAAACCTTCTCCCTCGAGAAATTACACAACCTACCACTTCATCACCCTGTGCTATTAATATCCTCCATTGATCTAATATCGAACACATAGAATAGTTGGTGCAAAGTTCCACCCAAATCGTGTATGGCCGCCATGGCTACCCATTACCCTGCAAATGTTGGCTTAGCATCGTGGGAGTTGTAGTCCACACACATCTGCAGACACAATGCTAACCATCACTGCTCTCAGCCTGAAAGTTGAGTAAAGATGTATCTCTTGCAGTCAGATTGGTGTGGTCTAAAACTCCCATCACGCTCAGCAAGCCCCCGGCAGGCCCATCCAGACTGAGATTTACTGTCCACGGAAACTGCACTGCCATAGATCGTTTATCCATACCTGGAATTGTCATGTTCTGTTAAATCCCAGATTTGACTGAGCATTGTGGGGGTTGGAATCCAGAGCAAGTGAAGAGTGACTGCATAGGCTGCATGTAACTAGACACCAAAGACTACTTAGAAGAACATACATACAGTCGGCGACCGGCTGCATTAGCAGACATTTAACCCTTTCAGAGCCAAAGACAAGCCATAGTTAACCCTTTCAGTACCATGCTCAAGCATATCATTTCATCTTTTGTCCTATAGAATGCTGATAGGTGAATGCAAGTCAATGTATGTAGATCCAGATACTCTACACAGCATGAATATTTATTGAGTGACCCACTGCCAGCAAGACATATAAATGGATGTGTTATTATGACACCACAACGAAGAGAGTCTAATTAATATCATCTGCTACAGGAAAGTTAGTTATTATCATGCTACGTATTGTGATTCAGAAACCAATCCAATGAATTAACTGTTAGTAAAGAAAACATGTCCAGTGTATATAGCAACAATAGCCCCCCTTGGTGGGAGCTTTGAGTGCCCCCCTGCGTGTACCCAATGGTATTTATCTGCTTTTTAAACTGAGGACAAAGGACAGCTAAACGATTCATTGTATGCCCTTGGCCTCAGTGTCTTCTTGGGGGGTGGCTGTGCTCCCTTCTAATTTTTCCCAAATAAACAGTAAATAAGGTCTCCATCCTTAGCTGCCTGGGGCTATAGGAGGGGGGGGGGGGGGGCAGCATGTAGAAACAAGCCCACCTACCCTAAATTAGGATATTAAACTCCAAGGAGCAAGCTGCACTGCCCAGAACCCAGGGTGGCCTGCTACAATACAGGGGGTGCTCACAAAAAGTGTGTTATTATGTATTAGACTTAACCCACCCCAAATCAGTAATCAGTGGTTGTAATTGATTGGACATGAAGAATTGAAAAAGGGAAAAAAAAAATAAGATTTGCCTCCAGCACTCAACCGCATGTCTTAGAACAATTGTACTTCTGTGGAATCCTGGGATTTGTGTTAAAATCCTTTAAGACTTTATTAAACCCTTTACTTTGCCAGAAGGCATCTCAACAGCAGCGAAGGGGTTAAACGGACCCTTCTTATAAATGCACTTTCGATTAAAACACAAAATGTAATCATTGTTTCTAAAAGCTTCTGTGACTTTTTTTTTCTTTTGTATTTTTTTTTTTTTTTATTGTCTATATATTGCAGTCTTTTTGGAAAACCTGGGAATATTTTTTAGAGCCTGACAAATGAACATTGCTAAATCTTAGATAAAATAAACAAACTGACATTATCGCAACATTTTCTTTATTCAAACTTTGTAAAATTGTGTTTTATTTGACTAAAAATCACCGTTTGGTGAATAATCACTGTGGGTTTTTTTTTTGGTTTTTTTTTTAGATTTGCTGAAATTATACACATGAATGATTCTGAAAAAAACTAGTTTTCTATTTTAATTTATAAGTTATTTTTGATGACGTTCATATTTTGAATTAACATAACGAATTCGTTATCATTCACTTTTTCATTAATGTTTTTGTAGTTGCAATTAATTCGAATTCTAATGGACACAAATGGTAATAATCATAGCTACACATTTTTGCATTTTTGTTGTATTTTGTTCATAGATGTCGTCCATTTCTAAAACTTGGGAGGGGGGGGGGGGGGTGAGTGCTGAAAACTCAGAATTGCACGATATTAGTTAAACAACCCAAACTAGGATTATTGCAAAGTTACAGGTCAAACTAAACATCATTTATTAAGATTTAATAAAATCGCTATAAATCTTCGTTTAGTCAATCATTTTTAGATGTTGCTGAAATTTTGGGGGTTTTAGATTCCTGTTTATAATGTTGGTATTTGAGCTAATATTTGACGAATTTGTTTGAATGTATTTTTGTTTGACTTTTCTGTTTGGAATTCCTTAAGGATAATTCATTACACCCAGGTGAATATAAAGTTATGACTATTACTAAAATAATATTAATTTCAAATAAAACTCCATGGACGGATCTAAATGCAGTTTCTGTGCTATGAAGATATGAAGTGAATAATTCCAGTTGTATCGGTTTCATTCGTCCAATAAAAAGTATTATATACAATTTGTTCTAAATTAATGTTTCACAAATGTAGCCTATTAAAAAACTAATCATCACGTTTGTAAATAAAGGATGCAATTTGTTTGCTTTTTGAAATTTTTATAAAAATATAATAAAAATTCGATTAGACTGTACGAAATCAAAAGCATGAATCTAATCATGGAATACATTGCATAAATAAATCATTAGCCAAAAATAATGAATCAGAATATATGAACTATTTTTGTAAGAATAATATTTGGGGACAATATATAATCTGCAATGACTTCGTAACCCATAAAAAAGAGCAGTGATTTAATAAAAAATAGTTCTGAGGGGGGAACCAAAACTGTCTCATATGATTTATTGGGAGTATTAATTAGTTAATTCTAGCTAATAGAAAATTAAACGATAGAGCAGGTAGCAGCAAAAGTATAATGGCATTCTAAAGTATTCATTACGAAATAATGAAACTATTTTTAAGTTCTGCTTCAAAAAAAAAAAAACCTGACATTTAATATTAAATTACAAAATTATAAAAAAAGATGGAAAAATAAATTAAATTAAATAAATAAATAAATACAAATAAACTTAAAAATACTATTTTCTGTGTTCTACATTTTCATATGGGGGGGGGAAATATTCAGATTATGTTAATAAGCCCTATTTATTATTTATAAACCCTTTCAGTAATTGCCTGCAGACATCTGTCAGACTTTTTTTGGACACATTTTAAATTTAATAGATTATTTAATATGACTCTGTTAATGTCTATAATCTTGTAGTTTAAAAAAACACGTTGAATGGAATAGTACACGAGAATGAGTTTTATTGCCTTTCTCCTCTGTCACTGAAAAGGTGAAAATATTTATGACCCATCTCAAAATATTTCTACAGTGCAAAATGTGATGTTCCAGAAATATAGTGAATTATTTTTCCAATTTGTGGAGAGGGGACAAGATTAAAGCAATATTGCTCTGTTGGTCCTTGATGCTGACAAACTAGCAAGTTTTGTGGTTGAGGGGGAGGGATTATAGACAAGATCTTCTCATTGCAGGTACTGTCCCAAAAAGACAAAAAGCCTCATTTAATGATAATGTGACAGCTTTGGAGGGCACAGCAGGGACAGCTGACATACTCACAAAGAACAACAGGGCAGGAATTGCTTTAAAATATCTCAGCAAAGCTGGAGCTGAGTCACTGCTGCTGGAGAGGTCAGAAAGAAATGATCCTCTCCACTCCAAGGACAGCCAGACATCCATAAACTATCCAGAAGGATCTGATATACAGCCAGCTTAAAGGAATCAGCCTGCCTTAGGAAGATTTGCAGCTTGTTCTGGGTCTGTCACTCTGGGATAGACGATCACACTAAGTCATTTAAAATTCCACATTTAAGAAACCTTTCTTTTTTTTCGTGGAAAACTAAAATATCTCTGGGACTAGAAGCATTTTTCCCCCTTTTTTAATTGTATAGCCTAATTGCAGTTCCCAAAGGACCTATGATATTGTAGCTGAATTTCCCCTCCTTTCAAGGAAAGAATTGATTTTAACCCAGTATTTGAAATTGAAGAAGGACCCCCCATGCACCTGCACAGTCCTTCCCTCATGGCAGATGGAAACTTCTCTCTTTCTGGACATTTGGTCAGGAGTCCAGGAGGTAACACTTCCAGACTCCACAGCATAGAAGCCATCTTGGGATTTTCTAAAGAGGACAGTGTCCTGAGCCCATTCCAGACAGAGGGCAGTCTCAGGAATGGCAAGGAAGCAGAGACTAGGACTTCTAAGCACTGTCTGCACAAAATGTCAGAGGAGATACAGCCCCAGCAGAGTGATCTGGAGGACAGACATGATGATGGATATGGGGGTAAGAAATGAACTTTGTTAGAAACTAGATAGACAGACAGAGATCATATTAACTTTAATAAGGGGTATTTATCCCATTATCCGAAAAAGAAAAAAAAAATAGCTGCATATAATATGTCAGTAAAAAAAATATTTTTTAGGAGTATACCGAGATAAATATGCTGATTAGACTGACAGATCATGAAGTGAGATATCTTATTGAATTAAAGTTTGCCTACCTCTATGGTCGTATTACAGCCCATTCATTATTTCAAGGTTTCAACTAAACATTTTTGAACATCATCAGGATTTTATTTCCTAATAGATTCACAAATAGCATGTTTTAGGGAGGGGGGGGGGGGGGAGTAGGGATTTCAAGAATTTAGACTTAATTTAATTTAACTTAATTTTTCTCCAGCAGGTATGTTGCGAATTTATAATTTCCGCACAATTCACTTTGAATAGATTATTTAATCCGTTAACTGCCGAATATGAGTCTCTTTGCGGTTCCTTTTGCAGTTAAGGCATTACATTAAAGGAAGTTCCCTTCTCATGCAAACATTGCGTTTCCTTTTCTGTAGACTCCTACTGTACCAAAGGGTCCAGTGAGTGCCTGAGCCCCTGCCTATCGGCCTCTAACAGCAGTGACACCAATAAACTTTCTGATGATGAACAGCCCAAGAAGAAGCACAGGAGAAACCGGACCACCTTTACCACCTACCAGCTCCATGAACTGGAGAGAGCTTTCGAGAAGTCCCATTACCCTGATGTCTACAGCCGGGAAGAACTGGCTATGAAAGTCAACCTGCCTGAAGTGAGGGTGCAGGTCAGTAATATCTTCAGCAAAGTGTCTTTCCGAATCGAGCCCACAGTTTATTGTAAGGGAGACAACTTTTCATGACAGGGTTTGGGTACACCAAGGTTATTATAAGGGCCCATCCTTCAATGAGGGAGCTTGCATGCACACAGTTTATTATAAGGAGACCACCCTTCAATGGGGGCTCTTGCTTGCACACAGTTTATTATACGGTGATAATTCTTCAATGTTCCCAGTTTATTATAAGGGGACCATTCTTCAACAAGGGAGCTTGCTTGCACACAGTTTATTATAAGGGGACCATTATTCAATGAGGGAGCTTGCATGCACCCAGTTTATTATAAGGGGTCCATTATTCAATGAGGGAGCTTGCATGCACCCAGTTTATTATAAGGGGACCATTCTTCAATGAGGGAGCTTGCATGCACCCAGTATTTTATAAGGGGACCATTCTTCAATGAGGGAGCTTGCTTGCACACAGTTTATTATAAGGGGACCATTCTTCAATGAGGGAGCTTGCATGCACCCAGTTTATTATAAGGGGACCATTATTCAATGAGGGAACTTGCATGCACCCATTTATTATAAGGGGACAATTCTTCAATGAGGGAGCTTGCACGCACCCAGTTTATTATAAGAGGACCATTATTCAATGAGGGAGCTTGCATGCACCTAGTTTATTATAAGGGGACCATTATTCAATGAGGGAGCTTGCATGCACCCAGTATTTTATAAGGGGGCCTACCCTTCAGTGAGAGGCTTGTTTGCTACTACTTTATTTATAAACATTTCCTTCTTACCAGCTGATTACAATTATTATTCATTAAATGAGGAATACCACAATAACGCCAACTACAGTCATAATTCAAGTTTTAAATAATACAAATGTTTAATTAATGGAGTGACATTAGAATTAACAAACTGAGATCGATTTCATGTTTAATAACCACGTACAAAGTACAACATTAACACGGGATAAATAATATTAATAATTAATAATAAATACTATATATAGAACTTTTCATAAATGGTTAATTTTAAATCTTGCTGTAGATTGTTATGTAGGAATAATTGACACATATTGTGGAAAGTTAATGCAATAAATACACTCATTTTTATTTTTATTTATTTAATTTTATATTGTTGAATTATTCTCCTAAATGTGAAAGACAGCATTACATTTAATAACTGAACACTGACTTGTAGTAAGCTGGAAATCAAGTTGTAAAATCCTACACTAAAGAAGCTGAAACGGGAACATTCTCAAATTCAGATATGATTTGATTATTTTTTTTAAATTAAACTTGGATAGTCCAGCCTAAATGTTGAGTTCGGATTACAATTAAAATACTTTGACTTTTTCCAAATTCAGTCAGTTCAACTTATTTTTTTATTTTTTATTTTTTTACTTCTTCCCTTTGGCTAAACTGAGGCTGAGAAAAAAAAGTTTCAATCTCAGCTACTTCCACAGCTTGGATATTTAAACTTACATTTTTTTAAATGTCGATATTAGTGAATAGCCTTATATTATGTAGAATCTATCAAACTACTAAGCGAATTGTTAACCAGACAATGAATAGATACCGGGATTTGAAAAACCAAAGTCAAAATAAGGACGCTCATCAGGTTTGGAGAATTTTCTCCCCAATTCTAATATTTTAACACATTATTTGTAAATTGGCCAAATCACCTTAAATGGATGCTTAGTGAATACGATTCATTGTTAGACAGGATACCACTTAATTCTAGCAATTCTGATGGGTAATGGCTTCCTATCTATCATATCATAACATTATCCATAAATTAAGTCCATCAGATCAGTCCCAATTTAGAGGCATTGCCATAATAACAGGCAGACTGACACCAGGCACATCCTGATTGCCATTAGAACGTTGAGCATTGTGGATGTTCTAAATTCTCCTGATATTTACTAACATTAGCTTAGACACTATAATTATACTGTGCTGGTAATACAAATAGTGCTCACATGAATCCAGGACAAACTATTAGAAGATACAAAAATAAAACAATGTTACAATGTGACTTTCCACCAAACCGTTTATTTCACTATTGGTTAATGACAATACATGACATATTACAATATCTTTATACCACATATTTTAATACAGGTCTATTGATGTCCGCAGCATTCTATGGGGTATATTCACTAAACGGTGATATGTATTGATATTGCAAACGATATGAATGTTACATGTCTCCAGAACTCGCCTTGCTGTTAGTTGATATAAAGTTTCAGAGAGTTGTCTCACGTAACTATATATTTATTTATTAATTGTTACCAATTTGAAAGATAGAGACCTAGACAGACAGACAGATATACAGACAGCCAGCCAGACAGACAGACAGACAGACAGACAGACAGATAGATAGATAGATAGATAGATATTAACAGTTTCACTGGTTTATCCACTAAAGTGAGCATTCAAAGGGAATTAAAAGTTAATTTCAAAATTCAGCGATGCTTTTAGCTCGGCTACGCTGGCCTTAGATTTGAAATCTTACTTTAATAAATAAAGCTGTAAATTCGGGAACTTTGTTAATTGGAATAATTAAAACAATGCTAATTGTCTAGTCTCCCATGTGAGAAATCACTGAAGTTGCCACTTGCAAGGTGCTGAGTGAGAGTACTTGTATATTGATTTATTGAATATTACTGAATTATCACATGTTTGTGTCTGGTACTGTGTGGATTTTCATGAGATATCCATTTATGGGGATTATTCGTTGTGGGTAATATGGGATGGGACAATTTGCCATACTCATGGTATAGATTGAGGGTGTGTACAGTTTATAGCTAGGCTGTGTATTTATTATAGGACTTGGATATGCCAGATACAACATTAGCATTTGCCATATAAATTGAGGGCATTTACTATAGGCTAGTATCGAGAATCTGTAGTATGCATGCAGGGTGTGATTAGTTTATCTTATATTGTGTATCTATATACTGTATATAGAGTGTAAATTAACTATATATAGTGTGTACAGTTACTGTATACAGTGTGTATATTTACTGTATATAATGTGTACAGTTACTATATAGAGAGTGTATATTTACTGTATATAATGTGTACAGTTACTATATATAGAGTGTATATTTACTGTATATAATGTGTACAGTTACTATATATAGAGTGTATATTTACTGTATAGAGAGTGTATATTTACTATATATAGTGTGTATATTTACCATATTTAGAGTGTATATTTACTATATAGTGAGTGTACATTTACTGTATATAGTGTGTATATTTCCTGTATATAGTGTGTATATTTACTATATATAGTGTGTATATTTACTGTATATAGTGTGTATATTTACTATATATAATGTGTACAGTTAATATATATAGTGTGTATATTTACTGTATATAGAGTGTATATTTAGTACATAGTGAGTGTATAATTACTGTATATAGTGTGTATATTTACTATATATAGTGTGTATATTTACTTTCTATAGTGTGTATATTTACTATACATAGTGAGTGTATATTTACCATATATAGAGTGCATAGTATTTACTATATAGTGAGTGTACATTTACTGTATATAGTGTGTATATTTCCTGTATATAGTGTGTACAGTTACTATATATAGTGTGTATATTTACTGTATATAGAGTGTATATTTAGTACATAGTGAGTGTATAATTACTGTATATAGTGTGTATATTTACTATATATAGTGTGTATATTTCCTGTATATAGTGTGTATATTTACTGTATATAGTGTGTATATTTCCTATATATAGTGTGTATATTTACTACATATAGCGTGTATATTTACTATATATAGAGGGTATATTTACTACATATTGAGTGTATATTTACTATATATAGTGTGTATATTTACTATATAGTGTGTATATTTACTATATATAGTGTGTACATTTACTGTATATAGTGTGTATATTTACTGTATATAGAGGGTATATTTACTACATAGTGAGTGTATATTTACTGTATATAGAGGGTATATTTACTACAAAGTGAGTGTATATTTACTATATAGTGTGTATGTTTACTATATATAGTGTGTATATTTACTGTATATAGAGTGTATATTTACTATATATAGTGTGTATATTTACTGTATATAGAGGGTATATTTACTATATAGTGAGTGTATATTTACTATATATAGTGTATATATTTACTATATAGTGAGTGTATATTCACTGTATATAGTGTGTATATTTACTATATATAGAGGGTATATTTACTACATCGTGAGTGTATATTTACTATATATAGTGTGTATATTTCCTATATAGTGTGTATATTTACTATATATAGTGTGTACATTTACTGTATATAGTGTGTATATTTACTGTATATAGAGGGTATATTTACTACATAGTGAGTGTATATTTACTGTATATAGAGGGTATATTTACTACAAAGTGAGTGTATATTTACTATATAGTGTGTATGTTTACTATATATAGTGTGTATATTTACTGTATATAGAGTGTATATTTACTATATATAGTGTGTATATTTACTGTATATAGAGGGTATATTTACTATATAGTGAGTGTATATTTACTATATATAGTGTATATATTTACTATATAGTGAGTGTATATTCACTGTATATAGTGTGTATATTTACTATATATAGAGGGTATATTTACTACATCGTGAGTGTATATTTACTATATATAGTGTGTATATTTCCTATATAGTGTGTATATTTACTATATATAGTGTGTACATTTACTGTATATAGTGTGTATATTTACTATATATAGTGTGTATATTTACTGTATATAGAGGGTATATTTACTATATAGTGAGTGTATATTTACTGTATATAGTGTATATTTACTATATAGTGAGTGTATATTTACTGTATATAGTGTGTATAGTTACTGTATATAGTGAGTGTATATTTACTATATGCAGGGTATGTTTAGTTTCCCTTATACAGAGTCGTGGTATAGTATATGGAGAGTGTGTATTTGCCATAAACAGGCCCGGTATTTCTTTACCATTGATCATGTACAGGGTGTGTATTTACCATTGATCATGTACAGGGTATTTATTCACCATTGATCATGTACATGGTGTGTATTTACCATTGATCATGTACAGGGTGTGTATTTACCATTGATCATGTACATGGTGTGTATTTACCATTGATCATGTACAGGGTATTTCTTTACCATTGATCATGTACAGGGTGTGTTTTACCATTGATCATGTACAGGGTATTTATTCACCATTGATCATGTACATGGTGTGTATTTACCATTGATCATGTACATGGTGTGTATTTACCATTGATCATGTACAGGGTGTGTATTTACCATTGATCATGTACAGGGTGTGTATTTACCATTGATCATGTACATGGTGTGTATTTACCATTGATCATGTACAGGGTATTTATTTACCATTGATCATGTACAGGGTGTGTATTTACCATTGATCATGTACAGGGTGTGTATTTACCATTGATCATGTACAGGGTGTGTATTTACCATTGATCATGTACATGGTGTGTATTTACTATTGATCATGTACAGGGTATTTATTTACCATTGATCATGTACATGGTGTGTATTTACCATTGATCATGTACATGGTGTGTATTTACCATTGATCATGTACAGGGTGTGTATTTACCATTGATCATGTACAGGGTGTGTATTTACCATTGATCATGTACAGGGTGTGTATTTACCATTGATCATGTACAGGGTGTGTATTTACCATTGATCATGTACATGGTGTGTATTTACCATTGATCATGTACATGGTGTGTATTTACCATTGATCATGTACAGGGTGTGTATTTACCATTGATCATGTACAGGGTGTGTATTTACCATTGATCATGTACAGGGTGTGTATTTACCATTGATCATGTACATGGTGTGTATTTACCATTGATCATGTACAGGGTATTTATTTACCATTGATCATGTACATGGTGTGTATTTACCATTGATCATGTACAGGGTGTGTATTTACCATTGATCATGTACAGGGTGGTGAGTGCCTTTACCAGATGGCTAAGTATGGCCAAGAATTTCACTGGATTATTTACTGAAGTGAAAATTAAAGTAAATGTCAAATTTTAGACCCAAGTAGCCAAACTGGAAGCATACCTGACTTAGAGAATTTATCCAGTTCAGCTATTTTGTCCTTACATTTGAAATTCACTTTGAATTCTCACTTTAGTGATTAACCCTGTTAGTTTTTTTGTTGATTTACTAAAGAAAGTTTCTAAAGTTGTAAATGGCAGGAGCCATTTTTGGGGACATATGTTTGGCGCAATGTGGACTCAGACGTTTGGAAGAAATTTATTCAATTTATTATGTGGCTTCTCTGAAATGACCCTCATTGGTTGCAAAATACCTGAATTAACCCTCAGTAGGACTCTGTCACATGAAAGTATTTTGCAAAAACACAATCATTTTATCATTGAAATAATTCATAATGACAGTGTTGGACTACAACAGAAATGCTGACACAACCAAAGGATATCATAAGACACATATGATAATTTTCAAGCTTGACAAAACATGAGAAATATCAGCCACTTGCAACGGCGCTGGGAAAAACTATTTTCTCACACATTGTGCAGAGAAGTCCATGGTGTTGTGGGATCTTCCATAGACCTCTGTATTGTACTTTTGTGCATGCACGGCAGACAGTAGAGAAGTGATGAAAACTCTATGAGTCTAAAACAGAACTAACACAAAGATGGTACAGCCGATAACAAGGAGTTTAAGGGAAATATATCTCCCTAGAGATTCTTTCCTGGACCACTGCTCAACCAGCGAGCATGTCAAAAACCCTGAGAATTACATTGTATCCAATGCAAGAATTCATTTCCAAACAATTCTCAAAATGTTTTCTGAAGAAATGAATAGTCTCACTGGCTTCCCAAGCCAACAAGCAAACAGTTAATGTGATTAATTAAAGGACAATTAAAGAACATCCCCTTATTAACAAGGGTTGCTTCCCTCACACACAGTGAACAGACTTGTAAGGATCAAATTCCAAGCAGATGGCCATTAAAACGTCATATTGAGTGTTATAAAGATCTAATTAAACATCCCCACATACAATGAGCTGCTGGTTGTGGGTAAAGTTATGGATTTAGAGACTAAAAAATATTCTTAAAGGATCACTATAGGGTCAGGAACACAAACATGTATTCTTGACCCTATAGTGTTAAAACCACCATCTAGCCCCCCTGGGCCCCTCATGCCTCCATAAATATAGTAAAAATCTTATTGTATTCAAGCCTGAAGCTGCTGGCTGTGCCCTTTCTGCCTCAGAAAAACAAGCTGTCTGCTGACATCATCAGAAGTGGTAGCCTGATCCAATCACAAGGCTTCCCCATAGGATTGGCTGAGACTGACAAGGAGGCAGATCAGGGGCAGAGCCAGCATGATTCAAACACAGCCCTGGCCAATCAGCATCTCCTCCTAGAGATGAATTGAATTAATGAATCTCTATGAGGAAAGTTCAGTGTCTGCATGCAGAGGGAGGAGATACTGAATGTGTGGATGCATTTTAGGCAGCCACGACCCAGGAAGGATCTCTAACAGCCATCTAAGGAGTGGCCAGTGTAGTTATCACTAGGCGGTAATGTAAACACTGCATTTTCTCTGAAAAGACAGTGTTTACAGCAAAAAGCCTGAAGGTAATGATTCTACTCACCAGAACAAATTCAATAAGCTGGAGTTGTTCTGGTGACTATAGTGTCCCTTTAAATTGCTTTCTGACTGGTGTCACTATCTTGAATAGAGGTGTCCAGAAAGTTAGATCATGTTTTAAAACTACAACTTCCATGATGCTTTGTCATTACGAAGGTATTCCAAAGTCATGCAAAGCATCATGGGAGTTGTAGTTCTACAACATCTGGTATCTACATTTTAGGCAGTTAAATTTTTCCTTTCAGAATTCCTTTTTATTTGCACCCCTTGAAAAAAAAAAAAACAACATACGTTTTATTTAAGAAGAATGTATAAGTAGCACAGTAGTTCATAAATGTAAACACATAGATAAGACAGGGATTTAGGGTAGGGTAGATATTGCTGTCTCTAAAACATTTTAAATGTGTAAATATAAAAAATGTTAACTTTTCATGAGCCGTGTCAGACCTGATCTAGAGGCACAAATACTATCCAAATGATTTATCCGTGGAAGTCACCATAAACATCTATGGACATTTTTGTAGTTAAATTATTAGATCTTTTTTTTTTGTAAGAGATTAAAATTATTTCGGATGCTGATTCATACAAAAGAAATCAAGGCCATTGTGGGACTGTTGCAACTTGCAACCTGAGAAGACATTCCAGTTTTATGCTTAATATGCGTACTGTGTATGTCTCAGCTTCCTCGAGTTTATTAGGATTTAAGGCGGCAGAGCAGAGGATCCTTCATTCCTATTATTTTCAAGTTTGGTGTGTGATTACCATAAAAAGGGATTCTTCTCCCTCAAATTTGTTGTCAATTTGGAAGTAATTCTGTGAAAAGTTGTCCAAAAGTTGAAAGCCTTTATATTCTTCTTGCAATGACTAAATCCACGGTGTCAGGTGAAACACATGAGAGTTTACTGCTAATTCTTCATATTTATCTAATTTCTCTTTTTTCCCCTAAGAAAGAATGTAGAACAATTTTTCTACTATTGCACTTGCCTGCTTTCATCTTAGAACACAGCCATCTGGTTAACACCGCTGGTTGGATTGGTGTTGAGACATTTCATTACTCAATTGGCTACTGTCAAGTGAGCCATTTCAGTTCTCTGTAATTTCTCTTATTTTCGTAGCCAGCACGAAATCTCTATGAAGTGACTATTTGGAACCAATCGTGGAGACTATCTTAAATTACAATTAGTCATATCCCTTTGTGTCAAATTTGTGGATTTTTGATAACTGTTATCTTGAGAAGGCACATCTGGACCTAATTTTTAATATCTATATTAATGCTATCATGCCTAGTTTCCTTTGGTTTTATCTAAGTAAAAGGAAGGAAAGGAAGGAAACACCCTAAACACACAAATAAACCTGCATTTAGCAGTAACTAGTACAAAACATGTCTACAGTTGAAAAAAGTTCTGGTACTCATACTATATTAGACATACATGTCTGTTTCTATTCCTATGATTCAATGAGACTCATATCTATTTTTCTTTATTCAGGTGTGGTTTCAGAACAGAAGAGCTAAATGGAGAAGGCAGGAGAAGTTGGAGGTGACCTCAATGAAATTACAAGATTCACCCATGCTTTCCTTTAATAGATCCCCTCAGTCCTCTGGCCTAAGTGCAATCAGCAGCAGTCTACCACTGGACTCTTGGCTTACACCACCAATGTCCAACACAACCCCACTGCAAAGCCTCCCAGGGTTTGTTACAACCCCACAAAGCCTACCAGGCAGTTACACCCCTCCACCCTTCATGAACACTGCACCAGTGGGACATGCCTTACAACCATTAGGAGCCATGGGACCACCTCCACCATACCAATGCGGAAGCAACTTTGTGGACAAATATCAGATGGAGGAAATAGACCCTAGAAATACCAGCATAGCTGCCCTCAGAATGAAAGCTAAAGAACACATCCAGTCTATTGGCAAGCCTTGGCAAACCATATGAAGGTGGTGATGGGTAGCTAGCTTGCTCATTTTGAGATCTTCTACCCTTTGTCAATGTACATAGAACATCCTTTTGGGGAGATATTCCCATCCAACAAGGTGCCAAGCAAGGACAACCAAACTATATATCCAGAAGACTGGAACTTTGAAAACTAGAGTGAAGATTGATTATTTCTCATGTGTTCAAAAAACTTACAGTATACATTCTTGGTTCTAAAGAATACAATTTTCATGTTTACACACATAACCCGTTACTGACTCCACTGCTTATTAAGTTAAATCAGCGTAAATCATCTAATTAGCAAATGTGAATTTGGTAAGAACTTGAAGTCAGTGATTCTTCATATATTTATGTCCGTTTAGATTTGCAACATTACTGTGTAGAAGCAGACATCGTTCTATAAAGAAAGTATTGATGTGATTATTTTCTGTTTTGTCTCCATGAAAGTTGATTGTTACAATTTTACATTTTTACATATCCCTCTCAACTTAATTTGGGGTTGATGTTAAATCCCATTCTTTTCAACATTTTGTAGAAATCAAAGCTGGATTAACATAGGGGCTAACGGAGCTGCAGCTCCTGACCCATGCTCACTGAGTAGGGACATTGATACTGACTAACAAAAAATACATATATTTTTAGTTTAATTACTCTAAACATTCTCTTTCCCTACTGTGCTGTTCAGAGAAATGGAAGTGTGTGGACTTAGAAGGCATACAAAATCTATTCTGAACTGGCTGACCATAAAATAGTCAAGTTAAAGTTGAAAGTGCTCTGTGCAACTCTACTTTCACGTACAGTATGCATTTGCTTAAAAACAAAAACCTGCAACTGCCACTTTTGCTTTTTAATTTTCAAAAATAATAATCTTTGCTATTTTAACAGAATATTTTATATTAATCACAGCAAGTATAAATAAATTTAACAGAAGAGTATTTTTGTATGATCTGTACCCATAATAGCATTAACTTAACAAGAAAATAAATATGGTCTACTGGCAACCAATTAGCTGTCAACTTTTGTGCATCAGCTAGGCTTGCAAGTTCACCAAGATTATATGTCTTTTATGGGAATAATATCCCCTTATAAAACACTGGCCACCCAGTGCATCACTAACACAGCCTTGTCGTAGTCATACCCTTTCACATATCGAGTTCTTGAGGACAAAAATTGGGAGATATTAGATTTACTCTGGTGGGCCTGACAGGTAGAACATCATAAATGTAGAAAATTGATTGAAGTGCACTCCATCCCTTGCCAAGGAATCCAGGGTGCTTCACTGGATATGTCCCAGTACCAAATGGACCAAATATAAAAGTAAAAATAGAAAATGAATCCAGGCACTCCAAATGAATTCCAAGAAAAAGGCAATTTATTGGAACCAGCAGCTACAAAGCGACGTTTCAACCCCTAAGGGTCTTTATCAAGCTTGATAACTGGTAGAATTCTTGATAAAGACCCTTAGGGGTTGAAACGTCGCTTTGTAGCTGCTGGTTCCAATAAATTGCCTTTTTCTTGGAATTCATTTGGAGTGCCTGGATTCATTTTCTATTTTTAAGTAGAACATCATAGACATATATATATATTTTTTTTTTTAAAAACAGGAGTCTCGCCATATTCATGACCATTGGGTGGTATGTCTGTTTCAGCATTTTCTGCCTATAAGATTTTCTAATTAGACCCATCAAAATGCCAGGACCAGACCCATTAGGTTCGTAATCCTGTACTGGCAGTAAAACAGAAAATTCAGAAAATGGGTTTTATTTAAATTAACACTACGATTTCAAAGAATTCTACCAATTACCTTGCAGGTAATTAACAAGGCTAAAAAAAAGTGTGTGAAAAAAAGAATGTTATAGAAAACAAATCCATTTCAATCAAGATAATAAAAATCATTTCTTAACATTTTTTTTTTTACAGTCAAGGGAATTTTTCAGAGTTCAGCTCAGTAGTTCCATGGTCTGGTATTTCTATATCTGTCAGTATCCCAACATAATTTACATGCACCCATCCCATGATTCAACATCAGCAGTGCCCTGCTCTTCTTATATATGTGTATTCTTTTTTACCTCTGTAATAAAGAAAGCAGATCACTAGACATGTTCCCAAATAAACAATGTGTATTTATTTAGCAACCTGTTATCAGTCTCTACATCAGTGTGACAGAACTGATATGATAAAACAATATTCTACAAAAAGTTGATTTTAATAAAACTTTATTGAAACGTGACAGAATCATTCTTATAGTTCATGATGTATCACTGTTGAACTGATTTCATTGTTTGATATAATGTAATTGTTTTAATTAGCCATTCCAATTTCACCTGTATAACTAATGACGGCTGATGAACTTTTTTGATTCAACCAACCATTCCCCTGAAGATGTTTGTGGATTACTGTTCCTTGGATACCGTGACAGACCGCCTGGCGCCCCGACTGGGTACCTCCACCAATCGATGCTTCCTAGCTGACGCTGAGGACCATAAGCATCGCACCGAGCTAAATAAGCACCGTAGACCACACGAACTGCCGCAGCTTGGTTGGGGTCTCGCAGTCCCTTCCCGTCCTGGACCAAACTCCTGGATCCAGGGACTCCGTGGGAAGTCCTCTCCTCCAAGAGAGTATAGCTGTGAAGCTCTTACAAAAGCTAGTGGCATAGCTGTATAGCAGGTTCCCTACAATCACAAGACCAGGCTACGTGTTGAGGGTTAAGCAGGAACTCAATTTTAATGGTGCCACACTGCCCTTTTATGACAATCCCCAAGCAAGGGACAGGGACACAAACTTGTAAATCAATAACATTAGAGTTACAATCGAAGGCTCTCCAACCCATACAATCATACAATCTCTCCCCTCTACTTGGGAGATAATTGAGTTAATTACTGTATCAACTCAATTATCTCCAAGTGAAAAAGAACATATATTTTACAAAACCTCAAAAGTACCCCGAAACACACACTATCCCCACAAATCTTACATCCCCTGATAGCCCTGATCTGGGTGACCAACATATCCAAAAATCACCCAGATCAGATTAGGGGTTCAGAAATTTTATGGAAGTTATATTTTTTACCGACCGCAGGCATGGTCCCATAGCCGAAAATAGTTTCATAGAGCCGCGGCTAAGTGCCGCTGAAGACTATTCGCGGTTTTGGTTCATGCGAACAAGATGGCTGCCACCTCATGGTCGAATGGCACTTCAAATGGCTTCAGGAGTTCGCGAGTTCGAAGTGCCACTTTGAAAGTTCAAATTGTGGCCATACAAGTACAAAAAGGCACACACAGTGGTTTTAACTAGGATTTAACACAGGGGCCATAGTCACATGTCAGGAAGCTGGCAAGTATGCCACTCCAAGAACCCGTGATGAGGTCCAGTTCGTCACAGATACCTAGACAACCATTAAGGTGGTTGAGTGTCATGGGAAATTCCCTAAGCATTCATGCTCTGTAATAATTAATAATAACCAGGGCTAATGCTATAATTAAAGGTACACTATAGGCACCAAAATCACTACAGTTTAAAGGGGCCTGTAAGGCACTTACTTAATCCACCGCTACCCCACTGCGATCTCCTTTCAGAGGTGATGGTTACACTTCTCTATCACTCCCTTCCTATCGGCTTGCACTCCTCCCATGGCCTTCACTAATTTTCCTCTGCTTCCCAAGCAGGGAAAACCTCATCCATGACTCTGAGGTGTGGTGGTGCACCAGGGCACTACAAGTAAATAAAACATTGTTTTAAAAAAAATTGTTCTGGGGAGGATTCCAAATATGTAGGCTAACACTCTAGCATTAGGATAACATGCTTGTGTCCCTATTGCTCTAGTGTTCCTTTAATAAAGCACTCATGTCACTTTGATTTTTTTTTATTAAATGAATAATCTTTTTAGTTAATCCCTTGTTCTTATATATTTTTTGTGTCTTCATTTTTATTGGTTTTCGATAAGTGTTCAATACAGAGATTTTATATAATACTAGTTATACAATAGTAATCTTCATACATAAGATACAGGTCCCTCATGCATTTTTAGTTGCCTTTTCTATGCGGGTTGTGATCGATCATCAGTAGGAGCCAAGTGTCCCCACGCCACATCAAATGCCCTCAAAAAAATTATACTAGGCATAACAAAATAAGAACCTCTTCCTCCACCACGTTGGCTTTCCAATTGCGGGCAGTCAAAATATTTACTGCCTGTACTATAATTTGAGATTTTGCTTTTATGTTGTTAGTTTTTGAGTCATATATAAGAAAAGTAGAGATTACTTGTTCTTATGAGAATTGTGGGCTTTGGCAATGGGCAGCAAAGTTCCACCAGTCTAAGGAATCCCAGAGAAGGCAAATCATGGACAGAGAAGAACAAGATCCCAGATACTGAGATCCAGCTCAAGGAAGAGAAGATAATAAATATAAATAAGAACAGGAATTGGAAACTGAAAGGAAAAAGCATGAAGGGGACACTTAAAGGACCACTATAGGCACCCAAACCACTTCAGCTTAATGAAGTGGTCTGGGTGCCTGGTCCAGCTAGGGTTAACCCATTTTTTTTTATAAACAGCAGTTTCAGAGAAACTTCTATATTTATTAATGGGTTAATCCAGCCCTCAAATCCTCTAGTGGCTGTCTCACTGACAGCCGCTAGAGGCGCTTGCGTGATTCTCACTGTGAAAATCACAGTGAGAGCACGCAAGCGTCCATAGAAAAGCATTGATAATGCTTTCCTATGAGACCGGCTGAATGCGCCCGCAGCTCTTGCCGCGCATGCGCATTCAGCCGAATGGGAGGAGAGGAGGAGGATCGGAGGAGGAGAGCTCCCCGCCCGGTGCTGGAGAAAGGTACGTTTTAACCCCTTTCCTCTCCCCAGAGCCCGGCGGGAGGGGGTCGCTGAGGGTGGGGGCACCCTCAGGGCACTATAGTGCCAGGAAAACGAGTATGTTTTCCTGGCACTATAGTGGTCCTTTAACAACACATGTTCTCCTACATTATAATGTGACACAATGTTACCCACATTTTATTACTGTTGGATTGCGTCTATATAAGAAGAAATTGACATCACATAATTTCCATTTTTGGAATCTAATTTTATTTCACTTATTTTGCTTTTTTGGGATCTCTTGCTGTGCACATTGCAAGCATAGATAGATTTAAAACGATATGACTAGGGTAGCCAGTGAAGATTATTATTTCTGTGACAAAGACCCAGTACATTTTTTTTCTAAATGTAATTAAGCAAATGTCGGTTGAAAGTAGAAAATTACAAATTTAGCTTTTCCCAAAGGCATAATGGTTTCAAAGTCAACTCCAGCAACTAAAGTACTTTGTTCTAAATAACCGTTTCATGCTTAAAAAAAACATTGTATGAGTTGTAATTCTACAACCTAGGGACTACCTTTTGTATAATACTTCTGTAGGCCATCTCTCTTCTATATGTTCTATTTTCTATTGTACTGACTTCCTGTCTATTTTTCTCTTCTACCTCTTGCCTTACCCCTAATTGTTACTAACTCTACCCTTAGCACTGCAGCCAAGCCTCCTAAATTCTAACCATCACCAACTCTTACTGTACTATAATCTTAAAGGGACTCTGTCGGCAACCAGACCACTTCTTCTGCAGGATCCATTATGTTTTCATTGCTGGCACTAGTGGCTGTCATAGTGTCATGTGCACTATGGGAAAGGATTGGATTGGCTGAGATCATCAATCTCCATGATCTCAGCCAAAAAGACTGAGTGGAACTCCAGGAAACGATAGTTGTGAGGGTGGAAAGGTAAGTTCAACTCACCATTTTAATCCTGGAAGAGAGGCCCAGTCACCTAAACAGTGACTAGGGCACTATAGCGTGAGGAATACACATTTGTATTTCTAACACTTGCATTTATCTTGTGAACATTTTGTCTCCTAACACCACAAAACTTAAAACCCCCACTAATCCCTAACCTAAGTCTTCCTAAATATGTTTCTCCTCAATCATAAGCCTTCCAAATGGCAACCATACATAAATCCCTATGTAAGACATAATCCTCACCAATGGTAACCATATACATCCCTATGTAAGACTGAGCATCAAGTACCACCTGCTCTCCATTCACCTTGCATGCTGTATGCACACAAGCCTAGAGTTGAACTGACAGTCCACGGAGAGCTACATGAAGATCCTTTGCTACTTTCCTGCTCCGGTATACTACAATCTGGGACAATGTAAGTGTGGGGTGGGAGGGTAGGTTAAGGTGATACACATAAGGTGGGAAGATTGCAATGGCCCCTAAAGGGATTGAGGGTAAGAACAGACACACAAGGAGATACGGTTGTAAGACGAGACATGAGGTAGTTCAAGAATAAAAGGCATGCAAAGACGTAAGAGCTAAAAAGTGACACATAGCACTCAGCAAGAAAACAGAAAATGAATCATGATCAGATTACACAGAGAAAGCTGCCCATCTACCATTGTCACGTATTTTGATCAAAAAGTTAAACTAGGTCAATAATGCACCAAAAATCTTAGAAGGGAAATGGGATACCATCAGCAATGACCAATAAACAAGGCTTCCAGGTGTTAAACTTGAATAGGGAACAATGGGAATGTTTCTCAAATCCCTGTGGTCATCTAGTCACAGTCTGATGTTAATCTGCCTTTTACAATATTGTTTATAATGTGGTATCTGCTTTGTTCAGTGTCACAGTGCAATCTCGTCCCATCGTGAGTTACCTTGATTACAGCAAATGTAAGTGCTTAAAAAGGTCTAACCACACTTTAGAGATCCACCTATGTTCTATGTTAATTTGTCTGAAAGGTCCTGAAACAAGACCAATCTCGAAGACTTGGACTCCATGGCCAATGGGACAACTTAACCAACAGTCCAACTAGAAACATTAAAGGGACCTACAATTTATAGCAAAGGTGCTTTTCCATGATTCTGGATAGCACTCCCTCTTGGTGACCAACTTATCCTTGTAACCTTTTAACCTGTTAAAGTGATTGAATGCAGGCTTGATAAGGCTAGTATTCTACGTTTTATGGTGTAACAATGAAAAAAGATGATTCTTCTGTGATAATTTATGCCTTCATTGAACCATGCACAATAAACCAAACCGTGATATCTTCTAGGTACCTTTTGCCAGCATTATTAAGATGCCTTCTTCCTCCATGGAGGAGAACTGGAGGTACTATGTATGATGAAAGGAATGTTTTTGGTAGACAGAATAGCAGGGACCCTTTATCATGAAGAGCCAACTCAACCCAGTACACTAACCTACTCAGGATGATGTTTATTCTTCTAACTATTCCCCATTCTCTCTGTGTTCTTTGCCTAACAACAGCAGTAAAAGGTTATGGTTTGATATATTGGGGAAATGGCAAGATAAAAAGGTAAGAACATATAAGGTGGATATGGTAATTAAGTTAGTATAGTTTGTAATTAGGGAATGAAGGTTATGTGTTGAGGCAAGAACAGAAGACAGATCAGAGGTTGGGAATAGAAATTTGTTTGAATTGGTGGATATTGGAGAGCTTGCAGGTACCCAAATAAAGCCAGTTATGTTGGACTCCAAGATTTCTGAACGCAGTCATAGTTGCATGATATGAGCTAGTAAACTAATAGAGAGTGATAATGAGCATTGCATCTTTTAATACTGGAATTGAGTGAGTTAGTAGGATGTTTATATTAAACCAGGATTGTTGGGTTGGATTTTGGAGGTTTGTGATTACATGGGATTTAACTGATTAATTAGATTCTGGAGAAAAGTGAGTAAAAATTACCCTTTCCCTAACATGTCTAGATATATCAACCATATGTCTACAACGTAGCTCTCTGTCTGTTATTTTTCTCAGCATCTATCTATCTATCTATCTATCTATCTATCTATCTATCATCTATCTATCTCTGTCTCATTATACAGTCTGTCTTTGAATTTAAAACGTTACTGGAAAGATCTCAAAATATTTAGAACTGGATACATTTCTTACGAATACTTGAATGAACAGGCAACATACCAAACATGTTTGCAATTAAATAGCAGAACAGCCATAAACATAGCATTGTTTTAAGAGTAAAAAAAAAATGAAACAGTGCTTTTCATTTTTCATTATCTCTGTTACCACATTTAATGAGGATGAGAAGTTTAAGAACCGTTTAAATAAAACACCCCTTATTTTGTGCAAGCCTGGTGCTTAACACAATCTGGAAATTGTGGCAATTAACATTTCTCATTAGGGAGAAGAGAAAGACTCAGGGGCCCAGTTATTGTGTCCAAAGCTGGTTCAATGGAGCCTGGGAGACCTTTTCTTTCAACATTTCCCACTCATTGAGAGGAAACAAAGACTTGTCTCTAATTATATTTTCACAATCTCTGCTTAGCTTAAAAAGCCCTGTCTGAGGCAAGCACGTCAGCTTTGTTCAACTTCACTTCAAGAACTTTTCCACTTACGAGATAATTTCAAAACATCTACTGCTAACAAACTCTTGAGACAATGTTGCCCCTTCAAACTCTGCAATTCGCTGGGAATTAGATGTCACAGCTATGTGGTCTCCAAAATTATATCTACACACTGTGAATATAGGGGTTTACAGAAGCTGGCAAAGTGATCCCAACTTTGAGTACTGGATAATTAATAGAGTGACAAATTGCTTTGCACTATATTTCACATCTTTCTGGCACCTAAACAATTATACCTTAACCAGTATAAAACATATTGCCTAAAACCACTATTTATAAAAATGCATCTACTTTCAACAGACTGGTCATGTGGTGTAGAATTAATTTCCACTGGCAAGAACTCTGCTGGTGTATCGAGAGTTCTGTGAGTTTCATGCATGCAACAAGATACATGTTCAATGTATTATGTATTGGAGCCAAGTCTCACAACTGTCCATCACATTTAAAGATATAGCCACTGACTGAGGAGGTTTACCCAATTCAACTAATATAGCACAGGTTTTACTAGGCTGAGCATTTCTGTCAGCATTGGATACATAATTCAACAGCTCAAACCACTCCCAGAAGATAGACCTAGAAGATAGACCTAAAATCACTAATAATACTAAACATCTTTGTACACTCACTGAAATCCAATGAATGATGGAACTTCTGGTTTCTTAACATAAGCAACCATCAAATAACTGGACATTATGCTTGCCTTTGTTGTAAGTATCAGTGGAACTTGCTGATTTTGTCTTCACATGAGAGATGAACTTGCCCAAAGAAATATCCTAACTTGGATTTACTTTTAATTTAATTTACCTGACCATTTAATGTATTTGCAGGCCACTGTCAAATTAAAGGTATATCTTTGGTGGGTTCTGGACTAAAATTAAAAATAAGTGTTTGGAAGAGAAAAACATAGTAGGAAGAATAACGGCAAAAAGGAAACATCTCAAGGGACAATATACACTGATCAGCCACAACATTAAAACCACCTGCCTAATATCATGAAGGTCAAAAACAACTTTGATTCGACAAGGTATGGACTCTACAAGACCTTTGAACATGTTCTGCGGTATTTGGCACCAAGACATTAGCAGCAGGTCCTTTAAGTCCTGCAAGTTGTAAGGTGTGGCCTCCATGGATCAAATTTGTTGTTCCAGCACATCCCACATCTTGAACTCTTTGTCATGTTCCTCAAACCATTCCTAAACAATTTTTGCAATGTGGCAGGGTGCATTATCAGGGAGCAACATTGCCATGGGGTATACATAGTGTGCAACAGTCTCTAGGTAGGTGGTATGTCTCAAAGTAACATTCACATGAATGCCAGGACTCAAGGTTTCAAAGCAAAACATGTCTAGAACATGCCCAGAGCATATTACTGCCTTAGCCGGCCTATCTTTGTCCCATAGTGCACCCTGCTCTCATCTTTTTCCCAGGTAAATGACGAACTCGCACCCGTCTATCCACCTGATCTAAAAGAAAAAGGGACTCATCATACTAGACAACCTTCTTCCACTGCTCCATGGTCCAGTTCTGATGCTCACGTTACTATTGAAGGTGCTTTCATTGGTGGATAGGGTCATCACGCACACTCTGATGAATCTGAAATTATGCAGCCCCACATGCAACAAACTGAAATGCACTGTGTGTCCACCTTTCCATCATGGCCTGCATTATGTTTGTCAGCAGTTTGTGCTACAGTTGCTCTTCTGTGAGATCGGACCAGACAGGCTAGCCATCACTTCCTATGTGCATCAATGAGCCTTGGTAGCCCATGATCCAGATGCCATTCACTGGCTGTCCTTCCTTCCACTACTTTTGGTTAGTACTAACCACTGCATTCCAGGAACACCCCTCAAGACCTGCTATTTTGGCTCTGACACAGCCATCTAACCATCTAACTCAGATCTTTTTGTTTTCCCATTTTCCTGCTTTGAACACATGAAATTCAAGAACAGACTGTTCACTTGCTGCCCAATATATCCCACCTCTTGACAGGTTCCATTGTAACAATATAATCAATGTTATTAGTCTCCTGTCACTGGTTTTAATGTTGTGGTTGATCAGTGTATAATAATCATAATAATAATTATAGTAATAATAATAATAATAATAATAATAGTAATAATAAAAGGACCATCAAAAGCACACTAAATCACACAAAGACATATTATCATAATTACCAGTGAGATATACTGAGAACAGTCTATCCCCATTATTTTAACCCATCGGCAGTAGGGTGAGCGTTAAAAGTAATGGCAAGGACACAAATGTATTTTGGCTTTGTTTCCTGTGTCACATTTTGATTTTCCATTTAACTTCCTTCCTGCGTATGACAAATTCACTGTATGTGCTTCTCGCAACCAGCTTGTCTGATATCACATGCTGTGAAGGACTTTTTTTTAGGCCTGCAACTATTTGCATGTGTCCTTTTCTCACTCATTATTTTCTTCCTCGTTGCTTTCTGTTTACCTTCCAAAAAACACTACAAAATATACTGACCCCCACCACAACACACAACCTCTATTCACCATCTCATAATGGACCAGATCCTGTACACTGTCACTGTGCCATTGTGCCATCATTGTTCCACCAGACACAATGATCTCTGGGTAAGATATTTGTTACCCTATTTCATAATCTCATGAATGGGTGGACACTTGTCATTCTAAGTAAGGGGCCTTCAGACTGGGGAGTATGGTGCTCATATCACTACCATAAATAGGCTCTGAATCAGAAGCAGCAGCTCTTGCATCATGAATAACTAGAGTTGTGTTTAGACCCACTGGAGTGTCATTGCTTCTGTAGCCAGCATATCAGCCAGTATCAACTCAATAATCCTGGACTCATTTTTTATGAAATTTAAAGATTGTGGGGTGCTAGATTCTATCCACCCAATTAGACTGTGTCTCCTTACTTGCTGGGCTTTGTCAATTTCAGCCAATGTACTGAACCCCAGACCCAATGTTCTGTTCAACACCATAAACCTAAACATACACTGGGAGAACTGTGTGAGGTCCCAAACCAAGGTGCCTTCTTTGAAAGGGTGCCATTGTCCTATGTACAATTCTTCTTGTGTCTTGTATCTTCTTCATTAAATGTCTCTGTTTTTCATATTACATGGCTGGATACTTTCCGGACAGACCTCGTGTGTATATATATATAAATTCAAGTAGTGTGGCTGCACTCATGGACTTTCTTTAAAAATGAACTTTTATTCCAGTTCCATTAAAACAGATCGACGTTTCAGTCCAACTTGTGGAATTTCATCAGGATCCTGATGAAATTCCACTAGTTGGACTGAAACGTCGATCTGTTTTAATGGAACTGGAATAAAAGTTAATTTTTAAAGAAAGTCCGTGAGTGCAGCCACACTACTTGAATTTATGGATACTCTAGCCCTGGTAATGCACCGGCCTGGTAAATTGGTAGCCTGAGTGCAAGGTACAGTATATATATTTTTTATATATATATATATATATGAATAAAACCAACATTTAGTGGCTGACCTCTAACCATTAATCATCTTATTTCCTATTAATCATTTAATTAGGTTTTTGCTATCTCTGGTGAATATCTGAATCATGAATCAATACCAACATGCTTATCCATAGCTTATTTATCTTGGTTCATGATTTAGCTACAAAAATAAATCTTCAAATCTAATAAATTCATCGAGTCTGTGTGTATAAATCTAGGGTTAGATGTAGCAATCTCTATGTCCCTAAAAAAGTAGGAAATTCTGCCCACTATGGAGACCAGATGGCACAGGTGCATCAATGCTATGCAGATGTTAAAGCAAAGCCGTAAATGGACCTGGAAAATGCACTGTTTGCCCATGACCATCCATGCCTATTCGATTACCTAAACAGCATCTCTCATCATTGTTCTCTCAAACTTGCATTCCTCCCGGTATGCAACCCTGAGACATTAAATGAATACTCCAAGCATCATAACCACTACATTGGTGCCATTCCCAGGTAATGGGGCAAACCATATGGCATGACATGTGTCCTGTTATTTGGCGAGCCTTCCTACGGGTGGCTGATTCACATTCGGCTTCTCCAGAACTGCTGAAGTCAGATGGCGATCCTGTCAGTCGTTCATTGCCTGAGAGCCTGAGTTGAGCACTCTCCAATGAATGGGTGCCTGTGCAAAGAATATCATTCTGGGATGAAATAAATATTGTTCCCATATTTGTAATCCATGTTAATGTGAGTGAATATTATTGGGTATAATTTTGCTAATAATTTTGTATAATTTAAGAACTTTAAATATAAGAAAATTTTAAGCATAAACTCCGGAACGCTAAATAAAATCCCATAAAAACTCATGCTCATCATTTTTCTTTCCTACGCTGCTAAACTCTAAGAGCTTGTTTGCTAGGATTGCTGTAAATATCTTGCCCTCCTTAATTGGGTGTTGAGTCTAATAATCCTGCCTCAGCTTGTTAACTGTACAATAGCAGTCAGAGTTAATGACCCATTAGTGATTAATTCCTTAACCAGCATCTAATTGCTCACAGCAAAACTTTTTCCCCCCCAAACTGGATTAAATCATCTAGATCCTTAACCACTTATTAGCTCGTACAATGCTTATGATCTGATTTACAATCAAAGTGCATTATACACTGACAGCAACACACGAAAATACTAATATTACCGCCAATGACTTACTGACAAAATTCTAAATTGTGTTTAAGCAGAAATATGCTGATGTATTCCCCCTTGTGCCATACAAGTGATATTTGCTAACACAGTGAACACTTGATGAATTGTTGCATTAATTGCAACTATATTAAAATCTACTCTTGCTCTCTCTCTCGCTCTTTTTGTCTCCCAGAGGGGCCAGAGATATATAGGAGGTATTGGAGCTGAAGCCCTAGGCTCATAGGTAACAAAAAGCCCATCTGCCTGATGGTCTATTGTGGTTTACTGCTGGGTGCTATAATTATTGAATGTGGCCAGGAAATTATAAATATCTTCCCTGACCTGCCACATTTCAAATGGGTAAAGATGGACACTTTAATGTTAGGAGTGTGAGTGGGATGTGGCTAGGGGCGGAGATGCTTTTACTATTATTAATATTTTATTATTAATATAGCACCAGCAAAATTCCGTAGCGCTGTACAATAGGTGGACTAACAGACACTTAATTGTAACCAGACAAATGGGCGCACAGGAACAGAGGGGTTGAGGGCCCTGCTCAATGAACTTACATGCTAGAGGGAGTGGGGTATAGTGACACAAAGAGTATAAGTAGGGGTAATAAAATAGGTTGCTAGAAACGTATTCAATGGGAACTTAGTAGGTTATTTTTGACAGTTGCAGGAGAGGAGCCCTGGGGGGGATTGGGAGGGGGATGAAAATCCGCTAACAGTTTTTAATTATATGCTTCCCTGAAGAAGTGTGTATTCAAAGAATTTTTGAAGTATCTAACGGAGAAGGGACGGGAGTTCCACAGAAAAGGGGCAACCCTGGAGAAGTCTTGGAGGTGAGCATCAGATGTAGGAGTAAGGACAGACTATAGACGTAGGTCTTCAGCAGAGCGCAGGGACCTCGATGGGACATACTTGTGTATAAGGGAGGATAGGTAGGTTGGAGCAGCATTATGTAGGGACTTGTAAGCAAGCACCAGAATCTTAAATTGAGCCCTATATCGAATGCAAACTATTTTTGAGATGGAAGCGGAAGGATTTAGCGATTGACTGGAAATGAGGAGTGAAGGAGAGGTCGGAGTCAAAGAGAACACCTAGGCAGCGAACCTGTGAGGTAGAGGTGATGGCGGTGCCATTGACTTGGAGGGAGACATTCACAGGAGTAGCAACACTTGAGGGAGGAAAGACCAGAAGTTCTGTTTTGGACAGGTTGAGTTTAAGTAAGTGCGCAGCCATCCAATTGGAAAGTCAAGTGGGGTGGAGAGAGATCAGGAGAGGACAGGTAGATTTGCGTATCATCTGCATATAAATGATAAAGAAAGCCAAAGGAGCTGATGAGTTTACCAAGGGAGGCAGTATGAAGAACCATAGTGGACTGAACTTAGGAGACACCAACAGAGAGGGGTTGGGGAGAAGAGGCAGAGCCAGAGAAAGAAACACTGAAAAAGCACTGGGAGAAGTAGGAGGAGCACCAGGAGAGAGCAGTATCTCGTAGACCGAGATTATGGAGAATGAGAAGAAGCTGATGATGATCAACAGTATCAAAGGCAGCAGAAAGATCAAGGAGAATTAGGATTGAGTAATGGCTGCGAGATTTAGCAGCGATTAAATAGTTGGATACTTTGGTCACAGCTGTTTCAACAGAGTGACAAGCGTGGAATCCAGACTGAAGCGGATCAAGCAGAGAGTTGGATTCGAGGAAGTCTTTCAATCTCATATACACAACTCTCTCAAGGATCTTGGAGGCAAACGGCAGTAGCGATGTGGATTTGGAGTCGAGTTGGATGGGGATTTGGAGTTGAGGTTGGGCTTTTTCAGAACTGGCATTATGGTTGCATGCTTGATGGGTGAAGGAAATGTGCCGGAGGAAAGGGAGAGATTGAAAACTTTAGTGAGAGGGGAGGGAGGACCGAAGCAGAGTAGAAACCTCTTCTGTTGTAGTATGTGCGAATGAGCATAGAACAGTGTAGTGGGTGGGGTTGGGTGATGTATTGGAAGATGTATTGGAAGGAGAGGGAGAGAGATTAGAGATCTCTTCCATGATTGTAGAAATCTTCTCAATGAAGTGAGTTGCAAAGTTTGAGCTGACAGGGTGGCAGGAGGAGAGGGAGCAACAGGGTGAAGGAGAGCATTAAAAGTGTGAAATAGGCATTTGGGTTGGCGTGACAGTGTGCCTATGAGGGTGTTGAAGTAATTTACTTTTACAGAGGAAAGAACCAGAGTGTATTAGCGCAGCATAAAATTATAGTGGATGAAGTCAGGTGCAGAGTGAGACTTTCTCCAACAGCGGTCAGCAGTTCTAAAACATTTTTGGAGATATCGGGTCAGCTTGGTGTGCCAGGGTTGTAATTGGGAATGCTTGCTTTGTTTAAATGTAGGAGGTGTGTAACGGATCACCTGCACCCCGACTCGGTACCTCCGTTAATGGATGCTCCTAGTGCTTCCTGAGGACTCCAAGCACTCTGGCAGACACCACAATCACCGAATCCGAGAAACCTTTAAATTCTCCCAAGCATTTGAATGCTGTAGACCATTGAATAGGAACCATACGAATAGGCTTGTACTCCTAGCAGTCAACTGGAACAGCATACAATAAATCCTTCCCCCAATAATGAGACGACACATCACTTTGAGGGTAAAACAGGAACTCTGGACTGGCTCATCCAGCCTGGCTTTTATTACAATACTACACAAACAGTCCCCACCCAGGGGGAGGCATAAAACACCCAATCACACACATGGTTCAGCCCACACATCTCCTCCCCTTAGATAATACTTAACCCAATTATATAGTACACACTTTTCCCCAATTCCTGGATGTACCCCAAAGACAGGGGGTACACCTTTAAATCCAGCATCGCTGGATAGCCCTTATTCAGGGGGGAAACATATCCAAGATTCAAGTCATTCGGATGAATGGTTCGGCAGATATGGGTTTCCAAAGATTTGACCGACCGCATGGGTAAAGTATCCGAAAACAGTTCCATGCATTTTGGCCCTGCGGTCGGTCACAGAGAAGGGAATAGAAACAGGCGAATTACTTGGATTATAGAGGCTAAGGGGAATTCGTATGAATCCCCTAGTTCGTACGTTTCTTTCTACCGAACGGCGGGCCGTTCGGTAGTTTCCCCACGAAATCCTGGAAGTCTGGAGGTCTCAGCAAAACGCCGCTGTTCGGTCGTTAAAGATGGCCGCCGCCACGTGTTAGTTTCCCGAATGGCGGCCACCCAGAGGACAAAAGACCACACTGCACGGATTGCCAATTACCCGTTTGCAACATTGTTGCAAACTGTAATTGGAGGCACACTTATTCCTGGGTGGTCTGGTTGTTCGGTAGTTTCACTCAATATAATGAATGGAGTGATTCTACCGAACAATCAGATGAATGCTGCATACAAATCACCCAGGTTAAACTTAACACATATATAAATACAAATATAATATTACAGGCTGTACACTAGGATATGCTTCACAGTCTTAAAGGAACAGTAGTCCCAAAAGTCCCAATGTGTCCATAGATGCTGTTAAAAGGGCCATTAGCAGCAATATACAGTATAACAAGCCCAAATATAAATCTTTAAATGTACCAGTTTTCCAGGGGCCATAGTCAGCGGGTAAGAGGCAGGCAGCCAGGCCCCTCCAATGTCCAGTGGCGAGGTGGGTTCCGCCACATTTCTCCCCTTTCCCATTTAGACTATCCAGACTCCAGACCTCCAGTCGGTCTGGGGCTCTGATAGTCGGCTGGCTGTCCTTACAGGGGGTAGTTGTCCAGATGGCCCCCTGCCACTCGTGTCCAGTTGTAAGTCCAAGGCTTGGGGAAAAAGTAACCAGGGTGTCCTCTCCCCTGGTTGAACACAGCTGTGGTTGGGGAAAAACGACTGTCTCCCCTTCCGATATTTTGTCTGGC
This sequence comes from Pelobates fuscus, assembly GCF_036172605.1. Taxonomy (NCBI): domain Eukaryota; kingdom Metazoa; phylum Chordata; class Amphibia; order Anura; family Pelobatidae; genus Pelobates; species Pelobates fuscus. Next base: position 66,175,873 of record NC_086321.1, read on the forward strand.
TGTTGTGGACTAGGACCGACTGTCCCTATCCCCAGTGGTGTAGGTGCAGAGACTACGGTCCCATCTGCACGGTTGTGGGGTTTACTGTCTCCCCTTGGTGTGTTAAGCTGCCGCTGGGGAGAGGGGATGACAAACTCCTCTCCCTGAACCATAGACTGCCGCTGGGGAGCAAGGAAGGCTCCTTCAGCTCCCTGTAACTTGGGCACAGAGACCACGGTCCCATCTGCGCTGTTGTGGGGTTTACTGTCTCCCCTTAGTGAGCTGCGCTGCCGCTGGGGAGAGGGAATAACAACCTCCTCTCCCTGAACCGTAGACTGCCGCTGGGGAGCAAGGACATCTCCTTCAGCTCCCTGTAGCTTGGGCACAGAGACCACAGTCCCATCTGTGCTGGTGTGGGGCTTACTGTCTCCCCTTGGTGTGTTAGGCTGCCGCTGGGGAGCAAGGATGGCACCTTCAGCCCCCTGTACTACACACTGCCGCTGGGGATCTGGGCCAACTGCCCAGCCTCCCTGTAGGGCCGGCAGAGAGACCACGGTCCCATCTCCACCTGCCATCTGTGGGTCTTCCCAGGACCAGTCGATAAGGTCCCCCATTTCTGGGGCTGGTTGGGCAGTAGGGGGTACTAAATGTAGGTCTCCTACTGGCGGGCTTAGTTGTTGGGGAGGGGGAACAAAACTCACCGCTCCCAATGGTGTACAGTCCAGAAGCCCCATCAGGTTAGAGACAGGCGGTGTCACTGGGTCATATAAGTCCGCATAATTCTGTTTGATCTCCCACTGCTCTGGTGGTACTTGTGGGGTATATGGTAACTGACTGGCGCTGAACAGGTGTTGGTAATCCTGCTCCAGCTCCCATTCCTGGACAGCCAGTTCAGTCAAGTCTGGCCTTAGGTCCTCGGCCATAGGGAGATCCAGCACGGCTTCTCTGTAGTCAAATATGTCCCAAAGCCGGGACTCTGCCGCACTCCCAAATTCTGGTTCTGCAAATGTCCCCCATAATAAGCCAGGGCCATTATAATCCTCGCCCTCGGGTTTGCCAAATTTGGCCATTCCAGGCACCCGCTGAACCGCGTACCAACGTAGCGCTTGGTATGCGTCCTCGAGACCCAGTTCTCTCCATGCCAGTGAATCAAGTTGCATCACCCATTCCTCCTGAGCCTGTTCTCCCAGCATAGGTATCCGTAGGGCCACTCTGGCTTGTAATCGCTGTTCCTTGCTGGGGAGACGCTCACCTCGCCAACGCTGGACACCCTCTAGGGTTTCTTCCCACATCTCTTGTCGGGCGCTCTCACTGCAGTCCAACCTGGTTGCCTCTACTATAGGCTTTACCAGTGGCGCCAAGAGGTTCTGTAACCTCCGGTTAAACTCCTCTTCCACCTGGAGCACTGTCCAGGGACTCGCTGGTTCTATGCCACTCCATATTAATTCCTGTGTCTCCAGGGTGTTGTTCCTCTCACACCAGGACGCCATCCCACCGCTGCCACCAATGTAACGGATCACCTGGCACCCCGACTGGGTACCTCCGTTAATGGATGCTCCTAGTGCTTCCTGAGGACTCCAAGCACTCTGGCAGACACCATAATCACCGAATCCGAGAAACCTTTAAATTCTCCCAAGCGTATGAATGCTGTAGACCATTGAATAGGAACCATACGAATAGGCCTGTACTCCTAGCAGTCAACTGGAACAGCATACAATCAATCCTTCCCCCAATAATGAGACGACACATCACTTTGAGGTTAAAACAGGAACTCTGGACTGGCTCATCCAGCCTGGCTTTTATTACAATACTACACAAACAGTCCCCACCCAGGGGGAGGCATAAAACACCCAATCACACACATGGTTCAGCCCACACATCTCCTCCCCTTAGATAATACTTAACCCAATTATATAGTACACACTTTTCCCCAATTCCTGGATGTACCCCAAAGACAGGGGGTACACCTTTAAATCCAGCATCGCTGGATAGCCCTTATTCAGGGGGGAAACATATCCAAGATTCAAGTCATTCGGATGAATGGTTCGGCAGATATGGGTTTCCAAAGATTTGACCGACCGCATGGGTAAAGTATCCGAAAACAGTTCCATGCATTTTGGCCCTGCGGTCGGTCACAGAGAAGGGAATAGAAACAGGCGAATTACTTGGATTATAGAGGCTAAGGGGAATTCGTATGAATCCCCTAGTTCGTACGTTTCTTTCTACCGAACGGCGGGCCGTTCGGTAGTTTCCCCACGAAATCCTGGAAGTCTGGAGGTCTCAGCGGTGTTTGCCTAGTCGAGTGTCCGATTTTAGTTCCAGACGCTCGACGGCAAAACACCGCTGTTCGGTCGTTAAAGATGGCCGCCGCCACGTGTTAGTTTCCCGAATGGCGGCCACCCAGAGGACAAAAGACCACACTGCACGGATTGCCAATTACCCGTTTGCAACATTGTTGCAAACTGTAATTGGAGGCACACTTATTCCTGGGTGGTCTGGTTGTTCGGTAGTTTCACTCAATATAATGAATGGAGTGATTCTACCGAACAATCAGATGAATGCTGCATACAAATCACCCAGGTTAAACTTAACACATATATAAATACAAATATAATATTACAGGCTGTACACTAGGATATGCTTCACAGTCTTAAAGGAACAGTAGTCCCAAAAGTCCCAATGTGTCCATAGATGCTGTTAAAAGGGCCATTAGCAGCAATATACAGTATAACAAGCCCAAATATAAAACTTTAAATGTACCAGTTTTCCAGGGGCCATAGTCAGCGGGTAAGAGGCAGGCAGCCAGGCCCCTCCAATGTCCAGTGGCGAGGTGGGTTCCGCCACAAGGTGCTATGATGTCTAGTTGAGAGGAGAGAATGAAGTTGTAGAGTGAGGTTGCAGAGTTAGGGCAAGTGATATTTGAAATAAGTAAAAGGAGTGTTTTGAGTTTTGTGGAGAAATGTTGGAGATCAAGGCTGTGGAGGTTTCTGCGAAATTCTGCGAAATTGGAGAGTTGAGGGTGGTGAGATTTGGGTATGGAATATGCCGATGTCAAAGTTCAACAGATGGTGGTCAGATGAAGGAAATGGAACAATGGAGACATAAGAGGTGGTACAGAGACTGGTGTGAGGTTGTGGTGAACGCCCCTTTGCCTGGACGTTCGCCACTGGTTCCTGGAGGAGTGTGGAGGCTAGCCTCCTGCCCACTGACTAAGGGCCATGCTAAAAGGCCATTAAAAGACTTGATTTGTGGGATTCTCTTGGACTGTTCAGGAACTGAACCAACCCACGAACTGCAGACCACCTCTGAGCTTATTGACCCTTGTTATCCTCTCCTGACACTTCAATCAGTGTGGGTTCTAATTGTGCGGCTGGGTGTCCACCGTTCGTATGCACGACCTTGTGGGAACTGTGTGGCAGCCATCTTGTTTGCGACAATGCAGGCAGTGGTGTTTGGGCGTCGATCGTGTGGAACTAAAACCGGACACTGAAACTCCCGAACACCGCTGAACTTGAATGAACGCCTGCTCCTTCCCCACACACATCAGGAGAGCGCCATATGGTAGGTTTGTTCGTATGGTTTACACAAACAAATGCTACCAAGAAGCTAGAGTGTGCATTCAGTATTTTGATCGCATGGAACTCCCGAAGTTGACCGGCAAAACGACAAAACACCTTGGAACTGTTTTGGGCATAGGACCATGTGTGTGGCCGGTCAGAACTTCCCAACGATGGCATTTTGTCTGTGTTTGTGGGATCTGAACGCTTTTCGGATATGTTGGGCGCTCAGATCCAGGCTACCTGGGGATATATAGACTGTGGGGGCTCCTAGATGGGAACAGATTCGTTTTACCCTTCATCAAGTCTAGGCTGATGTTTGGGGACTTGGGCGCTATAATCACTGCATCACTTGGGATTTGGGAGACTTACAGCGGATATACTCAGACGGAGTATAGACGATCCGTTACAGAGGTCAAGAGTGGTTCCTGCTGTATGAGTTTCTGAAGTAGACTACTGTGTGAGGCCGAAGGAAGAGGTTACAGAGAGCAGATGGGAGGCATCAGGGCAGTTGAGGTTGTTGATTGGGGTGTTAAAGTCTCCAAGTATGAGGGAAGGAGTGCTGGAGGAGAGAAAGCGGGACAACCAGGAAGAAAAGTGTTCAATAAATAGCCTAGGATGACCGGGTGGGGGGGGGAGGGGGGGTTATAGATGATGCAAGTTCTTAAAGGAGTGGGTTTAACTATGCAAACTGTGTGAACTTCAAAGGAAGTAAAGGATAGGGCAGGGAGGATAGGTTGAGAGGTACATTGAGGCGAACGATAGATATCTTAAGTTACTTATTAATAAATTATACAGCTAAAATGTAATTTAGAACATGAACAATGTATCTTTTTTTACACAGACTGATTTCTAAACACATTTATTGTAGTTTAAGGACACATTAACAATATGGATCCCATAGAAAAGAGGGACATTAGGTTAGAAAATAGGGACAGAGAGGACAGAGGGATTTGGACCCAAAATAGGGACTGTCCTTCCTAAAGAGGGACACTCTGGGGGTATGGAATACTGTCCATAACATCTAAGGTGCCATAAGTGGTTTTGGCTCTGTATATGCTAATATACACCTAATCTGTGCCTTTATTATGAATCTCAACTATACCGTTCACCCATTTTACATAGGAGATGCTTACCTGTTCTCCAGGCAATTAAAGATAGACTCTTTAATAATTTAATGTTTTACATGCAACACTTTTATTATTAAAGGGACACTATAGTCACCTGAACAACTTCAGCTTAATGCGGTTGTTCAGGTGAGAACTATAGCTCCCTGCAGCCTTTCTCATGTAAACACTGTATTTTCTGAGAAAATACAGTGTTTACATTGAAAGCTAGGAACACCTCCAGTTGAGGTCACTCAAAGTGAACCAGAGGGACTTCTGAGTTGATGGAGGCATAATATGCCTCCATCCACTCAGATCTGCTGTGCACGAGCATCCTGTGATTCAGTATCTCTCCCCACTGCATGCAGACACTGAACTTTCCTCATAGAGATTAATTGATTCAATTCATCTCTATGAGGAGATGCTGATTGGTCAGGGCTGTGTTTGAATCATGCTGGCTCTGCCCCTGATCTGCCTCCTTGTCAGTCTCAGCCAATCCTATGGGGAAGCACTGTGATTGGATCAGGCTATCACATGTCAGCAGACTGCTTGTTTTTCCTGAGTCTAACAGCATGCAGATTTACAGCTTCTGGCTTGAATACAGTAAGATTTTTACTATATTTATGGATGCATGAGGGGTCCGAGGCTAGATGGTCGTGTTAACACTATAGGGTCAGGAATACATGTAGTTGCACTGGTGACTATAGTGTCCCTTTAAGACAAATGACATTTCAAATTCATGAAAGTAAGTGTTTGTTGTTTTAAAAAAACAAAAACAAATGGGGAATTGTAACTGTATATATGAATGTTAGTTTTAAACTCCTGAACGATTCACATAGTTTCGTATGTACACTAATTTTAAAACTCCCGAACGATTCATGTCGTTTCTGTTCGGGGCTTTTATACAGCGCGAAGTATCAATAAAGTTTTATGCGTTCCAGCGTGGAGGACGCATGCGCCAATACACTGTTCGGAGGTCATGGCGTAAGGCATCACATTCGGTTGTTGGCGGCCATCAGGAAGCATATTTAAATGCTAAAGTACACTGGCGATTGCAATCTCCTGAGGAAGTCTCCCAAGACGAAACACGCCGAGTAGAAGAGCGAAGGGAACAAAATGAATCCCAAAGTCCTGTAACAGCAGCGGAGTTTTAAGTTTGGGCCCAGGAACATCTCTAAGTGTGTACTGAGCTACATTGGACATATTTGGTGGGATTGTGCCTTTGGCACCATGTGTTCTTGCATATTAATTGAATTATTATGTGCCTCGTCTCCATGATTTATCATCAAAGTTGGTAAATATAAGAACACAGTAGTGATCGTGGCACCCTGATCCCCCTTTATTTGTCTTTTGTCTTTTATTTAGAGGGTTAGGGAGTGACCCTTCATTCAGAGGCTGTCTGCACATATCTGCACTTTAACCCTCACTCACAAATTCTTATATATAAAAAGAAAATAGTACTCAAAACGAAAATGTTGTTACAATAAAATTGCTCTTGTGTAAACCTTTTATGTATTGGTCATCAAAGGATCATTTAGAACACTATAATCACTGCAGCATACTGTAGTGGTTATGGTGAAGGAGTGCATGTCACTCCTCCCTTATAAGTAGTTAAACTTTTTTACAATGGTTTGACTTCCTATCTGGTGTCCACTGAGTGCCGCTCCCTGCCTCCTCTCAGCCAGAAAGAGAAGTGGAAGGCATGCTTAAAAGCTTCTGTTAACTTTCCTGAAATAAGCCCTCTAGTGCAGGGCTAGGTAATTGGCTGAGGGCATCAGTTGATTGTTCTCAACCAGAGAAAATCTTATGCCATTGGGCTTTGCTCTGTTAGAGAACCTCCGGCAGGAGTGGACGTTGGAATGGAGGCACGGAGTAGCATCTGAAAGACCCCAGGTAAGGAGATAAACCATTCTAAACCAAAATACATTGGGTAGGTGCACTTTAGGCACCATAACCACTTCACATGCTTGGATTGGACCGAAACGAATTGCACATGTCTAATCAATATCCCCAATGAAACATAAATTGAAATGTCGAAACCCTGGTGTACCTTCAGGACATGAAACCACTGCAGCAGACGGGGTCTTCCCATCCTTATGGAATGCTCTTTGTTACCTTTCAGGTTTTACTCTTGTTTCTAATCCTTTAGGAAATGCTTGAAAATGTAAATTTTAAAGGGAAAACTATCATCTAAACAATAAAAAAACCCTGTGCTAGCAGACCACCTGTCTTGCTATCTTGCCTCGTAAAGCTTGGTCTCACTGTCTGCCCTCATCCTAATCATTTTCCTACTTTAAATCTCCAACCTGACATGAATTTAGATCAATCATGTATCCTTTAAATATCATAATATCTGTGAGAACCCACCATGTAGAAAAATACCTTTTTCCCTTTTAGTATTACGGTGGACAGCTGCATGATGTGCCATCACTTGTGTGATAATAAAAGTGAAAGTAACATGTTTAAATATATGTTGGGGTGGGCAAGATCTCAGGATGTCCCTACAGATAGCTTGGTCAATCTAAGTGTGTTCATTCAGAGCACTTATCTCAATATTTGATATCCATTTGATATTTATGGATAAGCTTTTTAAATGATTTCATCATTTCAAAAATGTTTTTATATTTTATAATGTATTTAATATTTTTTATATATTGATTCCCCCTCATATATTTTGTAGTTTTGATATTTAAAAAAAATCTATTTAAATGTTTATCTAAAAAATATTAAATCATTAAAAAAAAAAAAAAAATTATTAATCAAGGCCTAAGTCAGCATGCAATTCTAAATTAGCCCAGAATATTTATTTAATGAACATCATTAATCCTTGGAGGTTTAATACAAAAAGAAAGAGTGGAACTGTAAAGGATAGACAATCTGAGTAGACAAAATCCAAATGTCTGTATAGTTGTGATGCCCTAGTAGATCTTTCTTTCTCTTCACACTTTATTCCAGGCAATAGTTGGTTTTCATTGAGTTGTAAGCACTAGACTTGTGAATTTGGTTTCAAATAAATTGCAATTTGTTAGAATTTTGGATGATAGGCGATTCATCCACAATCCCATTTTTGCCTCTTTTGTTCATCTGAATTACTTTTCCTGAAAGGATCCCGAGATTAAATTTGTCCAAACTGGAAAAGCACATGGATAAAACCCGAATTGCTCGAAACAAAATACTTTTTTCACCTGAATGAATTTGGTAAATCTAATTTATTTTGTAGTTCACAACACTCATGGACACTATGAAATTATAATGAAGTACTGCCACCTAGTGGAAACCTAATAAACTAAGTCATGAGAAAACACAAAAATCATAGATTTCGGCTATTTTGAAGGCTTAAGTGAATTAGGGTTACACTGTGTTTAGAGTTAGCAGTTAATGCAACTTGAAGTTAAGAGGAACCTAGGGTTATCGGTACATAGATATGTGGTCTATACATAGATATTTGGCTGGATAACCAGACCAAAGCAAGAGATGAAGATGTTCTTATCCAGTTAACAAAGGGACACTATAAGCACCAAAAAAACACATCACCTTAATTAAGCCGTTTTGCTGTACTAATCATGTTTTTGCAGTCTAACTGCTCAGTTCTCTGACACTAAGGAGTTAATTTACTTTGTTTATGTGAAATGCACAGTGTCCCTACCTACACTTTTTTTTAATTATTATATTTGTATTGAGAAAGAGTGGTAGGTACTATTGATGTCGCAAACATAAAATTTTCGGTTCTCGAACGGCGAACGCGAACTTCCACAAATGTTCGCGAACGGGCGAACCGGGCGAACCGCCATAGACTTCAATGGGCAGGCGAATTTTAAAACCCACAGGGACTCTTTCTGGCCACAATAGTGATGGAAAAGTTGTTTCAAGGGGACTAACACCTGGACTGTGGCATGCCAGAGGGGGATCCATGGCAAAACTCCCATGGAAAATTACATAGTTGATGCAGAGTCTGGTTTTAATCCATAAAGGGCATAAATCACCTAACATTCCTAAATTGTTTGGAATAACCTGCTTTAAAACATCAGGTATGATGTTGTAGCAATCAGGTAGTGTAAGGGTTACGCCCGCTTCACAGTGACAGACCAAACTCCCCGTTTAACGCAACGCAAACAACCGCAAACAGTCCATTTGCACAACCGCAAACTCCCCATTTGCACCAAGCTAGCCATGTCCCGTTCCTTGTCCTCACTGATGTCATTGAAGGTCTCTTCCTCCACCCAGCCACGTACAACACCAAGGGTCCCCGAAAGGTGACAACAAGCCCCCTGGGACGCCTGCTGGGTTTGGTCTTCCACCTCCTCAAAGCCACCTTCCTCCTCTGACTCCTCTTCTTCAGACTCTTCTCTCTTTGCGTTGCCTCTCTCTGCGTTATTATAAGGTGTGTTAAGTAGTACTATTCCTATCAGTTTAATCCCTGTTATGTCCCCTATCAGAAGACAACCCTGGAGAAGGTCCCAGCTACAGGTTCCAGCCCTGACAGAGACTGGCGGACAGCGCCAGAAACATAGTTGGTCCCTTCTACCTCTGCTCCTTCTCCTTCTTCCCCCTCATCTGGATTGAATCCTGAAAGTCCCAGCTTTGTCCCTCATTCACCAGTTAGGGACTCTAACTCTATACGAGGATCTGAACCTCTGTCTACCAGATCCCTTCCCAATGGTGTGGGCGAAAGACCCTGTAATGAAGAAATTAGTGGACAACCACCGAGCAACCTAGGTAGAGGCAGAAGAAATCGGAGGGCCCCGAGATTCTTGACCTATGACAACATTGGGGAACCCACATATTCTCAGAACCCCCACACGTGCACTAAGTTAATCAATGTATTGCATACTTTGACTGAAATATTGAGTGATAGAATTTCCCTGTATTAGATTGTATTGTACCATCTTGTTAAATGGTTATAAACCAGATGGACTGCTCTTGCCAGTGGAAGGCAAGGATTCTGCAGAGGGGGGGATGTAACAGACTGCTATATTTTACTGTTTTTACTTTAAGTTTTGAGATATTGAACTTTGCCCTTTGCCCTGTCTTGTGAGGAGGAGGGGCTAGGATGGCAGGAAGAAGAGGACAGGGGAGAAGCTATGTTCTATGAGTCTGCTATAAAGAAAGTGTGTTCCTACCTGTTTATATGGTCTATTACTGCTGGGACAGTGAAATAATAACAGGGGAAGGCTAATGCACTGCAACTACAAGAAGTTGGAGACGGTCTACTGCTCTGCTAGGAGAATTAGAAGACTGTCATTTTATGTTCAACTCCCTGCAGATTCTGGAACTTTCTGCAGGAGTGTGAATCAGGGCCGGACTGGGAATAAAAAGCAGCCCTGGAATTTTTTTACACCAGCCCTAACATTAATTGTGACAACTGTGACAGACATACAGGTGGAAAAACAACAAAAGATTGAAATTTTTTTACCCAACGTTTCATCCCCAAAACTTGAAGTCAGACTGATAGCTGCTGCATGTCTAATTTAAATTAATCCTTATAAGATTAAGTTTGTGTGTGTGTGCGTGTATATATACACACACACACACACACAGGGTTTGGAATCTAGCAGCCAGCTAGAAAAGTTAGGAGCCAGAGAAATCAACGTCAAAAATACAATTCTTAAAGGGACACTATAATCACCAGAATCACTACAGCTTAATGTCTCTGAACGCTTTTAAATGTAAACTCTGACTTTTCAGACAAAAGGCAGTGTTTACATTGCTGCCTGGTGACACCTCTAGCGACAGTCACTGAGACGGCCTTTAGAGGTGCTTCCTGGGTCAGTGCTTCACACTGTGCAGCAACTACGTTAATGTTCCCAATATGGATGCATTGATTCAATGCATCTCTATAAGAAGTTAAATTGGCGCTTTGGCATTTTTCCGTGCATGCGCAATAGTCTCCCAATGCTTTGCTATGAGGAAGCATTGGATTGACTGGGGTCGTCAAGATTGAAAATTTCAGCCATGGAGGTTGGGCCAGCCACAGCGTGGAAAAAAAGTGAGTAAAAAAATAAAAAAAATAAAAAAAATAAAAACCCTTTCCCATGTAATTGGAGGGAACACACACACTTACTGACTGACTCAGACTCACTCACAGACAGACAGACACAGAGACAGACACTCCGACAGACACACACTCACAGACATACTCACAAACACACTCAGACACACACACACAGACAGACGCACAAACTCAGACACATTCACTCACAAGTAATTACTTTTTTATTTAGATTTAAATCCACCCAGCCTCCCTACCCTTAGAGAGCTGGAGTGGATATGTTTTCCTTGGGGTCCAGTAGGGCTGCTGTCATCTCCTTACTCAGCTCCCTCTCGTGCACTGTTTAGTGAGCCGGGGGCCGGACATCATACCCCAGCTCCGAGCATTACTGCAAGCCGCACAAGGGAGCAGAGCAGGGAGATTACAGCTCCTTCGCCGTGGCACTAAGTCAGCCGTCCGCCTCCCTCTGCTCTCCATTACCCAGCTGCTCCCCTATGTCAGCTGCCCACCTTTTCTACCACAGCTCTCCATGGGCCGGCCACCCCTCTCCCTCCCTCTGCAATAAATTAGCCGCCCGCCTAATTCCCTCTGTCAGCCGCCTGTCTTCCTCCCACAGCTCTCCATGAGCCAGCTGCCCCCGCCCTCCTTCAGCAGCCTGCCTGCCTCAGTCCTCAGTGATCCCACTGCCTGCCTCTGCTCTCAGGCAGCCGATCACCGTGGGTGCTGAACATATAAATATATATATTTTGATATAATACACATATATTAATATACATTTGTGCAAATATATAGATGCATAATACTCCCACAAATCACAAAGATAAAGCAAAATTATATATATATATATATATATATATATATATATATATATATATATATATATATATAAGTCAGGGGGGCTGCACTCACCTAAACATGCATACATTATAGGGTGCTACTGGGACCAAAATACAAAATACACAAACCAGTGCACTCGCTTATTAACTAAACAGTTATTTCAAATCCTAAATAGTACTATTTAAAAACACCTCACCTAGGTAACAAATAATGGGGGTTTGGTTACATTATATGATCATACATTGCATAAGCCTGCCAACTGCATCAAAGTACCCCATTCTTGGCAGGTCCTACTCTAGCAGCCTTGACTTGCAGAGAGTCCCAGTAAGGAAGCATTTCCCAAGTAAGTGGATTAATCTCATAAGAGCAAGTATTAGGCTGCTAGAGTAGGACCTGCCAAGAATGGGGCACTTTGATGCAGTTGGCAGGCTTATGCAATGTATGATAATATAATGTAACCAAACCCCCATTATTTGTTACCTAGGTGAGGTGTTTTTAAATAGTACTATTTAGGATTTGAAATCACTGTTTAGTTAATAAGCGAGTGCACTGGTTTGTGTATTTTATATATATTTATTAAATAAATAAAAAATAAAAAAACAGACATACACATGGATTTTTAATTAATGAATACGCACATGCACACACACAGGCTTGTAGTCACTGATGCCCACACATACTGACATATTCTCATCAACAGACACTGGCACACAATCAATAATGCATACACACTCCCTGACATACACACACATTGATCCATACTGACACACACACACACACATCGATCCATACTGACACACACACACACACACACACACTGATCCATACTGGCACACACACACACATTGATCCACACTGACACACACACACACACACACACATTGATCCATACTGACATACACACACACACACACTGATCCATACTGACACACACACACACACACACACACACACACACACATTGATCCATACTGACACACACACACACACATTGATCCATACTGACACACATTGATCCATACTGAGACACACACACACACATTGATCCATACTGAGACACACACACACACATTGATCCATACTGACACACACACACACACACATTGATCCATACTGACACACACACACACACATTGATCCATACTGACACACATTGATCCATACTGACACACACACACACACACATTGATCCATACTGACACATTGATCCATACTGACACACACACACACACACACACATTGATCCATACTGACACACACACACACATGCATCCACACTGACACATTGATCCATACTGACACACACACACACACATTGATCCATACTGACACACACACACACACACACACATTGATCCATACTGACACACACACACATTGATCCATACTGAGACACACACACACACATTGATCCATACTGAGACACACACACACACACATTGATCCATACTGAGACACACACACACATTGATCCATACTGAGACACACACACACACACATTGATCCATACTGAGACACACACACACATTGATCCATACTGAGACACACACACACACACACACACATTGATCCATACTGAGACACACACACACACACATTGATCCATACTGACACACACACACACATTGATCCATACTGACACATTGATCCATACTGACACATTGATCCATACTGACACACACACACACATTGATCCATACTGACACATTGATCCATACTGACACATTGATCCATACTGACACACACACACACACACACACACATTGATCCATACTGACACACACACACACATTGATCCATACTGACACATTGATCCATACTGACACATTGATCCATACTGACACACACATTGATCCATACTGACAGACACACACACATGCATCCACACTGACACATTGATCCATACTGACACACGCACTTCAAAAATACACACCAAACACACTCACAACTACACCCTCAAATATAAACACTCTAAGAATCAGTACAATTAAAATGAAATGCCTGGGTGCCTCTGCTCACTGAGCCTACCTTGCTCCTTCCCAGCAGCTTCCCTTCAGCTCTCTCACAGGGCTCCCTGCCTGACAGCACTTTACACACAGGAAGCAAGACATCCGAAGACCCGTGTGGGCTGCCCTGCTCTGCCTGATTGCCAGGTCACATGCTTCCTGTGTGAAGGCTGTCAGGCAGGGACAGAGACTTCCATCCTTCCTGCAGGTACTCCAGGCTCCTGCCGGCTGTCTGCTCATTGTCTCACTCGCGAGCAGCATTGGAAGTTCTATTTACTGCACCTGCTGCTCACGAGTGGATAAGGAAAGCCTCTTCTAGAGGTAAGAGGAAACCTGTGCTCCCCAGTACCCCTAATGTGAGTGTGTGTACTGGGTGGGGAGAGGAATGGCTGCTGCACTGTGCGGCCCCAAGTGTCACGGCCCACCAGGAAATTTCCCGGTATCCCAGTGGGCCAGTCCGGCCCTGGTGTGAATGAGCTCTTGCATCCTGCCAGCAGAAGGAAGAGAAAGGATTGCCATTGCTGTTCTGCTGCTGTCCTACATTCTGCTGGATCTCTCTGGAAATACCTGCAGTTACAGAAGTCACTCAAAGGTACTGTCTCCAGAGATTGCTTCAGGATTCTCCATTATAACTGTACCTGGGTGCACATAATTTACCTGCAGGTACCTGGAAGTTTAACTGTTCAGATGTAGTTATTAATGTTATTAAGGGAAGTTTGTTGTCTGCATTCCTGCTGCTAAAGACTCTTGTGACTGTGTTTAACATTAGCCAGGAACTGCACTGTTATATGTGGCTGTTATATGTGTATCTCTTTAACCACAATACAGTGTTTATTCCCATGTCTGTATTTATTTCATGTCTCTGAGGTATTAAGTGGAGGGTACTCATCTACTCAGTGGGGTGGGTTCCCCATAAATAGAAGTTGCACTGAGTGGAGGCACTGCGTCAGAACAAGATGTCCCGATCTCCCAACTATAGCGGAGGCTCAGGATCCCTGTCAGCCACAGAAGAAGGTGTAACTGCTGCTAGCTATGGCTTGTTGCCAAGAGCAGGGCAAAAAAGGGTTACAGGGTTAGAATGGAACCGGGAGATGGAAAAAGATGCTTGGTCGGTCCTCCTACTTCAAATTTGGGGCACTGCGCGTGCAATCTAATGTGCCACCAGATAGGAGTGGTGTGTTAAGTAGTACTATTCTTATCAGTTTAATCCCAATGTCACGACTACTAGTGTGGTCCAGCACGCAGAAACTATGTACACATATACATAGGCAAGAAAAGGAAAATAAAAGGACAGAGCGTAAACCGGACCTTAGAATGGCCGGACTAATATGCTAGAGACAGAGAATGGTCAAAGAGAAAGCCGAGGTCAAGGAAGCCAGAAAATACACAATACCATTTACACAAGCCAAGTCAGGGAAAGCAGAATAACCAGGGAAAAGCCAAGATCAGGATACCAGGAAATCAGATTCACAATGAGAAAGCACTCTCAGGAAACCAGGAACAGAAAAACCACGGCAGGGCAAGGTACTGGGGTGAGCTAGGGATTTAAATATCATGTGGCGGGCCGGCAGCCGCGACACCCTGTTACGTCCCCCTCATCAGGCCTTTTTTAGTCAAATGTATCGCCCACTGTCAGTCCCTTCGGGATACATCCCTCATTCATCTTAATAAAGGTGAGGTAATCTAGACTTTTTTGACCTAGGCCACTTCTCTTCTCAGTGACAATACCTCCTGCTGCACTGAAGGTCCTTTCTGACAGGACACTTGAAGCGGGGCAGGCCAGAAGTTCAATCGCAAATTGGGATAGCTCAGGCCACAGGTCAAGCCTGCACACCCAGTAGTCAAGGGGTTCATCGCTCCTCAGAGTGTTGATATCTGCAGTTAAGGCGAGGTAGTCTGCTACCTGTCGGTCGAGTCGTTCTCTGAGGGTGGACCCCGAAGGGCTGTGGCGGTGCGTAGGACTTAAAAAGCTTTGCATGTCCTCCATCAACAACACGTCTGTAAAGCGTCCTGTCCTTGCCGACGTGGTCGTGGGAGGAGGAGGATTACTTTCACCTCTTCCCCTGTTAGATTCCCGTTGTGCTGTGACATCACCCTTATACGCTGTGTAAAGCATACTTTTTAATTGATTTTGGAACTGCTGTTTCCTTTCCGACTTGCCGTAATTCGATAACATTTCAGGCACTTTCTGCTTATACCGGGGGTCTAGTAGCATGGACACCCAGTACAGGTCGTTCTCCTTCAGCCTTTTTATACGAGGGTCCCTCAACAGGCACGACAGCATGAAAGACCCCATTTGCACAAGGTTGGATACCGAGCTACTCATGTCCTGTTCCTCGTCCTCAGTGATCTCTCTGAAGGTATGTTCTTCCCCCCAGCCACGAACAACACCACTGGTACCAGATAGGTGACAACGAGCACCCTGGGATGCCTGTTGTGGTTGGTGTCCCTCCTCCTCCTCAAAGCCACATTCCTCTTCTGAATCCTCTTCCTCACAATCCTCTTCCAGCGTTGCCGCAGGTCCAGCAAGCGATGCTAATAAGGCTGTTTCTGGTGGTGATGGTGACCACAACTCTTCCTCTTCACGCTCATCTACGGCCTGATCCAGCACTCTTCGCAGGGCACGCTCCAGGAAGAAAACAAATGGTATGATGTCGCTGATGGTGCCTTCGGTGCGACTGACTAGGTTTGTCACCTCCTCAAAAGGACGCATGAGCCTACAGGCATTGAGCATGAGCATCCAGTAACGTGGCAAAAAAAATCACAGCTCCGCAGAGGCTGTACTAGCACCCCGGTCATACAAATACTCGTTAACGGCTTTTTCTTGTTGGAGCAGGCGGTCGAACATTAGGAGTGTTGAATTCCAATGTGTCGGGCTGTCGCAAATCAAGTGCCTCACTGGCATGTTGTTTCGCCGCTGGATATCGGAAAAGTGCGCCATGGCCGTGTAGGAACGCCTGAAATGGCCACACACCTTCCTTGCCTGCTTAAGGACGTCCTGTAAGCCTGGGTACTTATGCACAAAGCGTTGTACGATCAGATTACACACATGTGCCATGCACGGCACATGTGTCAACTTGCCCAAATGCAATGCCGCCAACAAATTTCTTCCATTGTCACAAACCACTTTGCCGATCTCCAGTTGGTGCGGAGTCAGCCACTGATCCACCTGTGCGTTCAGGGCGGACAGGAGTGCTGGTCCGGTGTGACTCTCTGCTATTAGGCAAGTCAACCCCAAGACGGCGTGACACTGCCGTATCCGGGATGTGAAGCAGTACCTGGGGAGCTGGGGGGGGGATGCCGTTGATGTGGAGCAAATGCAGCAGCAGAAGAGGACTCAGGACTCAGGTTATGGAAGAGGATGGAATAGGAGGAGTAGAGGAGGTGGCAGCAGGCCTGCCTGCAAGTCGTGGCAGTGTCACCAACTCCTCTGCAGAGCCACGCATTCCATGCTTGGCAGCCGTCAGCAGGTTTACCCAATGCGCAGTGTAGGTGATATACCTGCCCTGACCATGCTTTGCAGACCAGGTATCAGTGGTCAGATGGACCCTTGCCCCAACACTGTGTGCCAGACATGCCATTACTTCCTTTTGCACAATCAAGTACATGTTGGGGATTGCCTTTTGTGCAAAGAAATTTCGGCCGGGTACCTTCCACTGTGGTGTCCCAATAGCTACAAATTTTTTGAACACCTCAGACTCCACCAGCTTTTATGGTAAAAGCTGGCGGGCTAAGAGTTCAGTCAAGCCAGCTGTCAGATGCCGGGCAAGGGGGTGACTTTCTGACATTGGCTTCTTACGCTCAAACATGTCCTTGACAAACACCTGACTGTGGGCAGATGAGCAGGAACTGCTCAAGGCGAGAGACGGAGGGGCGGATGGTTGAGAGGGGGAAAGGAGGACAGCAGTGGTTAACGTGGCTGAAGATGCTGGACCAGGAGGAGGATGGCGGCTTTGAGTTTGTGTGCTGCTTGTACTCATGTGTTGATCCCATAGGCGTTTGTGATGTGCGATCATGTGCCTTCGCAAAGCAGTTGTACCTAGGTGGGTGTTGGACTTCCCACGACTCAGTTTCTTTTTGACACAAAAAAAAAATGCCACACTGCTGAGCTCTGCAATGACGGCATTCTGGTGGTGGCAACAGCATGCGTTGATTGGCGTGCTGTCTGGCTGACCCCGGGTGCCGATGCATGCTGTCTTACTGTGCCACTAGCTCCTTGCGACGACCTCCCCCTGCTTCCAACTCGTCTCCTCCTCCTCCTCTCTGTCTCCCCATCTGAACTTTCCCCCTGTTCTTCTTCTCTTCTAGCGGGCACCCACGTGACATCCACGGACGCATCGTCATCATCAACCGCTTCACTTGTATCTGACAACTCAGCAAAGGAAGCAGCAGCGGGTACGACATCATCATCATCACACCGTACGTGTGTAATGCTGTCTGACTGAGACATATCCCTGTTATCTACATCCTCTTGCAATAATGGTTGCGCATCACTCATTTCTTCCAACTGATGTGTAAATAACTCCTCTGACATACCAAGTGAAGCAGCTGTGGTGCTAGTGTTGGTGGTGGCGGCAGCGAGCGAGTGGTAACCCGAAGCTAAGCTAGAGGAGGATGGTGCGTCAAGGTTCCGAGCGGAAGCTGTAGAAGATTGGGTGTCCTGTGTTAGCCAGTCAACTATGTCCTCAGAACTTTTCAAGTTCAGGGTACGTGGCCTCTGCACACTGGGCATTATTCTAGGGCCAAAGGGAATCACAGCACCACGACCACGACGGCCCCTGCGGGGTGGCCTGCCTCTGCCTGTCATTTTTTTTTCGATTAGTGGTACTATGCGTGCAAGCTACTGTGACAACAGATATGAGTGGCACTGGCAGGCCCTGAAACGCACACTCGTGAAGGAAACTGACTGCTATTATATTACAGTCCAAAAAGTTTTGGTTTTTTTAAATGCAAGCTATTGGGACACCAGATATGAGTGAGTGGTGGCACTGGGCAGGCCCTGAAACGCACACTCGTGAAGGAAACTAACTGCTAATATATTACAGTCAAAAAAGTTTAGTTTTTTTTTAAATGCAAGCTATTGGGACACCAGTGAGTGAGTGGTGGCACTGGGCAAGTGGGTACAGTATACGCTGTGAGCCTGACACACACGCTGGCAGACAACTAACTGCTATTCAATCTATTACAGTCAAAATTGTATTGTTTTTTTTTAAATGTACACTACTGTTACACCAGATATGAGTTTCACTGGTGTGACACTGTGCCCTGGCAGGCCCTGAAACGCACACTCGTGAAGGAAACTGACTGCTATTATATTACAGTCATAAAAGTTTTGTTTTTTTTAAATGCAAGCTATTGGGACACCAGATTTGAGTGAGTGGTGGCACTGGGCAGGCCCTGAAACGCACACTCGTGAAGGAAACTGACTGCTATTATATTACAGTCAAAAAAGTTTACCGTATATATTCGAGTATATGCCGAGTTTTTCAGCACATTTTTTGTGCTGAAAAACTCCAACTCGGCTTATACTCGAGTCAGTGTCTGTATTATGGCAATTTACATTGCCATAATACAGACTGGGGGCTGGCAGCGAGCGCTTACCTCTCCTGCAGCTCCTGTCAGCTCCCTTCTCCTCCGCGGCGGTCCGTTCAGCACCTCGGTCAGCTCCCAGTGTAAGTCTCGCGAGAGCCGCGGGGTCATAGTGCGGCTCTCGCGAGACTTAGTGTGAGCTGACAGGGGAGCTGACCGGACCGGCGCGGAGGAGAAGGGAGCTGACAGGAGCTGCAGGAGAGGTAAGTAAACTCTCTGCCAGCCCCCCTCCTACACAGTGCCCATCCACTGGACCACCAGGGAGTGAGAGCCCCCTCCCTGCCATGTATCAAGCAGGGAGGGGGGACGAAAAAAAAAAATAATAATAAAATAATAAAATATTTAATAATAATAAAAAATAATAATAATTTAACAAAATAAAATGTAAATAATAATAAAAAATATATAATATATATAATAATAATAATAATAAAAATGCCCACCCCCACCAAGGCTCTGCAACACACACACACACACACACTGCATCACACACTGCACTCATACACACACTGCACTCATACACACACTGCCTCATACACACACACACTGCACACATACACACACACACTGCACACATACACACACACTGCACACATACACACACACTGCACTCATACACACACACTGCACTCATACACACTGCACTCATATACACACACACTGCACTCATACACACACACACTGCATTCATACACACACACACTGCATTCATACACACACACACACACTGCATTCATTATATACACACACTGTAAATAAATATTCAATTAATATAATTTTTTTAGGATCTAATTTTATTTAGAAATTTACCAGTAGCTGCTGCATTTCCCACCCTAGTCTTATACTCGAGTCAATAAGTTTTCCCAGTTTTTTTGGGTAAAATTAGGGGCCTCGGCTTATATTCGGGTCGGCTTATACTCGAGTATATACGGTTGTTTTTTTTTTTTTTTAATGCAAGCTATTGGGACACCAGATATGAGTGAGTGGTGGCACTACACAGGCCCTGAAACGCACACTCATGAAGGAAACTGACTGCTATTATATTACAGTCCAAAAAGTTTTGTTTTTTTTTAAATGCAAGCTATTGTGACACCAGTGAGTGAGTGGTGGCACTGGGCAGGCCCTGAAACGCACATGCATGAAGGAAACTGACTGCTATTATATTACAGTCAAAAAAGTTTGTTTGTTTTTAAATGCAAGCTATTGTGACACCAGTGAGTGAGTGGTGGCACTTGGCAGGCCCTGAAATGCACATTCGTGAAGGAAACTGACTGCTATTTCATTACAGTCAAAAAAGTTTGTTTTTTTAAATGCAAGCTATTGTGACACCAGTGAGTGAGTGGTGGCACTGGGCAGGCCCTGAAACGCACACGCGTGAAGGAAACTGACTGCTATTATATTACAGTCCAAAAATATTTTTTTTTTTAAATGCAAGCTATTGTGACACCAGTGAGTGAGTGGTGGCACTGGGCAAGTGGGCACAGAATACGCTGTGAGCCTGACACACACGCTGGCAGACAACTAACTGCTATTCAATCTATTACAGTCAATTTTTCTATTTTTTTTTTTAATGTACACTACTGTTACACCAGATATGAGTTGCACTGGTGTGACACTGTGCCCTGGCAGGCCCTGAAACGCACACTCAAGAAGGAAACTGACTGCTATTATATTGCAGTCAAAAAAGTTTGTTTTTTTTTAAATGCAAGCTATTGGGACACCAGATATGAGTGAGTGGTGGCACTGGGCAGGCCCTGAAACGCACACTCGTGAAGGAAACTGACTGCTATTATATTACAGTCCAAAAAGTGTTTTTTTTGTTAAATGCAAGCTATTGTGACACCAGATATGAGTGGTGGCACTGGGCAAGTGGGCACAGTATACGCTGTGAGCCTGACACACACGCTGGCAGACAACTAACTGCTATTCAATGTATTACAGTCAAAATTGTATTTTTTTTTTTTTTTTTAAATGTACACTACTGTTACACCAGATATGAGTTGCACTGGTGTGACACTGTGCCCTGGCAGGCCCTGAAACGCACACTCGTGAAGGAAACTGACTGCTATTATATTACAGTCATAAAAGTTTTGTTTTTTTTAAATCCAAGCTATTGGGACACCAGAGTGAGTGGTGGCACTGGGCAGGCCCTGAAACGCACACCCGTGAAGGAAACTGACTGCTATTATATTACAGTCAAAAAAAGTAGTTTTTTTTTTAAATGCAAGCTATTGGGACACCCGATATGAGTGAGTGGTGGCACTGGGCAGGCCCTGAAACGCACACTCGTGAAGGAAACTGACTGCTATTATATTACAGTCCAAAAAGTTTAGTTTTTTTTAAATGCAAGCTATTGTGACACCAGTGAGTGAGTGGTGGCACTGGGCAGGCCCTGAAACGCACACTCGTGAAGGAAACTGACTGCTATTATATTACAGTCAAAAAAGTTTCGTTTTTTTTTAAATGCAAGCTATTGTGACACCAGTGAGTGTGTGGTGGCACTGGGCAGGCCCTGAAACGCACACGCGTGAAGGAAACTGACTGCTATTATATTACAGTACAAAAAGTTTTTTTTTGTTAAATGCAAGCTAGTGTGACACCAGTGAGTGAGTGGTGGCACTGGGCAAGTGGGCACAGAATACGCTGTTAGCCTGACACACACGCTGGCAGACAACTAACTGCTATTCAATCTATTACAGTCAAAATTGTATTTTTTTTTTAAATGTACCCTACTGTTACACCAGATATGAGTTGCACTGGTGTGACACTGTGCCCTGGCAGGCCCTGAAACGCACACGCGTGAAGGAAACTGACTGCTATTATATTACAGTCAAAAAAGTTTTGGTTTTTTTAAATGCAAGCTATTGTGACACCAGTGAGTGAGTGGTGGCACTGGGCAAGTGGGCACAGTATATGCTGTGAGCCTGACACACAGGCTGGCAGGCAGGCAACTGCAATTACATTACACAGAAAAAAAAACAGACTGATGTTCTAGCCCTAAAAAGAGCTTTTTGGGGTTCTGTCCTTACAGCAGAGATCAGACTAGCCTAGTTATCAATTTCCCTATCAAATCAGCAGCAGCTACACTGTCCCTCCTCTCACTAAGAATGCAGCTTCACAATCAATGTAAAATGGATGCTGTCCAGGAGGTGGGAGGGTCTGGGAGGGAGGGTCTGCTGCTGATTGACTGGAATGTGTCTGCTGACTGTGAGGTACAGGGTCAAAGTTTACTCAATGATGACGAATAGGGGGCGGACCGAACAGCGCATATGTTTGCCATCCGTGGCGAATGCAAACAAGCGATGTTCGTCAGGAACTATTCGCCAGCGAACCGTTCGGGACATCACTAGTAGGTACAAACAAGTCACATTACAGTAAAGTAGAAAAAAAATCCAATGTTAGCATACAGTGAATGTTAGTGGAAAAAAAATTGTTTCAAGAAAAGTAAAATAAAAAATAAAATTATATCAAAAATAAAAAAATAGAAATAAAGTCTAGTATTCACAAATTCACTTAGTACCTAATTCCACCCCCTTATTCTCTCTCTCTCTCTCTCTTTTTTTTTTACGCAACAGTAAAACACCAAATACAAATTGTGGTGTAGTTCCAAAAAGTTTAAGAGAAGTTTCAAACTAAATAGAATCATAAACAAGAAAATAAATAAATATCAGACCATATTACCAAGTAAACTAGAAACTAAACAAAAACAGCTAAGATACAAAAAGACAAGAATTAGAAGAACCAATTAAAAAAAACTGGAGGGGGAGTATGAGAAACATAGAACATTCCAGACTTGTTCCAAACGAGGAACCAAAGAGTGTTGGAAAGCCTTTTTAATTTCAGAGCTTTTAGCTTAAAATTAAGGAAAACCCAAAATAACAATTAAAAATGTATGAACACCACATTGAAAAGAAAACTTAAAGACAATGCCCTCATATATAACCAGTGCTGACTGATATGAAAAGAATCCTTTATTGATTGCTAGGATAAATGTAGAGTGGCATGTCCACTAAATGTCTCAAAATAGGAGTAGGTTTATCTCTGCGCGGGAGGTAATTAATTTAAGTCTGCCTGTCTTTACAGAGAACAAAAAATGTTGCAAATAATAATAACCTCTCTTCCCCGAGTGGCAACAGTGTATTGGTAGTAGTGACACGTAGGAGAGATCTACACTTTGAAGTAACAGAAGTATGATAAACTCATTTCTGTTTAGATCATACACACAGCATGTATACCCCAAAGAGTTGCCCAGGCACCTTGAAGGATATTGCTCCTGACTACACTCAAATGAAACTATGTCATACTAATAAATCTGTAATATATAGTTGTAAAGTGCATATCCTTGCAGGGAGTAACCCAAGATATAAAGGTAAAAAAAAAAACCCTGTTATGGTCATGCACATTACACACGTCTTCAAAATTCAAAGATAACCTCTCCAGCTAAACTGAAGGCAGCCTTATCGGGTTAGTAATTCCCCATGTAAATAAAGAGCATACATATAAGATTACGCTAAAGTATCCGCACCCCAGAGTTGCTAAAAGTTACTATTTCGAGCATTAACACAGTCACTAGTCCGCAGCCTCTAACCGCTAACTGCCTCCTATATCTGAGACTAACTAAATCATTCTTTCTTTATAGTGTCCTACATCGACACACACAAAAAAAACACACTTATTATAGGTCAAGATGACTTCTTTAAAACGTATGCCTTGCACCTTACTACCCTTTCGTCATGTAGGCCTAGTTTCCATCATACTCACTCAAAAATTGATTAAATTACTCATATCTTAGCTGTAATCCACGTGCATAATATATACTGCCTACTTCTTAACTATCCCTCTATTATGTTCCATATGCACAATGTTTTTTTCCTTTTTTTCCCATTGTTTTTCATATTATAAAAAAAAAATTGAAAGTTACTCTCGAGGGCCACGATGCATAAGCACTGTCCATACATACCAAACCTGTTCAAGCCATAGCAGTGTACCTAAACATATTTAGCCTGTTTATTCTCATAATGCATTGGTCTGATTTCTCAACAACTGTCATAAAGTGTTTTTAATGAGCTTGCCACTGCTGTTGTGGCACGGCGAGTTATTTTGTTATATGTAATACGATGCACAACAAAATAAAGAATAAAAAAAATAAAAAAACACACTGTACTGATTGAAACTGAAACCATTTTCTCATGAAGTGAGTCACAGTCAGGGGAGGTGTGGCTAGGGGAGCATAAACAGAAACAAAAGTGATTTAACTCCTAAATGGAAGAGGACTGAGCAGTGAGGCTTCATGGGGCATCATCTATAGCAGGGTTAGGCAACTTTCAGCATGAAGCTAAAGTTGTAATGGTGCTTAAAGTATCTTTTTAAATGATTCATTTGGAACGCCACAATGTGTGGTCTGCAATAACTGAAAATTGAAATTTGAAGTTGAAATTTAAAGTTTAACAGATTTTATACCCCATGCTATTAATCATTATGATGGGCTAGAATCTTTTATTCATTGTGGTCTATGAGTGATCGATGGAGAAGTCCTATTTTGTCCTAACCATGTGATTGGAGCAGGAAAAATTGAAGATTTCAAAGCAAAAAATTAAAAATAAACCACAAAATAAATTTCAGGGTGTAATAATGTGTAAGTATTTAAGCGATTTGGAACATTCATATTGTAAAGCATGTAGGGTGAATAACAAAACTGATGCCATATTATAAAAATGATGGTGCAGGACTCCCCCTTGTGGCCACTCTGGGTTTTGTATGTTCACCTATCTTGTTATGTAACGTTTTTCAAAACAGGCATTTCATTTGAAGCAGTAGATTGGCTGTAAATATTTGTAAATATTGGGATCAGCTGAGCCTGTTACAATGTAAAAGTCTTCCATAACCATCTCTCTCAATTACAATTAATTTACAAACCAAACCCAGCATAGTGACCACGATTCCCTCCAGTTATACATTATTTGCCATGATCAAAGAGGTGTGAGGCAATTTCTTTTTTTTGCAGAAAGAAACTTGAAACATGATTCTTGTCACGTCGAGCTGGGAATTCTGGGAGAATTGTAGAAACATGTTTTTTTTTTAGGGGGAACTATCAGGCAGATTCTTTCTAAGCTCCTAATAGAAAAGTGCAGATAATGCACAACAGTAACTTTTTAATTTGCATAAATCTGTAGGGAGTTTTATCATTTGTTTTGTCCACCACTTGTTTAGCACTTAATCAGGAACTGAATGATGTCATTTATTCAATGCCATTGTATATATAGGATACACATTATAAACTGCCCTTAAAGGACGATTATGGGCATCATAACAACTTGATCATAAGGAAGTTGTTATAGTGCAAGGAGGTCCTGGGTGCTGTCTTACCTCAAAAGGTTAAGCAAATGGTTTAACCCCAAACTTATGAAGACAGTGCCTTATCTCTCTGCCCAAGTACTTCCTTTGTTGGCGTGAGGCGTCCTGATTAATACTGACACTCTCAGCATATCCCTAGCTCCCCAATCGAAAAAGTGAGTGAAAAACATACCTCTGTCTATCAGAGGCAGTGATCATTTTGTCGACTAACAATTTTTGTAAAATTTTAGCCGACTAACATTTTTGAGATTTATTCGACTAAAACTAGACTAAAACTAAAACAATTCAGATTGTAAGTGTCTGCTTATAACTTTAAATCTTTGTTCCGCACTGACTGCCACAGGCGGAACCTTTCTGCCTTCCTCTTGTTTCCCCGTGGAATGTTTGATCATCAGACCCCTCCTTCCTCTAGTTCTGGCGGCAAAAGCGCTCTGTGACTCCGCATTCAGATGCAAAGCAGGCCAGCAGCACCTCGTGGGAAGGCGATTGTTATCGAGGTTTTTCTAAAGTTTAAAGTTGCACCCCTTGGCAAGCGGAGCAAGGTACGCTGTAAAGGTGCATGTTTATAAAAGTATATATGTTCTTAGACATTAATTGTGTCCATGCCGTTAGTTAAAAGATATGTTGTATATAAGCCAACGTTTATATAAAAGTACTATACTCCAAATCTCTGTATAGTTTGTATTCCTCAGATGTTTAATGTAATATTGATGTATGCAGATATCTGAACTCCACATTTGTAATCCTGTTTGTAATCTTGTTTGTAACCCTTTTTGGTGAAACTCTGTAAACTAATGTATTTGTATGTCCTATTACAGTTTTCACGGTGCTTATGGTGCTTGCGGTTTCACGGTCCTCAAGCTGTTTAGAGATATTGACGTTGGTGGTGTTCAGAGCACTCCTGCACATTTCTGATGCAAAGAATAAATTACTACACACGTCAGAAACTCTCCTCTCCTTTCTTTACTCGATGCCAAAGGGGACGCTACATAGATGACTAAAATACGACTAAAACTAAAATGGCATTTTAGTCAAAACAATATGACTAAAACTAAATTGAAATGTGCTGCCACAATTAACACTGCGCAGAGGCGCCCGATCCGAGGCTTCCTGACTGAAGAGACGAACCAATAAAGGAAGTAGCTGGGCAGATCAATCTTAAAAGGTTTGAGGTTAAAATGTTTCTTAACTTTTTAAGGTAAGGCAGGGCTCGCTTTTTTCCAGAGGGGTGTGGTTTACATATCCGCTTTAAAGATGCAGATAGTTTAATTAACAGCTTTTCTCTTCAGTAAATCTGATATGACGTTCATGATGGGGGATTTTTGTCTTGTTTTTTTTTGCCTGTGTCTTTCATTTGTTCAGTCTAGACTCTCTCATAACATAGTAACATAGAATGTGACGGCAGATAAGAACCATTCGGCCCATCTAGTCTGCCCAATTTACTAAATACTTTAATTAGTCTCTGGCCTTATCCTTTAGTTAGGATAGCCTTATGCCTATCCCACACATGCTTAAACTCCTTCACTGTGTTAACCTCTACCACTTCATCTGGAAGGCTATTCCATGCATCCACTACCCTCTCATTAAAGTAATACTTCCTGATATTATTTATTATTAACAAATCTAATAACAGGCAAATTTGAAAAAAATCCCACATATTTTTGCTGTTGAACCTATAGAAAGCTTCAATTTGGAATCACTGGTAGGCTATAACAACTAGCAAACATCTTGTGAAAATAATACGAAATTAATTAAGTTCTGTTAATTTAATAAATATTATACATAACTTAATAAAATCAAAGATTAATATATTTGCTAAACAAATGTGTTTTTGTTTTCATTATTGGGGTTCAGTGGACCAGAACTAGTGCTAATGAAAGTATTTGTAAAAACATCTTGCATCAGAATTGGAAAATATCTGCCTGTGAATTCGGTCCATTCGAATTGTACAAAGCTGGTTGGATCCAATCTCCAGGCTGACAATGCCAATTCTAATAATCTTTGTATGTGAGTGTTCTGATGCATATTTCCATTATTCGGTTCTATATTTTA
The DNA here is from genome assembly GCF_036172605.1 of Pelobates fuscus. Taxonomy (NCBI): domain Eukaryota; kingdom Metazoa; phylum Chordata; class Amphibia; order Anura; family Pelobatidae; genus Pelobates; species Pelobates fuscus. The sequence goes on from NC_086321.1 coordinate 66,203,342, forward strand.
GCAATTCACCTGCATCCAGACAGGCTGAAACCTAGTCTACAAGCAATCTAGTTCTAAGGTTGTATTGCAACATTCATTGATAGAATAAATGTTCTGCAGTCTGAATGACCCTGAATGGTTCCAAATAATGTTTGATAATCCAGCCCAGGGGCATTCAGATTTAACTAAATAACCCTGTTAGCAACTCCTGCTGCTCTCCTCTTCATGGAATAATATTGAGTGCTAAAGAGTTTGTTATCCCTGCCCCAATTCACAAGAGCTTAATGTACTTTTAAAGCAATCTGCTCTTTCTAGCTCATTACTCATTTTCTCTTCACATGCCCTCCCTGGTGGATTTCATTTATTATTCCGAGTTCCTGAGTTTCAAGTTTATTAATAACACTTGTCTGATGAATATTTTTTTTTTTAAGTTTTGTTTTTTCATAGATTTCTTAAAAATGGCTTATCTGTTTCTTCCTGGATTCTCGGAACTAAGCATGGGTTAATTCCAGGTTTCACCAATGAATGGGTCTGTCTTCCTAGGAAACATGTCTTTTTAACCCAGTGGTCTATTGTGTAGGAGCAGATTGATCCCATTCCGCTAAATGCCATTGGGTCACAATATTTGGAATGAAGATATCTTGGGTAGATTTCAACTTTTTTTTTTTTTTATATTAATGGTTTTTATTTTCCAATGAAAAGGTAACGTGGGGATACAGAAAAAAGAAAGGGGAAGGGGGGGATGATGCATGACAGAGAAATATCGGACATTGGACAAGTTATCACATTCGATAAGTTATCATATGAATTCGGAGACAAATGGATGCCATAGTACATCCCATTACAATGTTACATCATGTTATACCAGTGCATATGCCTATTTGAGTTACAAGTCCAGGTTGAGTTTCAAGTAGTTTATGTATTTTATTCATCTACACGATCGTCTAATCTCGCCAGTCGAAGCTAAATATTTAACAAGTTAACAAGGTTGACAGGTGTTTATGTAGTCAAGTGTAGTATGAGTACCAGATCTTTGTGAGTCAGGTTAGACAGGTTAGTCAGGTGGGTCAGGTGAGTCAGGTGGCCTATCACCATGTATGTGGTGCCTAAGCTATTGTCTTGAGGGCAGACCTTTTATATCGGTGTTCCGTATGTGTGTCGAGATTCTTAAAATCTCAAGTGGTGCGTTGAGTGTAGAGGCCAGTCCATGCCGTCCATGTCTCATCCAGCTGTTTCCTCTTCTGGTATGTTTCAGCGGATAGTAGTTCAAATCTGTAGTATTGGTGCGTCTTTTCCATTAGTTCTCTTTTTGTAGGGCAGTATGAACTTTTCCAATGCGTTGCTAAGAGATTTCTGGTTGCCAAAATAAGTATAGTAGCTATTCTTCTGGTGTCTATGCCCCAGGAATCCGGGAACAGTAGCAATAATCCTATCAATGGCGTGATGAGGTGCCTATTAAGAGTCAACTTGTTCAGTAGGGTTTGCGTATGGTCCCATAGAGGTTTGATATCTGTACATTCCCACCATATGTGTGACATAGTGCCGGTTGAGTTGTGGCATCTCCAGCATAGAGGGCTAACATTGGGGAATATAGTGTGTAACCTGTGGGGGGTGAGGTACCACCTGTATACTACTTTTTTATGTGCTTCCACATGTGATCCGCATGATGTAATCCCCTTTAGGGCTAATAGAGATTTCAACCATTGTTCGTTGGAAAGTTTTGGCATCTTCTCCTTTTCCCATTGTGTGACGTACTTAAAGGCTTGGGGTGGAGAGTAGTCTAATAGGCTTTTATAACATAGGGACAAAGTTTTAGGTTTTGTCGGCATATAGTGGCATCTTTTAATCAGGATTTGTGTCAGATTATTAGTCGCAGTTATGGTTCTTGGATTCGTAGCTACTTTAGTAAGGATGATGCTTTTCAATTGTAAATATGCGAAAAGGAACGAGTTTGGTAATTGGAACTTTTGTTGTAGATCTGGGAAGGGCATTATTGCTGAGTTAACGCATAGGTCCTGGATTTGGGTCACCCCCCTGGATGTCCAATTTTGTAGCGACAACCAGGGTGAGATCTCCTCCAGGGCTCGTAATGGTGCGTGCATACTGAATTTTGTTCCGTCCGTGTTGGACATCCTCCATGTATCCCAAATGCGGATTGTCAAAGCAGTAGTTGGGTATAGTGTGGATAGATGTGGTCTGAAGGTCTTTGGGGACCATAGTATGTTCGTTAACAACCTGGGTTGGATCATTTCCTGTTCCATGTCCACCCATTGAAAATTATACTTGGGTGTGTGAAGTTTGATAGCTTGTTCCAGTATGGCTGCTTTGTAATATGTGAGCAGTTTCGGGAATCCCAAACCACCATCTGTTGGTGACATGTGTAGGAGGGAGAGGGGGAGGCGCGGTCTTGCTTTTCCCCATAAAAACTTGTTAAACGTGGTTTGAATGGTCTTGAACAGCTGGGGTGGTACTTGCAAAGGTAACATTCTAAAGATATAAAGTAATTTCGGTAATATCATCATCTTTGTAGCATGTAGCCGTCCTAGCCATGATAGATGAACGTCTTTCCATTTCTGAAAGTGAGAGGTGCAGACCTGCACTAAAGCTGTGTAGTTTAGCGACACCATGGTCTGTCTATGTAAAGCAAGTTTGACTCCCAGATAAGTGAGAGATTTATGTCTCCAGTCAAACTGGTGGTTGAGGCGTAGTTCTCGCACTTGTTGTGCTGGAATGTGAATCGGGAGTGCTTGTGTCTTTGATTTGTTTAATCTATAGTACGAAACTCTGCCGTAGTCCTCCAATAGCTGCAGGAGTTTTGGAAGAGATATCTGGGGTTCGCTTAGAGAAAGCAGAATGTCATCCGCGAACATGGCCAACTTGAAATTGTCGTTTTTGATTGAAATTCCCGAAATTTGTGGGTCGTGTCTAATTTTATAGGCTAGCGGTTCCAGTGATAATATGAAGAGAAGGGGGGACAGTGGACAACCTTGTCTTGTTCCATTGGTGAGTTTAAAAGGTGAGGAAAGGAAGCCTGAGTGTGAAACTCTAGCTGTGGGGTTGCGGTATAGCGCCATTATTCCCTGGATCAGTTCCTTAGGAAAGTTGTACTTGGTTAATACTGAGGTCATATATGGCCAGTGAAGCCGGTCAAAGGCCTTCTCAGCGTCTAAGGCTAAGAGAAGGCCCCTGGTGTTCCTACTTTCCATGTGTGAGATGATGTTGAGATTTCAACATTTTTAGCAAAAATATGTTCCATTGCCTATTAATTAATAGACAAGTAACTTAACTTAAAGGAATATAGCTGAAGCTCTGCCTATCCCATGTATGGTTTATTCTGCTCTTTTCCAATTTGGAAATAGCACTCACACATTTGGGAAAGCCATCAGATACCTAGCGACATAATGGTAAGTGGTGGCTGCTTCACAAGGGTATTAAATCATTTATTTATTTTTTAACTGAGGTCTTGTCACCCTCCTCTACCCTGTTGCCCTACGCCAGGGGTAGGCAACATTTGGCATTCCAGATGTTGTGGACTACAACTCTCTTGATGCTTCGCCAGTATTATGGCTGTAATAGCATTATGGCTGATGTAGTCCACAATGTCTGGAGTGCCGGAGGTTGCTTACCCCTGCCCTAGGCCCACATATAATCAGTCAATGCTTAAAAGGACAATATAGTGACCAGAAAAACTACAGCTTATTGAATTTGCTCTGCTGAGTAGAATAATTACCTTCGGGCTTTTTTGCTGTAAACACTGTCTTTTCAGAGAAAATGCAGTGTTTACATTACAGCCTAGTGATAACTTCACTGGCCACTCCTTAGATGGCTGTTAGAGATCCTTCCTGGGTCATGGCTGCCTAAAATGCATCCAAACATTCAGTATCTCCTCCCTCTGCATGCAGACACTGAACCTTTCTCATGGAGATTCATTGATTCAACTAATCTCTACGAGGAGATGCTGATCGGCCAGGGCTGTGTTTGTTTTTTTTTTTTTGTAAATCTTTCTTTTATTATGGCATATGCGTCATGGGGTACAGAAGAGAAAGAGGAGGCATTGTGGGGTAACACGAGTAGGTGATAACAAGATGGTGAGCAATACCTCTCTAAGAAAGACTGCCATATTTTTGTTTCTTTTTAACACGTCATGTAAACAGATTGATACAAGCTTGATTAATAAAATAAAAATTAAAGTAACACTAAAGGTAACTGTTGCTCAACATTGCTAGATCAGCTACATCGATGTGGTCCCAATGTACCAGCATGTCTTACAAAGTAGTAGTAGCTAGTCAGTATATGATTCAGAGAGATGTCATTATTATGAAAAGAACATGCTAGTAAACATTGTTTGCGGAACATAACATGCTAGAGTAGGTAGATAGAGTGAATACAGTAATGTTACGTTTTTCCCATGTGGGGTTGCTGTATTGTATGTTGAAGTAAGTCGCTTTATCCAAATAGCTGTGTAAGGCAAGGCAGTAGGGATTGAAAAGGCAGGCTGTGTACAGCGCTGAGAGCCTGTAGGTTAACATGTGTGAGGATTACGTTTAAGGCTCGGTGTTGCGATTAGAAGTGCGTTTTAGATATAAGATTAGAGGCAAGTATCATGAAAAGCCACTGAGCACATCTAGTGAAAGGCAGATGGTATAGTAGGACATACATTGCCTGGTTGTGCTGGGCAGTTTGCTAGGTTTCTTTATGTAGGTATCAAATAAGTTTGCCTATGCGTGTCTATCATGCAAAGAAACAGGCTGCATTATAACTTTAAGTCAGATATGGCAACGGCAGACTAATAACATATAAACAGTGACATAATCAACTTGCTGGAGCATTGAAGGAATAGGTTAATTTACGCTTAAGTCTGTATTTGTCTCGTCCCGCCAGACGGCTCTGCTGCAACGGCTGTTCACCACTGGAGCCACGGGGCTCGGTGAGCTTGTGTCAGTGTCCCTTTTAACCAACGCCTGTGGATGGGAGTATGTCGGTGCCCTCTAGTGGTACGCGGTTCGGATGCGTCGTGTGCCAGGTCCCCTGCTGGTCGGCTATGTGGCCCTTCGTAGGCTTGGTGCTTCGTAGTGCGTAGGAACCTCGCGGTGTGGGCCACCCCCTGCGTGCGTTATAGTACCTCTGTGGAGAAGCTTCTCTCCGGTCCCCGGGCGCTGGATAGGCTTGCACCATCGTTCCACAGACTCGGTTGCCTCTTGGGGCCGTGTCTCCCCTTTTTCGGATGCCTCTGGAAGCCCGGATGTTCTGCCGCCGCCAGCGGCGGTCGGGCTTCGGGCCTTGTGGTTGGTGCTTTGGAGATAGTCTCCGGTTGGCCATCCTCCCAGGTAGGCCCCGAGGGCGGACAGCAGTGGCAGCTCCACATGCGGTGCCTTGGTGCGGCCCGGTCTCATGTCGTCTCCTACTCCGTGTGTGATGTTTGCGGGGGCGCTTCTTAGGGGGAGGCTTCCACCCAGTGTTCAGGCAGGTTGTAGCTGCTGCTCGTTGGGCAATGCGGAGCCAGAAGTTATGGCAGATGGCATTAAACCTGGCCTCAAATAGATCTTCCCAGGGAGTGTTCTGTTCGCCGGGCTTGGTGTTCCACGTGGCGGCTATCTTGGTCGCGCCATGGGTTCCCTGTCGGGCGGTGCCCTCACACTCCGGTGTTCCTGGGGTGCTCATCCCTCTGCCTTGAGTGGACCGGGATATCCCCCACCGGTCCGGGGGGGGTCAGAGTGCTGCGGGTTCGCCGGTCGAGCCGGAGCGTCGGGAGGTCGGCCGCCTCTCCCCCGCCCAGGTGCCAGTAGGCCGCAGCAGGGCTCTCGGGTTATTTTCGGTAGCGGTGCTTGTAGTGCGTTTGAAGTCGCTTGCCCGGAGTCCCCTGGATGCCAGTGCCTCCATACATCGGTAGCTGAGCCCTGTATTTAGGCTTTTTATTGCTTTATCGTCGAGTTGTAGCAGGAGCTCATGTAGTGTGCGACTGCTCTGCTTGGCAGTCAGGCTCCGCCCCCGCCAGGGCTGTGTTTGAATTGTGCTGGCTTTGCCCATGATTTGCCACCATTTCAGTCTCAGCCAATCCTATGGGGAAGCATTGTGATTGGATCAGGACACCACTTCTGATGATGTCAGAGGTTAGAGGAAGTTCACAGGCAGAGGCAGCTGCTTCAGACTTGAATACAAGTAAGATTTTACTATCTATCACTATCACATCATTATTTGATTTAGGCTTGCTGTGTGGTATGAGGACATAGTCAGTTTTATAGATATGTATTAGGATGTAAGGGGGACGTTGTTAATAGCTAGATGAACCCATCAACAGCCAAGGCCATGTAATTCCTAGTGTTCACTGGAACATGAACTGAATAAAAAGATGTTCATTTCCAGGTAGGACACAGACTTGACATATTGATGGTTTTACTGGGTGACACATTACATAAAGGAGATAAGTGATGGGTAAATAAAAGGTGAGAGTAGAACCAGATACAAGTTCCTATTGGAAGTTAAGTTTGGTTAGGGGCTGTCAAAGTAAAGCACTGACAGGGTGTCACTGGAGATAGAACTCCTCAAACGTGTTCCCTTATTTTTATTTTTAGTCTAACATCCCCCTGTAGTCAAATGGAGTCACTACCATATAATTGTTTCCCTTGTGCCTGACAATCTATTCCCTTCTGTTCGGTTAGCGAACAGACTATGTGTGGTCCCCCTTGTTAGCACCTCATAATCACCGACCACCCCTGGCTGTTAACCACAAATGAGCAATCATCTCAAGTGCTTTCCCTGGGAAATTATTAGAGCTGTAGCGTATGTGTATTAGAGCTATAGCCAATGACACACGTACACACACAAGCTCACTCACTAGCAGGTGCACACACACACACAAGCTCCCTCACTAGCAGGTACACACACACAAGCGTTTTGCAGCAAATCCTATGATAAAACATTGGATTGGCTGAGATCATCAAGCTTGATCTCAGCCATAGAGGTAGGGCCAGTCGAGGGGAGACCAGCGGCGTGTGGAATAAAAAAAAGGTGAGTAAAAATGCTATTCCCTTGCCAATGGAAGGGGTCTGGTAACCTAAATACACACAAAGACACACACATACACCATGACAGACACACAAACACACGACACACACACATATTATGACAGACACACACATACCATAACACAGACAGACACACCATGACAGACAGACACACACACACACACCATGACAGGCCCATACACTCACAATGACAGACTGACTCACACATTATTGCTACCTGTGGGGTCCAGTGGGCGACCGGCCAGAGGATAGTGCAGGCAGGCATGCTGGGTGGTCATTCAGGGCAGGCGGCTGGTGGCGTGAATAGGAAGCTGTCTCTGCTGCTCTCCCCAGCACGCAGTTTAATGAGACCGAGGCCGGAATATGTCGTCATATTCCGGTCCCAGTCTCATTAAGTAACGCGCAAGGGCGGGGGACAGAGCAGAGATAGCACAGGTCTCCCTCCGGCCGCCAGCACACCAGCTGTCTGTCCAGCCCCAGGTTCCGCTGCCCATCAGGAAATTTCCCGGTATCCCGATGGGCCAGTCCAGCCCTGACCCAATACAACTGGTTGCGTCCATTATATCGGAAAAACTACACAGCAATAGCAATATCACCATATTTGGTACATCTTGAACTAGGACTGGTGGAGAATCGAAGGAATAATGAAAATAGACTAGAGATCCTGTGAGACACATGGTTTTACAGGTATATTTATCCCTGATTTAGCATCTAGTACCACAGAGGCCATGCATGGCACTCAAGGCTGCCAGAGACAAACAGGCTCTTGGCCTATCAGGAGTCCCAGAGGGACTTTAGATATCTGCTAGTGCAAACCGGCGGTAACTGCAGGTTGTGAGGGACTATCCTCAGTTTATGAATTGCAGCATTTAAAGGAGGTTAGTTTAGATTATTTCCTCCCCACACTTATGAACGTATAACCAGCCTGCAGCAACTATCACAGCTCCTGCTTTTGACCTAAACCTAGCCAGCCCTTTTCCCACTGGACGCCAGGGAAGCCATCCACACAGCTTGATATACACAGAGCTGCAGAATAAGCCTCCCCTTCATATAAATAATACAAACAACCTACACACAAAACACACAGTCCACACAACCACAACACCACTGACAATCCACACATACACACACACAACCCCACAAGAGTTCTCTCGTGTGCAATACCCCAAGCAGCATCCTTCAGTGGAACACATTTTAGTTTACAAGGTAGCATGAGTTTGCAAATAAGTCTAACTTCCACAGCACTGGTAAACATGCTACAACGTATTATGGTAATATCATATAAATTATCAAGGGTTATAATGTGGAGCTTCACAAAATATATTCAGACACCAAAGTGTGTTCGATGGCATTCTTTGTCCTTTAGTGAGACAAACTATAGAAACTCGCTTATCAGGGAATATAAATAAATGCATGTTAAACTTCTGGTGGTCAGAAGTTTTAGGGTTTGGCAGAAGAGTGAGAAGAAAGCTCCTCCAAACATAGCCAGAATCATGTCATGAAATTAAGAGAAGAGAGTGTGTCATTAGATAAACGTGTATTGTGATATTAGTGATAGCGTAGCTGAATATCACTTACCTTGCAATCATCACCCTGTTAAAGTCCCATCCACACAGCTGGAGTACACTGAGTTTTAAATGAGGATGTTTGCATTGTGTGTCCCATCGGGAATGTGATTTACACAACAGGCTTTGGGTTTTGGTGAAAAGATTATTATTCCAATTTTAAACAGCGTTATTTTACTGCTTGTTTTTTTTTTCTTTTTTTTCACTTAATCTTGTTATTTTGTCCCTCTCGTTCCGCTCATTTTTATTTGATAAAATTTGCCTTCATTCTCATTTTAAACATAAGATAGAATGGGACTAGCTTTTCTTCTGGAAAGTGTGATCTATGGCTATCTTTGGCAATGGGTGGAGCTTAAAGGAACACTGTAGGCACTATACAAAATACAAATGGCATGTATACCTTTAAAAATGAAAAATATGTACAATAGTTTTAAAACCAAATGATAGACTGATATAAAAGGGTGTGACAATGTAATTTTTTTTATTTGAAATTCACTTTGATTTAACTTTGAATCCTTATTTTAGTGAATAACTATGTTAGTATTTCAGCCAGAACATAAAAGACCCCCTTACATTTCCATCAAATGTGACACCAGTGACATCCCTGACACAATGCCGTCAGATGGCTGGAATTATCTAGATGCTGTGAAATCTATGGAATCCAACATGTTGGTCCTTTCTGGGATGACATGATTCCCTCAAGTATCAAGTAGGATCAGAGTACTAAGAGGTATCGATCTTTTACTTCAACCTTAGATATGCAAAACAAACATTTTGCTGCCCCTGTATAAAGCTCAATCCAAGTCAAAGTCAGGTTACATCAATGACCACATCACCATCTACTAGGACTCTGCACAAACCAAAACTTCACATGATGTTGCTGTGTCTAGACTAAGATCACCCATTTGTGGAAGAGAAAATATATAACTATCTACTAGCTGGAAGATCTCACAAATAGTGTTATAGAATCCATGCTGACCTTGTCTTCATTTTTTTTCAATATCAATTTAATGTATTGGTTATCTCAGATCACTGATGATGGACCTCAAAGGATCATTCCAGTGTTAGAAAGAAATTCATGCTGGAGGCTTCTTTTTTAACTTTAGATTTCAAGGGCTCCTTGGGTAACTTATCTGTAATCCAGCAACAAGGCTGTTGTTTTGCTGCAACTCCACTCAGTCTTCGAGGGATCATTCCTAGATGATCTTCTGGCCAATGCAATATTTGTCAAAGAGAAGCATTGGGAGATATGTGCATGCGCGACAACAGATATGCACTATCAGAAATGTTTCTCATAGACAAGTATTGAAACCATTGCTTCTAAATGAGAAGCCCTCGGTACCAACTTCAACGAATGCTTAAAGCGATTGAGGCAGAGACCGGGCGGAGCATGACGTAGGTGCGTGCGCTCGCATCCACGGACCAGGAAGTGCTGCGGTGAGGCAAGCGAGGCAGCGAGGACGAGGACGCCAGGCAGAGCACTGAAAGTAGCGGAGAAGGAAGCGGCGAAGGTAGCGGTGTAAAGACCGCGATTCAGCACCTGAGCAGCCTAGCAGCCGACGGTCTTTTGGGGCCACTTGGATCAGCTGCTTGGATCTGCTATACTGGCCGACGGATTTATATAACCGACACATAACCGTTACCATCGCTACAACCGGCACAAAGCTGATAGCCGATACATAGAGCTGATACAAAGCCACAGCCACAGTAAAGCTGCCATATGAACCGATGATACAACTCTCAGTTTGACAGTCTACCTGAAAAAATCGATTTTTGTACCCGCTCAGCTGGAAAAGCAGGCGAACCCAGAGCATGCAGAATAATATCTGTGAGTAATTACTAATTATTATATACCTATATTCCTCTCTTTGTCTGATCTGGACCTCTATCTCTACACTTGACTAAATAAGGGATATTTAAAGCGATAGCTGTTTAAGAGAAAAGGGAGAGGAAAAAGGGAAAAGGAGAGAAAGGGGGAAAGGTGAGAGCTTCTGCCCGTGCTAAAGATATAGATAAGAGCCTACTACGGTGGTAAATTGTAAAAATCTCCAATCAAAAGTTCTAGCATCACATATGGCTCCTAAAAAAGAGAAAGTACAAAACATGGAGAAAAAGAAGGCAACAATTGGCACATTCTATTCACCTAAAATGGCACCTACAGAATTAGAGCGACAACGAAAATCTCTACCCTTAGAAAATACACAGCTCTCCGTACAACAACAAAAATTAAATACATCAGAGGATGACTTCTTGCATCTACAAGAAAACGCACAGGGAGTGACGCAACAACTTCTATCGCAAATGTTGGACAACCTTTATAAAAATATCAAAATAGATATTGAAAATAATACCAAAGACATTAGAGCAGAAATTGCTATCATCTCCGAGAAATTCTCAAACCAGGCAATCATATTACAAAAAGTACAAGAGGAACAAGATCAAATTAAAACATCTCACTCACAACTAGAGAAGAGACTGCACGACATCGAGATCAAAGCAACAGACTTAGAAGACCGCTCCAGGAGAAAAAACATTAGAGTTAGAGGCATACCAGAATCAATTACACAGGAAGATCTACATGTATATCTGGATAGCCTCTTTTCAAAAATTTTATCCCGGCAGACGATGAGCTCAGAAACCTTTGAAAGATTCCACAGAATACCCAGACCAAAGGGAATTGATAAGTCCTACCCAAGAGACGTTATGATCTGCTTCTCTAACTTCTGGATAAAAAACCAAATAATGCAGAAGATTAGAAAAGGGAGTTTAGACACGGAAGAATGGAGACACTTAAAAGTATTTCAGGACTTATCTCAAAAAACCAGACAAATAAGAAGAACTTTCTCTGAGGAAACAGCAATCCTTAGGAACTTAGAGATAAGATATAAGTGGCTATTCCCGACGGCAATCATGATCTTTTATAAAGATCAAACATACATCTTCAGAGACAATACGGCATTAAAACAGAAGATGATATCCCTGAAACTCACCCAGTAGTTTAAAAAGAAATGTTTTTTTTTTTTTTTCTCTTCTCTGACATGGGCATCTTCATACATAGAAACGTCTCTAGAGGGACACAAATACAGAGATCAAAATGATAATTTGCACATATTTAGTCACATAATCCAACGTAGAAGCACACGGTGAAGAATTGGTGAAAAATTTTGTGGCTTATAGTATATACAAATATAAGAAATAACACTTAAATGTTTAAGGGGAAAAAAGGGAAAAAAAAAAAAAGAAAAAGAGGGGGAAGGGAAGGAAATAAATGATGGTATACACTTGGAGAATGAGTCAAAGTATAATTTATATAGATGCATAATTTAATCCGTACAAAATGTAATACAGAGATTAAAATGATAATCGGCATATATATGGTCACATAATCTAATGTAGAAGTACACGGTAAAGAATAGGTGAATATTTTTGTAGTCTATAGTATATATAAATACAAGAAATAACACTTAAATGTTTAAAAAGAAAAAATGCTGATATACACCTGGAGAACGAGTGTAAAGTAAAAATTATATAGATGTTTAACTTAATGTATGTGCACAAAATGAAATATAGATGCACAATTTAATGTATGCGCACAAATGAAATTGACCCCTATAATAATTACAAACACAGTAAATATTGTATGATGTGGCACTTATGGGACTCTATGAAATAATGATATGCAAGCTCACAATAAGTATAAGTTTAACAAATAATGTATGAAGAATGTATAAAAGGGAAGGTAAAGTAAAGAGAATGGGGACTTTCAAGGGAAGGGTAAGGTAAGGTAAAGAGAAGGGAAAATATAAAAGGGTGGAAATAGACATTAACTTGACTATAAACATATGAGCTTAGAAGAGGCTGTTTTAGATAGAATTATAGTCAGCCTGGAATGAAACTGTATATGAAGGTGAAGGGGAATAATATTGTAAAAGGGTAAGAAAAGAGAGAAGAGAGCTGAGAGGAAAGAAGAATATAGGACATTAACCGCACACTTTCCTGGTCCAGTGTCCTGCGACGGCAGCAGGGTCAAATATGAAGACTATATATAGAACTTCATATTATGGAATGAATGCTATAAGAGTAAGTTTAAGGATGAGCTTCTCCATGAGGCTTAAGTTCATGGGGCTGACTGGAGAAGGTATGAGAGAATTTGTGTGTTGGACGCTATCGGAAGGGGAGCTTAGAGGGGAAGAGGGTGTGGGGGGAGTTGTGGTAGGATGTCGTTAAATATATTATCTATTAACGCAAGGGGCTTAAACTCCGGACAGAAAAGAGGCTATCTGTATAAACTATTTACTGACAGTAAAACAGATATTGGGTTCGTTCAAGAGACACATTGGGTTAACTCTATGTCCAAACTATGGAAGTATAAAAAATTTTCAGTAGTCCATAGATCTAATTTGGTCGGGAAAAATAAAAAAAGAGGGGTGGCAATTTTCTTTTCAAGTAGCCTGAAATATGAGTTGATACATGAGGAGACAGACCCAGGTGGCAGGTTTCTTATAGTGATAGTTCGAATTAATGACATTTTGTATACTTTAGTAAACGTTTATGCTCCAAATCAATCACCATATAGATTCTTGGGAAATTTGATTCAAAAGATTGACCGCGTATCGTCTGGTAGCCTAATCATCGGGGGGGACTTTAATTGCATCATAGATGATAAAGTAGATAGGAATAGAATTAAGTCAGCTCATACAGAAGCTAAGCAAAGAACAGGCCTATCAATGATGCAGACCATTTTGGTAAAAAATAGTTTATTTGATGCCTGGAGAACGTCCAATCCAGAAGCGAGAGATTACACGTTCTTTTCAAATGTCCACCAGACATATACTAGAATCGATTATTTTTTGGTGAAACCTGAAAGTTTGGAGCGAATTAAAAAAGTGTCAATTGGACCTATCACATGGTCCGATCATGCACCTGTAAGTTTAGTTATAAAAAATAATCCCGAATACAAAAGTAGAGACAAATGGAGACTTAATGAAAATTTATTAAAATCAGAAACTAATGTAGAGGTATTACGTACTCAGACCAGAGAATTTTTTGAAAGCAACGATACAGGGGATGTTTCCAATGCCATGCTATGGTGCACCTTTAAATCGTATATGAGAGGATGTCTCATAAAAATGGGTGCCATTATAAAAAAAACGAAAGGAAAGGAGCTTAACGAGCTCTATATCGATTTGGCAAAACAAGAACGACTACATAAACTCACCATAGATTATAAGATTTTGGAGGATATCAAAGAGATCAGGGCAAAAATCTTAGTAAGAACCCAAGAAAAGATCAATAAAGCTATGTTAACTCTAAAACAGAGATGGTATTATGGAAATAATAAAACAGGGAAAAGCCTTTCAAACAAATTAAAAAATAAGAATAAACTTCAATCTATAAATTATATAATAGTTGGAAGTAAAAAAATGATTTCTCCAACCCAAATAGCTAAGGCATTTGAAGACTATTATAAAAGCTTATATAACATAAAATTCAATGAGCCATCTGAGGGCGAAACAAAACAGTTTCTGGATAAATTGACCCTACCAAAAATATCAGTGGAGAATTTGAGTCAACTAAATGCCCCCTTTTCTATTCAGGAGATTAATAACACCATTAAAGCACTAACAGCAGGTAAAGCACCAGGCCCAGATGGCTTTTCTTCAATCTTCTATAAGAAACTAAGTGATATTATATCTCCATATATTTTAAGAACATTTGAAGATATTGCTAACCACAAAGCCATCCCAACGGAACTGTTTCAGGCCTCTATAATACCAATACCTAAGACAGAAAAGGATCCTACGTATACTTTAAATTATAGACCAATATCTCTTATCAATCTAGATATTAAAGTATACTCTAGAATTCTGGCCGATAGACTAAAACAAATCATACCTAACATTGTACATAAAGATCAGAGCGGGTTTGTAGAGGGTAGGGGCACATCTGATAACATCAGGAAATTACTGAATGTCCTATATCATGCAGACCAAAGCTTGTCTCCTTTTGCGGTGGTTGCCCTCGATGCCGAAAAAGCTTTCGATCGGGTTAACTGGAAATACATGGAGGAAGTACTGAGGGCCTTCGGCATTGAGGGTTACTTTAAGGAGTGCACAATGGCGCTATATAAGGATCCCCAAGCCAAAGTATCAGGATATATGTTTCAGTCTAATTGGTTCCCTATTAGAAATGGGACTCGACAGGGATGCCCTTTGGCACCCCTGTTATATATCCTCTCCATAGAACCGTTGGCAGCCGCGATCAGACAGAATGAAGATATCAGCGGGCTAAAAGTGAATAAGATGGAGAATAAGATTGCACTATATGCAGACGATATTCTACTGACCCTAGCAGACCCTATTAGTTCTATCCCAGCCGTATTTCGGCTTATTAACGTGTTTGGTATGCACTCAGGCTATAAAATAAATATAAATAAAACACAAATTCTGACAAAAGGTTTAAGTGGACCAGGTATAGATAAACTTAAAAAAGATTTTAAGTGTGACTGGGAAACAAGAAACATAAAATATTTAGGGGTAAAATTTTCTCTAGATTACAGAGAAACGGGAGAACTTAACTATACGGATATTGCAACTCACTTTAGGAATACCTTAAAAAATTGGCAGGGATTGGAACTTTCTTGGTTGGGTAGGATTGAAGCAGTAAATTTCTATCTCCTTCCTAAGTTGACATTTTTATTTAGTAATCTCCCGCTGAGGGTGCCATACCAGACGATACGTGGTTTTCAAAGGCAATTATCAAATTATATTTGGCAAGATAGGAGACCTAGAGTCTCATTGGAAATATTACAGAGAGACTGGAAAGAAGGGGGGATTAGTTTCCCAGATATACAGAAAATACATATGAACAATATGGTAGCTCACCTAATTAAGTGTGATAACTACACAATAGCCAGACCAAATTGGTTAGATATTGAAAAATCAGATCTTGGGGACATGGAACCATTTCTGCTCTGGTGGTGCGATAGTGAATTTTTAAAAAATATAAGATCTAGCAATCCAATGAATAACTTAATGATCTATATTGTTAAACACTTGAAAAAGAAATATGGAACAAGATATATATCAACAAATGCCCCATTAACAATTTTAAAATTTTATATAAAGGATATAAATATCCAAGAATGGGAAAACGGTGGAGTAAAAAGAATAGCGGAACTTTTAATTAATAATAAAATGTTGCCATTTCCAACTCTACAACACAAATATAATCTCCCTTCGAAGGAATTATTTAACTATCTAAGAATAAAATCCTTTACTATGGGAAAAGATTTTTCGGAAAGTTCCCCAATGGACCAGTTTGTAGAACTTCAATATAAAAAAAAAATTGCCTCTAGATATAACAAATTCGTTAGAAGCCAAAGGCAGATAGATAAAGCGCCAGCAATGCATAAATGGGAGCAAGAACTTAATTATTATCCCCGTTGGAGGACTGGTTGACGGGAGTACAAGCAGTAAAAAGATATATACATGGGGTAAATATACAGGAAGTGTACTTTAAATTAGTATACCGATGGTATCTGGTGCCAACTCGCCTTCATAGATTCCAACCCACACTCCTGCCAGATTGTTGGAGATGCGGTAGGGAGTTAGGTTCACTCTCCCACATCTGGTGGGTTTGTGAGGAGTTGAAATCTATGAAAATAACTCTATCGAAACTGGCAGATTTTATGTTTGAAACTCGGACTGAGATCACACCTCAAATGTTTTTGTTTCATTTAGATATTCCAAGAAGCAATATAAAACTAAAAATTCTTTGGATTCATATCTGTATGGCAATAAAAATAGTGATGGCTAGAAACTGGAGAAATATGGGTGCGTTAAACTGGCAGGATATATGCACACAGATTGATTACCAATGTAACATGGAAGCCGGGATAACCAAAATCTCAAAAGAAAAATATAATGAAATCTGGGCCCCTTGGGTTAGATTTACTAACAATCTACTACCCCCCCCCCCCCCCGCCCCCCCCTCACAGAGATAGCTTTGCGTAGACAGTAGAGAGAATGGGATGTAGGTGTGGACAGGATGCATTGTATGTATGGTATTTTTGTATGGCTGCAGATACAGTAGACTACTAGAGGCCTATTAGAAGCACGGTCCGTTTGTTACTTATAACTATCAACATTAATTCGATTACTATTATTAGTATCACTATTGTATTCTGTATTTTGTATTATTTCAAAGTATCTTTCTGTACCATTTTGTACCATGCTAAATATAATATGTAAGCTGTATCTGCATTCGAATGAACTTTTAAAAAAGGAAAAAAATGAAAATAAAGATTTATATAAATAAAAAAAAAGCGATTGAGGCAAACCCTTATGGTTGTCTGGTTGGCATTCAGGAGATGTTACAAGGTGTGTAATTAAAGTGCTGATTTCGCTTGAAATTTAGACAAAATTAAAACGTAGGATACAATCACTTAACCCCTGAAGTGCATTAGGATTTTGTTTGCATCATTTGTCCATGTCTATAAAGCTTATGCAGTTAGATGACTTATTTGACATTTTTGTCTTTTTTTTTTCCAAACACTTCAATATGCTCTAGGTTTGTTATGATCCTGGGGAGAATACAGCTGTGCCACCTATATGTCATGTTTCTTTTTTATCAGAAAATTAAATATAGAAATAAGGATGAATTCAAAAAACTTTACAAGAGGAAAAATAAATCTTTCGTAGCATGTTATTTGATTATTTTATTGTGAATGTTAAACTATATATTGTGTCTACATTCTAAAAAGATGAAATCATCAGAGGTTAAAATATAATTATGTATTTGGAAGACCCTTCCTTGACAATTATTTACAGGAAAGCCAATTGAGAAAATGAGTCCTTGCTTTAATGCAATGGATTTAAAAAAATTGGACAAGGAAAACTCATATACTTTACACAATAATTAGTATTGTTTACATTAATAAAATCTTAGTTATCTGGTACAATCAAATGTTTGTGAACAGAGCCTTTCGAGAAATAAAATGTGTCTTCTCTCCTGAGTGGTTGTTTGTAGTTCAGCTTTGACTGTTCTCTCGCATGTTCATCAGTTGATATAGATAATCCAATATCTGGAAAAAGATCAGCATTAGTTACCTTACAGGCGTACACAATGCGTATATACATGCAATAAATGTATTATTTACTGTATCCACAATTACAAAACAATGTAAAAGGAAAAGAAAAACTCTAGTAATGTACAAAGTGTGAGTTTACGCACATGTTTTAGAGCATATTTTATTTTGTAAGATCATGAAGGATTAATAGACAAAGAGATAAAACTTGCTGTGTTTTGTAAGGAAATCTTTGAGATTTTCTCTATGAACCTAGAAATCGTTTTTGTTTTTTTCCGTTAGGTCTAACCGTTATTTTATCTATGGTAATGTTGACATGGAGTACTTCAGATATTATGCATTATAGTTGGATCTGTATGTTTCATTATTATGCATATTTTTTAAATAGCCCATTTGTGATCTTAGGCATCAAATATCAAGTCAGCTAGCCAGCAAAAAAAGTATTGTCCAATATGACCCCATGACATCTCATGCCTCTTAAATTTGAATGATTGTCAATTAGTTCATAGCTTTTCATAGGTTGTATGTGTCCTATGTCGGAGTCTGTGAGGGGTTCCCTTGGAAGCTGATGTTTAAGAAAAGTTGTTGCTTCAGGTTGTTTACCCTCCCTGAGGTTAAAGGGTAATTCAAAAATGAACCCCTTGCTCACTGTGCCTAGACTCTAGAGAGAGCAAGACAGCATTTTGGATATGGACTGCTATTATAGGCTAGATCAGTCTTATATTCAAATGGTTTAAGTTCTAATTGTGTTGTTGTCTGTTCTCAGTATTCTTTTGCACCCAATTTTAGTTTGTTGCTTCACTTGGTGGAGTAGTTGGTTGGAGTTGAGGCAAATTCAGCATCTTGTGCATTTTATCTCAACATGATGCAACATGCTAAAGGACGTCATCTATTTCACCTTAGAAGTTATTGGACCTTCACCCCAAAACAAGCCCATCTTTTCTACCACAATAAGCAACTCAGCTGAATATATATCTTTGACTAAATATGGTATTAAAAACACAATTCATATCCTTACCAATAATCACACAGTTAATAAGGAATGAATCATGTTAAACATTCAAATGTTTGTCCAACCAGATAAAACCCAGTGTGTAACACTGAGTGCAGAAATTCATTAAATGTGTTTGTTAGAAATGTTGAAGAAAAATATTGCTGAATAGTAAATGCATTATGAGTTTAAAAAATATAAATGGTGTTATATCTGGCTGTGTTTATTTAGTTGAATAAGTCTTTTATATATAGATATTTCTTCTTGGGTCAAAGGATCGCGACATTAATATATGTCTATGTTAATGAAAAGTAGTAATACGCAATCTGACGTTCTTTATAAAAAATATGCATTTATTCTACTTCAACAGCAAACAATAATATGCTTAACAGATGGTATTTCTTAATGATGTTACAGAGAGTGAGATCTTTAAATAGTTGTCTTTCTTTTGGAACAGCAACTCAGGACATCAGGGAGGAAAGCGGATCGTGGAAGGAAGAGAGCGAAAAAAGCACATGGTCCTTTGTCCTCTGCCCTTTATAGCCCAAATTACGTCATAACGTATCATTTAGACTCTGGCCATATAAGGAAATTCCCCATATAAGACCTTCCCCAAATACAGCATTCCAGAATCCATGGTACAGAATAGCAAACTCCATCTGTTCTTTATAACCCATTAGACAGCTACACCTTGATATGTATTTGAATAGGAACATATAGAATATGCAATATTCTACAAATGGACAGATCTCAATAATTTCCATTGCTTCATATACTAGAATGCCCAGCTCTTGACCGGTAGATCAACATTTTTAAGTGGCATTCCTGGCACAACTTGAAGAATAACCCATCCGGGATGATTTTGACTCGTTTTACACAGAACAAGTTTTACACAGAACAAGGTTTTCAGTTATTTTTTGTTTTTTTTTCTAAGTGGTATTACTAGTTGCTAACATTTTCGTACATACTGTTGTTATATTCATTAACGTCTCACAGAATAATGGAAGTCTGAAATCAAGAACTGCTATTAGAGTTAAAACACACCGATCTATACAAATGTGGAGGGATTACTGACTATAGAGTCTCTGGCAAGGGTGCATGAGTTAAGGGTGGGTTTTACTCAAAAGTTATTTTCTCTAACTATGAACATGAGTTCTAATATCTGAGTGAATGCGTATGTAAGATATGTGCACGGTGCGAGAATGATGCAACAAAGCTGTATCCGATATAACATGATTGTGAAATAGAATATCCTGTAGCCATGTCAATTAAGTATACACACAGATATATATCTTTAGGTAACAGAACTGACACGTGTCCAATAGTTGCAATGAGTAGTTCAATAAGCTGATAGGAACTATTAAATGTTATTTTGACTTGTAATTTTCACTTCATTACATTTTCATATACGACTTGTTGTTTTTTCCAAGCATCATAATCACTACAGACTGGTTTAGTCATTGTGATGCCAGCAGTACCCTGTCCCTATTATCTGGTAATGCGGCAAACCATTAAGCAATGGTCTGGAATCTTATCTCAGTCTCTGATGGGCGCTGAGGGTCTAATATGGCCAGTGACATACATTCTGCTTCTGCAGAGATGCACAGCCAAATGCTGATACCAGCAGCCATTGATTGGCTTAGAGTGTCAGATGACCACTCTCATCCAATGAATACAGCTTTGTGCATAGAAATATTCCCAGAATTTACATTAGCCAATCCTTAACTCTTTTCCAGGCTGGCCAGGGATAATGGCCAAATGAAGCTCCCAGAGGTGGAATTACACCTCTGTCAGCAAAGCAGTTATTTGTATCTCTATGTTTTTAGAAACAACACTTAATTTACCAGAAATAGGCAAGTATTCATGAGCTACTATGTTTCACAAATCTAGACATCATACACAAGCAATGGGCAGTTCAATAATGCAAACTGTGAGGGGCTCACACCTTGTATTGTTTGTGATTTTGGCAGATAAGTGATCCTTCTGAATGAGAAGCAGTGGTGTCCACTGAAAATATTCCAAATTAAGCAGAAGACATTATTTGAATTGTAACACTCAAATCAAGAGAAAGGAAATATTTGGAGGAGATGCTATTGCCCCTCAATGCCTCATTCTACTGATATATTTGCTTAGGGAGGTTAAAAATGACAAAAGAAATGTAAGCCCAATGGAATGCTAAAAAGAATTAGGAACTTGGATATATTTGATCATTGCAATAATAATATCACTACACAAACAGGACTATTCACTAAACTATGAGGTTGTTTTTTTTTTAGCTAATGAAACCTGAATTGTAAAATCAAGGCTAAAATAGTCAAACTGTGACAGGAGCTAAGTTAGATAAGTTGGAAAATATTTCACAATCAACTATTTGCGCCTCAGTTTTACAACTGGGAGGGACGGACGGACGGGTGGACAGACAGACAGATAGATAATTCTATCTTCATTAGACATTCATAAATTAATTAATGTGTGATATGGAGTCGTATGCAATTAAAACTATACATAATATAAAATAAACACATTCTCACCTCTTTATAATTGTTGTTGTCCTCTGTGTCCCAGAGTTTCTTGTTAAAAGACACTGTGTCTCTGATGGGCTGATTGTTTCTAGAATCACTTGTCTCTAACATTCTCAATATACTGATGAGTGCCTCTTTCCACTGCTGATACCCCTCCATCGGTTTGTCAAAGTAAGCCGCAGCCAGGACCTTGTCCCCTCCATCGTAGCCATATGGATATTCCTCTATGCTCTTTTTTCCCATTAGGTGTCCTTTGAATACAAAAACCAGAACAAAAGGTGAATGGTATTACTTTTATAGTGATGTGTTACAGATTCTGTGTCAATTTCACACAACCCATCCCTCCCTCTGATCCTCTGACTGCCTGCTTGCCACTGCCTACTGTTTTCATCCTTCCTCCAGTTCCTATTTGCTGGACTTTGCTGAACTTCCTGTAATTTCATCTGGGATTGCTGTGTCTCTAGTGCAATGAGGATCTGTGTGTGTCTGATATGATGCTAAAGATTCCATCTGTAATAAAACCAGTGAAATAAAACTGGTTTGAGGCCTCCAGATTGGGAACAATCCCCAGTGCTAGCTACTAAGTGTTTGTACATTCTAAGCATTTTATGACACTTTCATGGGGAAGATGCAAATGTATTTTGTACAGGGAAGTTCATAGATACATTGTCATCGTTAAACAACCCTTATGGTTCCTCTGCTTCTCTAATGACGCAGATGATCTTCTCGTGCCCACCTCTACTCCAGCCTTGTAATGATCATATACCATATACCATCATTTTACTCTACTACTGCATGTCATGTACTCGATAGCAACAATGTATATAGTTAATTAGAAATAGTACACCTCTGTCTTCCCCTGTGGTGTCCTGAGCATTATTTGACTGTATCATAATTATGTAAAAACACATGTACTCTCTTTAGATTGTAAGCTCATTTGACCATTCCTTATGACGAGTCCTCAAACTCCAGCCCCCCAGATGTTGCTTAACTACAACTCCCATGATTCTCTGGCTATCTATGCAATTCAAAGAATCATGGGAGTTGTAGTTCAGCAACATCTGGGGGGCCGGAGTTTGAGGACCCATGCCTTACGACATCCAGTCCCTTACTTACATTTGTCATCATTCATTGGTATGTCTTATTTACAAATTGTACATTTCAATTTTGAAATACACTAACTGCAAAAGACACAAAGACAAAGAGACAGACAGACAGAGTGGGGATGCGCAATCTTCAGAAAGTTTGGTGCTGTATACAGCAGCTACAACCAAAAGCCACCTCTACTTTTATTAGATCAAGCACAAAGTCCCACCAATGTATAGCGAATATATATCTTCAAAGAGAGATTTTTTTTTTATATTAGTTTTGCTTTTAATTTCTAAATGTAAAGATTCCGCAGGAAAAGAATGAAAATATTGTAGAGAAATTACTAGATAAATTGAAATGACCTTTTTAGCAAATGCAAGATAAACAAATAATATTATTAAAACGTATTCTTGTGAAAACAAATGTGTTCGTTTAAATCATTATAAGGAAAAAATAAAATGCAATATAATTTAAATATATTTAAAGATCTGAACCCGAAATTCATGGAAAATAATTTCATTAACTTATAAATCTCTTAACAAACAGAGATGTTTTATTACATTATTTAAACCTTTACATTTTAAAATATCCCAATTTTGGCAAATAGATAAAAAATAATGAGGGTGA
This sequence comes from Pelobates fuscus, assembly GCF_036172605.1. Classification (NCBI taxonomy): domain Eukaryota; kingdom Metazoa; phylum Chordata; class Amphibia; order Anura; family Pelobatidae; genus Pelobates; species Pelobates fuscus. Next base: position 66,226,228 of record NC_086321.1, read on the forward strand.
TCAGTTTAATGTAACAGAGCTATGTACACAATGCTTGTTTAAATACTAAAATGTACATTTTTATTTTAAATATTCTTGTATGCCATTAAACTTGCACAGTGAATAGACAAATCGTTGTCTGTCTGTCTGTCTTTACATCTCTGTCTTTATCTGTCTGTCTATCTATCTAGCTAATATTATCAATTAATGTAGCCTGATATTGATACAAGAGTGTTGGTAACTGTTTTTTAAGGAAGTTTTATAATATAGGAAATATTATTCTAATAGTAAGTTAACAGAAACTTAGTTTTTCTCCATTTGGTTAAAATTCGTTCCTTGAAATTATTTTCTAACTGCACATTCGTAGAATAGAATTGATTTATAACTTATTTTAAAATGACCAATGCAGTCTTTAGATATGGCCAGTATGTTTCTAAGCTGTACCATTGGTGCACATATTAATTATATCAATGCATCCTACAGTGTCAGACTGAGCAAATGGTCTGTAACGAGAACTAAATAAACTAAAACGAAATAAGTTGTAGAGCACATGTAGATAGAGCTACATTTTATCAGAAATGCCTTATGTTTAAATATCTGTAGATAAAGACTTTATAATATGATGTGACTCAGAGGAGGACTGTATACCCGTCTAATTCATTTCGGGTTCAACCCCAGTATGTTGGATAGCTAGAGAATCCTAGTAATTAGCATCTTAATTAACATGATGTAAATGTAAGAGGAAAAAAAGCCAATTACAAAGTATCATCTATACCAGATGTGCACGTTGTGTACAGGATATAACTCCAACAGATAAACACATTGTACACGCAGTATAACTTCATTAGCAGATACACACGTTATATGTACAATATAACATTATTAACAGATAGACACGTTATATGTACAATATAAAATGATTAACAGATAGACACGTTATATGTACAATATAACATGATTACCAGATAGACACGTTATATGTACAATATAACATCATTATCAAATAGAGGCATTGGATATATAATATAACATTATCAGATGGACACACTGTATATATATATATATATATATATATATATATATATATATATATATATATATATATATATATATATATATATATATATATATATATATATATATATATATATAATATAGCATTATTAGCAAGTAGTCACGCTGTATATACAATATAATATTATTAGATAGACACGTTATATGTACAATATAACATTATTAGCAGGTAGTCACGTTATATGTACAATATAATACTATTAACAGATAGACACTTTGTATATGCAATATAATACTATTAACAGATAGACACTTTGTATATGCAATATAACATTATTAGCAGACAGAGGCATTGGAAATACAATATAACATTATCAGATAGACACGCTGTATATACAATATAACGTCATTTACAGATAGACACGTTTTATGTATAATATAACATCATTAGCAGATAGAGGCATTGGGTATATAATATAACATTATCAGCTGGACACACTGTATATTTAGTATAATATTAGTAGCATATACACACGTTGTATATAGAAAAAAAAAGTATAATTAAAAGATCGAGGCATTGGATATACAACATAACATCAGATAGACACTTTGTATATACAGTACAGCATCATTAGCAGATAGAGGCATTAGATATACAATATAACATTATCAGATAGACACTTTGTATATCCATAATATAACATCATTATCAGACAGACACTTTGTATATCCATAATATAACATCATTATCAGACAGACTGGCTGAATACAGACAGATACAATGTATACTATGTATGGGCATACACAGCACAGCAGCAATTTTAATATTGATATGTCAATGTTTATTATTAGTTAATTGGGGGCTCATGAGGGGACACGGCATAAGCAGGGTATGGGACTCACAATTAGTATATTTATTACTCAGTGTTACTGCTAGTAATTGTATCAGTACAGCGCCAATCTATTGCTCAGCCCAACATTCTAGAACTGTTACAGTACATTTCTTTAACCATTAAGCACATTACTACAAAAAAAAAAAAAAAAAGAACTTGTAACCCTTCTCTGACGAAATGATTGCCGCTCAGTTCAACCCTCACTCATACTGACTTGGAACAGGACAACATGGCTGCTATTTACGAAGTAATGAGCAATCAGACAGGAGCTCAATCTGTCTTTATGTTTCACTTACCATAGAAGACTATTATTTAAGCATGAGGTGCCGACATATACCGCAACGCTGCTCAATAGGTGGACTATCAGCCAGCAGTCGTAACAAGACAGGATGGATTTATAGGTGCAGAAAGTACCGAGAGCCCTGTTAAAAGGAGCTTACAATCTAAGGATACAGAACAAGCGAAGCTCATAATAAGACAAAGGAACTCACCTACAGCCCAGTGGCTGCCCCGGGGGGATATTTTGGAGAGAGAAGAGGGGTCGATATTTTGCTGTGGTGCAGGGACTGCCTGAGCTAAATGGACCCTGAAGAGAGCCAGCGTGCAGAGGAAGAGGGAGAAGAGAGTGCGATATTTCCAAAAAACTAGAACTCCTTCCATCATCTGACTGTTACAGGAGCTGTCTGAGGTGCTGAGCTGGGATCAGGAGTTGGCTGTGGAACTTGTGTTGGATCAGGTGCTGAGTTCGGAGCTGGAGTGGGAATCAGGATCTGTCTGGGAAACTGAGATGGGATCAGGAGCAGTCTGTGCAGCTTGGGTTGGATCAGGAGCAGTCTGTGCAGCTTGGGTCGGATCAGGAAAAGTCTGTGCAGCTTGAATTGGATCAGGAGCAGGCTGTGGAGCTGAGATGGGATCAGGAGCTGTCTGTGGTGCTGAAACTTGAGTCTGACACTGGCTGGCGTATTCTTGTTGTTTCCCTTCGTTCCTTTATCTTAGTTGTATTGTCTTTCCCCGAGCTGCATTTATAAGTGATAGAGGTAGGTCTGGTTTCAGAATTTATGATGCTGTCTCCTCCCTTTTCCAATAACTTGCTGACCTCAAACAGCACCCAGTCCTGCAGATATCTCCAGTATCCAGTGTGAGTCATATATGCCAATAACCCCTCACAATCCATGTCACTCAAATCTTATTACTATTTGTTTCCAATAATAAATATTGTTCTGCTTCCTCCTCTCTCTGCAACTGATAGTGTGTTCAGATAGTAATCACACCTTTTAATGCTCACACCTTTCACCAAATGTTCATCAGGTACCATTGCCAGTGTTTGCTTGGGCTGTGCATTATCCGGACTAGTAACTACATTTATCAGCTGCTAGAACACTGCTGGAAATCAGTCTTCAGAAGATAAAATGTTAGATAAATGGCATGTTAGAATTAAATTAGCCTTGTCACATGAGACAGATGTTCTCTCTCTCTCTCTCTCTCTCTCTCTCTCTCTCTCTCTCTCTCTCTCATATTTAGTTACGTTATTGTTGTCCAAAATGTTTAAATGGGACACATATAGTTAGATTAGGTTGCTTATGATCTGTATAGTAAGGATGGGATCTTTATAGTTAATTTAGGATTGATATAGGATCTATACTGTTTGGGTAGGGTATTTTTAATTGTGATAGGGCGTAATTATATAGTTAGTTTAGGATGTCTACATAATTCAGTTAGGGCCTAATTAGTTGGGCTATGATCTGTTTAGTTAGATTAGGATCTATATTTGTTGGTTAGGATCTATAGAGCTAACAGGACAGAGAAGAGGAAAGGGTTGACCAGTCCTGACTTTGTGAAACCTAGCAGATTTGCCCGTTTGAGTGAAGATGTTGGGAGCATCAGCTCAGGAGTAGCTGTACTAGAGGAAGCTTTCCCTTCTAACAGCTATGGGAACAGCCCCTCTTGTACGGATGGCTAGACAGGTTGTGGAGGTAGGGGACTCAATTATTAAGAGAGTAGAAAGGGTAATCTGATGCTCTGATCAGCTCAACTGGGCAGTTTGCTGTCTCCCGGGTGATTGGGTCCGGCATGCTGCTGACAGAGTGGATGGATTATTTGGAGTGGCTGGAGATGGCCACTTTTAATGTCATGGTCCATATTACCAATGACAAAGTTAGAGGAAGATTGAGGACTCTAAAGAATGAGTTCAGGGAATTAGATAGCACACTTAAGAAAAGAACCTCCAATGAGGTATTTTCTGATATAATACCTGTGCCACACGCTACAATGGAAAGGCTGCAGTAGATTAAATAGGTCAATGCGTGGCTGAAGTCTTGGTCCAGGAATGAGGGTTTTAGATTTTTAGAGCACTGGGCCAATTTTGAGTTTGGGTACAATCTTTATAGCGATGATGGATTGCACCTAAACAGGAGAGGGTCTGCCGTGCTGGGGGACAGGATGGCTATAAGGTTGGAGGAGATTTTAAACTAGTGGTGGGGGGGGGGGAGGGTAATAGCAATCTACAAAATGGAGATAGGATAGAAAGGAGATGGGCTTTAGTACAAGGGGGGTGGAGATAAGGGGAGGAGCAAGATCAGAACAGAGGAGGTATGTAATAGTAATAGTAATAAAAATCCCCTAAAATACAAGTGACTCATGATAATATTGAATGTATGCAATGTATGCATATGAATGCAAGGAGCCTAAATAATAAAATTGGGGAACTAGAGGCAATAGCGTGCACTAAGCAATATGACATAATAGGCATAGCAGAAACAAGGTGGGAAGAGACACCTGACTGGGCAGTTAACTCAAATGGTTACACCTTATTTAGGAAAGATAGAAAAAACAGGAAGGCTGGTAGAGTATATTTGTATATCAACCATGAGATAAAGCTAAATGTCAAGCAAGTGGAATGTGACAAGGAAAATATGGAAGTTTTATGGGTAGATATCTGCTTGTGGCAAAAAATGGGACATCAAGTACCACAGAAGTGGAGGGGACAGCTCTCTTTGGGTCTCGTGCCTGTGAGCTGGTTTGTTGTGCAGGGTCATTTTTTGGCCCAGATTTCGTAAAAAATTTCATGCTTCAGGAGGCGTAGATATTTTGTGTACAGTCCCTTCGCGTGACACCACCAAGAACCTGGGTGATCTCCAATGATATTCCACTCTTGCTGATCTAAGCTGGCTGGTAATAGGATTCAGGGATCTTCTCCACTGCAGAGTGGACCTTGTAAGATCTTGGTAGAAGGAGAGTGTAGAGCTTTCAAATGTTAGTGGCGTCTTGCCACGTAGTGCTGTCAGAAAGGATCGTTTGTCCTGTGAGGTGGAACAGCGGACTATGACGTCTCTTGTCACTGTCACTTGAGCTCTGCCTGAGATTGGCAGTCGATAGATTCCATCCAGGGAGAACTTTTTTGCCTGGCTTGGTGGAAGCACTGAAGCCACTAGCCTCCGCAGATAATGAGGGAGCTCATCAGATGTGATTGGGTCAGGTATACTCCTTATTTTCAGGTGGTTGCGCCGTGACCCATCTTGAGGTCTGTGATGTCGCCCTCCGATGCTGTTACTCTGTCCATTACAGATTGTAAATCAGCTTTTATCGCTGCCACATCGGTTGCTAATAGGACCTTAACCTCTGTGACCAGATTGTGAAAGTCAAGTTGTGTGACCAGGGCTGATCCCTCCAGGTCACCTGCAGGGTAAGTTACCTGTTCAGAGGCTCGGTAAGGCTGCGTAACATCTGCACCAGCCGGCATGGTCTTGAGTCCCATTGGGAGTCCCATTGTGGCTGCCGCTGAAGCATGGATCTGATCCCCGAGGGTGGCTCCTGGTTCAGCTTTTCCATCGCCCCATGGTTGGTTTCCAATCAGGGAGAGGAGCGAATGGGAAAGTCTCCGTGTCTGAGTTCTCAAAGGGCTCTAAGCTGTCAAGTAGTGCAGACAGTTCGAGGTCTGTGGGTGGTCTGTAGGCCCTAGACCTCCGCTTTTGTCGTTTTGCTTTGGCGGAATTGCACAGAATGCCTCTTAATGTGCACCTCAGGGTATGCCGGTGCTTATGAATGCGGTGGAGGGGTTGAATCCCCCGAAAATAGGCTTTTATTCAGCTTTGCGATCTGAGCGTGGCAAGATGGCGTCCGCTTAGGCTCAAGGTTAGGCTCCGCCCCCCAGGCATAAACTCTTTCGTGAAAAAACACTGAGGATAAATGGAATATCTTCAAACAAATATTAGAAATGTGCATTTCTCAGTATGTACCATTGGGAATAAATATAAAAGAAACAAATTGAAACCAACGTGGCTTGGTGGGAAAGTAAATCAAGAAATTAATATAAGAAATGGGCATTTAAAGCATTTAAATCACACAAATCAGAGGCATCCTATAAAAGATATAGGGAAGCCAATAATGCATTCAAAAAGGTGACTAGAGTCGATAAACTACAAAATAAGGAAGTGATATTTAAAGAGAGCAAAACCTACCCCTAGGCATTTTTTAAGTACATAAATTCCACACAAAAAAATGAAAGTGTAACTACACTGAAAACCAGGATAGGGATGTTAGGTTAAGGAAGACCAGGAAAAGGCAGACATTTTAAATAACAACTTCTTCTCAGTATATATTAAGGAAGAACCTATAGCTAGAGATATGCAAATAATTGCTGCAAAAAAACTTTCAGAAAAATTGTGATTGCATGACTCAAGACAAGAAGCTGCCGCAACTAAAGAAAGTTGATATAAACAAAGCTCCAGGGCCTGATGGCATTTACCTACAAGTACTTAAGGAACTAAGTGTGGAAATAAGTGAACCTCCGTTTTTAATTTTTCAAGATTATTTTCTTAAAGGTGAAATTAAAGGTAAAATTGTACCGGAGGATTGGAGGAAGGCAGACGTGGTTCCTATATTAAAAAAAGGGTTCAAAATCCTTGCCTGGAATTTATAGAATTATAGAATTGTGAACTTAACTTCTGTTACTGGGAAAGTAATTGAAAGGTTATTAAGGGATATTATTCAGGAATGAATTGAGAAGAATATGGTTATCAAGAAAAATCAGCTTTGTTTTATGAAACCTGGGTCATGCCAAACTAACTTAATTGCATTCTTTGAAGAAGTAAGTAGAAGTATAGATCAGAGTGTTGCAGTGGATGTGATCTACTTGGATTTTGCTGAGGCATTTGATATGATTCCACTCAAAAGTTAGTGTTCAAACTCAAAGAAATTGGTCTAGTTGAAAATTCTTCAAAATAGAGTACAGAGAGTGGTCATTAATGGTAAATTGTCAAGCTGGACTAATGTGGCAAGTGGTGTCCCTCAGGGTTCTGTTCTGGGACTGCTTCTATTTACCATATTTATAAATGATCTTGAAATAAGCATTGAAAGTCATGTTTCAGTGTTTGCAGATGACACGAAACTCTGTAAAGTAATACAATATGAGCAGGATATTAGTTTGCTGCAGAGGGATTTAGATAGACTGGTGGACTGGGCACTTAAATGGCAGATGAAATTTAGTGTAGAAAAATGCAAAGTTATGCACTTTGGGGTAAAGACTGTCCAAATAACTTATACCCTGTATGGTAGTGAGTTACAGATAACACACAAGAAGGATTTGGGAATTGTGGCTAAGGCCAGTAAGGTATAGGCAAGTATAAAAAGGGGCATTAATTCTCAGCATGATTATATATTTTTGCCTCTTTATAACTCACTGGTAAGACCACATCTTGATTATGCTGTGCAATTTCAGGCACCTGTTCTAAAGAAGGATATTATGGCACTAGAAAAAGTGCAGAGGCAGGCTACAAAATTAACAAAAGGAATGGAACATTTTAGCTATGAAGAAAGGTTAACACATTTAAACCTCAGAGGGGATATGATAACATTATACAAATATATCTGGGACCAAAACAAACCATTGTCTGGGAATCTATTCACAAACAGGACTATACATAGGACATGAGGTCATGTATTTAGAGTGGAAGAAAGAAGATTTAATCTAAGGCAAAGGAAAGTTGTTGTTTTTTACAATAAGAACAATAAGGATGTGGAAATCATGCCTGAAGAAAAGGTTTTATCAGAGTCTGTACAGATTAGACATGTGCAATTCATGTCGGTCCGAAATTAAATTCGGACGGATTTCGGTAATTCGGACATTCGGATGCTTCCGAATGTCAGAATTGCCAAAGTGCCGAATTGCCAAAGTGTCGAATTTCTGAAGTGCCAAACCAAACCAAATTGCCGAATTTTGGAAGTGCCGAAGTGTTTTGGATTTCTGAAAGTGTCAAAACAAAGGGAAAATTAAGGGAATGATGACAGGAATCTAATCCTAACCCTACGCCTATTGGTGTAAAATGCAAATTTGAAAAGTCCTGTGATCCCTTGCTCATAACCCTTACCCTTTACATGTGTGCAGAGGTTAACAGGAAACTCGTGACCAGCACTCATCTGAAGAAAAAGGTGGCACCCATCTCCCAGAAGTACAGCAGAGGTAACTGTTTTTTTTTGTTGTTTTTTTTTTTAATTTAACTCTAATTCACACAATACCTAGAATTTAATCCAAAAAAGTTACCTGTGAATTATCCAAAAACATGTGCCTATTTAAATAACAGAGATTTTTATCCCTGCAATGGCTATGAATGTGCAAGCTCTCCTGCCAATGTCAAGGTAAATCTCTTGGATGAGTCCAACGCTAAGTTCTACACTATGTTGAGGAAACCCTTGAACTTGTCACATGAGTATACACTTTAATGGCCTTTGAAGTTTGTAATAAAGACCACAAAGAGGAATCAATTGTCACCAAGAAACATGTGTGGCATCAGACAATGCAGGAGTTAAGAGGGTTTGTTATGCTGTGACTTTAATAAATGCTAAATCCTGATGTTTTGAGATCATCTTTTGTCTTCTATTGTCTGTCTCCACTGGCCTGAAAGAAATGATTCTGATGATGTAATTTAAGAAATGGAACAAATGCTTAAAATTTTTGTGGTCATTAACTGGTGTCATGCGTATATCAGCTGCACATGTTTGGGTTTCAATGTTATCTCAGACTACTAAATGTCTATCAGGCAGGACAGAAGTCTCATGAATGAGGTCTGAAAAGACACAATGGGAAAGAACATATAAATGACACACTGATGCAGGCAGCCATCTCTCTTCTCACTAACCAGATGTACACTTAGAATTACAGAGGCACTGAATCTTACAGTAGGCTTGAATACAACATTTTCATAATTTATTTTTTAAAGTCTATATTGGACACATGAATGTTATTCTACTCGTTTTATTTTTAATCATGTCTTTTTGTTTCTTTTTTTTTTTTGTCAAATGACTTCACGGATTTTATATTTTCTTGTAGCTGTACAATGTATACTTGTTTTATTTCTGGTGGAACTAAGAACTTAAAAAAAGCTAAAGAAAATATATTCATGGTTATTTATTTATTTATTTATTCAAATTTAGTTTTTACTGAAAGTTTTCAAATATGACAAGGGTTACACAGCCAAAGAAGCATTAAGTCATAAACATACTGTCATGCATTGGGTGAGAGAGACAGTAATCAAATATCGGTTCATGACATGACTATACATATGTGTATAAAAATATGCAAAATGATCATATCTGATGTAGATATGGAAGATTATGCCTCAGGTCCTCAACATGCATCCGATGGACCCTCCTTCAATATGGCTGGATTATGATACAGTACCAGAAAGTGTGTTAAAGGTTTCGTAGAGCTTCTTTGCATCTTCAGCATGTGGGGATGAATTTAGATAGATATGAGCAAATCTACTTGGTACTAGGTACCATCAGAAAATGAGCTTGTGGTTTGCTTCCCAATGTGCCAGAAATCTAGAGACTCCTTTAAAATTGGTGATTGCCTTCTGCCGTTGGGCAGTAAAAAAAGTAGTGTTAAGTTCAGTTTCCCATTGAGTAGCATATATGGGTTTTTACTGCATGCCCATGAAATGATTGATAACAGGCAGATATGGGGATTAGAACGTTGGCTGAGTCACATGCTCTGAAACTAAGATAGGGTGGTGGGAAGCGAAGGTCACATCTTATTCTTTTGTAGACTATTCTTTATACGTATGTATGAAAATGTTTGTGCTGTGGATAGTGGGTAGGTTTGGAACAGAATGGGCATTGCTAGTATATCATTGTTTAAGAAAAGTTGAAGTACTCTAGTAACTCCTGCTGTAGCTTACGACATCAGCTGTAGGGAAGATTATGGGGCAAAATATAAGCTCACTGATTCCAGTAAAAGCCAACTTTTTCATATTCTCTTGCGAAGCATGTTTTGTAGTCAACAGAACCTCTGGAGGAGGTGGGCATAAATGGGAGTGTATCCATAGTGGTTGATCAATATTATATTGTATCCATAGTAGTTGATCAAGGGAGAGAGGTAAGCATTTTCAAAATGCACGAAGGGTGGCTGCTCAGTCAAGCTATGGGAATCCAGACACTGTTCTAGAGTGGATGCATAATAATAGGGCAGTGTGGGGGTTACTCCTGAACCTATATTGAAGTAAACTTGTTATGGGAGTGTTCCATTAATTGATGGTGATTTGCGTTATTATTGTAGAAGAAAAACTATAGTTGGCAATTTAAATCCACGTTCTTTTCTTTTTCTTTCATGGTAATGGGTCAATGGTAGGTAGACACCATCTTTCTTAGCATTATATTTTGTCCCAAGAATCTGGCTCAGATTCACATAACTCCACATATGCCCAGATGCCCGGGACTTATATTTATGTTTACCATTTTTATTTATCATTATTTTGCTACACTATTATTGTCATCTTTATTTATTTTCATTGTGCCCAGTATTGCTATTATATTTCCTCATATTTGCATTGTATTTAACATTGCAGACAAAACTCCCAAGTCTACAGTGGCTGATAATTTCTAGAGACTCCTGATATACACTTGAGTTCGTAACATTAGACTTCACTGTAGAAATACAATGAAATAGCACATTGAAATGAACCATTGGCTGATTGCTACACCTGTCTATATTCATTTATAAGACACCACCTATCAAGTACATACTATTCTGCATTGTTTTAACACCTGCCCAGATACCAACATAATAATTTGACAACAAAAGGTAAATAGAAGGATAGATTGAGCATGGAGATGACAAGGTTGTAGGTAGAACAGGTACATGATAACAGCGTTCATCAATTAAGCTTCAATGAAAAGCTGCATGTCAAAAAATATAATTAAACAGCAGTCTGTTGATCTTGTTGCGATGCAAATATTTTTGTGAATGAAAATGCAACATTTAGAGTTGGTGACACCTTTTTGATGGAGAATCTTGGAAATTATCAAAAGGTATATTAATCCTTTCATTACTAAACAAATACGCCCAAGGCATTTTGACCACTGACAACGAAACAAACTCTCACTGTGGTGCAAAGGAAACACGTAATTACATTAATGATCGCAATAAAAGGTAAATTATTGGAATGAAGTCTTTCGGTCCTTACTTCCAAATGCATCTAAATATTAAAGTTCATGTTAAATGATAATTCATTGTATTTCCGTATATATAAACATTTAGCGGGTGTTTTTCAAACCCACTTTTTAACTAAACCATATTCACTTCTGCATTGATAATACATGAAGTGCATACTAGAGTATGTATAAATATTTTAATGTATGAGTGTGTACATGGTTGTATGCTTGTATATTGTGCACGTTGTCTCTTTGAGTGACAGGGGCTGTTGGCCAAAGTGGATACCAGTTCGTCGAACATTGGAAATACGACTTACTGAATGTAAAGCAGGACAGAGCATAGAAAAGCTGACTTTTCAAAGTGCATTTGCATTATAATTCTTATTTTATTTACCCAGAAGGAGGTGGTAGGTATTTTTTGTACTATCGTTTTGTTTTAGGAGGAGGGGGTATCTATATTCCAGTGGCTCTCTGTTTAGTTAGTGCTGGACAAATAACTTTCTTTTCACAGGGAAATATTATCAGATAGGTTGACTAGGCAAGTAGGGTGGCAAGTTGGATGGGGCAGGCCTTCAAATTATTTTGCCCAAGGAAAAAAGTCACAATTTTTTCCCTGGGCAAGCAGATCCTCAGTAATCCCCAAGTGCAGTGATCTCTCCCACCAAATTCCCTCTGCGTGCCCTACACATTTACATTGGTGCCAGGTAGACCACAGTTAGTGCCACTAACAGCTTCTAGTAATGCACCTCCAGTGCCAAAGCATACATCACCACACGCTGCAGGCATTGGATGCAGAGAAGTGAACTTATTGTGGCTTTCCCTGTCTGTGAGTTGGAATTTCTCTAGTTGAAGAAGGAAGGACGCTGTGTCTTACAGTGCACAGCTCCCTGCTGCACGCTAGGCACCAGAAATATGAATGTAAACTAACCCCTTTCTCCTCTAGTCCCCCCAACACTTAATACAGGTACACACATGTAGGGTGTATTTGTAGTTATTTATACAAGCGTGGCATTGGCCAATTGATTATGTTGCAAGTTAAGTACATCCAAATGGTTGGCCACTAATGCTCATGCATACATAACTACTGTTTATCATGAATGTAATGGCGAGGGACATATTCCTGTCTGCCCACACCTCCACCCTCTGTCAGTCCTTGCACTGGCTTCCTGTAAAATTAGGGTTCAATTTAAAATTCTGGTACTTGCTTACAAACCTCTTCATAATGTGCTACCTACCTATCCTCACTAATACACAAGTATGTCCCGTCCAGGCCCCTATGCTCTGCCGAAGACCTGTGTCTATATTCATACTCACCTCTGACACCCACCTTCAAAACTTCTCTGGGCTTGCACCATTCCTATAGAACTCCCTATTCTGCTATATAAAACTCTCACCCAGTCTCAATTTGTTCAAAAAAATTTAGAAAAAAAATTACTTCTCGGGAGTGATGTGCATGGCCTGACAGGGGCAGAGCTTGACCTCTAAGAGCTCCTGCGTCTGGGGCCAAGATTCTGTATTTACTGCCCGACCACTCGGTAGCACTGCAAATACCAATCTTCAGGGCAGAGGACATCACTGAACTCGGGGATACCCGACTCGAGGTTACCTACGGTTGAGCTGTCCAAATCAAAGCCTGCGGCCTAAACGAGTAGGAGCTGAGGAGAGACAGCTGCTCTCCCGGTTCTCTGGCTGGCGGAGGGACACCTGCACATCTCTACCCCCCACATCCCCACCATGTGGACCGGTGGGGGATATCCCGGTCCACGCCGATCTGAGCTGCCACAGTCACAGACGCGCCGAGTTCTCCAGCAGATGGCGCCAGATCGGGAGGCCTACATTCGCAGCTAAACTAACGATCGTACCACATGCGGTGCTCTATCTATATATCCATATATATATTTTTTTTTTAATGAATAAAAATGTGTAATATGCTTCATATTTTTTAAGAATTGTAATGTATGTGTATATATATGTTTAATAAAGATGAAATTAGCCAATTTGCACTTTTGGAGAGATTGTAATTATCTCCATATGGACGCTTTCCCAATTATGAGACTATATTGACGGAAAACATGCCAACAGCGAAGTGTATAAAATGCCCGAAGAGGGAGTGTTATTTGGAGTTGTCACAGTTAGAGCAGGCTCGTCTGCTCTGCTTTTGTGAGTGTGAATTATATCCATCATATTTTGTATATAGCCATACAGATTTACACTATCTGCATTTTATTTCCCTTTTTTTACATGTTGTGATACATTGAGATGAATTTTGAAGTAAGTGAGTTGTGTGTTTTTACCACATTTTTGCACATTATATAAGTGACATGGAGTTTTATGCACTATAAGGCAAATTGCACTTCTGCACATTATAACACTTGCTGCACTTTAAACCCGGTTTTGTCTTAAAGACACATCGCACCTACATAGATTTCAAGGACTCATATATGCCTGAAAACATATTCATCTTCTTCTGCAAGAAACAAAGATTTATTTTCTTTGTACCTTACCTGTGTTTCTGTACAGTGCAACAAATAATAATTGAATTAATCATCTCTTATATTAAATATAAATCCAATTCGAAGAACTATTAGATTCTATCTGTTCGTGACTCATTTTTTTAAAGGCAAGCATTGACCTTTAAATATATTTTAGGTTTACATTGAGAAGGATGAGCAATAAAATGTAATGATTGGGCTGTCATAGAATCCCAGTGAATTATTTTTTATTAAAGAAAGGACGTCACATCAAACACCAGTCTGCATTTACTGCCATGTAAAAGTGACATAACCGAAAAATCAAACAACAAAAAAAAGACTGTCAAAACGTTGCCTACATATTTACTATGGATTACCCTACGTTACAGCCTAATATGAAGCCTTGGTCAGATAAACTGGTGAAGAAGTGAGTAATCACCATGAAAACCAATAATTTAATAGGTTTGAAGTAATAGCCAATTAGTCAAATGTTGTGGTAAGTACAAGGGGAAGTGAAGGTTTTTGGTACGGTGCCAAAAAAGAATTGAAGGCTTGACAGGGAGCAAAATGTATTGTACGAATCAATACATATTACATTTAATAGACTCTATAACCTTTAACAGAACACATTTATAAAGCTTGTCTGACTCCTATAATATGGTGGTTACTGTTACCAAAGGACGTTTTATTAACCCAATTACTTATGGTAGTTGTAATATGATACTTCTGTTTTGGCTCCAATGTGGAATGATAGATCTAAAAGGAAATGGTGTAAATACCAACGTGTCTATGAACAACGGTTTTAAGTGAAGTACGAACTTGATGAAGGAAATAAACTAAGGCAAATAATATGATTAATATGAGTCAACCTTTTTTTGGGCACCAAAATTTATGAGCAGGGTACTACTAAATAAATGAGAACCTGCAGGTTTAAAAATTGACGTTGTGTGAAATAAAACAGAGTCTAGTCTTAAAGAACCCAGAAATTCTAAGGGCCCTCCAATCTAGGTACCCCTTTGGAGGTGACCATATGAAAGTATACATTTTTAGAGCCCCACCCCTTCCACTAACTCTACCCCTAACCCTTACCCCAACCTTCCTCTAAGCCTACCCCTAACCCTATCCCTTTGGGGTTAAATTTAGTTAGATTTAGTTAGGGTTTGTTGTTGGGGTAGGGTTAATGTTATGGGGTTGGGTTAGGGTTAGAGAGTAGGGTTATGGGGTTGGGTTATGGGGTAGCTTTAGGGTTATGGAATTGCCAAAGTCTCGAATTCCCAAAGTCCCAAATTGCCAAATTCTGGAAGTGCCGAACCGAGGCGCCGAATTTCAGAAGTGCCGAACTGAACCGAATTTTTTGCCCATGCACATCCCTACAGAGAATTGAGACTGCATGGTCATGGTCTATATTTCCTTAAGCTAAAGTTTTTGGTGCATCCCTTTAATGACTTGTGTAGGTTGTAAGTGGTCACAGGGTATACAATGAGCATACACTTGGAATCAAGAATATTTTAAAGATAAATGTATTAGGAGATACAAGATGGCAGTGTTGCCAATAATCTGTAGTTCAAAATTCTTTAACTGTTGGTGTTCGTTTGTGTCTAGATTGAGAGTGTATCGTATTGCAAACATTTTCATAGATCCTGAAAGATTTGAACTGTGAGAAATATTTAGTAAAGACTGAAACAGTAGTCTAAAGCCGTGGTTGGAAATGGATAGGATGAGGTGAGAGGATTATTATTATTATATTTATATAGCGCCAACAAATTCTGTAGCGCTTTACAATGGGTGAACTAACAACCATGTAATTGTAACCAGACAAGTTTGACGTACAGAAACAGAGGGGTTAAGGGCCCTGTTCAATGAGCTTACATGCTAGAGGGAGTGGGGTAAAATGATACAAAAGGTAAGGGAGGTATTAGGGAAGTAGATTGGTATTATAGTATTTAATGAAGCTTTAGTGTGTTTTTTTTTGGATCCATTAACAGTTTAATTGATACGCTTTTGTGTAAAAGTGAGTTTTTAATGATTTTTGAAGGAGTGGAAACTGGGTGAGCGTCTAACGAAGAAGGGAAGGAGTTGCACAGTAACGGTGCAGTCCTAGAGAAATCTTGAAAGCGAGCATCAGAGGTGGGAGTACGAAGTGGATAGACGTATGTCTACGGCACAGCGTATAGGCCTAGATGGGACATATTTGTGTATTAGGAAGGATAGATAGGTGGGAGTTGCATTATGTAGAGATTTGAAAGTAAGAACCAGAATGTTATATTGAGCCCTATATCTTACAGGAAGCCAATGCAGGGACTGACAGAGGGGTGAGGCATGGGATGTGGGGGTGGACAGAAAGATGTGCCTTGCCGCCGCATTCATTATAGACTGCAATGTGGCAAGTTAGGAGCATGTAAGACCACCGAGAAGTGGATTGCAGTAGTCAAGGCGAGAGAGGACAGCGGCATGGACCAGCACCTTAGCCGCATATGGCATTAAGTAGGGGCGGATGCGTGCAATGTTTTTGAGATTGAAGTGGCAGGATTTGGAGATCGACTGGACATGAGGGGTAAAGGAGAGGTCGGAGTCAAAGAGAACACCTAGGCAGCGAGCCTGCATGGTAGAGCTGATGGTAGCACCATTAACGTGGAGGGAGACAGAGATGGCAGTAGCAACACTTGAGGGAGGAAAAAACAGAAGTTCTGTTTTGGACAAGTTGAGTTTAAGGAAGTGGGTAGCAATCCAGTTAGAAATAGCAGAGAGGCAGTCAGAGACACTAGTCAAGAGGGGCGGGTAGAGATCAGGGGAGGACAGATAGATTTGCGTGTCATCCACATAGATGGATACTGTGTGTCATCCACATAGATGTAAACTGCCTCCCTTGGTAAACTGATAAAGGGAGGCAGTATAGATCAAGAACATTAGGGGACTAAGGACTGAACCTTGGGGGACACCAAGAGAGAAAGGTTGGGAGGAAGAGGCAGAGAAAGAAACACTAAAAGAGCGCTGGGTGAGGTAGGAGGGGCAGCAAGAGAGAGCAATATCTCGTAGACAGAGATTACAGAGGATGAGAAGAAGCTGTAAAAAGGTCAAGGAGAATTAGGATAGACTAGTGGCCATGAGATTTTGCAGCGAGTAGATCATTTGATACTTTGGTCAGAGTCGTTTGCACAAAGTGCTGAGCGCGGAAAGCAGACTGAAGTGGGTTGAGCTGAGAATTGGACTTGAGAAAGTCTGTTAATCTCACATACACAAGTCTTTCAAGGATCTGCCCAAGCTTTTGGTTTGATCAGAAACATGCCCTCATTCTTATGAACCACCCAACCATATCATTTGCAATTCCATCAACTCCTCTCACAGACGAAATATCTAGACTTAGATTTGTTTGTTTCCTTGAGAAGAGTAATTTGCAGTTTTCTGGCAACGAACACAGAGTTTTCCTTCTTAGAAACACCTCTGTAACTTTTTTGTTAGACCAGTTGTCTGAAATCTCTAGCTCATTTTTGCATCCTCAATTTTGAAACTAATTATAAGCTTCTCATATTCTGGTATAGAACTTCACAACTTTTAGACAAAATATCAGACACTATTTCAGGAACCTGTTGGATGAGAGAATGGGTCGATGCTGTACACTTATGGAGGGTGGAGTGACCCTCAAAATGACCCTTTTTGCAAAACAGTTAACACAACTACCTCAACTATTGTAGTCAAGGGTTTCCCTTTAACCCCTTAAGGACACATGACATGTGTGACACGTCATGATTCCCTTTTATTCCAGAAGTTTGGTCCTTAAGGGGTTAAACAAGTTGCCATGTTACTCCTCTTCAGAAAGTCATCCATTGCTAAATACAAAAAAATCTCTTGACTGGCACTTACTTGCCACCAAATTCCTAACCCCAGTTTTCTAGAGGCAGATTAGCTCTTTTACAGTACAGGGACGGTTATCCTATAAGTTGCTTTGTGCAACTGATTCAAATCTTTCTAGACAATTTGAGCTCCATAGCAAGATTATATACCCTTCTCGCATACATCTTGTTTCTTTATCTGCAGTGGGAGCTTAGGTGTTATTTAGTGTGATCTATTATGCTTTGCATATAAAAAGACATATATACTACTGATCACCTACCTAATATTTTGTAGGACCCCACATGTTGCCAAAACAGCTCTAAAGCGTCAATGCATGGATTCCACAAAATCATTCCTGACCAAATTTTGCAGTGTGCATTATTCTGCTGAAAGAGGTCACTGCCAATAGACTGCCATGAATTGGTGTACGTAGTCTGGAACAATCTCTAGGTAGGTGGTACATGTCAACGTAACATTCCCAGCAGAGCATTGCCCAGGGCATAACACTACCTCCACCGGCCTGTCTTTTTCTCTTAGTGCATCCTGTGCCATCTCTTCCCCTGGCCATCCACCTGATTCTGATGCTCATGTCCCCATTGAAAGCTCTTTCGGTAGTGGACAGGGATCATCATAGGCACTCATGCCCGGTCTGTGGTTGTTCAGCTAACTGTCTGTTCTGACACCTTTCTATCATGGCCAGCATTGTTTTTTTTAGCACTTTGAGCTACAGTAGCTCTTCTGCATGATTGGACCAGACAGACTAGTCTTTAATCCATACGTGCATCAATGAGCCTTGAGCATCCATGGCCCTGATTCAATTCAATCCACTTGCTGCCTAATATTTCCCAACCCTTGACCAGTGCCATTGTAATAATATAATCAATGTTAATCACTTCACCTGTCAGTGGTTTTACTGTTGTGTCTGATCAGTGTAGGAATACACGAGTGTAAAACTCTCTCTCCTCAATTTGTTATCTATTCTCTTAGGACTCTTGGTTGTATGTCTGGGGCTTCCTAAGAGAGCATAATTTGAATGCATTGCCTCTGAAAAAACATATTTTAATTCGGCATTTATTTTTCCACTGTACATTTCATTGAATACAGTCTTATCTCTCCTACTGACTGAAATAACTTTATTTAAATAATGATTTTAAAAATGAAAAAAAAAAATACATCTACAAAAGGCACTAATATTATTTCAGCATTTTATTAGGTCTCAAATAGAAAAACAGTGACTTCAAGGAGAACTTGTATTTGTACAGGCCAAAGAGACTTCACATGTTTGTGTTATTTTTTTTTTAGAGAAATAAAATATTAAACAATAACAGAATATATTAGTTTCAGTGACTTTTTTCATTCTGGCAGGATTTTCTTCCAATTTTAGGATTCACGTTTTAAAAGTACAAAAGCGCCCATAATCGCCAAAACCGCATACTGTAAGAAAAAAAATACATAAACTGTTACACCTAGAAACAATGTGCCAATTTAAACAAACATAGAACAAAGGAACATGGTACATCCACATGGTAAATCTAACTCCGCAAAACACTATGGGAAAGGACTAGGAGACAAGGGGAACTGAT
The DNA here is from genome assembly GCF_036172605.1 of Pelobates fuscus. NCBI lineage: Eukaryota > Metazoa > Chordata > Amphibia > Anura > Pelobatidae > Pelobates > Pelobates fuscus. The sequence goes on from NC_086321.1 coordinate 66,245,425, forward strand.
TGTGGGATAAGTGTAGCCAATAAAAAAGGAAACTGTGAGGACATATATTAACTGTTTTAGTATATATTAAAGGGCACCTGTCATGCCAAAACTACTTTTGCTCTATTCAAAGAGCTTCAAAATTCATCCATACACTGTGCTAGTGGTTTTGTTAACAAATGTATAGAATGGAAGAAAAACACTTTCAAAAAGTTTTCCCCCCACCTGTCAATCATTTCTTCAGAATAGACTGGATGAGGCCTTTCTGATTTACGCCATAGCAACAACAGCGCACGTGCAATGGATGCTATGGTACTTCCCTAGCTGGAGCTGCTAGCGCTGGTTTGGAGTACAGGAACAGAGTGACTGACGTTCATTCACAGGCTTGTTTGCAACAAAGCCAGCACGTCTGTGTCCTGGAGGGGGTTTTCCCTGCTTGGGGAAGCCTCCCAAGCAGGGAAAATCAGTGAAGAGACAGGGCGCAGCGCAAGTGGATTGGAGGTGGGTGTTACAGAAATGTAACACCCACCTCTGTAATGAGATCGAGGCAGTGGAGCGGATGGTCAGGATAGTGGTGACAGGTTCCCAAAAGCTGCATTGTAACATTGTCGTGATCATACACTATAGTTTAAAATGTTAAGGATTTCTATTCCATTCTTCTGCCTATCTTGATGACATCAATGGTGAAAAGAAAATATGCAAGGAATACTTCCCCTCCCATATCAGGCTTCTACCAGTGTTCTAAACAGAGCAACTGCTGTCAGTACAGTAGAATACTATGATATAACAGACACACATATATACGCTTCTTCCTTATCACACAGTATCCATTTGCACACTATTTACTGTACCAAATTGTCTAACAGTGGCAGTCATTCTGTATATATTGATTATTTGCTTTAAAATCATCTCCAGAATATTTAAATTTGAAAAATAGAGATACAATGTAATGCAAACATTTACAGGATTATTCGCTGAGTGCTTCAAAGCTGAAATGTTAACTTGCCTGTAAGATAATTGTCTTTGATTTTAAGTATAATAGTTTCCATCCCAGGAACCTTATCCAGTAGCCAAGTAAGAACACATAGATATTAAACATATGTTTTGCAATCTTACCTTAAATTTTGGATAATCATTCATCACAATAGTAACCATCCCAACATACGGCAAAAATCTAAAGTAAAGAAAGCAGAGAATATGTGTAAGCATGAGTGTGTAAACACTAATACACCTGTGCATTACATGAATTGTAAGTAATCTGCTACGGTGTTCAGGAATTTAAAGTTTCAAAATATCAGCACAATGTGCAATACTACATAGAAGTAAACACAGTTCCAGTGTAAAAAGACAGTCACAGACAGAAGTGGTATGATCCCAGCATTGCCTCGAACTCTGTTCAGAAAGACCAGGCACAGTAGAGAAAAACATTCATTTGACAGCATTACATGAGCACACATTGTAATAAAGGGGATATGGAGGAGGCATTTGTGTCCTAAATGTTAATGTTCTCATTCTCTTTGAGAATACAAGTAGTGAAGTTATGTAGCATTTGTTGTTCTCACACCAATGCTATAAATAATTCAACCCATAAAGATACATTAGCTTTAATTGTATGATGTTTTATTTCCTTTTTTTTTTTTATGGCTAGTGCCGGACCTTTAAGTTAAACTTTTAAAAAAAATTATTATTTTGTTTTACCTAGAATTCCCTTCCATGGGCATTTACCTTCAGGATTTTCCAGGCTGGTGCTGGAATTGTACTATATGTATATTATTAAGTCTCTAAGTATTGAAAAATCTCATCAGTTAATGCTATTTGCACTGTTTTAGATTTCGTAATAATTGCTCGCTGAGGCCTTTTTTTTTTTTATCCATCGTACCCAAGTCTTTGGAAACGTTTAATCTTCTGGTTATTCACATTATTTTCAAATTCAATTCATGGTGCAAGGAACTAAGTGCTTATGGTGCCAATTAAAAGGAATTTTTAAAATGTATATTATCTGGAAAATATATATTGAAAGCACGTTACCTGAAATTTATAGCTCAGTTTAATGATACCCAAGTATCAATTACAATGAATTAACTCAACACAATGTTTACCGTAATCATGGTATCAGAGAGTAAGGTCTGTCTGTAACGTCCCTAAGTTTTAATAAAATGAATTTGCTGCTCAAGAATAAGACTACATGCTTTACATGTGCATGCTACCTAGCTTTCTATTTTTATTACACTGTCTAAAGAGGTTTGAGCTACACGATTATTGTTTTCGACTGAATCTAAGAAATACGCCTGAAGAAATAAAAGCACAGAAAGACAATTATCTCCAGTGTGTTTGTCTTAGGTTCCTAGCCTTGGGAACATCATGTAAACTGTAGCACAAGGTTCTTAAAAGCTTTTAATGTTTCCTCATAGGTCATTTCAGCTCTTATTCACTTCTTATTGTCTGTCTTTTGCCCATTACCTAAAATTGTCTTTCCAAAACTCTTCAATTACTTGGTCAACCATGATTAATACACTACAATTTGAAGGAAGTTTTCATTATCAGCTCTACGGAGAGAACGGAGGTCTTGACAAAAAAATAACCATGGTATGTTTTACTTTATGTGCTTGTAGCCATTTCCCTTGAACATACCACTCATGGGAAACAGTTCCATAAACCATGCAAGACAGTCTCTATATTCTAGGACTTACGGGGTACAAAAACAATGTAAAAATTAGGTAACTTGCCTATTCTAAAATTGTCTTGCTGCTGGAAGTCTGTGCATTTAAAGCAACACCTGCCATAAGTCTATTCTCATACTGAGGATATTCTACCCAACCTGCATTATTTTAATTACATCTCATGACAGAATAGCAATATTGACATGTAGATGCACACTAAACTGGAGCAGGGAATGTAGATCTGTTTCACCAGAAGCTCAGATCTCCCAGGTATCCTTGCTATGTTTAGTGAGTGAGGATGGGAGCTGTTATAACTGCACTACATATTATTATGCCATTTGAAACTAGGGTTAATATAGTAAAAACAGTTTTGAGGTGACAGTCCTTTAATAATAATGTAAATGAACCTTTGAATTGTCCTTAAAGTCCAACTGGTGTGCATGTATTCACTAAATACTGAGTTGTAGTAAACTGAAAACCAAATTGCATTGAACTTCTTATGTTACATCTGCTTGCTGTTATTATTAATATTATTATATAGGTTTATTGGTTATTTATTAGTAGAATAATGTTCACTGAAGACTAAGTGTGGCGTTTTTTTTTTTTTTTTAAATGACAGTGGCAGGAGATGAATCACTTGGGAGCCATTAACAGTTTAAATGACATGCTTTTGTGAAAAAAATGAGTTGGGCGTACAAACAGAGGATAGACATAGGTCTTCGGCAGAGCGTAGGGGCCAGTACCGTAGCCGCATCAGGCGTTAAGTAGGGGCCAAAGTTAAGTTGGAAAGGTACTGAGGATAAGCACACACCACAGATATTGCACAATTCATTAAATAAACTATGGCTATAATACATGAGGGGAAATAGAGGGACGAAAAAATGATTGCAACCTGACAATGTCGCTTTAAAGAGTATTGTAAGCTGGGGAAAAAATCATTAAAATAAACACATTAAAAAAACCGAAAACATTAAAAAAATAAAGATAGTTTAGAAAAATCAAAATATTTCTGATAATATAAGCAGAGGCAGAAAGCGAATCCCTCCAATACTAGTCTTCTATTTCAGTTGTATTGCTCATTTTATCTGATTTCAGATGTTAGCATCTACAAGAGCTTAACATAACTTTTACAGAATGTGAAAGGTAGTTTGTAATGTTTCATCATCAAAATGTTATCTTTTTGCAGTTATATTTTCAGAATTAATCTTTCAAAAAAATTCTGCTAATTACCCCTTATCTGGCCGTGTGACCATGCTGACTACTCCCATAACCATTTGTAATCAGATTTGCAGTTGGATGCATCAACAAAAGGATGCTGTGCAAACCAGCACTTGTGCCATTACATTGCACAATACCTTGATACTATGGTAGTGAGACATCAGGAGGACTGTCTGATTACTATATATAATCTTATTTCCTGCTTGAAAGTTTTTGGTTAAGCAGTACTCAAATTTTCACCCAAAATGTGGTAAAATTCCCCCCAAATCTCCAAATAACATTTATTGCAAAATTATATGAGCAAGTACCTTAGTGGTATGAAAGGTGTTAGACAGCTCTTCTCTTAATTTGGTGGTGGGTTCTCCTAGTTTGCCAATTTTTGTGTTTTGGAATTTTGCAATAAACTCTGTGACGGTAGTCACCATCACTGGGAAGGTAAGACAGACACTTTATGTAGGTCCCTAGATAACTCTCGTGTTTTGGTCACCCTGTACCCATTACAGGTGCAGGGTGTGTATAATGTATTTGTTTGTTGTTAGTTATTTTCTTCCCCCTTCTCCTGTCCTATTGTTTTCCCAGCAGGGTGTTGTCCCATGGTTCCAGGGACATGTCCATACCAGTTTAAAATGTCTGCCATGCCACTACTTTAAAACTCCCATGTGCCCTTCACATAGGGAAATGGTACGCGGCAGAGATGCCCGCTCTCCCCTCTACTATTTGTATTGTCGCTGGAACCCCTTCTGCAAGCTATCCGCGAATACCAAGACATTCAGAGTTACAGTAGGGGGAAAACAGTTTCTGGTCTCTGCATACGCAGATGATGTCCTACTATCAATTACCAACCTCGTAGACTCTATGGCAGCACTCCAGCACGGACGATGTATGGAACTATATCAGGCTATAAGGCAAATATGAATAAATCTAGCGCCTTCCCCTTGGGTCTGTCGGCAGCAGACACGGAACTCATACAAACCACCTATAGCATCCAGATGGCACATCGCTCTATGAAACACCTAGGGCAGGGGTAGGCAACCTTCGACACCCCAGATGTTGTGGACTACATCCCCCATAATGCTCTTAAATCCATAATGCTGGCAAAGCATCATGAGAGGTGTAGTCCAAAACATCTGGAGTGCCGAAGCCTTCTATGCCTGACCTAGGGACTCAATTAACAGCTGACCCCATTAAATTGTACGAAATTAACTATGGGCCTTTATTGAAAACTCTGATTAGAGATATGGAAAACTGCATGGTAAACCGATATCTTGGATCAGCCGTGTTCATTTTGCAAAGATGAACATATTGCCACGTATTTTATTCCTCTTCCAGGCTCTCCCGGTGGCGATAAAAAAAAAAAAAAAAAAAGATTTGGCGCCACAACAAAACGCTATAGGGTCGTTCATTTGGCAGAACAAGAGACAACTAATACGAGGGGAGGACTGGGTCTACCACATCTTTACCACTATTATCTGGCTGCACAGCTTACTCAGATAGTGATGTGGCATGTACCGGTGGATGTCAGGAAATGGGTAGATTTAGAAACTTTAATGACGGGGGCAGATCTTCCCCAATACTACATTTGGGTTCCTAGAGAAAGAAGAGTTATTTTGCGGTCCACTTGCCCAGTCATACTCAACTCCCTCAGAATTTGGGATGCAACAGTTTATACATTTGGTTTATCTTCATCCCCTTCCCCAATCACCCCTCTACTAAGAAACTGGGCGTTAACTTCCGGGTATTTCAGCCCGAGATTTGAAAAAATATAGAAAAGGCAGGACTCCAGAGATTCTGTCATCTCTATGCAGGTGGGTCAGATAATAACCTTTGACACGCTGAAATTACGCACTAGACTTACTCCGTCTGATTTTTTTTTTTTTCTTTTTTAGGTATTTACAGATTAGAGACTTTGCAAAGCAGACATACATCAAAGAGGCAGCACACAAAAACATGACCTTTTATGAGAGGCTGTGTCTGAATGAAACTCCCCAGAGAGGTCTGATAGCTTTACTATATGCTTACCTGTGTATGGAAATCAAGGAATGGGGACAGATGACTTACATTACACAGTGGGAGGCGGACTTAGGGGAGGTACTGGAAGGTATTGACTGGCAGGCTATTTGGGAAGCGGCAGCTTCCTCCTCCATATGGTTCACGTTGCAAGACCAATGTTTTAATACCATGTTTCGCTGGTATACTACCCCGGTAAAACTTTATCGCATGAAACAGACCCCAACCGATTTGTGCTGGAGGGGTTGCGGCCTCAAAGGCACGTTCCTTACAAATGTGCTGGGACTGTCCCCAGATTCGACCACTCTAGACCAAGGTAGAAGATGTCTTAGAAAACCTCTTTCACAGGAGGCCGGACCTGACCCCATGGGTGTGCCTCCTGAATAGACCTCTAGACAAGTGGACTAGAGAGGAACAAAATTTGCTTCAGAAGGTCACCTTAGCAGCCAGATGGGCTATTGCCCAGAGTTGGCTACAGCCCACTGTTCCTTCCATCTCTCAAGTCCTTGAAAAAATTAAGGAAAATTGTTTGATGGATAAACTGACAGCGCAGGTGAGAAACACTGTACTTAAGTTTTAGAAAATATGGGAATCCTGGAACACAAGTGACTTTATTGACTGAACTAGAATGATGTTAGGAGAGTTGTGGGGAGCAGAGTTGACACTTTGGCTGGTGCGACCTGTACCTCCCTGCCTCCCCCCTCTCCCTTTCCCCAGCAGGTGACCACTAATTACTATACTATCCTTTCCTTTTTAACCTTCATCGCTTTGTCTTACTATCAGTTCTTTTACTGATAATTTCTGTCCCTGGCTAGATCTATGGAACCATAAGTATATGTTTCTCAGTACCTACTCAAGAATGCAGTACATGCGTAATACCTGGGTTGTGCGCATTTCACGCATTCCCCCCAAAGTACGGATTCTCCTTTTGTCAGAGCCAAGGGACCCTTCATGTCTCTCTTCTCTCTCTACTATTTATAAATAAGTTAACAAAATTTTTGTATTTGATAAGTGCACAGTTAACAAAGTGAATGACACCGCTTATGTCGTGGATTAAAAGAATACTGTTAAGTTGCTTACTTTGGATGAGACGCTACACATGATGTTATGTATCGTTACCTTCTTATTATTGTCCCATCTGAACAGTGAAAGTATGTATTCTGTATCACTTTGTTATGCTAATTCTTGACCAAAAATAAAGAATTGAAAAAAACCCACAAAACTCCTCAGCCCTTGTTATTGTCTGTTCATTGTAAACATAGTACTGCATTCACACTAATGTAAGTAGGCTTTGTAGTGTAATTGGTTACTATCACAAGTCCATACTGCTATTGGTTGACTTGGGGTCACTGTGCTGTTTGAGAGGGGGTTACGGTGGAGGACCTGGATGGGAATTGTTTGTATCATTGTAACCCTTTTTAATATAAATGAGGCTGTGGGGGTATAAATAGATGTGCTGTTTTCAATAAAGCAGAGTTTTTGTTCTACCCTACACTATATCTCATCTAGTTTTTGGGGAACATCTATAATAACTGAAGAGCGACTTTCTTCTATCTACAGACATAGGTACGGAGCTCCACACATCTGTGTGTGTGTTTTAAGCTTCACCAAGTTTGGTAAAAGGGCAATATCACTTTAATGCAGTATTCTTTAATGAGACAGAACTTTTAACAGCGGTACTCAGCCGGAGTACTGGAGCTCCATTACAAACGCTACTATTTAATATCTTACTTCTTGCTTTATTTGTATACAAATTTTCCTTCTTTTGCAGAATATTTTTAGTCTGCCAACTCTTACAATTTCATAAAAATGTAGCTCCTTAAACTCTTACAAGTCATGTGTGATCAAGTTCCTTACAAATTCCTAATAAGTACAAGTTATGCACCCCAGGTTTCCAAAAACTTAGCAATATTTCATTTGTAACAGTTTCAATAAAGACAGCTCAGTAGTTAGCAGTAATTATTAGCAGTAATTATTGCAAAGCTCATAAAAAAACAAAGAAAAACCTGTTAACATACAAAACACATACTCTTACCCACGTGCTCTTCCTACTACATCCTTCTTTTCAAGCCAATTCTGGCCTTCCTTATACAAGCCTCGATCATCCACTTCATTGTTATCTCCTTTAGTCAAAAATTTTATATCGCCATTTTCTCTAAAAGATAAGGGCAAAAAAATTAATAATTATGAAATTACATTAAATATAAAAAAATATAAAATAACAGACCCAATTTCTATTTTAAGAGATTTTCAGACTAAATAAACTAGTATTAGTCAACTTTAAGCTGATTGCAATCTACCTATTCACACCCTTGGGTATTTGGGTAAACCGCAGTGTATTTTGCCGTGGTTTGCCCACGTCCCCATGGTTATGAATAGCTAAATTGTGACAGATGCTTAAGGTTCAGAGCCTCTGCTGGCAGCAATTAAAGCAGCCACATCCACTGATAAACGCTGGCATTGTTTTCAGTAATAGCCCCAGGATTGATATTATTATTTGGTATACTGCCTATATTACCACTGATTTGTGTTTTACTAGTGTGCATTGATAAATGATCCATAATTTATGTGAGATTAGCTATTTAGATGCTTAACTGTATAATTAATGGTATATATCAATCTATCAGTATGTCTAAATGGTGCACTTAAAATCAATATTAAAGGGACACTATAGTCACTAGACCGACTACAACTAATTTCTTTGCTGCCTAGTAACCCATCTAGCGGCAGTCACTGAGACATTCACCAGATGTGCTTCCTATCTCAGTACTGCACAACTTCATTCAGAGTCTCATTGCTCTGCATTAAGGCGCTGAACATTCCGCATACAGATGCATTGATTCAATGCATCTCTGTGAGTGTTCATTTAAGCTATGGTAAGGTGTAGTGTTCATTTAAGCTATGGTATGGTGTAATTGGTGTAATTATGTAATCAACATATAGTATTCGTACGTGCCGTACCTTAGTGGTTGCTTGCTCTGAAATATTGCAAAATATGATGATTGTATCTGTGCAGACAGGCAACCTTGGTAAGCTGTGTGATAGATATGCACTTTTTTTTGCATAGGATCTGCCCTTTGGGAATCATAAAGAGTAAATACCATGTGGGAAGAACAGTCTACTGGAATGGGCTGATGACTAATGCTTATAGGGGTGGGAATGTGAATCTAGAAATGGGGGGGGGGGAGCACCCATTCAGACACAATGCACAATGCATTCATACACAATGACCCTCTACATATATGCACACTGATCATGCTTACACTTCACCTCATTCACACATGCATAAGTGGATCACACACACACACACACACACATTTTACAAAACAGCAGACCACAACTAATATCTAGGCACCTCTGCCATCAATCAATTTATCTATACTTTTCAGGAGATTTTCAGATTTAAGTTGGCTGTAAACTTTAAAGAGATTTAGCAAAAATAATGAATTTAAAAAAATGTATTTTTTGCAGTGCAGAAAAGCTACCCATAATTCATAGTAGCACACAGGTTCAATTGACCAATTTACTTAACTTCCTAAAGGTTAATTTATTTCTGTATTGTGGGATTTTGCGGTTAGCAGTGTGGGAGTAACTTGCAGTCAAAATGCATTGGCTTAATTATAGTTGCTATATCTCAACTGGTGATATAAATATAAAATCAAAACTCCAGATTAATTATTACTATATATGTATAGGCCATAACGAAAAGTATGGGCTTAATACTTTGTAAGTGCTTTACTTTGCAATCAACAGACCATCAGGGGTGCCCAAAATGTAGAACTACAACTCCCATGACCCATGCCATTGGAATGGCAAAACGTAATGGAAGCTGTAGTTTTAATATCTGGGGATCTACCTTTTGGGCACCATTGATTTATATTATATATCAAGTATAGAGGTATTCAACACTAGGTGCCATGGTTTGACAAAATATGATAAATGATAGGATAAAGGTATTACTTTTCATGAACTTTGATTACTCTGTGCACTATCGGAATATCCCTGCCCTCCACTTTAAACACCACTATTTCTCCAGCTCGGATTGGATCTTCATGGAAGTTTGTAAGGAACAGTAGATCTCCCCTGTGGAATGCTGGCTCCATGCTGCCACTGTGTGAAAAACAAAAGATTGTGGTTTAATACGTTTACTGAAAGATATATTATCCACTGTAAAATATACAGTTAATTTGGTGCTTTATTCACTGAAGGTCTGGAACTTTAATGAATATATACAACTTTTTGAACGTTACAAAGATAATTAGAAATGTATGCATTTCTATATATACTTTGGTATTTACGTGGTGTGAATAGAGGCATAAACAGTGACATTTCCAAAATAAAAATATATTTTAGTATTTTTTTTTTTACTTACTTCATGGGTACTTGTCTCATTTGCAGTGAGCTACATCAATACAAATCACTGATGAAGTAAGTAAGAGTTATCAATGGTTGTACATCGCACAATGGGATGGTAGAAAGTGACAATGTGCAGAAGGATTGGTGGGACATGTAGATACAGGGATTAGAAATGTTATGTGATAGAGATGAGGAAAACCCTGGAGGGTAGTTGAGAGGTTTCAAAACTGCCAGGAATGTAGGAAAACTGAATCTTGGACAAGGATGAGGGAATAATGGTTGCTATTACCAGGGTAGACCTGATGATGTCACAGATGACATCTTCACAATCTGCTAAGCATTAGTGGTGCCAGTGCTATACACTCTATGTATGCAGTATGTTTCTTCAGTAATGCTGTAATCACAAAGTGCACATTATTATACTCGGTTTTCCCAGTCTAAAGCTGAATCAGATCCTCAAAATACTGGTCACACACTTATGTTTCCAGGACAAAAAACAGATTTTCCATGCATTGAACAAATACACACTGATATAAGTAACATCATCAATGGATTTTGAAACGCGTCAGTGTTCATTTAAAAATAAAAGAAAGAACACAAGACCCTTCAACGCTTAAAAGTTGGTCTACAGAAATCCACCGGGCACCTGACAAGAAAGTGTCTGCTACATTGTAATAGTAGGTAAATGATAAAGTTTGTGACAGTTATACATAGCCCCTACAGTGAGATATACTTTTTATCATGTCAACTAGAAAATGAAGATCTACTTATTATGAAAAGAAGAAGCGGCAACTAGAGTTATTCATTATTTTATTTTTTATTCATGGCTCCTATTCTATATATTGTTATTATTATTATTGGCATTCATATAGCGACAACATATTCTGCAGCACTCTGCAATATTATAAAAGTGGGAAAATTAACAATAGATGAGACCTACATAATTAATTTAATAAAACTACACATGTATTTGGCAGTTGCATTTTGAAAAGGCATCAATGGAACTGTGTATACAAATGGTTGTAATTTTGTGATTATCCTTTAATACAACAGAATTGATTCAGGAGTTGAGATCTCTGTTAATCGCAAAAGGAAATCAACACATGATTCAAATATATTCTTATTTTCAGAGTGACAATTCCACTTCAACTAGATTTCAAAAACTAATTTCAAATGAAATGGAGCATCACTGAAGGAGACTTAGCAGCTGAGTGCTTGTCTTTCAGCTAACCATCTGTGAACGGGTCAGGTGGAAAAATCTCACATATCTTACATAATATATTTCATTTTTTTTACATATCTAAGTGCACTTTAAAAATAGCATTGATTGCCTTACAATAAGCAAAAGGGAATCATAATAACTAAACCCAAATCATTAGAACTTTGTGAATATACATGTTGGGATTTGTCTTTAGTTTCGCTAGTTGTATGAAAATTAAACAAAAACAGTTTTTATTTATTGTCATAATTGGAAAAAAAATATCATACTAACTTATAAGTGTCTCTATACCTACAGCAGACATAGACTATTTTTAAACATATAAAAACAGCAATAATTTAGTATGAGTTGTTTTATGTTAATACAAATCATATGCTACTAGTAGTGTAATAGTATTTTATTAGTGCCACTAGTGAAGACAAAGGAAAGAGCCACTGGAGGTGCTTCCAATGAAATAGCAGAGTAAAATTCTGCTATTTAAATCAGATGGTCTCAGAGAGACCATGTGATTGGTGAAGTGCGGCATTTTGCCATAAATGCACTCTAGCCTTTAAATGGGAAAGCATTGGATTGGCTGAGATGATAAATTACAGGTAGGGGCCCGTAACCTTAACGGCCACCAGGACCCTGTGGAGTTAGGAATATACATTTGATTTAAAGTGCTCATGGTGCCTGGAGTCTGCATGTGCAATGTTTAGCTATAAAATGCTGCATATACGGAATTTGTAATTCCATCAGAGTGAAGAGCTAGTCCGGAACAAGAGTTCCGGGATGGATAATGTCAGTTCTGTGCATATGCTTATGAATTCAGAGTTGCAACCAGTGGCTGAGAGAAGTCTTAGCCAATGAATAGCTGGCTGGATAGGCTTTCAGTTTCCGCAGAAGCCGGATGAGCATTACTGGCCACTGGAGTACCTGATTTGCTCCATTCCTGGAAAATAGGCCAGTGTACTCCTGGAATTATAACTTCTAGAACAGGCTGCAGTGGTTATGATGTTTGAAATAGCCCATAGAGTTGGGGCAAAATTGCTCTTAGCCTTAAAGGGACACTACAGGCACTGTAACTGCTTCCTCTCATTGAAGTGCTTAGTGTGTCTGGAGTCCACAAGCACTGTGCTTCCATTCAAATTCAGACATTTTTTAATGAAGAGTCCCCAGCAGCCCATCCCCTCTAAGGAAGGATTAGCTTAAAGGAACACTATAGTCACCTAAATTACTTTAGCTAAATAAAGCAGTTTTAGTGTATAGATCATTCCCCTGCAATTTCACTGCTCAATTCACTGTCATTTAGGAGTTAAATCACTTTGTTTCTGTTTATGCAGCCCTAGCCACACCTCCCCTGGCTATGATTGACAGAGCCTGCATGAAAAAAAAAACTGGTTTCACTTTCAAACAGATGTAATTTACCTTAAATAATTGTATCTCAATCTCTAAATTGAACTTTAATCACAAACAGGAGGCTCTTACAGGGTCTAGCAAGCTATTAACATAGCAGGGGATAAGAAAATCTTAATTAAACAGAACTTGCAATAAGGAAAGCCTAAATAGGGAAGTGTTTATGGAAGGCTGTGCAAGTCACATGCAGGGAGGTGTGACTAGGGTTCATAAACAAAGGGATTTAACTCCTAAATGGCAGAGGATTGAGCACTGAGGCTGCAGGGGCATGTTCTATACACCAAAACGGCTTCATTAAGCTAAAGTTGTTCAGGTGACTATAGTGTCCCTTTAACCCCTTAAGGACCAAACTTCTGGAATAAAAGGGAATCATGACATGTCACACATGTCATGTGTCCTTAAGGGGTTAAGCAGCAATGGGTGGCAGTGATTGGCTAAAAGTGTCAGATGACCACTTTCAACCTATCACAGTGCCCATTGCTAGTATGAATCAGTATGGCTGGAAGGAAGGGTTTAATCACAGCCTTAGCCATACCTGCAGTAAACGTTTGCTGGAAAGGTACCCTAGTTCATTGTTAAACTGATCAGAAATGGAGGGATGGCTCAATTTGACTCCAAGCACTATAACCAATTCAGTGAGATAAAATGTTTATAGTGCCTACAGTGTTCCTAAACATTTAAGATGTTGCCAACCAGTTTAGTTGTTAAAGGAAACAATAACACATTTCAACATATATCAACAAACTTTAATAAAACAAACAAAAAAACACAATACTAAACTAACAAGTTATATTTTAAAACAAAAACAGGGAATATGGGAACTCTGACAACAGGCAAAGCTCATAAAACTCAAAAGCTTGGCTTTTGGTTAGTCTATTTTTTTTTTTAATTACTCACTTATGCCATTAAAGAGGGAACTTATACCATTTGCATATCAGACAGATCTTATAATTTAGGGAGACCCTAACTAAATGCAATGACGCAAAAGCAGACAATATCAGAATGGCACAAGTAGGCAATATCCATTTTGAGACCTGGGCAGATATTAACTAAAAGGCAAGCTATTGAGTTTTCTGAAGCTTTTGCCCATTCTCAGAGTTCTCATTTTATATGTTTACATGCTTTTGAAAGCAGATTTAGTTTGGACAAAATAAAAAAACAAAAAATCAAACCACAAACCTGAAATCATATACACATTTAAATTGCAGAGTAAAGAATCATAACAATACTAAGATACTGTTTTACTCCTACCTTAACACCACGACGATCGGACTCTCACTTCCAGTCACCACTATTAGGCCTTTCCATATCATGAGAGCCGATGATACTATCATGGCAAAGTTCAGTACTTGATAGTACAACTGCAAGGAAACAATCCAGGAAAACCATTAGACTTGATAGCTACCGCATATATTTCCTATTGTGCAAATCAAAGAAACAAACAGTTTAGTCTATGTAAAGATATTGGTAAAGATTTTAGACCACAGTGTTTTAACTTACTTTCAAACAAGAGCTCATTTAGAAAAGTATGCACTTACAATATAGCACAGATATTACCTCGACTGCTCCAGAAGTTTATTTTTACAAATTATGTCTAATTGCTGGTCACTGACCATAACTGCATTATTTATTGGGGATTCCTATCAATAACATTGCATTTATAAATGCATATAGTGTAACTCTACATTCCCAAAAACTAATTGCCAGTAACATTTTGTATTGTTCATATTAAGGTTGCAGATATTATCTGTACAATTGTAATCAGTCACCAGTTAGCCAAGATGTCAGAGAGACATGCACAAACACTGCAAAATGTCTTCAGTATGGCATGTATAACTGATGTAAACATTACATTTTTATTTTAAAGGGACAGTATAGCTTTAGGACTACAAACATTAATCTAACTTGTACCTAGTTAGATTATTGTCGCCGCCTGCCCCCAATGAAGTACCGGTAAGTAAAAAAAAATTACTCCATCCCCGGTCTACATCGTGCCAATATTCATTATCTCAGCCAATCCAATGATTCCAATATGGAAGCATTGGGATGGTAATGCTCTCTATGATCAGCATTTGATTGAGAACAGAGTCTAACTCAGGGAAGTGTCTCTAGTGGAAGACAGCCACTACCCTATAACATTGCAATATCCACTAAACAGAAATGTTTTACATTGCAGGATTAAACCTAAAGGGCCACTGCACTAAGGTCACCCCATTGAGACGAAGTAGTCTGGATGACTTCAGTGGCCCGGATGACTTCAGTGGCCCTTTAATTGTTTTATTTTAGTTTCTGTTTTAGTACTATGACACTATATAAGACATTAACAGTGTGGTTTTCGTTTGCCATTTGGCTGGATGTATAGGAAGGAGCAGTATCTGTCAGAAATGCTGTGCCAGAAGGAAAGCAGGAGTCAGCCCACTCTCTGTATGTTCCTGGCTGGCAGTTCCATTCTTTAGTGCTTTCATCCAGTTTCCTCCTTCTTGGACCCTATGTGACCCACTCAATCCTTGTGTCATTTATTTTATCCAAAGGAATAAATGTCTTTATTGTGAACAGAGAAATTCAGTGTTTCTGGTTGTTGACAGTCAATGAGGGCTTAACCCCTTCAGGACCGGACTGTTTTTGCGATGTTTGTACGTTAAGGACCAGAGCTATTTTAACACTTTTGTGGTGTTTGTGTTTAGCTGTAATTTTCCGCTCTCTCATTTACTGTTCCCATACAAGTTATATATTGGTTTTTTCAGGACAAGAAGGGCTTTCTTTACATACCATTATTTGTATCATTTCATATCATTTACTTTAAAAAAAAAAAATAGTAAAATATGGTGAAAAAAAACCAAAAAAAACGTGTTTTTTGACTTCTACTTAAAAAATATTTTACTGATCTACAAAATCGAATGAAACAAACTGCTAAATAGATTAAACATTTTGTCCTTAGTTTAAAAACACCCAATGTTTACGTGTTTTTTTGCTTTTATTTGCAAGTTATAGGGCTATAAGTACAAGTAGGAAATTGCGGTTTCAAAATTTACATTTTTCAAATGTATCAATAGTGACATTGTAACACTGTTATGTCATAAATCTCCAAAAAACACCCCACATGTATATATTTTTCTTAAACTAGATAACCCAGGGTATTCATCTAAGAATATTTTGATACTTTCTATGCAGCCATTTTACCATAAACCTTTGTCAAACTTTGCATAGGTAGTTTATTTTTTTTATCTTTTTCACATAAATTGCAATTCAGGTATAAATTCACAGATTTTGTTAGGTGTCACTACCAAACAACACCCCAATATGTGTTCAGCAACATCTCCCGAGTACAGGGATACCCCCCATGTATAGGTGTATTGGGTTGCTTGGGGGCTAAAAGGCCACATTTTGCAGGTGCGCTTATCAGTTTCCCAGCTTGGAATTTTGACATGTAGTCAACCTGCATGCATGTCCTATTTGGGACATTTTTGAAGCCGGCCAATGTATTTTACCCCCATCAAACCATATATTTTTGAAAAGTAGACACCCTAGGGTATTTCACATGGTGGAATTTTTACACTTTCCATGCACTAATTCTACCACCAGGCTTTGTCAAACATTGAGTTAGTAATTTTTTTTCTGTTTTTTTCACACACATTGTACTTTAGGCATGAATTAACAGATCCTGTTATGTGTCACTGCCAAACAACACCCCAATATGTGTTCAGTAACATCTCCCGATTACAGGGATACCCCCCATGTATAGGTGTTTTGGGTTGTTTGGGGGCTAAAAGGCCACATTTTGCAGGTGCGCATATCAGTTTCCCAGCTCGGAATTTTGACATGTAGTCAACCTGCATGCATGTCCTATTTGGGACATTTTTGAAGCCGGCCAATGTATTTTACCCCCATCAAACCATATATTTTTGAAAAGTAGACACCCTAGGGTATTTCACATGGTGGAATTTTTACACTTTCCATGCACTAATTCTACCACCAGGCTTTGTCAAACATTGAGTTAGTAATTTTGTTTCTGTTTTTTTCACACACATTGTACTTTAGGCATGAATTAACAGATCCTGTTATGTGTCACTGCCAAACAACACCCCAATATGTGTTCAGCAAGATCTCCTGAATACAGTGATACCACCCATGCATAGGCTTGTCGGGTTCTTTGGGGGCTAAAAGGCCACGTTTGGCAGGTGCGCTTATCAGTTTCCCAACTTGGAATTTTGACATGTAATCAACCTGCGCCCATGTCCCATTTGAGCCAATGTATTTTACCCCCATCAAACCATATATTTTTGAAAAGTAGACAACCCAGGGCATTTTAAATGGTGGTATTTTAACACTTTTCATGCACTGAATTCTACCACCAGCCTTTGTCAAACTTTTGGATAGTAATCTTTTTTTGTTTCTTTGTCACACACATTGTACTTTAGGCATGAATTAACAGATCCTGTTATGTGTCACTGCCAAACACTGCCCAATATGTTCAGCAACATCTCTTGAGTACAGTGATACCCCCCATGTATATGGTTGCCGGGTTGTTTGGGGGCCAAAAGGCAACAATCAGAACTTGTACATGTCAGTTTTTCAACTTGATATATAGGTATGCTTGGTCTATCTTCAGTTTGACATATTTTTGTACCCCCCAGTTAATGTTACCATCATGCCAATATGTATAGTATATATTTTTATAAAGTAGACATCAAATGTTATAGAGGATGGGGTGTTTTGACTTCTTTCCCCCAACCATTTTGCCCCCCAAAGAAAGTGTAGTGGTATTTTCTTTATTCTGGTTTTTATGCACACGTCATCTGGTTTTGGACAGCTGGTTATGTGTTACTGCCAGAAAACTTGTTAGGCCAAATGTGCAGGTAGCAAATGTACATTTAGCAGCAATCTTTAAACTGACTCCTGCAAATAGAATCTAAATGGAGATTTGGGGGAAGGAAACTGACTAACAAAAAAATGTCTGCTTTCCAAAGAAACAGAAAATAAAATAAAAATTCAGGAACACTTCTTACAACTGTTCTGTGTGGTACAGCTTGAAACATGTTCCTACACAGAGTCCTGGTTTCGAAGGACAATCAGGACAGTGAAAAGGGGTGTCTGTCCTTTTCCCGTTTTTAAAACAGACCCGGCAACGTTTCTGGGGGGTTTTTTTTCTAGCAGTTGGCGGTAACTTAAAAATAAAATGTCTGGACTCAGCTTGCACCGTTGTTGGAACTTGTCCATCTCCATAAATTGTTAAAGAAATTATTTTCAATTGAAATTGGAGAAAGGTGATTTTCCCTGGATTATTTTTTTTAAAAAAGTAAAAATGGGTTGTGGGTTGCTATTTGCATCAGATATATAGCCACCTTTTTATACCATGCTTTGGTTTTTCGTAAAATGAGATACGGCTGCATCAGCTGATCAGCCAAATAAACACCACCCATGTACTTATTATACGCCCTGATGCAAACCGGTTTGGACTCTACTCTGCCCCGGACAGAGACGTCGGACATGCGTTCGTCATGGATGGTGGTGAGCATGTGGACATCCTTCCTGTCCCTAAATTTTAGTGCAAGCACCTCAGCTTTCCGAAGTGCTTTACATTCGCCTTTTTTTAATTTTGCATCTATGAGAGATCGTGGAAAGTCTTTGGAATTTTTTCTGGCAGTGCCGCAGGCCAGTGTCTGTAAAGCATAAAGTGTTTTAAATAGACGGACACTACTATAAAAATTATCCACATAAAGGTGGTAACCTTTATTAAACAAGGGGTTTAGTAGGTCCCATACAAGTTTCCCACTTGTCCCCAGGGAGTCAGGACAGTCAGGAGGGTCCAGTTGACCATCTTTCCCCTCATATACACGAAAGGCAAATGTGTATCCGCTTTCGCTCTCACACAGTTTGTACAGTTTAATGCCATACCTAGAGCGCTTTGAGGGGATGTATTGTCTGAACCCTAATCTCCCTTTGTATTTCATTAGAGATTCATCTATGGATAAATTTTGTTGGGGGGTATAAACATCCGAAAATTTGTCCTGAAAATGGTCTAGCAGTGGGCGTATTTTATAAAGCCTATCGTATTGGGGGTGATCTCTAGGGTGACAGAGGGTATTGTCACTGAAATGTAAAAATCTCAGCAGTAACTCGTATCTGGCTCTAGGCATGGTTTGGGAGAATACTGGACTCGACATTATTGGGTTGGTGCTCCAGTATGAGCGAATCGATGGCTTTTTTATAATCCCCATGAGCATTGTGAGAGCCCAGAATTTTTTAAGCTCTGGGACATCTGTGGGATGCCAGTCATGCTCCCTGGCTGTATAGCTACCTGGATTGTTGTCAATAAATTGGGTAGCATACAAGTTAGTCTGGGAAGCAATCTCCTCCCAGATGGTATCCCCTAAAAATAGTTCTACATACTGCATTGGGGAGAAGCCATCCACATTAACATTAATGCCTGCGTTAGCACTAAAAGGGGGGACGTTGGGCTCGGCTAACTGTGGAGGTACCCAGTCCTCCTCCACATTTGGCATAGCAGAGGAAGCACAGCTTCTTTCTTCAGCCGGCTCACACACAGATGACATGTCGTCTTGACTAGACATGTCAGAAAACTGACCTGGGTCAAAATCTGACGCAGTGTCAGTGGCGTCAGAGTCTGACGCTAAGAAGGCATATGCCTCCTGCAAGTTATACATACGCTGCATGTTTTACACACGACTAAAACAAATTACAAACACACAATTTTTTTTTTATACTTTTTTTTTTTTTTTTACTAAAACAGACTAAACAGCAATCCCTAAACTAACTCCTGTCACAAAAATCTAATGGAGATTTTGGGGAAGGAAACTGACTAACTACGACAGACTACGACAGACTACGACAGACTAAGACAAATATTTTTAAAACAAATTTAACCCTTTAAGGGCAAAAAAAAAAGACAGACAGTACAAATGCACTGCTGAAACAGATCTGGCAGGGAAGGGGTTAAAATGGATTTTTAATTCACTTTAGATACTCTGGAACACTCTGCTGCAACAAACTATCACGATCTCTGTCTCTCTCGCCTCACAAAACGCTACAGAGGAGAGAGGGGCAGAGATCACTGTCAAAGTGAGTGTTTGTAACACCCACTTTGACAGCAGCCAATTGTGAGCGATCGCGGATCGCTCACACACCGTAATTGGCTGTTACTATCTGCCTGGGATGTCTGGCAGATAGTTACAGCATTGTACTGGCAAGAGCGATCTTTGATCGCTTCCTGCAGCCCGTTTTCCGCTATGACGGTTCAGGACCGTCAGCGGTCCAAACGCACGTTTTACCGCTGACGGTCCTGAACCGTCCGCGGTCCTGAAAGGGTTAAGATCACTGCATGTTACTTAAAGGAGCACTATAGTGCCAGGAAAACCAACTCGTTTTCCTGGCACTATAGGGTCTTTAGGTCCCCCCTACACTCATGGCCACCATCCCGCTGGGCTGATGGGGGCTGAAGGGGTTAAACTCTTACCTTTCTCCAGCTCCGGGGAACTCTCCTCCCTCTCCCGAGGTCAGTTTTGAATGCGCATGCGCGGCAAGAGCCGTGCGCGCATTCAAATAGTCCATAGGAAAGCATTTCTCAATGCTTTCCTATAGACGTCAGTGTCTTCTCACTATGATGTCACTCAATTCAGACATTGGTACGCTGGCAATGAAATCAGTGACTGACATGATTTGCCCGGCTTGGAGATGCATCTCAAGCATGTAAAAGCAAAGAAGACGGAGCAGAGAAGCGCAGGCAGAGCAGAGGATGGCCTGGAGGTGGGTGTTACATGAAGCGTAACACCCACGAAGCTTGAAGATGGCAGCACTGGAACGGAGGAAAAGTGAGTAAATCTTTATATTTTACATTGAATAAACCAGGTATCTTTGTGATATATGGTGTATTCAATGTATATGGGAGGGATTTTAGATAAGTTAAATTTGCATGGCAGGTTTACTTTAACGGAATAATCTGTCGGTCTCTAGGGTAATCAGCATGAAGCACTCCAGCTGCACTGAAGTACCAGTCTCAGTATGCTCAGCAATCATCCTCTTAGAAACAGGCTGGCTGGCAACCACAGAAATTTAGTTCTACAACTACTCAACTTTACTCTATAGACCATGCTGTTCCAAAGCCATATCTGATTATACCATCTATCCCGATTATATTCAATCTCCATGTTTATTTTCTTATTTATAAATCTTGATTGCCAGTTTGAAAATAGAACACACACACTGACCGCATCATTCAGACAAAAGCAATAAACTGCACATTCTCAAAATGAAAATACATTTTCTACATATTCATATAAAAAAAAGCTCCATATCTGCTGAGTAAAGGGTTCAGTACTCTTTTAAATTGAGCAGTGAGACTGAATGGACATGATCTATACACCCAAAATGCTTCATTAAGTTAAGCTGTTTTGATGCCTATAGTATCTCTTTAAAGGGATTCTATAGTCTTAGGAATAAAAATCTGTATTCCTAACACTTTTCATTTATAAATTTGGGCTGCACTAGTAAGCCCCTATAACTAAGGTACGCTTTGTGGATGAATACTTTGGATTGCTATATTTTGCTTGCTGTTGGGGCTACAGCAGCCTATACACAATAACTGCACTAGGTTAAACTATTTTGCCTTTTGGTATTGTGGTATACCACACTCCTAGATCATAGTTTTGCTTTATTCCTAACACTATAGCGCCCTCTAGTCCCCCTGTGTCACAGCCCATTTTGGCATACAAAGGGGTTAAAAAAAACCTTTACTTTACTGGAGCACTTCGCCTACTCCAACATCATCTGAACGCGGGACCTAATGCGCGTGCGCCGCAAGCGCATTAGGCCCTCCCAAAGATAAGCATCAAATGATTTCCTATGGGGATTTTACTATGACGTTTACTATGACGTTCGTGTCAGTTAGGCAACCTAGAGTCCGGTAAGATCCCAGAAGCACCTCTAGTTGCTGTCTGGTAGACAGCTACTAGAGTCTGTTTTAGAACTGCAGTTTCTAAAAAATAAACTGTAATGTTTTACATTGCAGGACTAAGGAGGACAGGGACATTGCACCTAGACCACTTTCAAGAGATGAAGTGGTCTGGGTGCCTAAGTCGTAGTGTTAAGCAGCCAGCCATAAGTAAAGTAAGACTCTGATAAAGAATCTCTTGAACTGAGAGAAGTAACAAAAATAGAATAGAGCAATCATGAAACAGGCTGGTAAGAATTATGTGAACCATGTCATCTCTCCAGACAAACAAGCTGACAGACTGAGTAGAAGATAATAACAGCCCTGCCTATCCCACCTTGCTGTAGGTTTGGCTTGGCTGCAGTGAGAATTGTTACTGGGCCAGTGGGCCTGCACCTAAACCAAGAGTGCTTGGCTCAGCGTCAATGCAGACATTTACCCTACGATGTATCGTTAAAGTGGAACTGTCACTACAAGAAAAGTGACAGTTTCTGATTCTTTCCTCCCAGTAGATGCTATTTAACATTTACTAGAGTGAATAATGTAGTAATAAAACTAAATTGTCTCCTCTGCACTTCCCTGTTGTAATATCTTTGCTACTCATATAGATGCCTCGAGTGTGCTCATTCAGGTATCTGACGGAGACATGGCGTAGGCATTTATTATCCAACAGTGAGAGAAATTGTTAATGAGCGTGAGCATGATTGTTCTCATCCAATGAGCACGGTCTTGATTAACTCTGTAGATCTAGCGTATTCCCTCTGGACTCTTAGAGTGATCCAGGTATGTTGTATACTAAAATGGTTTGACTACTTACTGTGGAATGGCAGAAGTACACTCAATTACCCTCAATTAATATACATCTTGAATTCTGGAAGCGACAAGTCTTTTCATTATATACAGATGCCATTGAATTCATAATTATGCATATTGTTAGAAATATTTAGGAATAAAATGGAATCAATTGAAGCATTTTTATAGTAAAACAATCTAAAGGGGCAAAGAGAAGGTGCAGAGACAATAACACAACACTTTAACATTGTGTGCATTTCAATATACGTAAATACATAACTCACTGGAATCAAACCTGCTGAGGATACAGCAAAGTGGAATTATTTCACCCATAACATGCAGCATAGACATAGGCTTAAATGCAACATACAATGCTACCTCAGGCACCTACACTGCCGTGTAAATGGTATTCAATGTTACATAGGTACACTGAGAAGAAATAGGAGAAAACAATGCATTAAGAAGCAAATACTGATATCGCTTAACCCTCTGAGTACTTGTGAAATATGTAATGCATTCAATTTAATACAACACTTAGAGAAAAAAACATCAAATGTGCATGTGGAGCACCTAAAAACTAACATAAAATAAATTAATATTTATATTACCGTAATAATGCAAGTTTTCAAAATTATCTAAATTTCTCAATGAAAACAAACAAACATTTATCGGCGTCCAACATGTTTTACTAAGTGCTGTATTATATTGATTGCACTGTATATATGTGGTATTAAAAGAGTATCCACATACACTAATAGGTCACAACATTAACATCACCTGCCTAATATTGTGTAGGTCCCCCTCGTGCTGCCAAAACTGTGATGCATTGAGGCAAGGTCTCCACACGACCTCTGAACGTGTCCTGTGGTAAGTGGCACCAAAACAAAAGCAGCAGATCCTTAGAGCCCTGCAAGTATGCTAGATGTGGCCTCCATGGATCGGATTTGTTGTTCCAGCACATCCCACAGATGCTCAATCGGATGCCCAGACAACACACTGAACTCTTTGTCATGTTTCTAAAACCATTCCTGAACAGTTTTGCAGTTTGGCAGGGTGTTTCCCTGCTGAAAGAGGCCAATGCCATCAGGGAACACCATTGCCATGAAGGGGTGTACATGGTCTGCAACAATCTCTAGGTTGGTGGTACATGTCAAAATAACATCCACATGATTGCCAGGGCCCAAGGTTTCCCAGCAGAACATTGCTCAGAGCAAAACACTGCCTTCAAAAGGTGCTGGGAATTCTACAAACACTGAAAGCCCCTTTTCATGACAGGTGATTGATGAGCTGAGCAGAAGAACTCTCCTATGTCTCTTGATCTCCAGCACAGCAACTACAGAGCATGCACTTCTTGAGGAGTATGTGAATGTATAAAAACAAACATGTATGTATTCCTGACACTATAGTCCTGAAGTGGCTGTTTAGGTGTCCAGCCCCCTCCAATCTCAGTAAAAAAAAAAAAAAAAAAAAAAGAGTTTTTACTTACATTTTCTCCCACGCCGCACCAGTCTCACTGCGGCTGGCCCCGCATCCATGACTGAGATCAAGATTGATGATCTCAGCCCATTCAATGCTTTTCCATAGGAAAGCACTGGGAGGCTGCTGCGCCAATTAGAATCTTCTTGTAGAGATTAATTGAATCGATGCATCGCTATTAGGAACGTTCAGTGCCTCCATGCAGAGCATGGACACTGAACTAGGAAGCACCTTTAGTGACCGTCTGAGTGACTGTCACTAGAGTCGTTCCTAGGCGACAATGTAAACACTGCCATTTCTCTGAAAAGGCAGTGTTTACAGTGCTCAGCCTGCATGAACATACTATAGTCACCAGAACCATAACAATTACAGTAAGTTTTTACACGCATATAAGTGGTTTGTCAATATTACAGCAATACTTTTTTTGGCTAAACATACATTTTCTGATAACCAACTTGCAAATTTCAGGCCATAATAGTGGTGTTGAAAAAACCTCTAAGTATCAGCCCAGTTTGAGATTTTCTACAAAACTCCAAAAGTTGTCACCCCATCACAACTGCCAACTAATGAATAAGCCCTGGATAATATCCGCACACAAAATGATAAATTATTTATAATCATGAACACTATAAAACATCCCCTGTAAAGACCAATATATACAATGGTGTGCTGCAGTAATTATGGTACCCAAAGTTCTTTGGCTCACTACCACATACCTGTGTCCTCATAGCTTTTATGGTCTGGCCCCTCTGAGAGAAGTATTAAGTTAATCAGTTTGGGCCCTCCTTAAATCTTCACAAATGGATGTTTAATGGGGTGAAGTAAATTCATGGTTCCATGACCCCTGATTAACTTTTGAGGCCTATGCGACCACTTAGGATCACCTTATGGTTGATCCTGTGCTGGCCCCTGTTTACAGATACTGCTAAAAGTGGAACTTCCTAGTTCTGCATTAGTAATATTATTTCTGACGGTCATTGGATGGGATTCACAGGCAGAGGACGCTCTAGTGATGATGATGCTTGTAGTTCCCCTTTAAGAAAAGTTTTTCAGATGACACTAAAAGAGCAAATATACTACAAAAATGTCAAGCTCTTAAATAAAATGTTTAAATGCTACCTCACTGCAACAGTGCTGCAGAATATGTTAGCGCATTAGAAATAAACATTAACAATAAAACTAGTGATGTGAGTTTTTTGATAGAATGCCATATTGCCAACCAGCTGTCAAAGTAAGAGTATTAAAGATATGTTACCTCGGTATTATTAACATTATTGGGGTAAAGACTTTAAAATTGCATGTAAGGGAAACATTATAAGCCACACTGACAATTAAGACAATTATAGTCTTTGGTCTATGTTATTTTTACTATCTGATGTGTGCTTTTATCCATTATTTATCCCAATTTAAAAACGAATTAAAAACAGTATTTCATTCAGAAGCCTGTTATTGTCCTGTATAAAAAAGGAAATGTGTTTCAGCAAAAATAAAAGTTGCTGTTATATGAGAGAGAGAGAGAGAGAGAGAGAGAGAGAGAGAGAGAGAGAGAGAGAGAGAGAGAGAGAGAGAGAGAGAGAGAGAGAGAGAGAGAGAGAGTGTGTCTCTCAAAAAAAACCAAAAAAAAAAACCCACAAAACACTTGTCAGTTTTCTTGTGACTGACATAGCAAATACTATTGAACCTAAAATTATGGACAGGGGTGGCTTAGCTTTAATATCTGTCTTCAGCAGATGAGGACTACGTATCCCATGATGCCTTTTCATCAGAGGACTTGTAGTCCACACCAGCTGGAGTGCCAGCTGTGGCATTAAGGGGCTGCTGAATGGCATCCACACACTTAATATAAACCGGTATAGCAAGCTGGGGGATGAAGTAGCCCCCTCACCAGCCTAGGTTGCCCATATGGCTACCATTGATGGTGACACCCACCTGCCTCTTATTCATTCTCCTCAGATCCCCAAATACGTCCATGGTGGCTGTGACTATCCTCCCCGCTTTAGGGACCGGTTCATGGGGTGCAGGAAGACACAGGGAGCCCAGGACACGATGCCAGGGCTGGCAGGAGGGGAGGAGGCACCCGGGTGTTGCCAAGATACCCAGCCCTGCCCCCCTCCGGCTTCTCAGCTATTCCATGTGGTACGTGTTCATAGGCCGCTCGCAAAGCATCACGGGCCGTGTAGTTCTAGGCGAACGTCCTCATAGCCGAGATCAGTCTCTGTACAGCTGTTTCAGAACTACAAGTCCCGTGATGCCGGGTGTTTTTTCTTGATAAGGATGGCTCAGTCAGCTACTGGGGACACACATAAGGGACATTGAGGGAGGGAGGTGCAGGTGCTGACTGTTCAGATCAGTAGCCTTGAGATTTTGGCAGCCTGCTGTTTGCTACCCCTAGAGGTTATCTGCTGAATAAAAACCAGCTAGGAGAATATATTTTTGTTCTCTTAAATATATGACTTTTGTTTGTGCAAATTTAAGGGATATTTCAGGGACAGATTTACTAAACAATGGTAATGGGGTGCTCTAGATTACCATTGTTTTGTACCCTGAAATAAGTACATCTGTCCTTTAAGCCAGGCTGGATGATGAAGCCTTGAATTGTATTTCCTTCCCTTTGGGAGAGGTGAAACATTGGGGGTTATGAATAAAATAATATTACGATCTGTTTTAGGCTGGCTGTCTGGCCTTTTACCATTTACACATATTTGTTCCTTTATTTGCCCTAAATATCCTTTAATGAGTCTCTTCTGTCACTTTTAGTTCCTGCTCCGTTTGCTAATTTTTCTTGGTTCTCAATTATGTCGCTCCCATATCTATTAAAAAGACCTTGAAGAGTACACTTTTATTTCTGACAAACTTTTTAGCCACGGTCAAATTTTCTGAAACAGGTTAGCCGGGCATAATACATAATACCTAGAATATAAGCTATATGTCTGTTCTATCATAACTTATCTTTTTCATATTAAGTTCACCCAAAATAGGGCTTTCATTTTACATCAAGTATTTATTGATGGAACACAATTTAATATGAATAAAATCTAAAAACAAAAAGCGTGAGAAATTAAAAAAAATTATTTTCCAAGTTTTGCATGACATTTTAAATGTCAAAATGCTGTTAGCTTTTACTGCAATAAAATACACATATTTGTACGTGTGATGTCCCACGAGAACTATGCCCCATGTACAGGTTTCATGTTGTTTTAGAAAGATACTGGGTCAAATAAAGTTAAAGAGTTTGCCCATTTCACTTTTTAAACATTGACATTTGCCAGATTAGTTTGCAGGTCCTATGTTGCCTTTGAGACCGTGTGGCAGCCCAGGAATGAAAATTAACACCACCATGACACACCTTTGGCAAAAGTAGACATCCCAGGGTATTTAAAATAGGGTATGTGCAATCTTTTTTAGTAGCCACTTAGTCACAAACCCTGGAGAAAGGTTTTGTTAATAAATGTTTTTTTTGTATTTTTCACACAAAAACTGCCCTTTTACCGATGATATCACCGTCATTGTGATGGATGGCCTGATCCCCCTGATTTATTTTGTGCAAGCCGCAAGTTGTAAGGCTAAAAGAACATAGCGTTGAGATATTGTTTGTAATGTATTTTGTGGGTTAATTAAAGGGACACTGTAGGCATCCAGACCACTTCACCTAATTGAAGTGGTCTGGGTGCAGTGTCCCTTTTGTACCTAGTGCTGCAATGTTAAACATTGCAGTTCCAGAGAAAAGTCTGACCACAGTGGCTGTCTAGTATTTGACGCTGGACGTCCTCACGCTCTGCATGAGGACATTCAGCATCAGGTTTGTACCCATAGGAAAGCATTGATTCAATGCTTTCCTATGGGGTGGACTAATGCACGAACTGTATTGGCCGTGCATCCGCATTAGCACCCATTCATTGCGAGACTTTGGAGGATGTGGAACGTCGATCCAGCACCAAGTGTCTTTGGTGCTTTCTGTACTACAAGTGGCCACCTGATGTTGGAGCTGGCAAGTCTACATTTGTAATTGCATATTATCTACTACAGCTAAGGACTGTGTTAATGTAATCAGATATTGCTCTGAAGGGACAGTGGGTCAAAATATCTACCTGGCCAATCAAGATAACATTTTGTTGTCAGGGTGGACTTGCTTAGGGGGTGAATCACTTTGTAACCAGTTCTCTCCTGTGTGTTCTGTTTGGCCAGTTCTGTATTCCCTTAGGTGTAAATAAATGTAAAATATGTTTTACTTTATACTGTGATGTATACATTTAGTTCTTTTGAGTTGCCAGAAAGAAGCTGGTTTGTCTCTACCTTGAGGTTTCACGGGTATATTGCTATTCATTGTCCTCTATAGAGTAATTACTAATACGATTATTGCCAGAGGACTAGATAGATAGAATATCCTACAGTAACCAGATTCCAGTGTGGTGTATCCTGCATTGCCAGTGGATACTCTACCAAGCTGAGTCCTAGTATTTAGTGGATCATTGGGGCAGGTTTCGTAAAATAAACCCACGACCAATAGCTTGCATGAACTGGTACACCTTTAGTGCCAGAGATGCCAGGGCTGTATCATCACAGTCATTGTAAGTGAATTAATAGCCCATGAGTAGGCCTTTTTTAGGACCCTATTTGGGTAACCTTTTTCTTTAAAGGCTTTACAGAGAGCCCAGGCTTTGATTTTAAAATCATCCAGGGATGAGCAGTTCCTACGTAACCGAAGGTATTGGCTAATAGGTATACCTGCTTTGGATAAGTATGGATGGTGACCAGACCAATTTAATAGACTGTTAGTCGCTGTTGTCTTGCAATATAACATGGTTGTTATAGTTCCATCTTGTTGTATAGAAACAGTGATGTGCAGGAAATTTAAATTCCTGCCTCCAACCTGAATAGTGAATCTCAGGTTGAGATTGTTCACATTCAGTATTTGTATGAATTCATTGAATTGATTTACAGAGCCCAACCATAACA
This sequence comes from Pelobates fuscus, assembly GCF_036172605.1. Classification (NCBI taxonomy): domain Eukaryota; kingdom Metazoa; phylum Chordata; class Amphibia; order Anura; family Pelobatidae; genus Pelobates; species Pelobates fuscus. The sequence goes on from NC_086321.1 coordinate 66,274,430, forward strand.
CAAAGACATTGTCTATATACCTCTTCCAACAGTGTATTTTCGCAAGGTACGTGGATATACGTTGGTCGTTTTTAAAGTTGCCTTCTCATGTGCCAAGATATAAATTAGCATATGAGGGGGTGTGGAAGGCAGACCTGTTAGAAACAAAGGCTGAACTGGGGACCCTGCGTCAGCAGATTACCGCTTTGGGGTCTAGAGAAGGCTCTAGAGAACAAAGGTTTCAGACCATCCAAGACCAGGTCCAAAAACTTGCTGAACAAGTTCAAAGGCTCACAAAAATGGTGACGGTGCTGGAGTCTCGACATAGACAAAAGAACATCCGCCTCAGGGGGGTGCCAGAAGCAATTAGAAGAGATGCCTTACTACCATTTCTCCTCCGTCTACTCACCTTCATGGGTGTCAGAGACGGTGCCAACCAGAGGAATATAACCACGGCGTTCCGAGACCTAAAAGCTGCAACTGCTCCAGCGGAAGCCCCAAGAGACATCATCGCAGTAACAAAAGACGTAGCAGTGCGGACCGCTGTAATGTCCAAATCTAGAGAGACTGTTAATGTGCAATTTGAGGACTGTGATGTAGAAATATATGGAGACCTACCATTCCCAGTGCTAGTAGCAAAGAGGCAGTTTCCACTGGTTGCCAGACAGTTGCGATATGTCGCAATTAAGTATAGATGGGGAGTGGACAGCTCACTTGTAGTTCAGCAGGGAGACGGTAGTCATCCTGTCCCCGTCCGGGGACCAGGCAGCCTTTCTCCGTCGTCTGAATTTGCCTCACCCTGACCATACAGATGCCAGTAAAGCCGGTAAAAGGCACACAGCACTGATTCTTAAACCACTAGATATACATGTGGCAAAACTAGCCACTTAAAACTGCATTTTCTTTAATGTGTGCCTATAGCTTTAAGAACCAAGTGTATTCATGCATAGTATATTACATGTGAAGGATAGCAACCGTATGCTGGCAGCATGAAAGCCACCAGCATTCATACAATAGTTTCAACACTGTTCGTGAAACGAACAAACTACCGAAGGGAGACCACACACAGGAGGTCGTGTGGCTCCCATTAAGGATTGCATCATTGTTGCAATCGGTAATTAGAGAGATTCAGGGTGGCCCCTGTTCGGCTACCGACCACACGGCGGTCGGCCTTTTTGGATCCTTTGTTAGCCCAGCGGTATTTGGTCGTCGAGCGCCTGGAACTAAAATCGGCTACTCGACGGCACGAATACCGCTGGACTTCCAAGCCGTTCGGGAGCCCCGGTCCTTCGGTAATGTGTTTCCCTAAGATCAATCGGTAGTTTGCATGTAACTTGGAAGTAATGTTTGTTTCGTGCGGCGTTCGGTTATTTATGCTGGGATCTGAGCGGTACTTTCACGAAATGTGCGCTCAGACCCTAGCTATCTACCGAACATCCATTCGTTTAAATGTGATGAATAATGTTGAAGTTATATATTTTCATGTAAAATATTGGTTTGGCTGTACGGAGGGATAATCCACTTAACTGTATATTCTAGTGGGAGTATCCCTCTCGTACAGCAGTGCATGATGGGAGAAATGTCCAGGTTGTTAAGTTCCCCATGTAGTCCCCTACTGCACAACCCCTGCAATGTCAGTAGGGAAACCCCTTGCATGGGGAATCCCATAAATACTGTGACCTGTGATTAAAAGCTCAGTTGACTCCCAGCCTATGTGTCGTCTAGATCTTGGGAAGGAAGGATTCTTACAACGCTACCAGGATTATTGCTGTATTTATTTGCATGGATTATTTTATGCTGTTCCTGTTACCCAGCGGAGATACTGTGGATTATACTACCTCTCTGCTACAATACACAAAGACTGTTCCAGCGTTGTTGCTATACCAGAGAGCCATAGTGTTAATCCACATAGCCTTAAACCCACAGAGTGGTGTGAGATTATAGTTAAACTCCAAATACTTACTGAGTATCTACACCTGGGGCTTGCCAATCCTAGAACAGTTCATTCTAGCTTGTGTCACATGTTCTAGGCCACTCATGCACATCATTCCACAAAACGTAGATTCTGATTACCTAGATTTGTACAATGTCTCTTATATGTCCTGTTATTCCACTGTTTCATATTTCACCATTATGATAAAGCAAATTGGTTGTATTTTGTATGTGAAAACTCCAATAAAATACAAATAATAAAAACAAAAAAAATATCGCTCTATCATTTTAGGTAGACCTGTTGGTAAATACTTTACAATGGAGACGATCATTGCAGCCCTTCGTAGACCTGCTTTAGAGCCACAACATTCGATAACGATGGTGTTTGCCATGGGCTCTACAAGTCATGAAAGGAGATACTGTTCACTTTGTCACAGATATGCGGGGAGCGGCTGCTTTGCTGCAAATGCTAAGCTTACCGGTGGACTCTTTACCACTGCATAGACTTCAAGAATCAACCTCACCAATCATACCATTACTCGGGACTTATGTTATTTGCAGTTCAAAGTTAGTTTAATATTATTTTCAGAACCCTTATGTTAGGGTTGCCTCCAGGCTAGCTGGAAGTTGGACCGTAGAAAAGGATGCTCCTAGCACTCACCAAAGGACCATCAGCACCGTAGACACCATAACTACTGCGTAGCCACCATAAGTACTGCAGACTCCACGAACCACCACTGCTGGACTGGTATCTCGCCGTCTGCTCTGCGCCCTGGACCTATGACCAAGCTCCAGGTTCCAGTAGGTGAACCTCTTCCTTCTGTAGAGCGAAGCAGGATCAGGAACAAGGAGTAGCTAAGGGAGTATGAAGAGCATAGCAATCCCTGTAGTGATTATAGCTGTCCCCTACAAACATGAATCAAGGCTGCAAGTTAGAGGGTCAAGTAATTCTGTTTATTGGCACCCAAAGGGCTTTCTTTTATGCAGGTTTCCCTTAGATAGGACCACCCACAGGGTGTTACAAAACAACCAACCAACCAATCTTCTCTCCCCCCTCACTGTAATCTTCTCTTCCCCCTCCCTCACTGTAATCTTCTCTTCCCCCTCCCTCACTGTAATCTTCTCTCCCCCTTCCTCCCTCACAAAACAACCAACCACACATGTACATTACAGAAAACACTCCCAGCAATTACACACAAAATCCTCCCCCTCTGCCTGTGATATAATTATGGTACACAATACTTAACATATTTATCACAGGCAGGAAAAATACAGTTTTTACACATACACTGTAACTTTAAAACCATACATACACTCTCCATAAATTACATATTATTAATCAGCACAATTTAAATATAAACATAACCAAAAATCACACAAATCCCTCCAGTGGATAAAAAGTTAGACGGAAGTCCTTTATGACCGACCGCAAGCACATTTTCCTGCCCAAAACAGTTCCATAGATTTGGGCTGTGTGGTCGGTCAATTTTATGCAGAATCTTCGAACTGCAGCTGAAAGTTCAGTGTAGGAGAAGGTAAGAGTCAGCGGTGTTCGTGGAAATGTGTAGCCGATTTTAGTTCCATGGATTTGGCTACACATAAAGCTGACTTCGTTCGAATGAACAAAGATTGCCGCCGCCACGTGTTTATTTGCACGAACAGTGGCCACCCAGCGCTCGGCAATTAACCTGCAGTAACCTCACAGCCTGGGATGTAAATTGCCTGCACACTTCCACTTCTGGTGGTCCGCCTGTGTGGTACTTGGTTCAGTAAGCCCCATTTACTGAACCAAGTGGGAGAAAGCCATGAACACAATATATTAAAGATTTGGGGACACCGTCTTAAAGGGGCATTGTTCAACAAAGTCACAATATGTCCCCAGACGGTTCTTAAAGGGCCATACACACCCAATAAAAGCCCATAAGTTTTCAGGGGCACAATCTCCCAGGGGCCATAGTCATGAGGAAGGAGGCTGGCAAATAGGCTTCTCCACAACCCAGGGAAGCAGGGTAATTTGTCATTTAAAGGGCCAGTTCCAATTGGCAGTTTGTAACACCTTACCTATATTTTTAGTACCTTTTTAGCCCCTCTATGCCCTGGCTGCCCATGGTGCTTCCTTACCCAACCACCTCAGTACCCGAACTCGACCCAAAGCAATGTATAGTGGGGCTCTGGAGGTGCACATTTGTGTAACCTAATGCTGCTTCTCTGCCGGACAACAGGCTTTTATCTCACTAAGATGCCACCTCAATATTTCAGTTTGAGTTTCTAATTAGTTTTATATTCTTTTTATGCTTACTGGCCATTGCAAATTCACGATCTTATAACTAAACCAATGAGTGACACATTCTTATTTAAGCAATCGCCCCCTGTTTGCCCCATTGCTATATCCCTATCGAATCGATTTCTAGTTATATATAAATAAAACCCTTGGTCCCGTGATTACACTATCTTGAGATATGTTGTATTGATGCGTGTTTGTAAAATTGTTTAAATGATCTAATATGTCTCCACTGCAATATATGCAAATGTCCTCTCAGCCGAGCATTAATAAAGCATTCAAAAAAACTTTTTGATAACCAATTTAAGCCAAAATAGTGGTGTTAAAAACAAAACCTCTAAGCAACAGCCCAGTTTGAGATTTTCTTCAAAACACCAAGTTGTCCCCCCATCACAACTCCCATGTTAGTGAATAATCGCTGGGCATAATTTGCTCAAAACCCTAAATTATTTGTACTTGTGAACTCTTTAAAACACCAAATGTAAAAACCAATAAATGCAACGGTGTACCATAGGGATAATGGTGGTCAAGGTTCCCTGGCTCACCCCCACTTACGTGGGCCCCCTAAGCATTTGTGGTCTGGCTGCTCTCAGAGAAGTATTAAGATCCCACAGGGCCGTAGGCAGTTTACCAGTTTGCCCCCCTTCATTCTTCACATAAAGATGGTAATGGGGCCAAAACAATTAATGGGAGGGACCTCCAGTCACCTTATGGTTAACCGTGCTCTGCCAGAACAAACTTATGTCTTGCAGTGTTATCACCAAACCATTGGTGTCTTGATGCAACGTGGTATGGGGCACCAATCGTCTTATATTGTTGCACAGAATGCAGGCACAGAACATGGGGATGTTTAGAGTACAGCCAAAATGTAATAGCTTCTTCTGCAGTCAGTACTGCAGTACAGGCTATAACTTACGTAAATGTATGTGGAACAGGGTTTTCTTCAACTTCCTTTCCATCAAAAATCAGATCTTGTAACCTTCTAAGTAATTCCTTCTTAGTAATGATATACAACAAGCTCTAGCAGCTTACGCTCAATATCTGGAATTCTAGCGTTTCTGAATTTAACAGTTATGCTACAATGATCTCCTATTGGGCACTAGTTAACAAAGCTAGAAATGATACAAATAGCAGTAATACTTCGAACTATGTAATATACTAAATTAAAACCAAACCGTTTTATCAATATCTAGAATGTGTGGAAAGGTTAAAGCAATTTGAAGATTGAGTATATATATATATATATTATACTCTTGGTATATTTGCAAAGGTTTTAGTTATAACCTATGCTTTTGGCTTTGCTCAATATTACGTCAGGATTTGTGTGGTCATTTTATTGCTATTAAAAACAGAAATGAAAGGTCACGGAAAAACCAATGTCATTTTTGTTAAATATGCTTGACATACAGAATTCCCTGTCGGTGGGAAATGAAAGGAAAATATTTGTATCTACTTCAGTCCTATACTGACATTAAGTTAGTACTTAGTGAAATGTGCAGAATAAAATAACTGCAAGAATGACCTTTAGTTGTTATTTCATTCTACTTTGGTTTATCGGTGAATTAAATGGTAGTGTTTATCTGTTTGGGTTTAGTTCAAAACTACATCATTACAGCTTTCGAAATATTAACCTAAAATAATACGTTGCGAAAAAGGTAATATTATTAGTTAAAGCATGATTGCTGGTGTGAGAGATCCAATAACAAAATATAAACTAGAGTAAGTTGTAATGTAATGTAAAAACAGTCTACATTGTATTTTCTAGAATTAAAAGGCTCGACATGCTTTTGTCAACACACGATGTGCACACAAATGGTTATATTGAGATAACATACATTCTGCCATAAAGATAATCAGACAATTTATTAAAAGACTGGTGTTCATGTATATCAGAAAATATGTAAATGTACACTATTTTAAGTTTCCATTTATTCACACAGCTTTTAGAGGATGATTGGGGAAAATACAACATTTTTATAGATTACCTATTATTGCATATCTTGCAAAATTTCACACATGACCTATTTAACAAATACAGTGTTATTTCCTAAGGTGAGAATTCTAAGTAAATTTCTAATTTAAGCAAAATTTCACAAAAGCTGAACTAGAAAAATTCTCTATCAGTTATGCTTTCAGTTTGACTTCTCTAATCGTAAAGTTTGGCTTTCTTTACTAAACTCATTTTTAAAGTTTATTGCATTTAGTGAAACTTAATGATGTATTATTTAAATGATGTATACTGATTTATTTTTTAGAACATTTTTATTTTTCATCTGGCTGAGCAGCCATGTTGGGTCAGACTCTACTGTTGTCTGATCAACTGCTGCTCAACCTACCTTACCTACTGCTACAGTTTCACACAGAGCAATCACAGCAGCAGGCAAGGTTGGTTGTTTTTCGGAATATACAAAGAATACATTTTGACATATGCAGAGCTGAAGAATAAGTTGTTACCTTTTACAAAAACTACAAACAACTCACAAACAAACAGTCCCCACAAACACAACACTTCTGACAATCCGCATAGACAACCCCACAAACAGACCCTCACATGCATACACCAAACACACTATGTGACATATCATTCACACACTCACACAATTCCTTAAGAAGCCACCATACACAGCCCACATTCACAGGTATAATACACAATACTACAAAGCAACTACAGCTCTCAGAAATAACACAAGCAGAATATTTAAACATACACACCTGAATTTAAAAAGAAATAGGATCGGCACACCAAGGGACTTCAAGATCTTTTTTTGGCACAGTACTACTAAAAGGTTGCCTAACCCTGCCCTAGTCTTAGCATGGTTTATTCAAGCCTCTAATAAATATTCATAAAACAATATCAGTTTTTTTATTTAACCCCTTAAGGACACACGACATGTGTGACATGTCATGATTCCCTTTTATTCCAGAAGCTTGGTCCTTAAGGGGTTAAAGTGTATTTATTATAGTAATTCCAAAAATAAAAATAGTCTTCACTTGCATTGAGCAAATAATGGCAAGTCTGTGATTGTATACTCAGATTGTATACTCTAAGAATATTAGAGACTACAGTGGCATCTAATGGGCCCAGGAAGGCTCTCTCTAACACTATGGCTGCCATTCACAATATAGTAATAAAACATAGCTCACTGATACTCTGCCCAAGTTGGCTCTTTATTTACTGTTGCTGGCCTGCTGCTGTGGCTAGCTGTCAGGCTGGCTTCTGTGGCTGGTTGGCAGGCAGGTTGGCTGCTTCGGCTGGCTGGCAGCCTGGCCAAGGTTGCCAGACTGGTGTAACTGTCTAACAGGCCTTTTGCGTCTGTTTCTCCCCAAACCCACTTGTGTGTCTCTTTTTCCCCTTCCCCTCTGTGTGTCTCTTCTCCCCAGCCCTTATGTGTGTCTGTTTGCCCTCCCCAGCCCTTCTGTGTACCTCTTTGTCCCCCTCCCAGCCTCTTTGTGTGTCTATTGTTCCACTTCACCAGTCCTTCTGTTTTGGTCCCTTCCAGACCCTCTGTGTGTCTTCTTGTCTCCCAGGCCTTCAGTGTGTCTCTGTCAGGATTACAGTATGATCCAGCACGTAGAATTGTGTAACACAGAGGACAGATAGGTAACGTATACTGGACCTTAGAATGGCCGGACTAACATACCAAAGAATAGTCAGGAATAGCAGAGGTCAAGGGACACAGAAAGAGATACAACGGTAAGGAAAAGCCAGGGGTCAGGGATGCCAGAAAACAGAGAAGTCAAAATCAATGCCAAAGTCAAATAACCAGAAAAAACAGAATCAATAGCGTGCTCTCGGACAACCACAAGGGAAACCACAACAGGACACTGAGTAAGAGGAGAACTGGGCCTAAATACGCTGCCTGTGGATCCTATTGGTTGTAACCAGCCTTTTACCCCAAGATTGCTGCTCAGCTCAAACCCTCCTGTAGATTGATTGCTGCTCGGCACAACTTTTCCTGTCAGGACAGTAATTTTGCTTGGCACAACTTGTCCTGTCAGAACAGTAAATGCCATTAATCGCATTACCCCCCACCTGAAGAACGCCCACCGGGCGGGCAGGAGCAGGCTTGAGAGGAAACTTGGCATGAAAATAGCGAATCTTGCGGCCAGCATGTATATCAGATGCCAGAACCCAAGAACGATTGGTTGGTCCATAACCTTTCCAATTCACCATGTACTGTAAAGTGCCCCGAGAAAACCTGGAATGAATTAAGGAGGAGTTCTCATACTCTTCCTGTCCAGAAACAACTAAGGGAGGAGGACGGACACTTCAGACAGTATATTTATTGCAAACAAGAGGTTTGAGTAAGGACACATGAAAGGTATTAGGAATTTTCAAGGAGGGAGGAAGGGCCAGAGAGTACGCAACAGGATTGAGCCTACGAAGGACACGAAAAGGTCCAAGGAACCTAGGAGAAAATTTCATGCTAGGGACTTTGAGCCTGATGTTACGAGAAGATAACCAAACCCTCTCACCCACTTGATAAACAGGGTTGGAACCTCGATGTGTATCAGCATAATGCTTGAAACGGTCATCAGCAGTACCTAGAGCAGATTGAACTTTAACCCAGGTGTGACGAAACCAACCTCGCCACTGAGAACTGGAGAAGCCTGGTTGCCCGCCTGCTGCCTTTGGACTATGGCCCTGGGAGATTGGGCCCTTTACAAACAGTATTCGGCCCTAACAGAGTGCATGTCACTCATTCTGGCCCTTTAAATACAGTGGGGCCATTCGGTACTTGCCCTGTGTGAGCAGTGATACCCCCCAGATAGCTATGCCATGGAGCCTATTCATATAATGAAAGACTATGGGAAAGACTTTGGCTCCATGGCAATTAAACTGTATTTGTGTGGTCTGCGTGCCATTCACCTAATAATGTGCACGCAGACCTGAGCTATCTGGGGATATGTTAAATGTCTGTGTTTAATGTATGAAAAGTAACTTTATATATTTTAAAGAGTTTTATGTTGTTTTGCAACCATGTGGTTAATGGAGTCTGCCTCTAGTCCTGGATAATTAGATTTCCTCTCCAATTATCTCCAGGGCAGAAGGGAGGAAGCCAGGATGCATTGTGGGGATGTTTTACTTTTACTGTTTGAGCCAGAAGGAACAAAAGATACTTTTAGTAACTTTTTAACCCCTGGTCGGATTCATGCCATTTTTTAATATGTTGTTCCCCTGAATGGATTGATTGTGGATATGTATTTTTATGTGAATGTGATGTATGGTTGTAAAGTTATGAAAGTTGTGTAAAAGTATATTTTAAACTGTATGCATAATGGGATTATGTGTCACACTAAGGGGAGGGGATGTGTGGGAGGTAACATCTATGTTATTGGTTATTTTATGCCTCCCCCTGGGTGTGGCCTGTATGTGTACCCATGTAATAAAAACCAGGCTGGGTGCCCAGCACCTCAGACCACTGCTTGACCTTCAACACGGAGCCTTGTCTCGTTCTTGGGGGGATTCACTGTATGCTGTTGGAGATTTGACTGCTAGGAGTGTAAGCTGATGTCTGCTTTTCCTATTCATCTGCTAGCAGCTATTTGTGAGGTTCCAGCTGGAGTGCTACCTTATTCACCTATATCCAGTTCGTGAGTTCTGATGTTCTGCAGTAGCTGTGCCTTTCTGAGGAAAGGGGATTATCGCCTAAACTGGGTTTTATCCTCTTGTATGCTGAAACGGTCCGTTACAATTGGTGGCAAGCGGCGGGATCGTTCCTACAGCCAGAAGGACAGCTACAGAACACCATTTCTTTGGATTTACAATTTGAGGGCAACGCATGTCTGAGTACAGCGACCCTGACAGCACCAGGATGGAACCAGCAGTGGAGTACAATAAGGGTGACATGGATGACCGGGATGCAATAAGGAAAGGCATCTGGTACCAGGCCCTGGATAATGTACAATACCAGCGGGGTGAGAGTCTCCCCAGTGAAGAGCAGCGGTTGCAGAAGCAAGTGGCCCTGCGGATGCCCTTCCTGGGAGAGCAGCCCCTGGAGGAATGGGTGAAGGAACTAGAGCACCGGGTATGGCAGGAGCTATGGCTGGAGGATGCCTACCAGGCGCTCTGGTGGTATATGGCACAGTATATACCCTGGACAGCCGAACATGACAAGCCAGAGGGAGAGGAGTTTGATGGTCCTGGCTTGTTATGGGAGTCCTTTGCAGAGCCTGGCTTCGGGAGCCCTTCGCAAACCAGACTGCAGGACATTTTCTATGAGAGGGAGGCTAGGCATGAGTGGGATGACCCCCATGAGGTAGAGCAAGACCTGGCTCACCTAGCAGCCCTGGAGTGGGAACTGGAGCAAAACTACCAAGATCTCTTCCGCTTCATTGGGAAGGCTCAGCAGGACAGTAAGGTGACAGACCCAGATCCAGACCCCTTCCGCTGGGAAGATATTGTAGAGATTTACTGGGAAGAACCCCAGGTGGCCTGTAGAGATGGGACCGAGGTCTCTCCACCGGCCCTGCAGGGAATTGGGAGCCCAGTCTCCATTCCCCAGCGGCAGGCTGAGTTACAGGGGGCAGAGGTAGTTGGTCCCACCCCCCAACAGCAGAGTGATATGCCGGGAAGGCAGTGTGAAGTGCAGGGAGAGGAGAGCAGCGTCCTCCCTCCCCAGCGGCAGGCTGAGTTACAGGGGGCAGAGGTAGTTGGTCCTACCCCCCAGCAGCAGAGTGATATGCCGGGAAGGCAGTGTGAAGTGCAGGGAGAGGAGAGCAGCGTCCTCCCTCCCCAGCGGCAGGCTGGGTTACAGGGGGCAGAGGTAGTTGGTCCTACACCCCAGCAGCAGCATGATTTTTTGGGAATTGGGAGCCCAGTCTCCATTCCCCAGCGGCAGTGTGAAGTAGAGGGAGAGGAGAGCAGCGTCCTCCCTCCCCAGCGGCAGGCTGAGTTACAGGGGGCAGAGGTAGTTGGTCCTACCCCCCAGCAGCAGCGTGACTTTTTGGGAATTGGGAGCCCAGTCTCCTTTCCCCAACAGCAGGACACTGTATTAGGAGAAGAGACAGTCGGTCTCCCTCCGCAGATGATGGAAGTATGCATGGGAGAGGAGCTTATTACCACCTCTCCCCAGCGGCGGATTATTAATGGGCAGAGTGTTCTATCGGGAGAGGAGCTTGTTACCCCCTCTCCCCAGCGGCAGTTTAATGTACCAGGGGGAGACTGTAAGCCCCCCACCGGTGCAGATGGGACCGTGGTCTCTGCACTTACCACACAGGGGGTAGGGATGGTCGGTCCTACCCCCCCACGACAGAACTATGTATCCAAGGGGGAGACAACCGGTCTCCCCATTCAGCAGCAGAGCTATGCAACGAAGGGGGAGACAATCCGTCTCCAGCAACCAGGCTCCAACCAGACTACTCCGGTGGTAGTGCTGGCATCAGGACAGAGTACCGCTGGTCTCTGCCCACTCAGCAACCCACCAAGGCAGCCTACCAGTCCCCTGCACAGCCGGGGTGAGGCACCTGGACATGGACAACTTTCTCCTCTACCCAGGTGTAGTAACCATTTATTGTGGGTGGGCTGTACTGATGTTTCTGCTTTGTGGGTGGGTTGCTGGACTAACAAGGGCACTGACCGGCAGGAGGTCAGGTACCCTGTTAGTCTTTTTGGAAAGGGGGAGAGATGTGACGAAACCAACCTCGCCACTGAGAACTGGAGAAGCCTGGTTGCCCGCCTGCTGCCTTTGGACTATGGCCCTGGGAGATTGGGCCCTTTACAAACAGTATTCGGCCCTAACAGAGTGCATGTCACTCATTCTGGCCCTTTAAATACAGTGGGGCCATTCGGTACTTGCCCTGTGTGAGCAGTGATACCCCCCAGATAGCTATGCCATGGAGCCTATTCATATAATGAAAGACTATGGGAAAGACTTTGGCTCCATGGCAATTAAACTGTATTTGTGTGGTCTGCGTGCCATTCACCTAATAATGTGCACGCAGACCTGAGCTATCTGGGGATATGTTAAATGTCTGTGTTTAATGTATGAAAAGTAACTTTATATATTTTAAAGAGTTTTATGTTGTTTTGCAACCATGTGGTTAATGGAGTCTGCCTCTAGTCCTGGATAATTAGATTTCCTCTCCAATTATCTCCAGGGCAGAAGGGAGGAAGCCAGGATGCATTGTGGGGATGTTTTACTTTTACTGTTTGAGCCAGAAGGAACAAAAGATACTTTTAGTAACTTTTTAACCCCTGGTCGGATTCATGCCATTTTTTAATATGTTGTTCCCCTGAATGGATTGATTGTGGATATGTATTTTTATGTGAATGTGATGTATGGTTGTAAAGTTATGAAAGTTGTGTAAAAGTATATTTTAAACTGTATGCATAATGGGATTATGTGTCACACTAAGGGGAGGGGATGTGTGGGAGGTAACATCTATGTTATTGGTTATTTTATGCCTCCCCCTGGGTGTGGCCTGTATGTGTACTCATGTAATAAAAACCAGGCTGGGTGCCCAGCACCTCAGACCACTGCTTGACCTTCAACACGGAGCCTTGTCTCGTTCTTGGGGGGATTCACTGTATGCTGTTGGAGATTTGACTGCTAGGAGTGTAAGCTGATGTCTGCTTTTCCTATTCATCTGCTAGCAGCTATTTGTGAGGTTCCAGCTGGAGTGCTACCTTATTCACCTATATCCAGTTCGTGAGTTCTGATGTTCTGCAGTAGCTGTGCCTTTCTGAGGAAAGGGGATTATCGCCTAAACTGGGTTTTATCCTCTTGTATGCTGAAACGGTCCGTTACACCAGGTATCACGAATGGAAGCCAGGCAGTCATCCAAAGCAGGAATAACCATAGTAAAAAAAAACAGCCGGTAGGACAGTAGGATGCCGGCCATTATTAACAAAAAATGGACTATGCCCAGAGGAGTCATGGTCAGCATTGTTCCTAGCAAACTCGGCCCATGGTAGTAATTTTGACCAATTTTTCTTGAGTGCTATTAACGAAACAACGCAAATATAATTCCAAGGACTGGTTAGCCCTCTTAGCTGTACCATTGGTCTGGGGGTGGTAAGAGGATGAAAAAGACAATTCAATCCCTAATTGTTTATTGAAGGCCCTCCAAAACCGGGACACAAACTGAGAACCTCTATCAGATACTATATTGTGAGGAATGCCATGCAGATGGACAATTTCTCGTATAAAGATTAGTACCAGGTCTTGAGATGACGGCAATTTCCTGAGAGGAATAAAATTAGCAATTTTAGAAAAACAGTCCACAACCATGAGAATAGTGGTATAACCATTAGAACTAGGAAGTTCAACAATGAAGTCCATGGACAAGTGAAACCATGGGACCTCAGGAATAGGAAGAGGTTGTAACAAGCCACAATGGAGTTTATGAGGCACTTTGGAAACCTCACAAACAGAACAGCCTGCACATACTCTTTAACATCCTTCCTGAGGGAATCCCACCAGAATGACCCCATGATAGCAGAAGTGGATTTATTAATACCTGGGTGACCAGCAGACACATTGTCGTGAAACACCTTCATGATATTAACCCTTTCCCCCAATGGAATGAACAGTTTGTCCTGAGGTTTACCGCAGGGCGTCTGAGACTGAGCCTCCATGATGGAGCCAAGCAGTGGAGAGGACAATAAAAGACCTGTGGACGCAATGATACATTTCGGGGGAATGATATGGGATGTTTCTTGCTCTAGTATAGCCTCAGTATCAAACTGCCTGGACAAGGTGTCGGCCTTGACATTTTTAGAACCAAGTCTATAAGTGATAAGAAAATTAAAGGGAGAAAGAAATAGAGACCACCTAGCTTGTCTAGAAGATAATTGCTTGGCTCCTATGTAAGCCAGGTTTTTGTGACAAGTAATGATCAAAAGGGGATCCGTGGAACCCTCTAAAAGATGTCGCCATTCCTTGAGAGCTAGAATAATAGCCAACAATTCTCTATTGCCAATATCATAATTGCGCTCAGCAGGAGACAACTTTCTAGAAAAGTAACCACAAGGATGTAATGGAGTTTCCTGGCTTTCCCCCTGGGAGAGAACTGCCCCTACCCCTGTCTCTGAAGCATCAACCTCCAGTATGAAAGGCTTATTGGTGTCAGGATGTATCAACATGTCGGCGGAGGCAAACCGCTGTTTGAGAGTTTCAAAGGCTTCAATAGCCTCCTTAGACCATATCGCACTACTAGCCCCCTTCCGTGTCATACTGGTGACGGGGGCTATTACTGAAGAAAATACCTTTACAAATCTTCTGTAATAATTGTCGAAACCAATGAACCTTTGAATGGCTTTTTTAGGATCCATCTGAAAACCAGAGGCAGAAATATTATATCCTAAAAACTGTACTTCAGACTGGTCAAAGATACATTTTCCAATTTACAATAAAGTTGTTTTTTTAACGAGGTTTGCAGAACTTGTTTAACGTGATCGTGGTGAGACTGGAGGTCAGGAGAATAAATAAGGATATCATTCAGACAGACCAAGACAAACGAGTAAATGTAATCCCTGAGTACATCGTTAATGAAATCTTGGAAAATTGCTGGAGCGTTGCACAACCCGAATGGCATCACTAGATATTCATAGTGTCCACTTCTGATATTTAATGCAGTCTTCCACTCGTGGTTTTCCTTGATTCTCACTAAATTGTAAGCGCTTCTAAGGTCAAGCTTAGTGAACACTTTAGCACCCTGGAGTCTGTCAAATAATTCAGCAATACGAGGAATGGGGTATGCGTTCTTAATGGTGATTTTGTTCAATGCCCTGTAATCCATACATGGGCGCAACTCACCATCCTTTTTAGAGGCAAAAAAGAATCCTGCACAGGCAGGCGAGGATGATTTTTGTATATGGCCTTTATTCAATGAATCTTTAATATATTCCTCCATTTCACTACTCTCCTGAGGAGATAGAGCATAGACTGCTCCCTTAGGTGGCATAGCGCATGGTAGTAAGTTAATGGAACAGTCATATGGTCTGTGAGGAGGTAGAGTATTAGACTGAGTCTTGCTAAATACTTCTTTAACCCCTTAAGGACACATGACATGTGTGACATGTCATGATTCCCTTTTATTCCAGAAGTTTGGTCCTTAAGGGGCCCCTTGGCCTTGGTATTGTATAGGGATCTTAGGATTTTGAGGTGTACTAGTGGGTAATTCAACAGTGTAATTCATTACAATCCTTACCCCATTCTAATATTTCCCCATTAGCCAAGTCAATATGAGGGTTATGCTTGCTAAGCCATGGGAATCCTAATATGATAGGACAAGAAGGAGATGCAATCACCTGAAATGTAATCTCTTCCTTATGTAAGGCACCAATGGAAATATTAATGGGTAAGGTTTCATGTGTTATCAATGGTTGTGAGAGTGGTCTCCCATCAATAGCTTCAACAGCTAGGGCTGATAGTCTCTTCTTCATAGGTACAGTATTACCCGTGACAAATTGAACGTCGATGAAGTTTCCAGCAGCACCTGAATCTATCAGGGCTTTGCATGAAAAGTTCTTTTTGTCAAAGGTGATAGAAATATCAAGGAGAAACCTATTTTTATTCTTTCCAGAGGACGTTTTCATTACACCTAAGACCTGTCCCCTTAAGGTGCTTAGGTGCGGTAGTTTTCCGGACGTATGGGACAATTGTTTCTCATATGTCCCTTCCTACCGCAGTATAGACATAGGCCTTCTTTTCTCCTATATTGTCTTTCTGCTTCCGACAGTCTACTGACCCCCAACTGCATGGGTTCAGGTTCGGACTGTACAGGAATTTCAGGGACAATAGGTCCTGCGAAACAGGGTGCTAAATGCATACTCATGCGTCTGGTCTTGTTTCTAGTAGCCTCTATGGTTCTCAATCTATTATCAATCTGCATGACAAAGTGATAAATTCATTAAGCTATTTGGGTAAGTCTTTGGTGGCAATCTCATCTAGCATAGTTTCAGATAGTCCCTTTTTGAATTCAGAGAT
This sequence comes from Pelobates fuscus, assembly GCF_036172605.1. Classification (NCBI taxonomy): domain Eukaryota; kingdom Metazoa; phylum Chordata; class Amphibia; order Anura; family Pelobatidae; genus Pelobates; species Pelobates fuscus. The sequence continues at coordinate 66,290,555 of NC_086321.1, forward strand.
TAACCCACTGTTAGTCCAGTCTACCTCGGAAGCTAGGGTACGAAATTCTATGGCATATTGCGAAATAGACCGGCTTCCTTGTCTGATATGCATCAGGGCAGTAGAGGCGTCATCCTCTCTGCCTAAAGGTTCAAACTTAAGTTTGAATTATGTAAGGAACTCCTGGTAATTGTGTGCCACACTCCTGTTACTCTCCCATAATAGATTGGACCAAGCTAAAACTTTACCTTTTTTTTTTTTAAATTCTTTATTTTGTTGTGCTGAGGATAACAAACAGGTTTACTTCGCCACGACAGCTGAAGCAAGCAATGCAGTAACAATCATTTACATGGCATATCAAAACAGCACGTTTTTATATTATAGGGAAAACACGTTAAGAACAACAGTTAATATCTTAAGACCTGCTTTCAACAGTAAGTTAAGTCAAATATAGTTATGTCTAAGAAGGTCAAAGGCAATTTAAAAGGATTGGTAAGTAACGATTGAATACAAGAGTAGGCCCCCAGGGAGTTCCCAGGCTGGCGACTTTCAGAACGCGGGATAACAATATAATAATATGTAGGATCTAGCAGACCTGTGCATTATATAGTATATGAGACGGAGAACAGGCTAGGTGTAAAGCTTAAAATTCATCTCATCACTGGTCCCTGCACAATGATAGCTGAAAAGGTTTAGTAAATGAATGATAACATATACACTAGAGCATGGCATATAAGAGAGGAGTAACATTAATCAGAGTTAATGGAGGCTATCTAAACACTTTTGAGGCTTAAATAGTAAACAGCAGGCCTATGCCCATCAGAAAGTCACCGGTCAGCCGATTCCTAGGCTCGGGAAAAGCCAGGGGTGTGTTGGTGGGGAGTAAAATGTCCCTGACAGAGTTGGTTGCTCCGGCTGGTGTTGCATGCCTCTGATGCCCTCCGTGGTTATCCTGTGCCTCTGTATCCCAGCAAAGCTTTTCGGGTCTCTGCGCCAGATTGACAGTGTAAAAGACCGGTCTGATCGTCGGGTCCAGTGCTGTTGAGGAGCAGAATTTCGCTGCACTGCGGACCCAGGTGCCTTCAAGTGAGGTGGATGAGGCGTTGTTTTTATGTTTCTCCGGCGTCTCTTGCACCTTTGTCTCCTATAGGGTTTCACCCTTCCGTGTTGGGGTCGAGTGAGCAGCGTGTTCCGCCGCCATGATGAGGCTTGTCCCGCGTGCTGGATCTGTGGAGAGTGCTGCCAGGTTAAAGGCTGCCTCTCAGGTGGATGGCTGCTTGGTCGCTGTGAGGTGAGTGGCTGTGTCCTGCTCTCCAGCTCAAGCCAGAAGTTGGCGAATAGCTTGTCTAGCTGTTGTAAGACTCCCTGCGTTGAGTCAGCAGGGTCGGGGAGACACATGGCGTCCGCCATGATGGGTGCCACACTGGGTCGGAAGCTTTGTGGTGGTGTATCACCATGGACCCCCTCTGTTCCAGGCCTGCCTCCCTGGGGTGGACTGCGATCACCCCCGTCGGTCCAGGGGGGGGAGTAACGGGGCTCTTGCTTGTCGTGAGTCGGCATCGCACAGCGCCGGACCGGGAGATCGGCCGCCTCTCCCGCCCGACACGAGCTAGGCCTCATGCTTCGAGGACTGCGGCCAGCAGGCTTCAGGATGGACACAGTCCGCTGAACTGGATCCCTGCCCTGTTGTGGGTCAGGAAGATCGACTGGTGTCTCCAGGTAAAGGTTTGGTTGGGCTAGAAATGGCATCAGTCTCCCTGTTTTCAGAGGAGCTCTGCCAGAGCACGTCTGTCCTCCATGGTAGTCAGGCCCCGCCCCCAACTTTACCTTTTAACTGATTCATTAGGTAACCAATTTTAGCTCTATCTGTGGGAAAAGATCCCGGTGAGGCCTCAAAATGATACTCCATTTGGTTAAGAAATCCCTGGCATTCTTGAATATGACCATCAAAATGCAGGGGTGGAAATAGGTAGATAGTAGGTGCCTTGTGTACTATAGGTGGAGGTACATAAGGTGGAGGTGAGGCCGCAGGTTGCAAGTGCGCTGTTCGGGTAAGAAGCGTACTGAAGGCCTGGGCAAATTGATCCATGTGGTGATCATTATCCTCCAGTTTCCTTTCGCAAGCAGCTATGTACTTACACAATTCTACAGGATCTATGGCCATGTCGTAATGTCAGGATTACAGTATGATCCAGCACGTGGAATTATGTAACACAGAGGACAGATAGGTAACGTATACACGACCTTAGAATGGCCAGACTAACGTACCAAAGAATAGTCAGGAATAGCCGAGGTCAAGGGACACAGAAAGAGACACAACGGTAAGGAAAAGGCAGGGGTCAGGAATGTCAGAAAACAGGGAAGTAAAAAACAATGCCAAAGTCAAATAACCAGAAAAAACAGAATCAATAACGCGCTCTCGGACAACCACAAGGGAAATCACAACAGGGCACTGAGCAAGAGGAGAACTGGGCCTAAATACCCCGCCTGTGGATCCGATTGGTTGTAACCGGCCTTTGACCCCAAAGGCAGTTACCAGGTTCCTATTTGCATGATTGCTGCTCAGCACAAACCGTCCTCTGGATTGATTGCTGCTCGGCACAAGTTTTCCTGTTAGAACAGTAATTTTGCTCAGCACAACTTTTCCTGTCAGAACAGTAAATGCCATTAATCACATTTTTATGTGCAGAATACGTGACAGTCTCTTTGTATCCCTTCTGTATGTCTCTTTGTGCCCCCAGCCCGTCTGTGTGTCTCTTTGTCAGCCCTCTGCCTCTCTGAGAGTCTCTTTGTGCCCTTCAGCCCCTCTCTGTGTCTCTTTATCCCCCACCCCTTTTTGTGTGTGTCTGTTTGTTCCCCAAGTCCCTTTGTGTGTCTCTTTGTTCCCCCCAGACTATCTGTGTGTCTCTTTGTGTCCCTCACTGTGAATCTTTGTGCCTTTTTGTTCCCTTCCAGTCCCTCTATGTGTCTCCTTGTACCCCAGGCCTTCAGTGTGTCTCATTGTCCTTCCTCAACCCTTCTGTATGTCTCTTTGTGCTCCCAGCCCATCTGTGAGTCTCTTTGTGCCCTTCAGCCCCTCTGTGTGTCTCTTTTCCCCCGTCCCTGGTGCTTTTATTTTCTCAAGTTTTAATAAACTTGATTGTAGTCATAAGTTTTATCGTACACAAAAGTAGAATTAAAAAAAACATGATGGTAATATTTATTGTAAAGGACAACAGTCAACAAACTTCCACTTTTAATTTTTTTTTAAAGTTTATTGCATTTAGTGAAACTTAATGATGTATTATTTAGATGATGTATACTGATTTGTTTTTAATTTTTTTTTGGACATTTTTATTTTTAATCTGGCTGAGCATCCATGTTGGGTCAGACTCTAATGTTGTCTGACCAACTGCTGCTTAACCTTTCTTACCTACTGCTACAGTTTCACACAGAGCAATCACAGCAGCAGGCAAGGTTGGTTGTTTTTCCGAATATACAAAGAATACATTTTGTTGTAGTGTGTAGTGTGTGTAATAATGTTTTATACTGCTCTTTGAGTGAGAATTTATAGGATAAAAAACAATATAGCATATCTAAAACTTCCTGATTGTGGTGCCTTTTAGTGTGGCCTGGGAATGACAACTCAGAAGATCTTGGCAAATATAAATTAGATTTAGATTTTAGAAGAGCCCATGAATGTGTGACCAGACTGTTTCACTTATCAGTTATGATTTTAAATAGAAAGTAACTGTTGAAATGGTCTCTCAAGCAATATGGTCAGAGCAAGTCCAGCAGCAAAGGTCAGCATGGAATGTCCAACAAACAGGTAGAACTGGGGAAAGAAAACATACAAAGACCATCATTACTTCTAGGTGCAAGGATCGACTAAATCCATCTAGTTAAAGTTAAACGAATCATCACTTTATATTACTTTAATTTATCCTTTCTGAATAATGCTACCTTTCAGATAGAGAGTTTAGGTCTCCATTTTCTCGAGGGAAGCCTTTATCAATAAAACAAATACAACAGTAATACTGGTGAAAATAAAGTCTTCAGAGGAGTACTGTCTTTCCCCGAAAATAAGACCGGGTCTTATATAAACTTTTAACTCTGGTAGCAACCTTTGAATTAGTCCAGTTAGGACTCAATATAAATAAGCTTTGTTTTCTAGTATTCCAGACATATGGACTGTCTCTTACCATATTTATGTCCAAGTAATGGAATAGAGTTTCTTGAAGTCCACAGTAAACGATTATAACAATGGGATGTATAAGGTAACAGGCATAACTTATCTTGGACAGAAAGCTCCACGTCTGACAGGAAAGCAAAGAGTTTATAAAACCTAGGAATAACATTGTACAAAGAAATGATAACGGTGAGTATGTGTGTCTAATGTATTTTAATACATTGTATATTATTGCAGAATGGGTTCCTGACCTAGTTTTATAATTGATCAATTCAATAAAAAAACTAATTACATAATTTGGGTCCTGACTGAAAGTCAAGAACCAGTGTTTTACATCTAGAACTATCATGTCATTAGTGGACATGTGTCAGCTTGACAAAGACCTTAAGGGGTAGAAACGTTGTGGTTTGGTTCTTGGGTCCAATAAAATTGCCTATCTTTTGGAATACTTTGGAGTGCCTGGATTACTTTCTACATGTATACTTTACATTTGGTCCATTGGTCCATTTGGTCCATTGGTACTTTACATTTGGTCCATTGGTACAAGTTGGTTCCACAACTTGTATATGGATGTGTCAGGCCCTGTCATCTACTGTAGATATGCATTTATTAATGGTGACCTGGATACTATAAATAACAACTGCTTTCAATATGCTGTAACATTAGCATGTCAATTGTAGTTTATCTTGGAATAAATATTTAGAATTATTTTTTCTGCTAGAAAGGTAATGGACGTAAGATCATTTTCCTAAACTGCCCATAGATTTGTCCCTACCTGTCTATCATTACATATATTTCCTCATTGAGGTGGTGGTGAGTAGTCATTCTGATATTTACTATTGTACTTGAAATACTGAAAGTTCAAAGTAAACCTCTCATCCACGCAGAGTACAGCAGCACTCATTTTTCTGGCTGCACATATGTTTATATGATATATGTGGGATTGGTTAGGATAGCTACCAAGCCTAGGTGAGACATTCTAGTTACACTTACACAATATATTTAAGCACGTGGTGGTAAAATTCACCTTTATAACGATTATGGAGAGAACTATTAACATTAGAACTGAAAAAACATACCTCCATATCCCTCCTGACACGAAACAATGATCCAACCTATTGCAGCTGCCCATAATGTCCGGTGAAGGCCTTGATAAAAGGCTGCCATGATGGAATAGGAGTCAGGACTATCATCCAGAATAAAGGGTAAAGCAATTACAAGGAGCAGAGTCAGCAATGAACAGAGCCACCCTGCGATAGCACAGCCCTATTGGAGAACACAAAATACAGTTTGACTGGAAATAGCTTGCATAGATTGGGATGTTCTCTACTGGGCCATTGTCAAGAGTGCAGGGAGTTTATTTTTTGTTTTGTTTTGTTTTGTTTATTTTTGCAGTGCATAGTTTGGCAGGCTAGTATGTATAAACATTTCACAGAATGACATATAACAATACAGGAATGTTGCAGAAATATGACATGTTAGGAGTGAACTGCACTATTTATTGTTTTGTTTTTCGAGGAAACAAGATGAGTATTAGATTTTAAAATGACACTATAGACACCTGAACAACTACAACTTAATGTAGTTGTTCAGGTATGATCTATAGCTCCCTGCAGGCAATCTAATGTAAACACTGTATTTTCAGAGAAAATACAGTGTTTACATTGATTGATAGGAATACCTCCAGTGGCCGTCACTCAGACGGCCACCAGAGGGACTTCCTATCATGCAAGGCCCTTAAAAGGCCCTGTACACGTCTGACGTATTGAAATACGTCTGACGTGTGCAGGAGAGAGAAGGCACTGTGTGCGCGCCTTCTCTCTCCAGCCTGTCAGCAGAGGAGGGGGGCAGGCAAAGACCGCGAGCTGTCAGTCACCTCAGTTCACGGCCGCGCACACCACGCGCATGCATGTTAGTGCGCTCAGGACTTCAGAGGGCGGCATGAATGCTGCCCTCTGAAGTATGTGCGCATGTGCGGCAAAGCCGCGCATGCGCACAAGGGAGCAATGACGCTTCCAAATGGAAGCGTCTGATTGCTCCCTGCTCGCGCCCGCCTATTTCGTCATTTTGACAAAATAGGGGGCGCGGCTTCACGAGGCTCCCGGCACTGGAACCAGGTAAAAAGACTCTGCCTGGAGAGTCCCTTTAAGATAAGGTAACTTTGAAACCATCCCAGTTGCAAGAGATAAAGACAAGACAGATACAGAGCTTTGGTGACTTGCACCCTGAGACTGAGTTGAGCATGCAAAAAAGTTTAGGCTGAACATTTCTACCAGCTCTGTATTTGATAAGATACATCCATGAACGCTATAGTGAACAGCTGGATAGCTGGAGTGTAAGTTAGGAATTATTATTCTGCCCCATCGACGCCAACGCTTATGCTAGAGGTAAGAGAAGCCTTCAACAATAAACGGTAGGCTAGATTAAAATAGGAACAGATAAACAATACGGAAATTATATGGGGATTAAGCATAAAAATTATGAGGGCATTAAAACCATCAGTATCGAGAGTCACGGTTTAGCTGACCCCCTCCAAACTCACAGGACTTTCCCAGTGTGGTCTGGCTGCCTGTATGCACCTCGACTCCTGTATCAGCAGGCTGTGGAACCAGGCAGTGTGACCCAGTCAGCTTTGTGATGGAAGATATTGTTCCTACTGTGCAAGATTCGTCTGGGCCACAGGCTGGGCAGGATGGCATGGGCCATGGAACTCTGGCGTTCAGCTCACTGCGTCTGCTATTTCCCAGCACGGCACTCCCCTCCGTTGGTCAGAGTCAGCGCTTCCTGCTGGATCCTGAATGGTGAATACAATGGTGGGTGGTCACTCCTCTCTTGCTTGATCAGTATTTGCAGGCTGTTATGGTTATCCCAGCACGGTCTCTGCTGCTGTCAGTGGGACTTGAAGCGTCTGCCATTTTAGAAAGAGGAGTGCCATTCCACTCAGCAGAACCACTCAGCAGAACTCTTAGTTGCAGAAGTAACCTCAAAGGCGAGGACTGGTATCACCCCCACCGGTCCAAAGGGGGAGAACGAGGCCAGTACCACATAGCGCCAAAGGTTCGACGTGTGGCCACTAGTGATGTCCCGAACGGTTCGCTGGCGAATAGTTCCTGGCGAACATAGCATGTTCGTGTTCGCCACGGACGGCGAACATATGCGATGTTCGGTCCGCCCCTATTCGTCATCATTGAGTAAACTTTGACCCTGTACCTCACAGTCAGCAGACACATTCCAGCCAATCAGCAGCAGACCCTCCCTCCCAGACCCTCCCACCTCCTAGATAGCATACAATTTAGATTAATTCTAAAGCTGCATTCATTTTTTTGTGTGTGTTTGTGTTTATTATACATTATCCTCCATAGCCAGTAACCTGTGTTTATTATACATTATCCCCCATAGCCAGTAACCTGTGTTTATTATACATTATCCTCCCATAGCCAGTAACCTGTGTTTATTATACATTATCCCTCCATAGCCAGTAACCTGCGTTTATTATACATTATCCCCCCATAGCCAATAACCTGTGTTTATTATACATTATCCTCCCATAGCCAGTAACCTGTGTTTATTATACATTATCCTCCCCATAGCCAGTAACCTGTGTTTATTATACATTATCCTCCCATAGCCAGTAACCTGTGTTTATTATACATTATCCCCCATAGCAAATAACCTGTGTTTATTATACATTATCCCCCCCATAGCCAGTAACCTGTGTTTATTATACATTATCCTTCCATATCCAGTAACCTGTGTTTATTATACATTATCCCCCCATAGCAAATAACCTGTGTTTATTATACATTATCCCCCCCATAGCCAGTAACCTGTGTTTATTATACATTATCCTTCCATATCCAGTAACCTGTGTTTATTATACATTATCCCTCCATAGCCAGTAACCTGTGTTTATTATACAAAAACCTAATAACCTCCCCTCCCCTATTATACAAAAACCTAATGTGGCGGTTCGGTTTCTTGGGCATGAGCTCTCAGGGGCGCAGTGGGCAGTCGGTGGGGTTCCGCTTTGAGTCTCTTGTGTGTTTTCCCCGTCCGGGGAGTGTTGTCCTTCTTGAGGGTTGCAGGGCTGCGAAGGGGTAGACTCTGCTGGGGGGCAGGACGACTCACCGCTGGTCTAGGACTGTGGTTGAAATGTTTGCGTCGGGTCGTCCGCTTCCTCCTTCCCACCCTCTTAGCTTCACCAGAGCCCCGGTCGGGAGCCGCAGGTCTCAGCACGTCCTCTCTTTGGGTCACTGCTGGTGGGGTCTCCTCGTTGGTGCTCCCCTGGTGATATAGTTTTGCCCAAAAGGCGGCAAATAGGCGATCCAGCCTTTCTTCAAGGGGCGGCAGCGGGTTACACTTGGTGACTTCCATGGCAGTCAGTGCTGTGTCGGCAGTGTGGGACAGGCACTGTTGTCGCTTTGCTCTTTGTTGCAGGCTTCGGTTACCGAGATATCCCTCACCGGCAGGGGGGGGGGAGAGAGTGTACCGGGGAGACCTCCAGATTAGTGGGCTGCAGTTAGCGTAGGGATCGGCCGCCTCCCCTGCTGTGGCTGAGTAGGCCTCAAGTAGGCCTCAAGGCAATTCCCGGATAGGAGCCGCCGGTCGGTGTCAGGAGACTATGTTTTGTATCCTGCAGTCTAGGGCTACCTACTCGATGTCGGTTAAGCGTCGTTTTGCAGGGTTTTGCCCCAATTTCGGCTGGATATGAGCGGTTTTGCACGGAGCTCTTCTCCTGTGCGACCGCTCAGCTTGGCTGCTTGGCTCCGCCCCCGGTATGATGGCTTTTTATTTGGCCTTTTTTGGTGCTGAAAAATGAAGATTTTAGAAAAAAGAAGAAGTCAAATAGTAAGTTTAATTTTTTTTTTACAGGTTAGTTATTTTATTCCCCCCTCACTATTTGTAACCTGTGTTTATTATACATTATCCTGCCATAGCCAGTAACCTGTGTTTATTATACATTATCCTCCCATAGCCAGTAACCTGTGTTTATTATACATTATCCCCCCATAGCCAGTAACCTGTGTTTATTATACATTATCCCCCCATATCCACTAACCTGGGTTTATTATACATTATCCCTCCATAGCCAGTAACCTGTTTTTATTATACAAAACCCTAATAACCTCCCCCCCCCTATTATACAAAAACCTAATAACCTCCCCCCCCCTGTGTAAAATGACACAGAGCACTGTGATCGGATGGCTTGAAATCCATCCAATCACAGTGCTCTATGTCATTTTACACAGCGTGGGAAAATTCCAAAGAACTTTCCCACGCTGTGTAAAATGACACAGAGCACTGTTATTGGATGGTTTTCAAGCCATCCAATCACAGTGCTCTGTGTCATTTTACACAGCGTGGAAAAATTCCAAAGAACTTTCCCACGCTGTGTAAAATGACAAAGAGCACTCTGATTGGCTTAAACCCACCAATCAGAGTGTTCTTAGCCTAATTGCAGGGCTGGGCAAGGCTTTATAAGCCTTCACCCGCCCTGCGTAGCTCAGTCTGCGCGGAGCCCTCCATGGGTGAAGATGGATTATTTTTTTGCGCTCTGGTTTTTTCTTTTTCGTCTGTTTTTTTTGTGCTCGGGTTTTTTATTTTATTTTAAGTTCGTTGGGTATGATGACTTTTTATTTGGCCTTTTTGGGGGCTGAAAAATGAAGATTTTTGAAAAAGGAAAACGTCAAATGGTAAGTTTAATTTTTTTTTACAGGTTAGTTATTTTATTCCCCCCTCACTATTTTTAGGATGAGGGGGGTAGGTAGGGGATAGTTTGATTTGGGTGGGGAGAGGGGGTGACTTGGGGCTTGGGACCCCTAGTCACCTTGATTGGGGGGGGGGATTTTCATTTAGGGCCCCCACCTACCGCTCAGGGGTGGGGGCCAGGGGGGGACAGTAGGTCCCCCCTTATTGTTTTTTTAGGGCAACCACCCACTGCTCAGGGGTGGGGGCTGGTGGGGAGGACGGTAGGTCCCCCCCCACCATTCTTATCTAGGGCCCCCACCCACCGCTCAGGGGTGGGGGCCGGGGGGAGGACAGTAGGTCCCCCACCCCTATCTTTATTTAGGGCCCCCACCCACCGCTCAGGAGTGGGGGCCGGGGGGGAGGACAGTAGGTCCCCCCTCTTTTTGTTTTTTTAGGGCCCCCACCCACCGCTCAGGGGTGGGGGCCGGGGGGGAGGATAGTAGGTCCCCCCCACCATTCTTATCTAGGGCCCCCACCCACCGCTCAGGGGTGGGGACCGGGGGGAGGACAGTAGGTCCCCCCCTATCTTTATTTAGGGCCTCCACCCACCGCTCAGGGGTGAGGGCCAAGGGGGGAGGACAGTAGGTCCCCCCCCTTATTGTTCTTTTAGGGCCCCCACCCACCGCTTAGGGTTGGGGGCCGGGGGGAGGACGGTAGGTCCCCCCCCACCATTCTTATCTAGGGCCACCACCCAGCGCTCAGGGGTGGGGGCCGGGGGGGAGGACAGTAGGTCCCCCCCTATCTTTATTTAGGGCCCCCACCCACCGCTCAGGGGTGGGGGTCGGGGGGAGGACGGTAGGTCGCCCCCCACCATTCTTATCTAGGGCCAACACCCACCGCTCAGGGAAGGGGGCCGGGGGGGAGGACAGTAGGTCCGTCCCCCCCCCCTATCTTTATCTTTATCTTTAACATTTAGGAATGTTAGGTGATTTATGCCCTTTATGGATTAAAAACAGACTCTGCATCAACAATGTAATTTTCCATGGGAGTTTTGCCATGGATCCCCCTGCGGTATGCCACAGTCCAGGTGTTAGTCCCCTTGAAACAACTTTCCCAGCACTATTGTGGCCAGAAAGAGTCCCTGTGGGTTTTAAAATTCGCCTGCCTATTGAAGTCTATGGCAGTTCGCCCGGTTCGCCCGTTCGCGAACATTTGCGGAAGTTCGTGTTCGCCGTTCGCGAACCGAAAATGTTATGTTCGCGACATCACTAGTGGCCACCAGGCAGGGCAGCGGCCGTCCACCCCACTCGCCACCTGAGTAGGCCTCAGCTACCATAATGTTGTAGTAGCTGAGGCCTACTCAGGCCACTACCACATAGCGCCAAAGGTTCAGCGTGTGGCCACCAGGCAGGGCAGCAGCCGTCCACCCCACTCACCACCTGAGTAGGCCTCAGCTCCCATAATGTTGTAGTAGCTGAGGCCTACTCAGGGGCCATAATTTGTGGAGAAAGTGTGGCTTTGGTACCAGCACCTCTGGGCAGACAGGACCGCTGCTTCTAGGCTGTGTTTAGACAGGTTAATCACTTGATTTCAGCATTGCTTAGAATCTGCAGGAGCTGATCGTCTATGCCACCATTCAGCATGGCAGTCAGGCCCCACCCCCCAGGGGGTTGAATTTTTTTGTTAGTGCTATTGGCAAACAGATGATATGTCCTGTAAAACTGTAGGCTTATATGCACGTACAATAATTTATTATACATTTGCATCAGTGTTTTTCTTTTTTTTTCTCATAGCTCTTGGTTTAGTGAACCACTGTATGTGCAGAACAGATATAATAGTAATCCATAATGTACAATGGCACAGTTTTATATTTACCAGGGGGAACATGAAAGAAGAGAATAACAAGTGGAGTGATATGAAAGAAATAGACAGGGATCCAAGTGTATCGTCTTTTCCACTTCCACCGTGTGATTACAGATTTTTTTATTCAAATAAAAGTAAGAATGCATACAGCTGTTACAAATATATTTGAAGATAAATATGAACATATTCAATAATGTGTTAACATATATCAGTTGTCCATCATATTATGCAGTTATAGATTTAAATATTGGCAAAGACAATGAATGAAGTTAGAGGGACATCTCAGCTTATTATTCACAAAACACGTTATTTAGACTACACTTATTTATACTGTATTTTATGATATATACTCTTAGGGTAACATTATAATTGTCTGAGCTCCTTCTTGATTCAGTGAGGGCTCATTGTCGAAGCTGCAAAGCCAATGGAATTTTCAGTAAATGCATGGCTTTAACAGTAAGTGCCTTTTTAACTACTTTACTGTACTTTGATTGCATATTTAAATTCATTATGTAAACAGGTATCCCTTAACTCTTCAGGGACTCTTTGAGGTCATGAGTAAGAGCTAAATGTAGGGATGAAAATGTCTATGAACAAAACTCTGTTTAATGGAATGTTGTTTCATATTAAAAATTTGTTTTTTAATGATCAATGATATTTGAGTTGGATTTTTCATTATTTTTATATATACACATTTTGCCTTATCTAGAAATTATTTTTGGACACGCACGTTGCAGATCCGCACGCTTTCCGGGACCAGGAAGTCAGAAACCGACGCGGCATGGACGCTGAACCTTGACGGTACAGATTAACCGGAGACAGCGAGCAGATAAAGATATCAGCCCCACATCTGTAATATACTTAGTTTGGGTCTCAAAATACTGCACATCTCTGGCAATATTTCTCTCTCGACATGGGGATTGCCCTTTCATTTCTGAAGACGGAGACTGAGGTATTTTGGTGAGGTGCAAAAGAGGAGAAAGGAGCAAGAGAAGACATTAAAAAAGAAAAGAAAAAGGAAAACCAGAGGAATTCGGTGAACATAAAGTTAACATCTGTAAGTAGGACTTAGATATCTGCAGACTTTCATATTAATTTACATTAATTATACCTATATGTATATATAAAATTCTAAAAAAAAAAAAAAGAAAGAAAAAAATTTAAAATAAAAATAAAAAAAAGGGGCTGGAGGAAATAAAACCAACAGCGAACTATTGTAACCTCTAAGAGGTCAAAGTAGCAATATATAGCTTAAAGACATAAGTCCTATGGTGCCATATATTCCCAAGTGAAGGAATCAGGTTGCAACAAAAACTGGATTTTTACTGCTTTTTTTCAGAGATAAATGCAAAGTGACAACTGCAGCAATATAAATCTGTTATTAAATTGAAGCTGGATATTACTCAGCACACATGGCTCCTAAAAAAAGAGAAACCTTTAACCACTGAAAAAAAGAAACCATTAATAAACACATATTATTCACCTAAAATGGCATCAACACAAATGGAAAAGCACCAAAAATCTTTGCCTCTAGATAACGCTGAACTCTCCCCTCACCAAATATCTAATTTATCAGAAGATGATTTCCCCCCATTTGCCGAAAATATCACAAGGAATTTCGCAGCAAATTTTAACTCAAAGGCCGGACAATTTACATCAAAAAAATTAAAAGCGACATCGAAATTAATACAAATGATCTCAGATCAGAAGTTGCCGTTTTATCTGAGAAGATCTCAAGCCAAGCAACTATATTGCAAAAAGTTCAAGCAGACTATGAACAAATTAAATTATCCAATACTCAGAGAAGAAATCAGAGAAGAAAATACAAGATATTGAAATTAAAATTACAAACCTAGAGGATCGTTCTAGAAAAAATAATATAAGAGGCATACCAGAATCAATAACTCAAGAAGATCTACATTTTTATTTGGATGGTTTTTTTTCAAGTATCTTGTCTCCGCAGACCTTGGGTCAGGAACCTTTTGAAAGATTTCATAGACTGCCTGAACCAAATGGAATAGACAAGTCTTATTCAAGAGATGTTTTGGTCTGCTTTCTGAGCTTTCGAGTTAAAAATCTAATTATGCAGAAAATTAGGAATAAGATTCTGGACAATGAAGAATGGCGGCATCTAAAACTCTTTCAGGATTTATCACAGAAGACAAGACAAGCAAGAAGAACCTTCTCAGAGGAGACGGCAATCCTCAGGAAGATGGAGATACGTTATAAATGGCTGTTCCCTACGGCAATAATGGTCTTTTTTTTTTTTTTTTTTTTTTTAAATTCTTTATTTTTGTTGTGCATGGTTTGACAAAAAGATATATGTTGCCACAACAGCAGACATAATCACAGCAATATCATAGATTCAGATGTATGTGGCATTGAGGGGAAAGCACATTTTTAAACAATTTTTAACATATGTAAACATAGTAAGACTATCTAGTGTTAAACTGCATGCAAGTGTCAGCATTAGTAAATACACGATTAGAAAACTTATAAAGATTATTAGCGGTAGGGCAAAAGAAATAATAACATGTTACTAAGCAAGATATGTTGGTCACGTTAACCCGGTTGTGCATTTTTAGGTAAAGTATAGGTGTAACGTGTATATAGGAACAGGTTTAGGTAGTTCAAACGCTTATGGCGCGTGTGAGGCACGATACAAGTATGGTGCTTAGTGAGACATAGATTATGACCTGTTACATTACAGATATCGGCATTTCCAAACTATGTATCGACATAACATGTTGGGTTTACCTAGGTTAACTTATAAGAGGAGATTAGTTGGGACATAAACAAAGTATGTTAATCAACAGGCTTAGTCAATTATCCCTTTGTCATCTGAGGCTTAACAGTATACAATTAATGTATGGTGATCGTAGGTTGTCTTGTATAGGGGTGGGGAGGGTGGGACGGGTATATGTACCTTTTGATATTTAAGTGTAGTGACTAGTTGTCTGCCTGCTGCCGGCTACAACCTCGTCTGCAGTAAAGGCAAACTAACAAAACTTAATGGGTGGGTGGTGTGCCTTCTGGACGCTTCATCGGGGTGCAGCTTTTCGTGCGTCAAAATAGTGTATCATATAAGTGTCAGTGCTGACACTTGTCGGTACTGCTACCTCATTGTGTCGTCTGTGGTCATTTAGTCGTTCGGTATATCTGGGGGCAGATTATCGCAATGAGCAGGGTATGACCCCGGAGTCGTGGCGAGGGATGGGGCTTATAACTGTCCGTGTCAGGGATTGCTGTGTCATCTCTGCTCGTCCAGGCCCATCTAGGTAATAGCGGTCAGTGAAGGCGGGATTGCGTGCATGGGGTTACCCGGGGGCCCGTCACGCCTCTCCACCACTAATTAGTAAATGTCTGTCGGGAAGCGTGGGGTGGTGATGTTGCAGGCAGAAGGTTTCCCTGTGCCATATGCGAGGGGCAAAAGATGAAACCCTGGGGTCTGTCCAGGTGTGCCAGGGCCTTAGTGATGGTTGGGGGTGGGGTAACCGGGAGAACAATAGGAAAGTGTTGGTCTGTTAACTCTCTGAAAATGTCGTGTCTGTGAGCAGCCCCAGGTTAAGTATAGTTATGGGAGCGTGGTTGGGCGGGAGTCCCAATATCTGTATCAATGGCGTAAAACAGACTTTAGATGCCCGGATGGGCAGGCCACGACTGAGATGCGTAACTAGCATCCAGGGAACGACATGCAGGGCCATTCTTGGTTGGGGGTAATTAACTCCTAATTTGCCTTGGTATGTCAAAGAGGACTAGTGCTATTTTGTATGCCAGAGTATAGTTAGAGCTTCCTCCGTCAGATCAATATGACTGGAGAAATGTCCAGCAATCAAGGGTTAGGAGCTCTCCTGTGTATTTGCAGGCAGATTGTGTTATATGTTGTATTAAATAGATTTGTCCAACGTCCTTTTATTTGTATGATTATGCTGGTATACTCTGCGTCCATCCCGGAGGTCGTCTCATTACTGTCCCGTGTGCATTTCAGGTAGTGAGTGCCACGTAGGGTTCGGGTGTGTGGCCTGCCGGCACGAACGGGATGGATTTTGCCGGGTCCCATGAGTGTGGAGGAGATGTGTCGCTCCCTTGTTCCGTCTGTGCGAGGGAGTCTGGTGGTAGGCCCAATGCCTGTAAAAGCGTCGCTGCGTCGCTCAGCTCTCGGATCTGATGAGTGTCCATCCCCTGATGTACGGTGAGTGTGTGGTTCGTTTGCCATCGGTACTTGAGGTCTCTTTGCCGGAGGAGCGTGGTCAGAGGCTGGAGGGAACGTCTCCAAGCCAGGGTGCCTCTCGAGAGATCGGGGAAGAAGGTCAAAGTCATCCCTTCAAAGTGGAACGGCGTCTTTCCCCTCAAGGCAGTCTGGACTGTCGTTTTGTCTAGTCGAGTGTGGAAGGTAAGGATGACGTCCCGAGTGGCCCCGGTCGGCACCCTTGGCGGCTTGGGGATCCGGAATACATTGGCAGGGGCGATCTTGTTGACCTGTGCTGGCGGTAAGATATTTGCCAGAAGGCGTACAACAGCTTGGGCTAGGTCAGCCTCGGAGATCCCATCTGAGATCCCTCTTATCTTCAGGTTATCACGCCGCCCAGCATCCTCCAGCTCCGCCATGCGGTGTTCGTGGAGTCTCTGTTGCCGTTGAATGTCTTGTACAGTTAGTCTGAGGTCCCCAATGTCTTGGGTAGTGGTACGGGCTGTATGTTCCAGCATGTTTAGGCGGGTAGTTATTCCTTTTAGGTCGCCCCTCAGTGCAGCGATGTCGTTGTGCAGGTCCTTGTGGTGGTCTGCGAGTAGCCGCGTGAGGGCCGCTAAAGTCACCGGAGCGGTGTCTGGGTCCAGGTTAGTCGGCTGTGGTGGTCTCCCCGACTTGGGTGCCAGCAAATATTCCTCTCCAGAGAGGTCATCCGAAAAATCGGAGCATCCGCCATGCAGCGCCGCCATGTCGGTCCCGCTTGCCCCGCGGGCCTGTCTCCACATATCGCCAATCGTGAGTCCCGGGGTGTGTTTCTCGGTCGGTATTTTTTTGTTTTTTCGCCCCATGTCGCACATAGGTGGTATATTATGTCTTTGTGGTGATTTGGGGGTACCCAGCCTGGGTTTTCCACCGTTTTTCCTCGTTTTACTCGCGGAGCTTTTAGGCCTTGCGACTGCTTGTCTCGGTAGTCAGGCTCCGCCCCCCAATAATGGTCTTTTTTAAAGACCAATCATACATTTTCAGAGACAACATTGCACTTAAAGAGAAACTAACAGCTTCACCTCTAAATGAATATTTTTTTTTTCTTAAAAATTCACTGGAACTTCACCTCTAAATGAATATTTTTTTTTTCTTAAAAATTGAATAGGGTCTTGCGCATGGGTTAAAAGAAATAGAGAGCACTTAGATATATTAGAGCTTTTGAGTAAGATAACATAAAAGAGGGGAAGGGAGGGATTGTTTGGGGGATAAGTATACATTTGAATTTGATACATAAAAATGGTTTACACAAATATGGGAAATAAGAAAGAGATTAATTAAGTACACAATAACACATATGCGAGTTAAAAATATTTCCCCCATTCACTTTTGAAAAATAAAGAAAAGAAAAAAAAGGGAAGAAAAGAAAGAATAAATGGTGAAATTATTAGGGGAGAAAGTGAGAAAAGAAAATTCCCGATTTTAAAGATTGTTATATGTCTGAAAAATGGGGAGAGGAAAGAAAGTAAGGGAAAGAAAGGGAGAGAAAAGGGGAAAGGGAAAAAAGAGGAAAAATATAGTTAAGAAGATATAGTGCACTTAAATAATTGGATAATTGAATTTACACTATTAAGGAAAAATGGAAATATAGATTTATAGTAGGGATTGGGTTTATAAGAGGATAGAAGGATTAAAGATGGAACTTTGCTCTGAAAACATAAATGTAAATGAAATTGTTATAGATAAATTAAGTTTTAATGCAAAACGGTACAAATATTGAATAATCTATAGGCAGGTGTGGGGTAAATCTCGAACTATTGAGCACTAATATCGTTGTGTCTCAGACAAAAAGGAGAAATAGGTTTAGAATTATAGAATATTTAATTCACATTCCTGGTCAGGTATCCTGCGACGGCAGCAAGTTTAAATACGAAGACTTTATTTAAAGTTCTTTGTATAATGGAATGGATGTACGATTGAATTATTTGTTGTGGAATGTCTTCAGGAGGCTAGAAGTTTCATGGCTGAACGAAGACAAAAAATGTGGATGTGTGTGTTGCTTGTCAAATAAGAGATGGATAGAGGGGAGAAAGAGGTGGGTGGAACAGTGGCTAGATGTCACTTAACATACTATCTATTAACGCAAGGGGGCTAAATTCTGGAAAGAAAAGAGGTTATTTATATAAATTATTAATTGGCAGCAAAACTGATATTGGTTTCGTTCAAGAAACACATTGGATAAACTCTTCACTTAGACTCTGGAATTATAAAACATTTCCAGTGATACATAGTTCTAACATGATTGGAAATAATAAGAAAAGAGGGGTAGCAATTATTTTTTCTAGTAGATTGAAATATGAGCTTGTCTATGAGGAGATTGATCCTGTTTTTTAATAATCATAGTTCGAATAAATGATATACTGTATACCCTCGTAAATGTATACGCTCCAAATCAAACTCCACAGAGATTTTTAGATAGTCTGGTACAAAAGGTTGACCGCGTGTCGTCTGGGAGTCTGATCCTCGGTGGCGATTTTAACTGCATTATGGATGCCAAAATGGATAGGAATGGAGTTAAGCCCTCAAAAGAAGCTGCCGGCCAAAGAATAGGGACATCAATGATGCAGAATTTTTTGGCTAAAAATTGTTTGTACGACTGTTGGAGGATACAACATGTAGAAGACCGAGATTATACTTTCTTTTCAAATGTCCATCAGTCATACACCCGAATTGATTATTTTTTGGCTAGGGCTGATACATTAGAGCGAGTTATTAAGGCTGAAATTGGTCCTATAACATGGTCTGACCATGCACCAATCTTTTTAGAAATAAAAAACAATGCTGAATATAAATGCAGAGATAGATGGAGATTAAACGAAAATTTACTAAAATCAAGACTTCTTTGAGAATAATGATACAGGGGACGTTTCCAACGCTATGCTGTGGTGTACTTTTAAATCTTACATGAGAGGATGCCTTATAAAATTGGGAGCTAATATAAAAAAAACAGAAAGGAAAAGATTTGAATGAGTTAAATATAGGTCTGGCTAAAACTTACTCCATAAGATTACATTAGATCATAGGATTTTGGAAGATATTGAGGAGATTAGAAAAAAAATTCTGGTACGGACCCAAGAGAAAATAAATAGAGCAATGTTAATATTAAAACAGGGATGGTATTATAGTAATAATAAAACTGCAAAAAAATCTTTCAAATAAATAAAAAAATAAGAATAAATCTCAATCCATAAAACATATTATAGTCGGAAATAAACATTTTTCCTCACCAACCCAAATAGCTAATGCATTTGAAGATTACTATAGAAGTCTGTATAATTTAAAACATAAGGAGCCTTTCAACTGGGAAATACAGCAGTTCCTGGATAAATTAAATCTCCCAAAAATATCATATGAGAAATTAATTCAGCTAAACTGTTCTTTCTCTGTACAGGAGATTAGTACTATTATTAGTATCTTAATAGTGGGTAAAGCCCCAGGCCCAGATGGGTTTTCATCGATCTTTTACAAGAAAACAAAAGACATAATTTCTCCATACCTGTTGAAAACTGTTAATGAATTTGCCTATCACAAAGCAATTCAATCAGAAATGCTTCAGGCCTCCATAATGCCAATCCTTAAACCAGATACGGATCCGGCATATACTTTGAACTATAGGCCAATTTCTCTTATTAATTTAGATATAGAGATATATTCAAGAATTCTGGCTGATAGACCTAAGAAAATCATAGCAGATATCGTGCATATAGACCAGAGTAGGTTTGTGGAAATATTAGGAAAATATTGAACCTTTTATATCATGCAAGTCAAAGTTCGGCCCCCCTTTGCTTTGGTCACCCTTGACGTTGAGAAGGCCTTCGACCGTGTTAGCTGGAAATATATTGAAGAGGTTTTGAAGGCCTTTGGTATTGATGGCATTCTTTTCCGGATGTTCAAAACCTATATATTACTAATATGACAGTACATCTAATTATGTGTGATAATGTTACAGCTTTAAGACCAACTTGGATAGATTTTGAAAAAGCTTATCTTGGTAATCTTGAACCTCTATCTCTTATATGGTGTGACACTGAGTTTGTAAAAAATATAAAAACTAATAATCCGATGAATAATACAATGATCTATATATTAAAATATCTAAAGAAAAAATATGGTACCAAACATATATCAAAGAATGCCCCATTAGCATGCTTAAAACTCTATGTAAAAGATATAAATTTCCAAGAATAGGAAAAGTGCGGCTATGAAAAATTTGAGGATTTATTAGAGGGGAACCAAATCTTAAAATTTCCAATGTTACAGTTTAAATACAATCTCCATTCTAAAGAAATATTTAACTATTTAAGAATAAAATCTTTTATATTAAGTAAAGAATTCTCGGAAAATACCCCAATTGATCAATTTATAGCATTCCATTATAAGAAAAAAATTGCCTCTAGATTTAACCAATTTATAAAAAACCAAAAACAAATAGATAAAGCATTAGTAATGATCAAATGGGAGCAAGAGTTTCAAATTTCCTTCTCGCTTGACGAGTGGTTATCTGGTTTACATTTAGTAAAAAGGTACATACATGGGGTAAAGTATATTTCAAACTTGTCTATAGATGGTATCTGGTCCCTATTTGGTCCCTACCCGATTACATAAATTTCAACCTACACTTCTACCAGACTGCTGAAGATGCGGAAGAGTATTGGGTTCATTTCCTCACATATGGCGGGAATGTGAGGAACTGAACCCTATGAAGACAATTCTTTCCGGTCTGGTAAATTCTATTCTTAAGGTACAAATTGATAACACGGCCCAAATGATGAAATTTGGGCTCCTTGGGTTAGAATTTCAAGAACTAAAACGTCATTCACCCACTGATCCTCCAATACCATCTCTCTATTGTTAGGAATTCTAATAGTTTCCATATTCTTCTTTTTTTTTTTTGTGTACGTTCTGTTTGGGTATGAAAGGCAGACTGTCTTTGTGTTTTGTATATTTTTATTGTAGTGTATAATATGATATATTATAGCATCAAGAAAGATATGTATTTAAAATAATGTATTGTAATATAGTAAATTGTTATCTAAATTATGTTATATGGATGAAACTTAAGTGAAAAATAAACATATATATAAAAAATATATATATTTTTGGACACTTACTTTGTTCTTGATGCAACTAGAGTCTTTTCTAGACATCAAAATAGCTAAAGTTATACCGACCAAAAATGGACCATATCGACAGTAAGGCTTAGTATAATACTCCACCCAGTAGTTCAGACGAGTGTGACTGCAAAAGAATATACCCTGATTTATTACAATTTTTTTTCAATTTTTTTTTAAATCTTTATTTAGAACATACTCAGAAAGAGCATAGAGAAATACATTCAATAAAAAATGCAATAAAACACAACATAACGTATCAGAAATCATTCACACACAAAAAAAGAAGCCCTAACAGAAAAGAAAAGCAAATACAAATGAAAAATACTAAAAGGAGGGGAGAGATAGGTGACTTGGCATTCACTGGCAGGCCGAATGTCTCATGTCGCACGAGACAAAACATGAAAAATGGCAAGCAACCTATTCCAGAGGGAGAGGTGAATTGATATCTATTTCCATATTGCTGTGATATATCATTGAGTATGGTATTTACTAAAGGTTAAATTAGCCCTCAGACTGCTAATTTTATATGAGTGTAATATGGTTAAAATGGATAGTCCACAACCGAATGATTACAAGTAAAATTACCATTTGTCAATAACAGATATTTCAGGGTAATCCTATGGAACAAAGACCAAACTGAGTAGAGAAAGAAGTTTAAGCAAAGTTTGGAGGATAACAATGTATTCTTAGGGAGAGAGATTTGGACTATCGGATTGTTGTTAAGTACAGTAACTTACTGAATATCATTAGGGAGTAGGACCTACTTCACATCATTGCTATATTTTACTTCATCTTTAGTTCTATAGTTTCTGACTTCATGATTGCTCAAAATATCAGTTGTCAGCAAATATGATTAATCCCAATACCATACTAAAGTTTTTGGCTCATGGAGATCTGTTAAAATGATCCCTCTGGAACCTATGTGCAGAAGTGAGCCAGACGGTAAGGTTCAAAAAGGTAAATAAAGTTAAGGTTACAGTGAAGTGAAAGGGTCCCTCTAAGCATCATAACCACTACAGCCCAATGTACTTTTAATTATACCAGGAAAATCTTGGCTGCATTGCCCGGTAATGAGGAAAACTGTTTAGCAAAGGTTTGCCATTATAACTGGACCCCCACTGGGAGCTGAGCCTCCTAGAATGGTGGGATTTTTACATTAATATACAAGTATAGATTTCGGATTAGTAAAGTGCATAAAAATGGACAGACAAATTACAAATTCCCTTAACTTTCTTCACGTCCCTTCAACTATTCCTTATATTTGCCATATACATATATTGTTATCTTTCTTTATCAAAAAAACAAAAGCGTCTTGACTTGCTACAGGAGAATATTTGTGTGTCTTCCCACCCATTGCTATGGTTTCGACACTGATAATAACTTAATCATACCTAAAACTCAACCTAGGGATAGAGATTATTTTTTTCATATTGCAAAAAATCAGGTGGAGACCGTAACTGATGCCATAGTTTTCTGTTATTTGATGGTTTGGGGTTTCCTTAATTAGTTTCCCTGGAGCTGTGGACAAATGGTGAGTGTCTATTTTAAGAATCAGTTTGTAAATTATATTATATATTTCATATTATTATCTTGGCATATAAAATGAATTTAATGGTAAATACGTTTTATCACATATTTTTGTTTTCTTTCTACGGTAAATTATCAGTAAAGACCATACTTAAAGCATATTTAAACATAATAAATAACTGAGTTGTAAACAAAATACCTCTCTCCTGTTGGATAATTTATTGACAGATGTAAATAATATGACAATAAAATAGTCACGAGAGAAGACACCAAGAATAATAGTGTCACCACCACAAACATTACTCTTTTACATCTACAGAAAAGAAAGAAAGAAAAAATAATTACCCTTTCATAACAACTTCAAAAATCATGTTAACAATATTGTTTGTTTTTGCAAAAGTTACCTTGTGCTAGCAGACATGACAACTAATGCTTGTAGAGTAATGTTACGATACAATATTTAAGAAAAAACTATAGATTTTTATAGGAGTCCTAGACTAACTCACATGTGTGCAATTCATTTTTTACAACGATAATACAGATTTAAAACTATAATTTTGTTAATTGATGTGTTGGTGCAACATTAAACATTTGCCTGACCCTAAATGTTTCTCTCTGCTTTTCTAACTCTATGACTAGCAAGGGCCAAGCTTGATTTCATATGTGGGATACACTACAAAAATCCAAGTTATAGGGAGATGCCAGTGGAAATTGTAGGAGCTGAGATATTAAAATTCCCAACTATTCTTAGAGACATATTCCAATCCATCAATTAGGGCCTTAATTTAGTACAGTGGTCTCCATGCCTTGAAACTCACTGTTTAGTCAGTGCACCTCATAATACTACCAGACAAAATCTTGTGGAGAGAGCTACAGTGTTATATGCTTCCCCAAGCGTAAAGTCCTTTAAGAGATCCCTCTCTGCATACCTCAAAACAGAATGCACGTGTCATGGTTGATTATATATTTCCTACCTGTTCTATGTAAAATTTTGTGTATTAATATTGTTTTTGTATTTTATTGTACCCTAATGTAACAATGCAATGATTTGTGGACCCAGGACATACTTGAAAACGAGAGAAATCTCAATGTATCTTTCCTGGTAAAATATTTTATAAATAAATATGGTATAATGTTTTACATTTTACTGTCACATGTAAGAATCTAAATGTACTGGATCTCCAATCAATATGATCCAGTAGGACTTATCAACAATAAACTATGTGGGAATTTATCTAAGCGTTGTTACGTTACATACGTTTTTTTGTTTTTTTTCTGTCTGTTCCTTTTTTCCTTATTGGTTTGCTTTTCTGATTATTTTTTTTTTTAATGGGAGGACAATTTAAAAGAAAGTTGCTTGTAAAACAAATATTTTTTTTTCCACACACGGTGTTTTATTATGTCTCAATTAAGTAAAAAAAGTATCTATGAACAATGCACATTATACCGTTGTACACTACAGGGAGTGCAGAATTATTAGGCAAATGAGTATTTTGACCACATCATCGTCTTTATGCATGTTGTCTTACTCCAAGCTGTATAGGCTCGAAAGCCTACTACCAATTAAGCATATTAGGTGATGTGCATCTCTGTAATGAGAAGGGGTGTGGTCTAATGACATCAACACCCTATATCAGGTGTGCATAATTATTAGGCAACTTCCTTTCCTTTGGCAAAATGGGTCAAAAGAAGGACTTGACAGGCTCAGAAAAGTCAAAAATAGTGAGATATCTTGCAGAGGGATGCAGCACTCTTAAAATTGCAAAGCTTCTAAAGCGTGATCATCGAACAATCAAGCGTTTCATTCAAAATAGTCAACAGGGTCGCAAGAAGCGTGTGGAGAAACCAAGGCGCAAAATAACTGCCCATGAACTGAGAAAAGTCAAGCGTGCAGCTGCCAAGATGCAACTTGCCACCAGTTTGGCCATATTTCAGAGCTGCAACATCACTGGAGTGCCCAAAAGCACAAGGTGTGCAATACTCAGAGACATGGCCAAGGTAAGAAAGGCTGAAAGACGACCACCACTGAACAAGACACACAAGCTGAAACGTCAAGACTGGGCCAAGAAATATCTCAAGACTGATTTTTCTAAGGTTTTATGGACTGATGAAATGAGAGTGAGTCTTGATGGGCCAGATGGATGGGCCCGTGGCTGGATTGGTAAAGGGCAGAGAGCTCCAGTCCGACTCAGACGCCAGCAAGGTGGAGGTGGAGTACTGGTTTGGGCTGGTATCATCAAAGATGAGCTTGTGGGGCCTTTTCGGGTTGAGGATGGAGTCAAGCTCAACTCCCAGTCCTACTGCCAGTTTCTGGAAGACACCTTCTTCAAGCAGTGGTACAGGAAGAAGTCTGCATCCTTCAAGCATGCAGGACAATGCAAAATCTAATGACATGGCCTCCTTGTTCACCTGATCTGAACCCCATTGAGAACCTGTGGTCCATCATCAAATGTGAGATTTACAAGGAGGGAAAACAGTACACCTCTCTGAACAGTGTCTGGGAGGCTGTGGTTGCTGCTGCACGCAATGTTGATGGTGAACAGATCAAAACACTGACAGAATCCATGGATGGCAGGCTTTTGAGTGTCCTTACAAAGAAAGGTGGCTATATTGGTCACTGATTTGTTTTTGTTATGTTTTTGAATGTCAGAAATGTATATTTGTGAATGTTGAGATGTTATATTGGTTTCACTGGTAAAAATAAATAATTGAAATAATTGTTTTTTGTTAAGTTGTCTAATAATTATGCACAGTAATAGTCACCTGCACACACAGATATCCCCCTAAAATAGCTATAACTAAAAACAAACTAAAAACTACTTCCAAAAATATTCAGCTTTGATATTAATGAGTTTTTTGGGTTCAATGAAAACATGGTTGTTGTTCAATAATAAAATTAATCCTCAAAAATACAACTTGCCTAATAATTCTGCACTCCCTGTACATTGTATATATTATTTAAATGTCAGATGGATGTTTAACACAGAACGATGCAGTGTACATAGTCAAATGGTTAACTACGCTACAGTTTCTCTTCTTGGTCCTAGTTACCAGTCTTGTCTGCTTTCTTGTACAACTGGGAAATAATCACACACACAATTCAAAGACAATGGAAAGAATGAAATAGTGGTAACCATTTGTTTGTGAGTTCCTCTGTTTTATGATGTATACTGTTAATATCTGCCATCACTAGGGAACACAACACAATTTCTCCCTAAAAAAAGGAGCAGTAGAGAAAATAACAATTACACAGGCCTCTGGAAATACTTACTTGACATAGAGAAAGATTAAAAGAGGGGTCGTGAGATGGAACTGGAAATCGTTTGAGAGATACCAGGCCCAGCCGCTGCACTGAAATATATGACAATAATGTATGTCAGACAGGATTACTCTCTCTGGGTTTCTGTATAAGTTGAGGCTCAGATGAAAAGAATGTTAAAGACCAAGAGCCAACTAATGGCATTTCAATACGATTGTAACATTCTGACAATGCTATCTTGCAAAGAGGGAAGTTTTGGGGCCTGTTACCTTAGTATCTATATGCATCTAGTTTTCCTGTTGCTATGTTAGTATCTCTAAAAAAAAATAATCTAGTTTTACTATTGTTATGTTAGTATCTCTAAAAAAAAATAATCTAGTTTTACTATTCCACTTTTTTTTAACCCCTTTGAAACAAAAGGGAATAATGACGAAATATTTCCGTCATGTGTCCTTAAGTGGTTACTGGGGGATTTGTTTCCTTACTTTTATTATATAAAAAATTAACATATTAAGTGGGGAGAATTGTCAAGGTTAAACAGGTGATATTTTTGGTGGAATTTACTAAATGACAAGAGACAGTCTATTGGTTTCCAATGTGATTGCTGTTTATTTGGGACTATTTTGCCACAAAATAGCACCTGTTTGTGCTTGGGTAAATTTCCGTTCAAGTGTTTTAGACATTTCATCTGTATTCCTTAATTCATTTATATATTTTAGTGCTGCCAGTCAGTTTTATGGGTCTTGCTCTGACTTGTTATGGTTGTAAATTGTGACAGTGTGTTTGACTGTCTGCAGCCATGACTCACCACTTAAACCAACGCATTTCTCTGCATTGCTCTAACCCAGCATTTACCCCAAGAGAAAACAGACACTGGAAGTGGTGACTTGCACATCATTTTCAGACCTTTTAGGAGTTATATTGTTCTTAATGTGTAATAGAAATCAACCGTCAGTTTTTATTGCATTTTATATGTATATCTATGTTCAAAAATATATATCAGTAAAACCACTTCCCAAAAATGCACAAAGAATTTACTTACAGATTCTGCAACAGATACATAGTTGGTTATCAGCAAAATGTTTGCCCACCAGACACGCCGGCAGTTATCCCACTGATGTTTGGGAAGCTCCCAGAAAGATCCCCAATTAACTAACGAGATCAGTCCGATGGAAAGACAAATGGAAGCCAAGTGAAGAGACTGGAGCCTAAAAAACAAGATATGGCTATCTGTAGGGGAAGCATGAACTATGTAGAGATATGTCACTTACAAAAAACTTTACTGTCTCTCTATGCACTGATCAGCCACAACATTAAAACCACTAATGGGTGAAATTATTATAATTTTATTATATCATTACAATGGCATCTGTCAAGGTGTCTTGGTGCCAGATACCACAGGACACATTCAGAGGTCTTGTGGAGTCCATGCTTTGACACATCAGAGCTGTTTCGGCAGCACAAGGGGAACCTACACAATATTAGGCAGGTGACTTTACTCTTGTGGCTGATCAGTGTATGGTCTAACATTTTAAATAAAGCAAGAACATTTACACATTCATTGCCACATCTAAGTACATTAATGCTTCTAAAATTAAACTTCAAGAATTTCTAAGATGTTGACGCCTTTATTTACAATGTCTTACTGTAGTTCCCTTTAATAAAATCAGAACATTAAGTAAATCTACATTGATTTACAGAAAACAATTATTGCTGCTGGATTGCATAAACTTTTATTTAACACATTTCTCACCTTATTATTCTTTTGTAGATATACTTCATTACTGTCGCTGGAGTTAAATTTTCAGAATTCTCAATTAGTTTTAAAAATGATATAGCACTCAAAAATCCACTACAAGAAAAAAAAAAAGGAGAAATAAGATTAAATTATTAATAAGTACAGTGCTCTGGAATTCAACTCTTGTCAACCTCAGGTAGTCTTTGAACCTCCAAGATATGTATCATTGCTTTCATGCCAACCTTCCCCAGCAATCCAGTGGCAGCGAACTAAACTTCCCATCATGGGTATCAAACTTCACACCATTAGGAAGTCTATTTCTTATGGATGATGTATAGGACTAGATATTTGATAACCATCTGATTAACTTCCGATATACAAGTGATCTTATCCCACCCAAGTGACCACATCATTCATTCATAAATCTAAACCAGCCAAGTGACCACATAATTCATTAATACATCTATAACCAGCCAAGTGAAAATTAAATAAGTTATTGGTTTTGTATTTTTAGCACTGAGTAAAAAATTTAGAAAGTAAATGCACACTTGTTTTTTACCAGTATCATAAAAATGTTCTGGTGTATTTTCTAGATGCATAATAACAAGATTCATAAACTAGAGGCGTAATGGGGAGAACATCGCTTTGCCTGTGGGTGATGTATCTATGGTGGTAAGCTTTGGTAGACCTTGTTTTTATTTGTGGAACATTTATATGTTGTAAACTACTTTGCAAGTGTCACCTTCAACTATCCCTCTCACAAGACAGAGCTCTTTGATGCATTCATTCAAGAGTATAAAGAGCATCACACATACTTTGCAGAACAAGATAACGGAAATGTTCTGAGGTTTCCCAACAGAATTTATCTGCCCCTTAGAAACATTTTGGCACTCTAGGAGGATTTTCTATATATCTGGAAAGGTTACAGCTATACTTTGTTTTAAAAAATTTTTTATTGAGTTTTCATGGAAACAAGGAAGAAAAAGTGATAATGTTTAACAACACTGAACATTCACACTGCCTGAGTAGTATAGACCAATTCTAGTAGACAGTCGAAACAATCATATATATTTTTGACAGTTATGTGGTATCAAAAGTTAAAGCAGCAGCAGGCACAAAAGCTCAGAGATGAGCTATATATATATATAAACAAAATTATATATTAAAAATGAGAACACGTTTTAAAGATTGTCTGGTGCTGTAAGCATACATTCAATCATCATGAGTGTTGCTGGGACATTTTAGTGGTGGTGTCATGTTGACTGATGTGATGACACAATAAAGGACAACATGAATTTTGACGTTTCAAACATTTTTTTAGCTGAAATTTAAGGGACATCAATATTGACTTGTGATTATCGAAGAGGCAGTTCTCCCTATTACTTACTTCCTATAATAACCTTAGGCTGATTAGCTCCTTCAAGAACCAGTGATGTTTCATCCCATCGTGACAATCTTGGCCTTGGACTTTATGTGAGCATGGAATGTCCTACTTATCATATATAGGTAGCTCCTCACAGCCCTATTACAGTGAAAGGGACACTAAAACCACCCAAACCACTTCATCTCAATGAAGTGGTCTGGCTGCAGTGTCCGTTTGTTCAACCCCGCAATGTCAAATATTGACATTCTGTTGAAACATTGCAGATTTAAAATGCATCTGGTAAAACATACTTATCGATCACATGTTGGTCCTATAGCAGCATTTGATTAATGAAACATAACTTTGCCATGCATGCACACTGCCGTTCAAACTCATCAAACCTTCACACGGGGACATCTACATACAGTATCTCAGTACAACCCTCACATTTTTGTAAATATTTTATTATATCTTTTCATGTGGCAACACTGAAGAAAGGATACAATGCTACAATGTAAAGTAGTAAGTGTACAGCCTGTATAACTATGTAAATTTGCTGTCCCCTGAAAATAACTCAACACACAGCCATTTATGTCTAAACCGTTGCCAACAAAAGTGATTATACCCCTAAGTGGAAATGCCTAAATTGGGCCTAAAGTGTCAATATTTTTTTTCAGCACTGCCTTAACCCTCATGGGCATGGAGTTCTCCAGAGCTTTGCAGGTTGCCACTGGAGTCCTCTTCCACTCACTCCTCCATGACTACATCACAGAGCTGGTGGATGTTAGAGACCTTGCGCTCCCCCACCTTCCACTTGAGGATGCCCCACAGATGCTTAATAGGGATTAGGTCTGGAGACATGCTTGGCCAGTCCATTACCTTTACCTTCAGCTTCTTTACCAAGGCAGTGGTCATCTTGGAGGTGTGTTTGGGGTCGTTATCATGTTGGAATACTACCCTGCAGCCCAGCCTCCGAAGGGAGGGGATCATGCTCTGCTTCAGTATGTCACAGTACATATTGGGATTCATGGTTCCCTCAATGAACTGTAGCTCCCCAGTGCCGGCAGCACTCATGCAGGCCCAGACCATGACACTCCCACCACCATGCTTGACTGTTAGCAATACACACTTGTCTTTGTACTCCTCACCTGGTTGCCACCACACACGCTTGACACCTCTGAACCAAATACGTTCATCTTGGTCTCAGCGGTCCACATGACATGGTTCCAGTAAACCATGTCCGTAGTCTGCTTGTCTTCAGCAAACTGTTTGCGGACTTTCTTATGCATCATCTTTAGAAGAGGCTTCCTTCTGGGATGACAGCTATGCAAACCAGTTTGATGCAGTGTGTGGCGTATGGTCTGAGCACTGACAGCCTCTGCAGCAATGCTGGCTGCACTCATACGTCTATTTCCCAAAGACAACCTCTGGATATGACGCTGAGCACGTGCACTCAACTTCTTTGGTCGACCATGGCGAGGCCTGTTCTGAGTGGAACCTGTCCTGTGAAACTTCTGTATGGTCTTGCCCACCATGCTGCAGCTCAGTTTCAGGGTCTTGGAAATCTTCTTATAGCCTAGGCCATCTTTATGTAGAGCAACAATTCTTTTTTTTCAGATCCTCAGAGAGTTCTTTGCCATGAGGTGCCATGCTGAACTTCCAGTGATCAGTATGAGAGAGTGTGACAGCAATAACACCAAATGTAACACACCTGCTCCCCATTCACACCTGATACCTTGTAACACTAAGAAATCACATGACACCGGGGAGGGAAAATGGCTAATTGGGCCCAATTTGGTCATTTCCACTTAGGGGTGTACTCACTTTTGTTGCCAACGGTTTAGACATTAATGGCTGTGTGTTGAGTTATTTTGAGGGGATACATAGTTATACAGGATGTACACTTACCACTTTACATAGTAGCAGAGTGCCATTTCTTCGGTGTTGTCACATGAAAAGATATAATAAAATATTTACAAAATTTGAAGGGTGTACTCACTTTTGTGATATACTGTAAGTAACAGGACACTATAGCGTTGGAAATACATGTTTGTATTCCTAACGCTATAATGTTCCTTTAAAATTATTGGGCCATTCAAATGTTAGATAAGTTCTTTATAGGATAGATTGTTACGATATAATTATTTTATTGCCGACCTTTAAGGGGTTACGATCCTTGATTGTACACACTCTCATTTTTATGCAGACATACATATATTTGTATACATGCCCGGACTGGCCATTGGGCACACCGGGCAAATGCCCGGTGGGCCGCGGTGGCAGTGGGCCGAGGCCGAGGCTGGCAGGGGAAGTCCCAGGATCTCCCCTGCCGGTCTATGCAGGGCCGGCACTATCCGAGCGCCGGCCCCGCTGTATTCCATGGAGGGCCGGTGGGGAGATCAAAGATCTCCCTCACCGGCCCACTTGAAGAGACATGCGGCTGGGGAGGGAGGGAGAGGACCCAGCGGAGTTCTATCTTGCAGCTCCGCCGGATTCCTCTTGCGAGATCCGGCGCGTTGCCATGGCAACGACCGGATCTCGCGAGAGTGAACTCTAGCCCGCAGGCTAGAGTTCACTCACCCACTGGACCGCCAGGGATGGATGGCAGAGTGCCCCCCCCCAACACACAAACATTCATCCACAGCACCCTCACACCCATCACACACAGCACCCTCACACCCAGCACCCTCACACCCATCACACACAGCACCCTCACACCCATCACACACAGCACTCTCACACCCATCACATACAGCACCCTCACACACAGCACCCTCACACCCATCACACGCAGCACTCTCACACCCATCACACACATCACTCTCACACCCATCACACACAGCACTCTCACACCCATCACACACAGCACCCTCACACCCATCACACACAGCACTCTCACACCCATCACACACAGCACTCTCACACACAGCACTCTCACACCCATCACACACAGCACTCTCACACACAGCACCCTCACACACAGCACCCTCACACCCATCACACACAGCACCCTCACACACAGCACTCACACACAGCACTCTCACACATATCACACACAGCACCCATCACACACAGCACTCTCACACACATCACACACAGCACCCATCACACACAGCACTATCACACACAGCACCCTCACACACATCACACACAGCACCCTCACACACATCACACACAGCACCCATCACACACATCACTCTCACACACAGCACCCTCACACACAATCCACAATTATATCCACAATTGGACTACAGTGTACACTTTTTATGGTCCCCAGATCAGGTTATCATAGCTACCTCTGAGCCCACTTTTGCTGTATATATTGTACATATTCAATAGCCCGTTCCTATTGCACAGATTTTGAGCATTCCCTTTAATATAATTTCTGTCAGTGAATTAGCAATTGTTTACCCAGGTTTCCCTAGAAGAAGCCACGGTTGATTTGGATAGGTTAGCCCCTATTATTATTTTTTCACAGTCTAAATGCCCACAGCGTTTGACTTAGGCACCTATCCATTTGTAGCTTTAGTTCATCTACTAACAATTGCTAGATGTCATTGTTTCTATCACACACAATAGATGACAAGTTATTGTCTCCCTATAAGTTTTTAGGATCGGAATTCTAATAAAAGTAAATTTTTAATCACACTAAAGATTTGTAAATTATAACACAGATCCCATAGGGACCTTTTCCGTGACCCCTGGCAGTTGTTCTTTCCCTCCAGGGATCATTCGCTCTATAGTTTATCACACATTTATGAGGGTTACCCCCTGTTGTGTTCCCTACACACACCCACTGGTTCCCTTAGGGGCACCAGTATACTCTTCACTTTGAGAGGGGGCGTGTTTATCATTAATGATGACAAAACACACCCTCTCTGCCCTGCCCCCTTCTTAGTGGGCCACTGTAATAAAAAAATGCCCGGGCCGAATTTTTTTCCCAGTCCGGCCCTGTTTGTATATGTGCATGTGTGTGTGTTACTGAGAATGTCTTTAACTGCATACATACACATATTACACGCCTAGTCACATTCGCACATCTCCAGTAATACCTTACATAGACAGTTACAGAACCACATATTATACACACATGCATAGATGCATTCTTGCACATATTTTAGACATACAAACTCAACATAGATACTCTAGCAGATAGCATACTAGGTTACTTTCTGACCCACAGTAAATAGACATAGTTTAGAAGCATCACCAAATTGCAAAGCTCCTCTATGCATAGATAAGCTGTAACACCAAGATAATATTATCTAAATGCCGTAATAAATAACGTCTGAATCATTCTACTTCTGCTGCGGTAGACAGATATAATGAAATCAGATTTATGCTACCTGAGTTTAATTAGTGTACTCTAGGGCTATATTAGCTTTTTCTTACCTGTCTATCTGATTTATCAAAATGCCATCTTCAATACTTTTTTTGTTCTGGCCAATGAATTTTGAGAACAGCAATTAAATTGTCCTTTTTTTAAGAATAGTCAAACCTATTTACCTTACTGGCTGACTCTCTGACCCCATTAGACTGACAGCTGGCATTTTGGGCTAGATATTATCAAATAGTTAATAATCACTTCTTACCCCATTACAAGACACATTCAATTCCAATTTCCTCTGTTAATCTGGAAGACTGAAGCAATTACAAATGTCAAACTTGGCAGTTAAAACCGGACTCCGAGAAAGGTTGAGGGGTTAAAAGAAGACTCACAACAACTAAAACATTGAAAGTGATAAATAAGATAGGGGTATGGAGTTAATTGGTTCATTCATAAAGACCATCTATTCTAGACAAATGCCATGCATCGTACCTACAGTCTATTTATAGCAATACAAATAAAACACTGAACACCCTTAACCAAAACCACTTTTCTACCTATCCTGGTCTATTAGTGTGGAAATTATCTTGGCAGTAGGTTATTGTTGCATATGAGATCGTCACCTCTTTTACACTAAAATAAAATTTTGGAGTCTATTGGAGAATAAGAAGATGAAATTTCAAATGTATCAGTTTAATAAAAATCAGATTGAAAAAACAAATGCAATGCAATAATTACTGCAATTTGACAGATGAATTGGAAACATGAGGTCACAGTAGAGTTGAAAAATTGTCCCAACTCATTTTGGAATGTTGCAATTCAATGGAAATGTTTCCCTATTTTGATGTTCAGGTAGCAAACCTCTTTGAGTAAAGAATATACATGTCTTGGCTCAACCATCTGTGCTATATAACCTCTTATCTAATTGGAACTAAGTTGTCGCATTGGGAAATAATTCTCCTCTCCTATTATCTATTATTTGTATTTAGGTCTCTTTTCTCCTTACTACAGTGTCCTGAAGCAAGTATAACAATGGTATTAAATAGCAATACTCCAAGTTAACTGCATGGGAAATCAACTTTACATTTGTTATGTTAAAGGGACACTATAGTCACCCAGTACTTCAGCTCAATGAAGTGGTCTGGGTGCCAGGTCCCTCAGGTTTTAACCCTTCACATGTAAACATTGTAGTTTCAGAGAAACTGAGGGTGAGGGTCCCCCAAGGATGACATAGTGTCAGGAAAACGGGTTTGTTTTCCAGACACTATAGTGATCCATTAAACAATTACGGTATGTGGTAAACTCAACCATGGTGTGTCTTCCAGTTTTTTGTTTAATACACTGTGGGTGTTTCCTTATTCAGATCAAGAATCAAGAAGAAATTAAGGTTGGAATGAGAAAGGTCTACATGAAGGAAAGCAGTTGGAGAATAAAAGAAGCCCGAATGTATTGTGGTAAAAAAAAGCAGATAATATCAATTTTTTTTAAATGTTTTTTCTGTACATGGGATGACAAGCAGGAACAATCCAGTAGTTTGAGAACCACTGGACTAACACTTTGATTTTCCCTCTTTGTAACTTTATAAATAATCAACACAAGGCATGTTTTTTTCATTTTTTGTTTCACATTACTACTTATCCAAATTTTGCACAGATTTTATGACTACAAAACTTTAATTTAGATAAGCTTGATTATGTCTTGATTGAAATGCATGTCTGTTACTAACTTCATCATAAAACCGAAATAAAATCAGAGAACATTAAAACTTCATCTTAAGGGACTGATTTGAACTGTACATAAATTAATGCAGAACAGGGTCGCACAAAAAACCCAAGCGAATGTCAGAAATTATGCGAGCCATTATTAAATGGTGTAGATCAGTCGCATTCAAAATGTCTTTCCAGTTAGATTACCTTTTTAAATGTCTTTTCTTCAGCTGGCTATAAAGACTTTTATGAGAGAGGGCCGTTTATGGCATGATTTGTAGTCTGACTAGCACGGTATACACAAAGAAAAGCAAAATTAAAATAAAAAAAGATACTTAGTTCTGAATGTCTCCTTTTGGATTAAATCCCAAGTGTATGTCCCTGAGTAAGGCTTACGTGTGAAGAATGACAGTGAATTTCGGTAAACTCATGGTGGTAAATGTTCTTTTCGTCATATGAGCACATTTTTAATGTAGGTCTAGGGGCAGATGTTAATTTTAAGCTTATAGATAAATGTAAATTGCATGAATTTAGGTGAAGGTTCACTGTAACTGTATAGGTAAGCTTTTAATGTAATAATTACCCGATCTTCGTCAATGGAAGAACATTCAATGCAAGTCTATGTGAGAACATTATGAGCAAGTCTACAGTAGAATAGTCAATGTAAATCTAATTGTGAATGTTCAGCATTAGCTTTACAAATGTTCAAAGTAACCGTATGGGCAAAATGTCTATTGTACGTATATAGCATATAGCTATAGTATATTCAGTGAAAATCTATGAGCAAATGTTCAGGAAAGTGTATGAGCTAATCAGTAGTTGGGCACAAATGTCTGCCACTGGGTGAAAGTTTCCAGCAATAGTGGCACAGGCTGCAGGGAGATTTATATCTACCGTATGTGAACTGGGCATCCCTTTTCCCTGCCGTAGAATGCTGTGTTACCAAATAGAAATACAATTTACTCTTACATTTTATACTCTTACATTTTTATGCAGGCGCCAATATCGCCTGCATGTATATGCACTGAATTGCAATAACATGATATGCAAGTTGGGGTATATCTACAAAAATATATATATTTTTTTTATTTTGTTTTTGGGCAGTGAAGTGTACCTTGAAGTCTCCCATGTAGTCTATAGTCCTTGTTATTGTCTGTCCCTAGTCTTCCTTGTCAACACAGTGCTCTATTCACACTGGTAGTAATTTAATTAAGGTATATTGTGTGATTGGTTGCTACCCCAAATCCACACTGCTATTGGTTGATCTTTGTTTTTTTTTTTTAAATTCTTTATTTTTATTGTGCATGAAGAAAAACCGCTTGTCAGCAATGCCACAACAGCAGAATCCAGCGTTTGTACATACAGATTTGTTAAACGTTATGTGGCATTTGGATGGAACATACACATTTTTATATTAGTAAAACAGGCTAGTCATACGTAGATTCTTCACATTAATTATATTGAGTTACATCTTCGCTTCTTAAAAGTAGATTATGGTGAACATTTCTATTGCATATCCTCGCTTAGAGGAAGAAATAATGAAAGACATGAAAAGATAAGGCCCATCAGTTGAGACATGCACAGACATATGCCGCCTACGTTCTAATATACCGATATAGGTCTGGGCATGTTATAACAATTAATAGGAAGATTAAAGAAAAAGTAAACGCGTAGCTAAGGGAAACTCAAACTTAAGCTTATCATATAAGGTATATGGGCATATAAGCCAGTAAGTTTCCACTTGTCTGCATGACCATCACGCTTGTGAAACATAAAAACAACACATGTAAAGTGAGTAATACAGGCTACTTCTAGCTGTTGTCTCTTACATTAAGTTACGCTTGCTTAGTTCAAGCTGTTAAACCTTGCTAGTGTGTCTTAAGGACACATGTAAAGATCCGCTGGGCAATGTGGACATGTAAACATTGCTATGACATTTTAAGTTAAATAAAGAGTAACAGCAGTGTCCCAATAGCTAGTAAACATCACTAGTGCCCTAAGCAACTCAATTCCTAGTGTAGCGCTGTAAGAGGTAGCCAGGGCATGAGCTATTTTGTGTGATGGCGTCTCTTATCTGGGATTGCTCCTATGTTGCTTACCCGGGAGTGCAGGGCACCTGCTACAGTGGGTATACACACAGTTTACACATTGGATTGGAGATTTCCCTTTGTTAGCTAGGCAGGAGGGAAAGTGGGTTGGCAAACCCTGCATTTTTAGTGTGCCCTTTATGCTAGCTTAGTTATGGGTTGCATTGGGAGAGATATACGCTGTGGTCCGTGGCTCAGTGTACAAACTTAAGTGTGTTCAGGCCAGACATCGAACAACATGTATAGCATACTGTCACCTAGATAGATCAATAGTTCGTAAGTCTGTAAATGTTTCAGGTACCGCCGTCTTGGTGGGTCCGACGCTGCGTGGATGTTAGAGGACAGATGGTCGGTCAATGCCTGCTCCAGCTTGTCGGCTTGAGTTGGTGCAAACGCCCTTTTAGGCTTAGGTGCTAGCAATGTCTCTCCAGATGTGGCTCTTAAGTTAGTCTCTGTTGGGGACCGAGGTAAGGGTGTTCTCCAGGAGCAGTGTTGAGTCCATCGCCTCCTTATGCTGCCCTCTTCGCTTGGCGGCAGGGTTATGAGTGTGGCGCGTGTTGGTGTATCCGCCGCTTTGGGTCTGGTAGGCCTCCATTGTTGCCCGCCTATCTCGTGGCAGGTTACTGTCGCTTGTAGGAGCTCATTTGAGGGGCATCGGTGTGGTGGAGCCTTCAACTCCTCTGGCCTCTCTGACCCGAGCAGGTCGTGATGCTGTGTGTCCAGCGCTCCACAGTTATGTGCACCCATCTGCTTACTGCGGCGCGCGTGGCAGCCGCCATCTTGTGTGGTGCTGTGAGGCCCTCGAGTTTGCTGGCGGCGCCTTGGTGTTTCAGCTGCCATGCCCTCGTGCGAGGACCGGGATCACCCCCCCGGTCCACAGGGGGGGGGACAGGGCCGGGTCCGCTCGAGCCTGAGCCCCAGTTAGGGTGCTGTGTGGCAGGATAGCGGTGCGGCGGCCGTCCGCCCTGCTCACCGCCGGAGAAGCCTCAGTCGGGACAGAGTTTCTTCCTCCAGGGGACTGTAGCCGGAGAGGCCAGCCTCACCCTGGCACCAGCAGGTCCTCTGCTATGGGCAGTGTGGTGTACAATCAATTTTTCCGAAGAAAATCTCATTTTTCAGCGTATTTCGAGCTGTGTAGCAGGAGCCCCTGTAGCCTGCGACCGTCCAGCTCGGCGGTCCGGCCCCGCCCCCCGGTTGATCTTTGTTAACTTTAAAAAAAATGAAAAAAAGAAATGTAAAAATAACATGTCTAAATAAAGTGTACATTACTGCTCCCCACTTTATCAAGTGTCTGGCTGATATTTGTGGAGTTACATCTGTTGTCTGGAAGATCCTTGACACTACTAGTTGGGTATTACTGTAAAAAAAATAGGCTGGCTCTCTGCTATATTTCACTTTAAGAGAAGGGCCATATGCCGGGCGGAATAGGTCTGGATCCCAAGCCTTGGTCCAGACTTTCTGCCTCCGCTACAGCATACATATTTGACTGGCAAAGGAGGAGTAACAAACTCCAATGTAAGAATACCACGCTGTCTGTCTCATCACCAGAAGAAGGTTTATACTCAATCAATGCTCACTCATTTGTGCCCTATTTTGTGGATTTAGTCACACCTTAATTAAAACAACATTGTGTAGCCTATTCTGTGAGTATAAATATTAATTAGAAATACATTAGTTTTTCTTTACCTTAATAAGAAAAAAGAATCCACGCCTAAATACACTGGTCCACTCAGTGCGTAGATATACAACGGCTTTTCTAAAACTCTAGCTTTCCATTCAAAAGAATTATCTGCAAGGAAAGAATAAAGACAAAAAAGGAATTAGCAGAAATTAAATCAGACCAAGGCAGATGATGTGATAAATCAGAGAATGGGTAACTAGTTTGTCAGGACCATATTTTCACCTGAAATGAGCTGTTTTCTAATTTAGATATAATTAAATATTTTAAGAGTTACTCCAGCCAAAAAAAAGTATTTTCACCTTTTTGAGGTGGTCCAGCACTCCCCCCCTAAAATTAAAATAAATAAATAATTTGCATCATTGAGCCCAAGTTCTCCCATCAGCCCGATCCTCCTTGCCTGACATCACTACCCTTCACCAGAGGAAGAGGGAGGGCATGGAGAACAGACTGAGGTGAGTACAGATGACAGTTTTGGCACAGAATTGGTATTATCCAGCCTGGAACTTTGTTCTGAGCTGGCTAATGATGGTGTTTGAGGTGAAGTGGTTACTCTATGTATGAACAGCGTTTCAAAGTAAAACACTGCTAGATTCCAGGCCCCATGACTACTTAAAATTAATGAAGTGGTGATGGTGCTTCAAGTCATCGTTTATTTCTCAAAGGGCACATATAAAAAGCTTTTCAGGATAAAAGAAGGATATAAAGCTGAATAATGCACAATGTTAACGTTGGACTCAATTTGTAATAATTTAATTCAGATTTTTTTTTGTAACGTCTGAAAATATGTTTGACGATACAGACATCCAATCTAGATGTAAATATGAATTGTGATGTTATCCAAATTCATTGTCTCAAAAATGAATTGCAGATTTAAGATGTTGCTAGCTCATTTACAATTATTAAAACATATTTTAACAGTTATGGACTTTAATGGCTCAATAAACTTATAGCAACCATGCTGTGGCTACTACATGTTTACATATAGTTAATAAACAGGCCATGCTGTGTTCAGTGACCGCCATAGCAATCCACCACTTTTGCACAAACTGGACAAATCTTACACAACAGTGGGGAGTGAAACGAGCCTAGGCAGGCAAGAGTCCATGCAGTAACAGTGACACAAACTTCTTATTTGTGTTCTTGACTGCTAGGGTCATTCAGTTTGACACCACCCTGGCTGCGAGGCCCAACTGCTCCATGCGGCCACGTGGCTGGAAACCTGTGGGTATCCATTTTCCTGTGTGTAAGGGTAACCGCACGTTTCAGAGGCTTGTGAAGGACATATGACATGGACAAGGAGGAAGCTAAGATAAACAGGAGAAACCTGAGACGAACAAGGGATGAGGTTGATATGGATGCAATGAGAGCTTACAAGGACAACAGTGAGTAGGTTCATTGTTTAGACATACATGATAATTAATTAATAGACAAACAGATGGATAAAAGATAAATACACTGACGGACAGATAGATATCTTAGCATTAAATTTGTGTCCCGTGCTCTAAAATCATCTCTTACATTTTAAAATGGTGAAAAACGACATACCCATATTAAAGACAAATGCCAGTTGACCATTGTGCCCGGAAACAATCCACAAGAGACTGAGAACTCTAATTCCGTCCAGTGAACGATAGTCTCTGTTACTGGCTTGAAATGACAACACGGCAGGAATATTTTCTTGTAAGGAAAAGCACTTCATAAGACGATCTAAACAATCTTTAAAAATTGTGTGTTAGAAAAATCTGAATGCTTAGATGTGTTTGCAGAACTGAAAAGTGATAATTCTCACTAAAACGGGCAATCTAAGCACTGCTGTAGCACCCCCTGCCACCATTCTCTGGTAAGGAGTCCAACTGGTTTTTAATCTCTGTCCAACTTTTCACATCATTTATTGGCCAAGAGTGACAGCTTAAGCTCCCAACCAATGAATGGTGTAAAACGTTGAACAAAATTGCCATAGCTAAAGAAGAATGCATATTTTAGCAATGTTGAGAAGACCAGGAAGATCCTATACACCTGGGAACAGAGCCAGGGGTCTCCAGGAACAATACCACAACAGCAGTTTAGAATGCCTTTAGACAAAATTCAAGTGAATCATAACTCTAATATATACTCTAAACCATTCCACAAGTTTGAACATAGATGGGTTACTCAAATGCCAAATACCTTTTGACCTGAAAAGAAAGAGGTAGGCTCTGACTTGTTGGCTTTGAGCAGACATGGTAGTACCAACCAACATACGTGCAACCAATGTAGGATATATTTTCATGGTGGCAGACAAGAAAATGAAGATGTTTGTTTGCAAACTGTGCGTCATTTCACATTATCTCCATTGCTTTAGTGCCATTGTTTTGTTTTGTTTACAATTTGTTATTTTCGTCTTGTGATCAGATGAAGAACAACTAGAGGGGGTTGATGCTAAGGAATGAACATTGTACTATGGTCAAGACATACGACCGACAAGTATTTGCATATCGTGAGCAGAATTAGTCAAAAAGTTCCCACATGTCTCAGATAGATTTTAACTACCGTATATACTCGAGTATAAGCCGACCCGAATATAAGCCGAGGCCCCTAATTTTACCCAAAAAAACTGGGAAAACATATTGACTCGAGTAGAAGACTAGGGTGGGAAATACTGATAAATTTCTAAATAAAATTAGATCCTAAAAAAATTATATTAATTGAATATTTTTTTACAGTGTGTGTATATAATGAATGCAGTGTGTGTATGAGTGCGAGTGCAGTGCGTGTGTAGGAGTGCAGTTGAGTGCAGTGTGTGTGTAGGAGTGCAGTTGAGTGCAGTGTGTGTGTAGGAGTGCAGTTGAGTGCAGTGTGTATGTATGAGTGCAGTGTGTGTATGTATGAGTGCAGTGTGTGTGAATGCAGTGTGTGTAGGAGTGCAGTTGAGTGCAGTGTGTGTGTAGGAGTGCAGTTGAGTGCAGTGTGTGTGTAGGAGTGCAGTTGAGTGCAGTGTGTGTATGAGTGCAGTGTGTTTGTATGAATGCAGTATGTGTGTGTGTATAAATGCAGTGTGTGTGTGTATGAATGCAGTGTGTGTGTGTATGAATGCAGTGTGTGTGTGTGTGTATGAATGCAGTGTGTGTGTGTGTATGAATGCAGTGTGTGTGTGTGTATGAATGCAGTGTGTGTGTATGAATGCAGTGTGTGTGTGAGTGCAGTGTGTGTATATGAATGAAGTGTGAGTGTGTGTTTGTGTACGTGTTCATGAGGGGGTGGGCATTTTGATTATTGTTATTTTATGAATTATTATTTTAATCATTTTTTTGTTATATTATTTATTTTATGAATTATTTTAATTTTTTTGTTATATTGTTATTTTTTTAAATTATTATTATTTTTTATATTTTATTATTTTTATTATGTATTTATTTTTTCCATCCCCCCTCCCTGCTTGATACATGGCAGGGAGGGGGGCTCTCACTCCCTGGGGGTCCAGTGGCATTGGTAGTTCAGTGGGGGGAGGAGGGGGGCTGGCTGAGAGTTTACTTACCTCTCCTGCAGCTCCTGTCAGCTCCCTCCTCCTCCGCGCCGGTCCGTGCAGCTCCTCTGTCAGCTCACAGTGTAAGTCTCGCGAGAACCGCACTATGATCCCGCGGCTCTCGCGAAACTTACACTGGGAGCTGACCGAGGTGCTGAACGGACCGGCGCGGAGGAGAAGGGAGCTAACAGGAGCTGCAGGAGAGGTAAGTAAACGCTCTGCAGCCCCCACAGCCCCCGGTCTGTATTATGGCAATGTAAATTGCCATAATACAGACACTGACTCGAGTATAAGCCGACTTGGGGTTTTTCAGCACAAAAAATGTGCTGAAAAACTCAGCTTATACTCGAGTATATACGGTAAATGCACAGCAGGCCAAATAATATATTAATACTGATTTTTTATTTTTTTTGCTTAAAATGTTTAATTAATCTATTTTAATTATGATTGTGAACTTATAACACTGTATATA
Source organism: Pelobates fuscus (assembly GCF_036172605.1). Classification (NCBI taxonomy): domain Eukaryota; kingdom Metazoa; phylum Chordata; class Amphibia; order Anura; family Pelobatidae; genus Pelobates; species Pelobates fuscus. The sequence goes on from NC_086321.1 coordinate 66,333,260, forward strand.
GGTCTACCAAGTCTGTTCTGGGTATACCAAGTCTGTCCTGGCAGTGTGCGGATATTTTGATATTTTGGCCCTTTTCCCATATTTAGAAAAGCAGGTGTTAAAAAATAAACACAAAATAAATACAGACTCTGTTTTATATCCTTCATTTACATAGTTCATTCCCTCTGGAAAGTCCCTGGTACAGTTTGGGATCCATGTGATGGTTTTACAATTGCCCAAACTGAAGTTACAGATCCTTCTAAATTTCACAGACCAGTGAACAGTAAAATAGTTGACCATACACTCCCTGGAAAAGTCATAATGCAAATTCATTATTTTAATGTATTACAAAAAAATTAAAAAGACCAAAAAGGACATGCAAGAATGAAGTTCAAATTTACTTTTTGCCTTTTCTCTGTTATCATTCTCTGCCAAGGGTAAAGACGATTTTACTGCAAGTTTATCATGCTCTGAATTCACTCCTTGCTTTCTTTTTCGAGGGACAATCTTCAATCGTTCTAAAGATGAATTAACTGTACACTGAAAAACTCCAACGTAAATTGATCCAAAGATGGGAAGGATGATTAGGACACCACTGATACATCTGCAGGCAAAACAAAACAGATTATTATGGTTTGAGTGGGCGTTCGCTGAAAGAGTCTTGATTGCGTAAATGTTTTTTCTATTTCATTCTCAATATGTATTCTTTTTTTTTTTTAAGTTGTGTGAAGCTCTAAAAAGTGTATCTCAGCTGGTCCCAGCAAACCATCAAGATTAAATATCATTAGTATAAAAGTCCCGTCTTTCCAATTTGCCCACTCTTGACAGGCAGTCACAATTTTGGGGTCCAGTCCTGCTGTCCTGATTTAGTTTCTTTGCGTCCCGCATCTGGGGACACCAGGGAATTTTCCCTGCACAGCGTGAGTGAATCATTAGACATGTTGACACCTGACTGAGGGCACATCAGCAGCTCTCACTGCATCGTCCTATATGCAGGGGGCCAGCTGGTGTGCTTGATGCCAGGCTGACATACAGTAGGCCCATTTTCTGGGTAGGCTGCCTGCCAATGATGAGTGTCACCAGTAACACAAGTTGCATCAATGGCCCCCATGAAGACCACCCACCCTTCCCAGTTCCAAACCTCCCAAAGTAGGAAGCTATGTTAGTCCCATCCCATTATGCAAACTTTTTTTTATTTATTCATTGTTTGAATTAACAGCATTTTTTCTCATGCTACTATGTATACTTACATGCAGACAATTGCGAATGAATCCATGGCAAAAAGCCCCGCAGAGCACACAGTGCTTGCCACGGTGAGAGAACTATCATTCTGGATCAGAAAATGTGGCAAAGGAGGCAAAAATGAGACGTCACTGTATTTCAAAATATCTGTTGGAAAAAAGATTACATTGAGTAAGATTACAAACTGGTTCATGGCTTACAGGATAAAATTTACAAGGAAAGGTTAAAGGATTTTAACATGTATAGCTTGGAGGAAAGACGAAACAGGGGGGATATGATAGAAACATTTAAATACATAAAGGGAATCAACACAGTAAAGGAGGAGACTATATTTAAAAGAAGAAAAACTACAACAACAAGAGGACATAGTCTTAAATTAGAGGGGCAAAGGTTTAAAATAATATCAGGAAGTATTACTTTACTGAGAGGGTAGTGGATGCATGGAATAGCCTTCCAGCTGAAGCGGTAGAGGTTAACACAGTGAAGGAGTTTACGCATGCGTGGAATAGGCATAAGGCTATCCTAACTATAAGATAAGGCCAGGGTCTAAGTTACATAGTTACATAGTTACATAGCTGAAAAGAGACTTGTGTCCATCAAGTTCAGCCTTCCTCACATATGTTTTTCTTGTTGATCCAAAAGAAGGCAAAAAACCCAATCTAAAGCACTTCCAATTTTGCAACAAACTAGGAAAAAATTCCTTCTCGACCCCAAAATAGCAGTCAGATGTCTCCATGGATCAAGCAGCTATTACCCCACTAATTAGAAATTATATTCCTGTATGCTATGTTTTTGCAAGTATTTATCCAATTGCTGTTTAAACATCTGTATAGACTTTGACAAAACCACCTCTTCAGGCAGAGAATTCCATATCCTTATTGCTCTTACTGTAAAAAAAAACTTTTCTTTGCCTTAGATGAAATCTCCTTTCATCCAGCCTAAATGCGTGACCTTGTTTCCTATGTATAGCCCTGTTTATGAATAGATTTCTAGATAATGGTTTGTACTGGAAATTATTTAGAAAATTCGGCAGTCTAGATGGTCCTAATGGTTCTTATCTGCCATCACATTCTATGTTTCTATGTTCCTAAAATGTGTTGAATTTAGTCCAAAACTGCCAAGATGGGAACAAATATATGTTAGAGAGTTTTACCCAAATTCAGATTATTATTATAATTATAAATTCAGATTTTTGGAGTTTATTCACTAATATGGAGTTAAAAACCTATTGGGAACAAATTCAGTTGAGAGCCAACAATTCTATGCAAAAAGTAGACAGTCCACATGTTCTTACCTGACAAGTCCAGGACGTGGGTTTTCTGCCCACTGAAGACCAAGTATAACTAAAACGCTGTGAAAGCAAACCAAAGGACTACTTTGACTTACCGGTATGTATTTTTCCTCTGCCTGACTTTTCTGGAACACTGGACGGAGATACAGTATCAATCCTGGCAGCAGTCACTAGTGTCGATAAAGGATTCTGTGGTCTCATGGAATCCTGCATATACTTCAATGCTGTACACATGGGCATGCAGAGCAGACCAGTACAGGAGGGTAGCTTGGTGTTTAGACTTAGTACCAGCACTACCAAGGGGTCTACAACTTTAATACATACCAAAATAAATCGAAATCTTACCCATGTTAGTCAGGGATGTTATCTCATGACTGCTGCAGGAATTTGGCACACATATTCCAATAACAAATTTAGCTCCTTCCTTTAAGATAAATACAACAAAGGGACCTACTTTTTAGTACACAATCATTTTAATTATTATACAATATTTGATTTTGTGAAATCTAAAGTAATACATCACACTATACCATAAAATAAACCATTATCACTGACAATCTTAATAATGCATGAGATACAGGGGGTCCCCATATCGTCACTGATACATCACTGCAGTAACTCTCTAGTAAAAAAAAAAAAAAAATTCCAGTCATGATTGATCATCATATCATTTATCTAGAGCAGAAGTAGACAACTTTCGTCACACCAGATGTATTGGACTACATCTCCCATGATGCTTTGCAAGCATTATGGCTGTAAGAGCATTATGGAAGATGTGGTCCAGAACATCTGGAGTGCCAAAGGTTGTCTACTCCTGATCTAAAGAAAGAGTCATGGTTGCTTGTATAACCTATCTATCAAAAGTAATTGTGGCCAAGAGGAACATGTCTGGTGTATGTATGTATTCCTTAAAGCAGATGCAAGAATAGATAAATTAGCTGGGATAATTATCAGATATTATTTACAAAATACAGAATGATACTTACTATAAGTCACTCTATCTAACTTTGTAAATTCAAGAATGATTGTAAATGTATACTGCATATATATTTCCTCATGCAACTTGCTCCAAAATATTTTTCTAGAATTCATCTTCTTTTTTTATAATTGAAGTTTATTGATTTTAGTTCAATGTATACATCCACAGTACATCGCATCACAGTCACATGTCATACATTATACCTGGTCATCTTGCTTTTTATACAAAAAACTCAAAGTAAAACACTTCTCAACGGTCTTTCCCCCCTTCCTCCCCCCTCAATTGGTTCTGAGGTGAGCTACCGGTGTCTTTGTGTACGCCCTAATATGAGGTGTTTATGGTAGAGGTTGGTGGGGAACATGGTCCAACTCAAATGAGTTGGCCATCCGCTTTGTTCTGGGGTCTGGCAAGAGGGGAAGTATTACGTGATGTATGCGATAACATGCAGTAGTAACAGTTCTGCTTTGGCATACCAACTATGTAACATTCCTTTTACATTAGAACATTTAACCAAAAATAAAGCGATAAAAGTTGAAGAATAAAAAAAATAACATAAAATTAGAGTGTAGCAGTCTAATTAGGGATTGGCTAGTAAGATCGCAGTGTGGTATTGAGATTGCGAGGGTTGCTGCTGTCTTTAGGGTCTCCTTCCTCGAGGGTTGAGGGCTATAGGGTCTTCCATGGTTCCCATATCTTTGTAGTTGTACAGTTAGCGTTCAGTGAGAGGATCGCCATACGTTCATATGCGTAGTGGAGGTTAATTTTGTCTATGAGCGCCTTTTTTGTGGGGCATATGCTGGATTTCCAGTTAACCCCTTAAGGACCAAACTTCTGGAATAAAAGGGAATCATGACATGTCACACATGTCATGTGTCCTTAAGGGGTTAAGGGCTATAAGTGCTCTAGCCGCAAGAGCAATATGTGATATCAAGGCTCTCTCATGGAATGTCACCCTGGGGGGGAACTCCAGCCAAAGATATATCTCTGGGTCCATTGGTACCTCGAGCTGAAGTGCCGCTACCAGCTCTGCCACCCCGGTCCATAATTGTTTAAGTGCCCGACATTCCTACCATATATGGGACATGGTTCCCTTCTCTAGGCCACATCACCAGCATACCACTGACGCACTCCCATATATGCGGTTCAGTCTGACAGGGGTAAGGTACCAGCGATAAATAAGTTTTCAGCGAGTAACACCTGGTAACGCCTATCAATGCATTTAGTCGTCTTATCCACCTCTCCTGTGAAACTACTCTACCAGTTTATTTTTCCCATTGCGACTCTAGTGTCATGGGGTTCCGGGATCCCGGGGCAGTGAGGGCTCTATAGCTGCCAGAGAGGAGTTTGGGTTTCAGCGGTGATGTCCAGCATGAAGCTAGCAGTAGCCGTGTGTCATTTTCTATTGGAGTGGTGTCCTTCGCTTCATATTCTACGTGTTCTAGTATTACACTTTTGAGTTGCAGGTATGCAAACGTAAATTTCGATGGTAGTTGGAATGTTTCCTGCAAGGTCGGGAATGGGATTAGCTCTCCCCCTAGAATCAAATATGACAGTCTGTTAACTCCCCTGTTTTCCCATTGTCGGATTGAAAGCCATGGAGATATAGCTTTCAGGGCCGCCAGCGGCGCCAGTCTGTGAAATTTAGAGTGTGCGTGTCTCGTGTGAAAGATCGACCATGCATCCAGCAATGCTCTTGTGGTTGGGTATAAGAGGGGGTGTGATTGTCTCAGGGAGGGGGGTGTCCACATATTTGCTATCAGAGAATCCACTGGCATTTGCTTCCGTTCCATGTCTACCCAGCTTAGCATTCCGTGTGGTGCGTGGAGGTTGATTGCTTGAGCTAGTAAAGCCGCTCTACTATATGCTCATACCTGAGGTACACCCATTACCCCTTCCCGGAATGATCTCTGTAACACCTCCTTCGCTACTCTGGCCCTGCCTCCAAACCAAATAAAATCCATAAAATCCATAAACAGTTTTTGTGCCTTCACACAGTAGCTATTTGGGATCTGTATAGGGAGCATTCTGAAAATGTATAGTAATTTAGGTAGTGACATCATCTTAAGGGCATTTATGCGGCCCAGCCACGAGATTCGTACATCTCTCCACCCCCCCAGCTCTTGTCGTAGGGTTGCCAACATTGGGATATGGTTGTGTTGCATTAGAGTTGTTATTGATTTGGTTATTTTCACTCCTAGGTAGGTCACATATTCTTCTCTCCAGTCAAACTGGAAGAGATTAGCGAGGATCACCTGTTTACTTCTAGGAACGTTAATAGGTAGCGCCTGTGTTTTGCCCGCATTAAGTTTCTAATAGGACACTTTCCCGAAGGTATTTAATAATTCTATCCGATGGGAAGTGATCTTTCTGGATGAGAAAGTGTTAGGATGATGTTATCCGCGAAGAGCGAAAGTTTGTGTGTTTGGTCTCCGATTGAGATGCCTGTAATGTCTTGGGATTCCCGAATGAGCTGAGCTAGAGGCTCCAGGCATAAAATAAACAAAATGGGGGACAGGGGGGACCCCTGCTTGGTCCCGTTCGTGATGGCAAAGGGGGGGTAGATAAAGCCCGCATTGGAAACACTAGCTGTAGGGCCGTTATATAATGGCATTATGTTGTGTGTATATATGCAATCTTAGTGGCTAGTGCTTTTTTCTTCAATTGTGAGGCTAGAAGAGCTCCAGCTCTATTACCCTGCTCAAAGAAGCGCTGTTTAAATCTGCAGAGCTTGAAATTTGTTTAAGCCAATTCTATTTCTCCTAGTTGGCGCTGTATGTGTTTAAGCTCTTTCGCTTGTTGGGGGGATGGGTCTGCTTTGTTTAATGCAGATATTTCCGACAGTTTTTTGGTAAGGTCCAAATACGTTTTAAGCCTTTGTGCCTTAGCATAACTGGTGTGTTTAATCAAAAACCCTCTAATGTAGGCCTTGTGAGCCAGCCAGAGCAAGTCTGACTTGGTTCCTGGCACCTGGTTGGTGCTAAAATACAGATTCAATTCCTCACGGATATCTGCAAGTATGTGTGGATTGGTGAGTAGGTGTTCATTCATGTGCCAAGAGCCTCTACCTTTATTGGGAAATTGTTCTCCCAATTGGAGCGTCACTGGCGCATGCTCAGACCACGAGATCAAGCCTACCCCCGTCTCCTGTACTCTCAATATCATTGAGTTGTGTATAAGGAATCGGTCGATACGTGAGTAGGAGTTGTGTGCAAGCGAGTGAAACGAGTAGTCCCTCTCCATTGGGTGTGTCACCCTCCATGGGTCTATATATCCATGAGTTAAGAGGGATTGGTTCAATTTTCGTGTTGTGGAACCTCTGTGTGTCGGCGTGGTTTGAGCTACTGTCACGATTTGGGGAACCCAACACGCTAACACACACACAGACACACACACAGAAAGTGTGCAGTACCGGACCTTAGAGTGGCCGGGCTAAGCACACACAGAATAGTCAGGAGACAAGCCGAGTAAGGGGAACCAGAAAACAGAATAACGAGAAACAAGCCGAGGTCAAAGGGTAGGAGAAAGTCACAAAGTCAGTATAACAAGCCAGGGAGTACGTAACCAGAAAGCACACGTTCAGTATCAATACTCTAAAGCAAAGACCACAACAGGGCACTGAGAGACAGGAAAGGTAAGTATAAATATCCTTGCCTTAATTCTGATTGGATAACTTCCAATCAGAATTAACAAACACACGTGGGGGGTATCTATACCCCCCACTGTGATTGTTGCACTGTCGCTTTAACGCCGGGTCACGTGAGCGACCCCGGCGTACTGATATAGGTGCCGGCTCCCAGCGTGCAGCGTTAGACATGCTGCCGCTGGGGGGAGGAGGAGGAGAGGACGCCGCTCGCCGACCGGTAAGAGGAGGGGGGACCGCGGGCAGCGACGGACCGAGGGTGAGTGCTGCGAGAGGATTGCAGCCTCCCCTCACCGCTGCCCGCGGAGCCCTGACAGCTACTGTCCCTGGGGACATGACGTCCAACTGATCATCTAGAATATATTTTGTGCCTCCTCCCATTATCACTTCCCCCAGCCTCCATTTGTCTATCTTTTGGAAAATTGTGTCTAAGAAGGCGGGCTGATCAGGGTGGGGTCCATATACATTAACTAGCGTGAACTGTGCGTTATTAATAATGCATTGGATTATCAAATATCTGCCATTCTTATCAGCGTGTTTTGCCATCAACGTGAAGGCAACTTCCTTGCTAACTAGGATGGAGACTCCCCTTTTCTTTTTAGAATAACAAGTGTGGAAGTCTACCGGGAATTGCGGGGAGTTGAATTTAGGTCTGTGGCCCCATTTTAAATGTGTTTCCTGGTAAAATGCTATGTGAGCGTGTGCCCTTTTTGCTTCCTGTAGTGCCAGGCATCTCTTGTGTGGTGAATTCAACCCTTTCGAGTTAAGTGAGAAAATGTTAAGCACCATTGCCCTGGGAAGTTCTGAAAGCTGAAACTAGGGGCCAAACAGCCCGCGGTGTATATAGACAAACCATCATTACCCATTTTCCCATGTACAGCCCATCCCCTACATAAGGCATATTTGCAGACATTACGTACCAGCCATAGATAGACAATATACTTAATCAAAAGAAAAAGGATAAGCAAAGTAAATAAAAGTAAAAGGTGTTAAACCAAAAATGAACTACGTACAGGTGTCCCCAAACTCTGGATAACCTCAGCCGAGGCATCTGAGTACAAACCAGGGACAAAAACAATTTGACAATGTGAACGTACCACACCGCAGTGACTCTATATTGAGCCTGGTGGGGGCGTGGGTAATAGGGTGCGGGCAAAGGCCTTCGCACGTAGTGAGATGTGCGGGCAAAGGCCTTCGCACGGAGTCTCACCTATTACGGCCTCCTTGAGAGTAGCAATGGTATTGTAACTTTTTTTTTTTTTTTTTTATATGTTGTATTTTTTTTAGAGAACTTAGCAAATGAGAGAGAAAGTGGGAGTATCAGTTTGTTAAGTGGTAATACTACACCCATTCCGTGGGAGTATCAGTTTGTTAAGTGGTAATACTACACCCATTCCGTGGCAGCATGCAGCTCCTGGAGGTGCGCAGGATTGTTGTTTGATAGTACCAAGGTGGTGATTCACTTGGCGGAGGCCACTTTATGCCAGTCCCCTGTAATTCTGGTAGCAGACGGCTCCGGGTCCCTGGCTGGCGGAATATCTGCTTGGTGCGGAATGTTTCATTGTGTCAATATTTTCTGTCCTTCTTCTGGCGATGCAACAATCCTGTCTGTTCCGTTCCTGTGGATGATGAGGCGGGTGGGAAAACCCCATTTGTAAGGGATTTGCGCCTCTCTCAGCGCCCTGTTGATGGTACCAAAGGATCTTCGTTTTGCCAGCGTAGCTGGAGATAGGTCCGCAAAAAGTTGAAGGCCTGCATATCTTCCTGCCAGAGATGCTGGGTCCCTGGACGCCTGCATCAGTCTCTCTTTGGTGGCAAAGAAGTGGACACGGACTATGGCATCTCTAGGTGCCACCGCGGGGATATTCCATGGTTTCATGAGCCTGTGAGCTCTGTCTAGTTCCAATTCCTGGGCTGAAGTGTCTGGTAGCAGAGCTTGAAATAGCTGGGTTTGGTATGCCTTTAAATCTTGTGCCTTGACCTCCTCTGGGATGCCGCGCAGGCGGATGTTGTTGCTGCGGGCTCTATCTTCCATGTCAGTGACCTTAGTGTTTAACACTTGTAGTTTTGCAGAGAAGTTATTGTAGGCATCAGCCAGACTGTTGTGTGCCTCTATGATCTCCTCTGTCTTGTCTTCTAGATGAGCTGTGCGCTCCCCAATTGCTTGAACTTCCTTCCTAATGTCTGCTGCTAGTTTTTGAAAATCCGACCTGATAGTAGTCTTCAGATCTTCCAGCAGCTTAGGAATGTTGGTTTCCCCAGCCTGTAAAGCAGTGGCCCATGATATTGAAGATATATCACTCCGGCCTGACTCACTGCGTTCTGATTCTGAGGTAGGGGAACGGGTCCCTCCGGCGCCATCTTGGATGTCCTTGCCTGGCGAGGAGAAGGCCGTGATCTGCAGCAAGTGTGTTTTGCTCTTAGATTTGCGAGCGGTTTTGCTTGCCATGAGAGCTTGAGGGTGCAGTCCGTCAGTAGGTGTATATTTATGTGCGTTTTCCGTTGTTAGTTGTTTGGATTGAAGCTAAATTGCCGTTTTTTCGGCGGAGCTCTCTGCCTATGCGTCTGTCTGCATTCCGGTCTTGGCCACGCCCCCTAGAATTCATCTTCTATTAAAATGGTCATTAAGATAATAATTCTAAAATAGGTGCACCAGTTTTTGATCTCATTCCCCTTCACCCAAAAACAAGTCTACATATCCCTTACACCAAATGAATCTATAACATTGGAAACTACACCCTAAAACCTTATCTGTCTAGCTACGCTATTTATTAATTCATTTACCTGCCCATCTTGAATTCACACCAATGTAAACCATCATGAAAATGTTACTTCCTGCCAGCCTCAGCTATGTTCCAATAAAATATCACACTTTAATAAATCTAACCAATATATGTACTTCCATCACATATCAATCTCCTACAATTCATTATGCCCCACTTGTTCAGATTATGTTTCTTTTGCAAAACCCTCATCTATACACCTCACTCCAGTTTGTGCCAACCTTATCATATCACTACTGGTAATGTAGTGAATCATTACGCACTATAGCCGATTTATTCCACCTTTACCATCCATTCATAACAGTTTCACACATACACATTGCAAAGACAATGCTATCCATACTGTTTCACAGCTACTAGCGTCACTATAATGTCTCTCTTTGACCCATATTAAAATCCTCTATCTACTATCTCCACTCTATCTACCACCTCCACTCCTGTTAGTACCAACCAACATCTCCTATCAACCACCTACCGATATCTGCTATCTTTTATGTGCCACTTCCACTTACCTGTCTTTTCCACCTCCACCCATGCTAAGGTCCCCTACTATTATATTCCAATTCAAGTCATTTTACAATATCTATCGAGCCACACCAGCCACACTTATCTATTCCATCCTCACTCATGCCAACATCACCTTTCATAATATCCGATTCATTCTCACTTCAATACCTATTTCATATACAAAGAGCACAAACTAGTCTAAAAAAAACATCACAAGGCCACAATAGGAAGCAAGTAGCATTCAACTGAATAATATATCTATCTGTAAAATCGTATCACTTCTTCAAAAATCCAGAATATTCCTGTTTTATGCCCCATTTGTAGTCACCCACCCACATGGTATTTATAATTAGAATTCATACATACATATGTACCAGAGTAGGGTGTGTTTGCATTTTTGCCTAAAGAAGCCTGCGTTCTAGCACACATAAACAGTCACAAGGCCCTCACGTTTGCTGCACCCCTAAATTTTGTCATGTCAGAATATATTTATACCATAATAGCAGAAAGTAGCACACATTGTACCTGTTCCACATGCAGTTTGCAGTATTCCCCTCGGAAGTTCCCTGAAGGAGCCGTTACTGATACACATTCACTATATAATCCAATTCTGTCCATGTTTCCATTCAAAATACCACTTCCTACTTTGCCCAAAGCATCGTACACTGTAACACGAAGAAAGCGGTATAATGAGATCACCAATCTATGCAATGACGTGCGTTCAAAAATAATGATTAGTGTAAAAAAGAAGCAGCAGATAATATAAAATAAAATACAGTGATACTTGAAAAATTAGAATATCGTCCAAAAGTTCATTTATTTCAGTAATGCAACGTAAAAGGGGAAACTAATATATGAGATAGACGCATTACATGCAAAGCAAGATAGTTCAAGCCGTGATATGTCATAAGTGCGATGATTATGGCTTACAGATCATGAAAACCCCAAATCCACAATCTCCGTAAATGAGAATATTGTGAAAAGGTGCAATATTCTAGGCTCACAGTGTCCCACTCTAATCAGCTAAGTAAGCCATAACAACCGGAAAGGGTTTCTGAGCCTTTAAATAGTCTCTCAGTCTGGTTCAGTAGGAATCACAATCATGGGGAAGACTGCTGACCTGACAGTTGTGCAGAAAACCATCACTGACACCCTCCATAAGGAGGGTAATTGCGAAGAAAGTTGGATGTTCCCAAAGTGCTTTATCAAAGCACATTAATAGAAAGTTATGTGGAAGGGAAAAGTGTGGAAGAAAAAGGTGCACAAGCAGCAGGGATGACCGCAGCCTGGAGAGGATTGTCAGGAAAAGGCCATTCAAATGTGTTGGGGACTTTCACAAGGAGTGGACTGGAGTCAGTGCATCAAGAGTCACCACACACAGACGGATCCTGGACATGGGCTTCAGATGTTGTATTCCTCTTGTCAAGCCGCTCCTGAACAACAAACAACATCAGAAGCGTCTTACCTGGGCTAAGGAAAAACAGACCTGGTCTGTTGCTCAGTGGTCAAAAGTACTCTTTTCTGATGAGAGCAACTTTTGCATCTCATTTGGAAACCAAGGACCCAGAGTCTGGAGGAAGAATTGAGAGGCACACACTGCAAGATGCTTGAAGTCCAGTGTGACGTTTCCACAGCCTGTGTTGATTTGGGGAGCCATGTCATCTGCTGGTGTTGGTCCACTGTGCTTCATTAAGTCCAGGGTCAACGCAGCTGTCTACCAGACGATTTTGGAGCACTTCATGCTTCCTTCCACAGACGAGTATTATGGGGATGCTGACTTCATTTTCCAGCAGGACTTGGCACCTGCCCACACTGCCAAAAGCACCAAAGCCTGGTTCAATGACCGTGGGATTACTGTGCTTGATTGGCCAGCAAACTCGCCTGACCTGAACCCCATAGAGAATCTATGGGGCATTACCAAGAGAAAGATGAGAGACATGAGACCAAACAATGCAGAAGAGCTGAAGGCCACTATTGAAGCATCCTGGTCTTCCACAACACCTCAGCAGTGCCACAGGCTGATAGCTTCCATGCCACGCCGCATTGAGGCATTAATTGCTGCAAAAGGGGCCCAAACCAAGTACTGAGTCCATATGCATGCTTGTACTTTTCAGAGGTCTGATATTGTACACTCCTTGTTTTAATCATTGCATGTAATATTCTAATTTATGGAGATTGTGGATTTATGAGCTGTAAGCCATAATCATCGCACTTATGAGAAATCACGGCTTGAACTATCTTGCTTTGTGTGATGAGACCAATCTCTCCACTGTGTATTGGGGGAGCCTGGTTGCCTGCCTGCTGCCTTTAGGCTATGGCCCCATTTTGAAATGCTTGATTTTCCCCTGCAAAGACATGAAATCCGGGTCATTCGGCGCTTGCCCTGTTTGAGCGGTGATACCCCAGATAGCTATGCCATGGAGCCCATTCGTATAATGAAAGACTATGGGAAAGACTTTGGCTCCATGGCAATTGAACTGTATGTGTGTGATCTGAGCGCCATTCAGTAATAATGTGCACTCAGATCTGAGCTATCTGGGGATATGTTGAATGTACCTGTTTTATGCAATGGCTGCACAGTTATATATTTTTATGTATTTTATTGTCTTTTGCTGCCATGTGTTCAATGGACTTTTGCCTCTGTCCTTGGAGATAATTGGATTACTTCCCAATTATCTCCAGGATAGAAGACTCTGTGGAACTGGTTTTGGGCAGAAAAGCCATGCTTCATTTGGTCACAAAGGACTACGATCTATCTTTTGAACCACTGGACCAATTTGTATGATTTTGACGTATGTTTGTATTTAGAGTATGCTGTTTCTGAAAATGTATTTCTCTGCCTGTTATAATTACATTACCCATTGTGTAAGGTAATTGTATCACATGCAGAGGGGAGGATTTTGTGTGGGAGTGTCTGAGTGTATTGTACGTGTTTATTGGTTGTTTTCCAAAACCCTGTGGGTGGTACTAATGTGTATATAAGAACAATAAACCCACAGCTCTGTCTGAAGCCCATGGAATAAGCAAAGCTAGGTGGAATGGGCCTTGACAGAGCTAGGAGGCAGGCCTATGGAGGAGTGTCACTTGATTGGTCAATTGGTAAAAGGGGAGTGGCTTAGTCATATAAAGATTCGCCATTTTAAAACTGGGTTCCATTTTAATTTGAAATCTTTACCTGTTGTTAGCTGTTGCTGGCTTCTGGTTGGGATTTCTTCTTCTTTGTTTTTCAGATGGATTCCGTGGCTGAGAGTGATATGGCAGCGATCCTCGAGGGCGTGAAGGCGGCAATCCGGCAGCATGGCACAGCTTGGATGGGGGCAGCACTGAGCATGGCGGGTCCGTCGGCGGCGCCGGCGCGGAGGACTTCGCGCCGGACCAGGCCTCCACAACGCTTGAGCCCTGATGCCGGTGCTGGCGCGGTTAGGAGTCGCAGCCCGTCAGCAGGCAGGACAGGGACCGGCAACAGGAGAAGTGGCGGCCGGGCTAGGATCCGCGGAGGTAGCGGCACGGAGGCGACCGCGCACCAAAGCAGCATCTGAGGTGTGCGGTCAGGACAAGATGGCGCAGAGGAACGCAGAGGCAGCGGGCTCGTTACCAGCAGCGGGCCCCGTTGGGAGCAGCCCGCAGGACAGAGTAACCGCGGTGAGTCGCCCCCTGGGTCAGTTAGGGCAAAAAGGGGTAAAAAACAGGGGTTGTCAAATGAGGCCCTCTTAACCCGTTCAGGTTCAGCAGATGATGGGGCAGCCAGTAAGGGCTTGGACAGCAGGGGACAGTCAGCACCTGCCACCCATTCCAGGGCGGGTAGGGCGGCACCCAGAGCACGCAGCGGGTTGCAGCAAGCGAGGGCTAGGCCGCAAGCACCCCTTCCATCAGCGCAGTGGCCGCAGGTGACAGGCAATAGGACTGCTCATAGGGCGCTGGTGACGGGTGGCGGGGTCACAGCAGGCAGTGGCATGGCCCCCTCCAGAACTGGCACAGAGATGGGGCGCTGTAGGCCGACAGATCAGCGGGCGGGCAGGGAAGGCCGCGCTCAGGATAGGTCGGACAGCCCCGTTAGTTGGCGCAGAGACAGGGGGGGTGATAGGGGATCTCGCCATCGCTCCAGGAGTAACCGGCGGAGCAGACAGCGCAGCAGCAGCGGGGAGTCTTCGGTTGGGCGTTACCGTGGCTCACCCGTTCGGGGTCCAGTCTCGCGGGGGAGTGCATCCAGGTCAGCGAGCGGGGGCTCTCCTGACAGGCGGGACAGAAGTTCATCCGGGGACGGGTGTGGCAGAAAGGGCCGGCAGGCCAGGAGTAGCAGTACGCATAGAAGCGCAAGGGATGAGGTTAGGGAGGATTTGGGTTCTGAAGACGGCCTCCCCAGTTGTGCTTCTTTTGTCCACAGGTCATTGGAAGTCAGGTCAGCGGGCCGCAGGAGGCCTAGGGACGGCGGAGAATTCGCAGCAGCATCGCCAGGCCCATCGCATGGCGGAGTTCGGGATGCAGCCCCAGGATCAGCAACACCACGGGGTTTGGTCGGTGAGTTGCACAGTACACCACACTCTGGAGATTTATTAGAGGGCTTAAAATCGTTCCTTACATCTTGGAGTTCAGGGCTGGATAAGGGGGCTTCTTTTAGCAGGGCTTGGTTGCCAGGATCGTCGGGTTTGGGGTCGGGGGTGATTCCGGTCTCCGAGCGGGCGGGGAGCGGGGCAGGTGAGTTGGCAGCAGCGTCAGCGGGGTCAGTAGCCACAGAAGTGGCTGCAGAGAGGGACACGCTAGTGGGGGAGATTCCGGATGCAGCACGGCAGAATGTACACGTGTCGTTTGCGGGTCCGCTAGGGTGTCACCTTAAGGTGGAAGTTAAAGAAAGGTTGTGGAAGGGTGAATTTGTGGAGATCTTCTCCCTTCTCCCTTTAGATGAGTACCTAGATTTGAAGGAAGAGGATAAAAAGGACGCTAAAAAAGAGGAGGAGGAAAAGCGGCGTAGGTATAGGAAAATCCCGAAAACTTTCGGGAATTGGTTACGAGCATTTTGCATACTGGCGAGTGTGCTGGGGGAAAAGGCCCCTGAAAAATGTTCACAACTGTTTTGTTACTTAGATGGGGTGTGGGAGTCTTACCGCACTTATGGGGGGCTAGCCTGGTGGCGGAACGACGAGCAGTTTCGCCAGAGGCTATCAGCTAATCCAGGGATGAGGTGGGATCAGATGGACCTGCCGTTATGGATGAAGCTGATGATGTCCCAGAAGGCGGCTCCCTTTCAGGGGGGGGCTGGCGTCAGTGCCTCTTCCACCGCGTCGGCTACGCAAAGGAAGGGATTTTGCTGGCTCTATAACGAGGGCCAATGTAAGTGGGGTGCCTCATGCCACTTTAAGCATGAATGCTCCGGATGCGGAGGGGGGCACGGTTACAACCGGTGTTTCAAGCGGGGTAAGTCCACAGCACCTAGCTCGGCCGGAGGTGCTTCAGCACCATCCGCTGCCGCTGGGTCGGTCACCGGTGAAGGTAGACGCGATGCTCCCGTGGCTAAACAGCTACGGTAAACGAGAGGATGCCTGTTTGTTGTTTGAGGGATTTACGAAGGGTTTTATCATTCCCTTCCGGGAGCGGGTTGTGGCACCTCGTTTCCGTAATCTGCGCTCCGTTGGCGAACATCATGATGTAGTGTGTGAGAAATTGCTTCATGAGGTTCGCCTGGGCCGGATGGCGGGACCGTATAAAGAGCCTCCGCTGCCCGATCTCAGGGTTTCCCCTCTAGGCTTAGTGCCAAAGAAGGAGGCGGGAAAGTTTCGCCTCATCCACCACTTGTCATACCCGAAAGGGTCATCGGTCAATGATGACATTGACGGGGCTCTCTGTTCTGTTTCCTACGCATCATTCGACCAGGCGGTCGAGCTGGTAAGGGAGGCAGGACGCGGAGCGTTGTTGGCTAAGGCGGACATAGAAGCGGCTTTCCGCCTTTTGCCCATTCACCCAATGTGTCACCACTTATTGGGTTGTTTTATTGATGATAGCTATTTTGTGGATCTGTGTTTACCCATGGGATGCTCCATTTCATGTGCGTACTTTGAGAAATTTAGTACATAGAAACATAGAAACATAGAATGTGACGGCAGATAAGAACCATTCGGCCCATCTAGTCTGCCCAGTTTTCTAAATACTTTCATTAGTCCCTGGCATTATCTTATAGTTAGGATAGCCTTATGCCTATCACACGCATGCTTAAACTCCTTTACTGTGTTAACCTCTACCACTTCAGCTGGAAGGCTGTTCCATGCATCCACTACCCTCTCAGTACGTTCGTGGAATGGGTAGTGAGAAAGGAGGCGGGCACCAAGTTTGTGGTCCATTATTTGGATGACTTCTTGTGTGTGGGGCCGGCCAGCTCTGACGCTTGCCGTTTCAGGTTGCGGTGTCTTGAATGGGTTAGCCAGGTTTTTGGGATACCTCTGGCTCGCGACAAGACCGTGGGGCCTGTTACTTGCCTTAGTTTCCGAGGACTTGAAATTGACACGGTCGCCGGGGAATGTAGGTTGCCAGCGGATAAGTTGGAGTCCCTGCGCGACGCTATTTCAGAGTTGCGGGGGGCAAGGAAGGCGACACTGCGGGCTATACAATCGTTGTTGGGACGGTTGAATTTCGCTTGTCGCATTATTCCGGTGGGTAGGGTATTTAACCGGTTCCTAGCCAAAGCCACGGCGGGAGTGCGGTCACCTCATCATTTTATTAGAGTCACCGCTCCGATCAAGGAGGACTTGGGGGTATGGGAGACCTTCCTGAAGGATTTTAATGGGAAGGTCTTTTTCAGGGAAAAGTGTATTGAGTCGCCCGAGTTGGAATTCTTTACCGATGCATCTGGGAGTGTAGGTTTCGGGGCCTACTTCGGGGGGCAGTGGTGTGCGGAAAGATGGCCCGAAAGGTGGGCAGTCAGCCCGCTGATTCGGAACTTGGCTTTTCTCGAGCTGTTCCCATTGGTGGTGGCACTCTCCTTGTGGGGCCAGGTTTTACGCAATAGGAGAGTGGTTTTCTTTACAGACAACATGGCTGTTGTGGAGGCTGTGAACAATCTGTCAGCGTCATCGGTCCCAGTGGTCCGCTTGCTTCGCCGGTTTGTTTTGTACTGCATGCTGTTGAACATTGTTTTTCGTGCACGTCATGTCCCAGGTTTCTTAAACGTAATTGCTGATGCTCTTTCTCGCTTTCAGTGGGAAAAATTTCGGGCGGAGGCTCCGAACGCGCAAAGGGAGGGTCTGCCATGTCCGGATCTGATGTGGCGGCTCGGGACATCTTGCTTGGAAGACTGATCAGGGATTCGTTGGCTCCGGGCACGTGGGCAGCGTATAGTAAAGTGTGGGAAAGGTGGGACGAAGCAGTAGGCTGTACGGGGGACATGGTATCGGCAAAGGTACGTCTCGAGACTCTATTATGGTTGCTCTGCCGGCTGTTCGCAGGGGGTTGCTTCCCCGGCAGTGGTTGGCCGGAACTTGGCAGCACTGGCGTTTCTCTTCAAGCTCCGTGGGTGGGAGGATTTGACAAAGTCGTGTATTGTGCGGCAGGCAGTTAAGGGTTATCGCAAGGGGAAGTCTGTCCCTGACAGTAGGAGGCCGGTGTCTTTCACGGTGCTTCTGCAGCTACTGGGGGTCTTGCCAAGTTTGTGTTTCTCGCTGTTTGAGGTCTTGCTATTTAAGGTGGCTTTTGTATGGGCCTTTTTTGGGGCATTTCGGGTGAGTGAGATTGTAAGTGGGAGTAAGCTTAGGCAAGGGGGTCTTCAGTTCGAGGATGTGGACTTGAGGGTAGCAGAAGTAGCTATTCGGCTAAGGCTCTCGAAGACTGATGTCTTTGGGAGAGGTCGGACGATTAAGCCGTCTGCTATTCCTCAGGTGGAGGCTTGCCCGGTGGGCTGTGCTCAGCGATATGTGGAAGTCCGCCCAGAGGGGCGGGGTTCATTTTTTCGCCATGCTGACGGCTCGGCGTTGTCGAGGTTCCAATTCACCAGGGTCTTTAAGTTGGGTTTGGAGCGCTTGGGCATGGATCCCTCGCAATTTGGCACCCACTCGTTCAGGATCGGGGCTGCCACAGAGGCGGCGAGATTAGGCTTGGGGGACGAGTTGGTTAAGAAAATTGGGAGATGGGAATCGCTTAGGTTCCGTTCATATGTACGACCTGACCTGTTATTATAAATCACGTTGATGTTTTGGCGGTACAATTCAGGTTGCCCGTGGTTATAAGTTATTTCTTTTCTTTTCAGGTGGAGTCGCATGGATAGTAGGCCACTCATATGTCTACTGGGCTGAACGGAGGGCTGCAGTTCGGAGACAGGGCACGCAGCTCGGCTTTCCGTTGAATGTATTACGTGTGTTGTGGTTTGGTTTTCGTGGTTATGGTTGGAGAGACACGTGTTTGGATTTATTCCGGAGGATAGGGCAAGGGGAAGTCCCCGAGTTCATATTGTTCCACACAGGGGGGAATGATTTTGGGTTGGTCCCGCAAAGGGAATTAGTACGTGGGATTAAAAGGGACTTGGATAAGTTGAGGTCTTTGATCCCCGGGGTTGTTATTGTTTGGTCGGAAACGGTACCGCGTTTCCATTGGCGTCATGCGAGGGATTTCGCAGCGATGGCAAGATATAGACGGAAGTTCAATAAGTTGTTGGCAATTTTTATTAAGAGATCTGGGGGGGTAGTAGTGCGGCACAGGGAGCTGGAGGATATGTTACCGGGATACTTCCGGCGTGATGGGGTTCATTTGTCTGAGGTGGGTTTGGATTTTCTTAATTTGGGCTTTCAAGATGGTTTGAGGCAGGCTTTGTTTATTCGGGGTGGGGGCGCCCAGGAGGCTTGAGGGGTCAAGCTCTGTGCTGTGGCGGGGGATGGTTTAGTTTAATTGGGGGTAGGTCGGTTTTGGTAAGTGGGATAGGTCAAGAGGAATACTTACCTTTAGATTTGGTGGTAGGTTCGAGCTCGGCGGTAGCTACGAACCTGGGGGTGTAGGGGTGTCTCGGTATGCCCCTACACTGGAAATGGATGCCCTTGGTGGCTGGGACAATGGTGTAGGGGTGTCTTGGTATGTCCCTACAGTGGAAAGGGATGCCCTTGGTGGCTATGTTATGGTGTAGGGGTGTCTTGGTATGCCCCTACTGTGAAATGGGATGCCCTTGGTGGCTATGATAATGGTGTAGGGGTGTCTTGGTATGTCCCTACAGTGGAAAGGGATGCCCTTGGTGGCTATGTTATGGTGTAGGGGTGTCTTGGTATGCCCCTACTGTGAAATGGGATGCCCTTGGTGGCTATGATAATGGTGTAGGGGTGTCTTGGTATGCCCCTACAATTGGAAATGGTTGCCCTGGTTGGCTGTGTTAATTGTTTATGTTATTTATGATATGTTACATTGTCATATGGTATTATGTAAATATGTTTGAGGTCATTGTCTGGGTATTTAGTTATGTTAATTGGGGGAATGTCTTTTCAAATGTTGGTGACAATGACCTCTTAAATTTTATATCTTATTTTATATATATTTATGTAATTAATAAAGCCGTGGAATAATTTTGCCAAATAATCCTTGTGTCTGTGTTTATTGGAGGTTAATTGGTTATAACTGGAATAGGCCAAAGAAACGACAATGCGCATGTCATGAAGCCCATGGAATAAGCAAAGCTAGGTGGAATGGGCCTTGACAGAGCTAGGAGGCAGGCCTATGGAGGAGTGTCACTTGATTGGTCAATTGGTAAAAGGGGAGTGGCTTAGTCATATAAATATTCGCCATTTTAAAACTGGGTTCCATTTTAATTTGAAATCTTTACCTGTTGTTAGCTGTTCCGCCCACCCTCCCTAATTGAATGGGTTAATGGTTAAGATTTATGACTCTCCCGTTTTGTCACGGCGGCGGGGGATGGTTTAGTTTGATTGGGGGTAGGTCGGTTTTTGGTAAGTGGGATAGGTCAAGAGGAATACTTACCTTTAGATTTGGTGGTAGGTTCGAGCTCGGCGGTAGCTACGAACCTGGGGGTGTAGGGGTGTCTCGGTATGCCCCTACACTGGAAATGGATGCCCTTGGTGGCTGGGACAATGGTGTAGGGGTGTCTTGGTATGCCCCTACAGTGGAAAGGGATGCCCTTGGTGGCTATGTTATGGTGTAGGGGTGTCTTGGTATGCCCCTACTGTGAAATGAGATGCCCTTGGTGGCTATGATAATGGTGTATGGGGTGTCTTGGTATGCCCCTACAATTGGAAATGGTTGCCCTGGGTGGCTGTGTTAATTGTTTATGTTATTTATGATATGTTACATTGTCATATGGTATTATGTAAATATGTTTGAGGTCATTGTCTGGGTATTTAGTTATGTTAATTGGGGGAATGTCTTTTCAAATGTTGGTGACAATGACCTCTTAAATTTGATATCTTATTTTATATATATTTATGTAATTAATAAAGCCGTGGAATAATTTTGCCAAATAATCCTTGTGTCTGTGTTTATTGGAGGTTAATTGGTTATAACTGGAATAGGCCAAAGAGACGACAATGCGCATGTCATGTTCACTGCTTGACCCTCAACATGGAGCTTTGTCTCGTTCTTGGGGGGATTTACTGTATGCTGTTAGAGACTGATTGCCAGGAGTGTAAGCCGCTTGGGTGTTTTTCCTGTTCAGCTGCTAGCAGCTATTCGTGAGGTTCCAGTTCGGGAGTTTGGAGTACTGCTTTGTATCCTGTTCAAGAGTTTGGGGTTCTGCAGTAGCTGTGCCTGTGTCTCTGGAAGGGGAAGATCTACTAAATGGCTGTTAACCCCTTTTATGCTTGGGGGTGCCGTTACACTTTGCATGTAATGCGTCTAACTCATATATTAGTTTCCCCTTTTACGTTGCATTACTGAAATAAATTAACTTTTGCACGATATTCTAATTTTTCGAGTATCACCTGTATAGTCAATTAGGCCCTCACACTGTAACGGGTTTACCATCCTGCCTCACACAATGTATTGGAGAGAAATTATAACTAACAAACTCATGATTAACAAACTCATGCATTAAACTCCAATCTTTTGTGTCTAGGAAATCGGCCTATTTTGAAATAAAACAAGAATAAGCAACTACATTACCATCGTTTCAGAAAAACTTAGTAAGAAAATTCACACATAACATTTCTAATATATTTCTTTAAAAAAATTGCAAAATTGCAAAAAAAGTTACAAACCCAAAAAGCATAGTAATTATAAAAGTATAAATGTCAATTGTAGATTCAATATCTATCCACATGGATCGAGAATATCTGATCCAAATTGATCATGCATAAGATTCCTCATATAGGCTAGTAATTCATAAATGCTAATACATTTCAATTATTATTATTATTTAGAGAGCACCAACAAGTTCTGTAGCACTGTACAATGGGTGGACTAACAGACACGTATTTGTAACCAGACAAGTTTGACGCACAGAAACAGAGGGATTGAGGGCCCTGCTCAATGAGCTTACATGCTAGAGGGAGTGGAGTATAGGGACGCAAAAGGTAAGGATAGGGTAGAAAAGTAGGTTGCTACAAAATATTCACTGAGGGCTTAGTGTTTTGTTTTGAGGACAGTTGCAGGAGAGGAATCAGGGTGTGGGGAGGGAAAGCTGTTCACAGTTTAATTGATATGCTTTCCTAAAGAGGTAAGTTTTCAAAGATTTTTTGAAGGAGTATAGACTGGGTGAGAGTCTAACAGAGAGGGTAAGAGTGTTTCATAGGAATGGTGCAGCCCTAGAGAAGTCTATAAGGCGAGTATTAGAGGTTGGAGTACGAACAGAGGTTAGACATAGGTCTCCGGCAGAGCACGGGGGGCCTAGACAGGACATATTTGTGTATTAGTGAGGATAAGTAGTACCCTCTTGGCGGGACTGAGGAGTGGGCGGAGTGTCGACATTGGGACACTGGCGCTGGGATCAGGTAAGTAAATCTGGCTTTTTACAAGGCAATTCTGATTCTAAGTTACCTAGAGAAGATTCACTGAGCTGACTGACCTTGTATTCACTAAACTAACTGCAAATGTTTATATACATCATTAGAACAAGTATGTGAGACTGTTTGGCTTACATAGAAAGGAAAATCACAGAAAACAAATACAATTCTAGCTCAAATGAACCATTTACACCCAAATTAACCACTTGATACCCAAATGCCTATACAAATACAATCCTTCCAATTCTAACAAGAAAATCCCTCCAAAATAATGTGTGTACAGCCTTAGTTAAAGATAGCAAATATAATACTTTTGTCTTTGAATCCTGTCTATTTCTTTTCTAAAATGTTTATACTTTATAAGGTTTATGTTCAACCACAGGATTGAAATGGGGAGTCATTGTTTCTTTTTTCTTTTCTTTAGGATTCTATAGGCACCCAGACCACTTCTAGAAATGTAGTATCCAGGAACTAATATTTAAAGCATGACAAGAACAGGGCGAGAATTAAATAATAATTTATACAATTATTTTTTTTAAATGTCCAGAATATTAAATTGAAGGAAGAGAAAGGGAAAAAAGTATAGAAAAAGTGTAGGAATGTCCGGGACGTTTGGATCCTGATCCAGTAGAGACCTATTTAGTATTTTATTCCTCCACTCCCTCTACCCATCAGGAAAGCCCACCTAACTCTCATTAAGCTGTTCTCTCTATACTACACACATTCACCCAGGCCACTTAACCCCTTGAGGACACATAACATGTGTGACATGTCATGATTCCTTTTTATTCCAGAAGTTTGGTCTTTAAGGGGTTAAAGGACCACTATAGGCACCCAGACCACTTCAGCTCAATGAAGTGGTCTGGGTGCCAGGTCCATCTAGGGATAACCCTGCTGCTGTAAACATAGCAGTTTCAGAGAAACTGCTATGTTTATAATGGGGTTAATCCAGCCTCTAGTGGCTGTCTCATTGATTCTCACAGTGGCAAAATGCTGCCGTCCATAGGAAAGCATTAAAAAAAGCTTTCCTATGGACTGATTGAATGCACGCGCGGTTCTTGCCGCGCATGCGCATTTGACGGATAACGTTGGAAGAGGGAGGAGAGTCCCCAGCGCAGGGCTGGGTAAGTGTTTAACCCCTTAGCCCCTCTTGAGCCCGGCGGGAGTGGGACCATGAGGGTGGGGACCCAAAGACCCTATAGTGCCAGGAAAACGAGTTTGTTTTCCTGCTACTATAGTGGTCCTTTAATTACAATGGATTTGAAATTGTGGACCGAAACATTTTACACCCACTTAGCAAGTTAACAAAAACAAGAAATCCTCAAGGAAATTGTTATAATATTTAGAATTATATTTCAGTACTTTACCATCTCTCCAAGTGACATCTCACACCTTTCCCCTTTTCAAATATTTTAATAAAAATATAACATTTCGATTCATGATCTTCAAATCCAACTAGATTATTCATTATCAATTTATATATTTGCTCTGTGGCTGCAATACACAGCAATGTCTGCTTAGAGGAAAATCTTCTCAGAGCCTTGTCCTTTAAGCAACGGTACGAAGGCTGCCGTTTTCTTTCTCAAATAGAACATTACAAATCTGGGGGGATTAGATATTTGCAGTTGTGTCACAGCCAATCGCAGCAGTGAAGTGTTGTTTTTTTTTTTTCAATATAGCTAGCAACCTTAAGTTTCTCAAATACTAGAAAACTATAGGATATACAGGAAAATTAGCTTGTAGTTCCATATGTATTAAAAATAGATTTTTAAAAAGCAAATTTAGTTTATTTTTTTACTGAATTTATTTTTATTTCGAGCATAATACTTTTATACACAATGTAACAAAATTACTTTCAATTTCTAAGAGTAACTTCACTTTGTGTTTTTTTTTTTCTAAAAACTAAATTCTGAAAAATTCCATTTTATTCTGGAAAAGAAAAAACTGTTTTTTTTGGGTGCGTGGGGGGATTTTTTTTTTTTACATGACCACAAAGTTTTCATAAATTTTATATCTCTAGGACAGAGAAGTATACGACTGAACAACTGGATAAACTAGTTGACATTTCAGAATGGGTGTGATTATTATTATTATTAATTATTTTATAATCATATGCCATTTGGTTAAAGGATTACTCTAACCACCATGACCACGTCTGCTTTTAGAAGTGGTTGTGGTGGTAGGAGTCTGTTTCTGCTTGAAACAGTGTGCATACAGAAATATTTACACTTATCTGCCGCTAGCTAGTTGCATCCCCAGCACACAACTTAGGTAGTCCGACCTCTGTTCAAAGTTACCTAATGTGAATTCTGTGCAAAATCTATGCTTGTCATTAGGGAGCACATCAAGGTTAAACGTTCAACTCCCCTCCCTCTCTCACTCTCTCCCTACCTCTTTCATCTAATGCCCTACCTCCCTATTCCCTTAATCTGCCGTTATTGTATTATTTTTTTATTTTTATTTTTTTTATAAATCCTCACCGAGTGCTAAGATGGATGTGCCCCGTTGCAGGATAAAAAGGTGGGAATTTGTACAGTTATTTTTCTTTTTTACACCTTATAAATACATATTTGTTAAATATAGGAAAATTAAACATAATATTAAAAATCATGAGAAGACAAAGTTGCCATTTAAATGGACTTTCCAGACCCCTATAGCACTTAAACTTTCTGAAAAGCTTTATGTGTGAAGAGTGTGTCCTCTTGATTTCAGTTTGGAAATAGTGCAGCTTTCAATAGAAATTGACACTTTTATAAATTATCCTTATTAAAGCAGACAGCAGATCCTGTTACTTCCTGGTTTGGTTAGCTTATTTGCATTGAACTCAACAGGCAACAACTGCTCAGAGCATCTGCCTTGCAAAGACTTCTCATTGAATTGCATTGGAAAGTCTGTCATTGGACAGTCACAGAAAGTCTGGGCGGGGTTAGAAGGGGAGGGCTTGCACAGGCAGCAGACAAAAGATCTGCAGTTTTTGCAAACTGTTTTCAGATATAACTCCAATGAAAAAATGCATAATTAAATGCATGCATGTTTTCATTTAGGGTATATCTACTAAACAGTGATTTTTAATTCATTTGTATTTGAGCAGTGGAGTGTCCTTTTAAGTTGGGTCACCAAACGAATACCAAACTTTCTGCATCTAGTTCCCACTATCTATATTGACAATGTGGGCACAGTTTGTACAATTGTACACGGGTCACAATTTCCATAAATAATCAGGAATTCTTGCTATTCACGGTCAGCTGCTGTGCAGTGAAAACCTTCCTTCTGTTGATGAAACTAGATTAAAAGAGAAAACACTAGCTGCTACCAACAGGGAAAAGAGAAATATAGGTTTATAGAGTAACATGTTCATATTTTCTGTAAGTGTTGGTTTATAACCCATTCACTCACAATAGAAAAAAAATATCACAACTAGAGTTGAGTAAACCCGGACTGTAAAGTTCGGGTTCGTACTGAACATTAAGTTTTTTGGACCCCGGACTCGAACACGGACATATCACTGTATGTTCGGGTTGGAGTTCGGTGTTCGGCGATTTAATGACGCGTTTTTAAAGGCTGCAGGGCAGCCAATCAACAAGTGTTTGACTCGTGTGCCCTTTGAAGCCATCATAGCCATGCCTACTAATGGCATGGCTGTGGTTGGCCAGTGCAGCATGTGACCCAGCCTCTATATAAGCTGGTTACTTAGTATTATAAAATTATGCCCCTACTCGCTATACCGCAAGTAGGGGCATGTCTATTAAACAGTGAGCAGCCTGTGGCTGCTCACTGTTTAAAAAACAACAACATTCCCCCCTCCTGAGCGGCGGTTGGGGACCATAAATAAAAATGGGGGGGGGGGACCTAATGTCCTTCCCCCCTGGCCCCACCCCTGAGCCGTGGGTGGGGGCCATAAATAAAAAGTGGGGTGGGGGCCCTAAATAAAAAAATTACCCCCCAGGTGACTAGGGGTCCCCAAACCCCTAGTCACCCCCTCCCCCCCAAAAAATAACCCCTACCTATCCCCCCCCTCCTAAAAATAATGAGGGGGGACCCTTATCTAAATACCTGTAAAAAAAAAATAGACTTACCATTGTATGTCTTCTTTCTTCTAAACTCTTCTTTATTCAGCCCCAAAAAGGCCAAATAAAAATCCATAATAACCGACGCAATTTAAAAATAAAAAAATAAAAAATAAATCCATTTTCACCCATGGAGGGCTCCTCCATATATAGAACATTGAAGAATGAGCAAATATAACTAATTCATGAACTAAAAAATTCAAGTAACATTTTCATATACAATGAAAAGAAACAATATATGCATTTAACTACGTATTTGGTTGTCCTAATATGCATACCAGCATTATACTTCCATTCAGCCAGCAGAGGGTGCTGTAGAGTTATTAAGTAACACTAAATAGTTTGTTTTTCGATTGCTACCATCACAAGGACCAGGTCCATAGTCTGTGGAGAAGAGGGTGGCCTTCAAGCCTCGCCAAAGGTCCATGATATGGAGCTTCTGTCACAAGACGATTTTGAGGATATTTAAAGGAGAACTTTCACCTCACAATTATATTTTAATATAATAATCCTTTAATTAAGTAAATTTCATTCAAGTAAATAAAAATAACTATAAGGTGCATGTATTTAGCATGTATATGATGGAAGGATCCTGTCATCTACTGAAGGGAGGGATGAGTTTTTCAAATTTTTACATTTACTTCATTTAACAAATAATCTATTTTCTTTTCAAAACCGGATGAAATGATCACTATTAAATAGTGTTGAGGTGACAGTTGTCCTTTAAGAGTATGATATTATTATATATTCTTAATAAATAAATGTAATCTAATTTTGAAGCCAACGAAGGAGGCTATATCACAGCGAGAACCATGTTTCATTATATTAACCTTTAATGGTTTGGGTTGTCCTCAACTTTTGTACTTTACGTTAAATGGTTATATTTGGAATTTGCGATTTAAAATTGTTCTTTTCTGCTTGAGTCCCTGTTGGTTAAACACTGCTAGAATTTAAAAGAGGTGCAACATGTAAGAATACCTCCAAGGAGCCCTGTAACAAAATCCAAAATGTGATTAAAATGGTTCTACGTTTTTTTTCCCCATAATCTTCCCCATAATCTCTGTGCACACATTATTTCTCTTACAAAGGCTTATTTTGTAAGTGCACTTTAGGTTTAGATAATTTATAACTACACAGTGGGATATGAGCACTAAAGTGTTTCTTGAGATGTGTGATTGATCTGGACTTGGTAGGCAAAAATTATTTAGTATTTTTTCAAAATGAATACTCACATACCTCAGTCACTAGTGACAAGCATCATCAATGTCCCATTTTGCCCTGTAGTCCCTTGTAAACACCTCCAAGGACATAGACAAAAACTGGTGCCTGGTCAACGCTACATGCAAAAATCATATTTCTGGAACAGAACAGGTGTTCTACGACACCCTAAAACCTGTACATGGGGGGTACTGTTTTACTCGGGAGACTTCGCTGAATACAAATATTAGTGATTCAAAACAGTAAAACATATCACAGCGATGATATGGTCAGTGAAAGTTACTTTTTTTGCATTTTTCACACACAAACAGCACTTTTACTGATGATATAATTGTTGTGATACATTTTCCAGTTTTGAAACACTAATATTTGTGTTCAGCAAAGTCTCCCGAGTATAACAGTACCCCCCATGTACAGATTTTATAGCATTTTTTTGAAAGTTACAGGGTCAAATATATGGGTCAAATATTTTTACATTGAAAATGGCCAGGTTGGTTACGTTGCCTTTGAGAGCGTATGGTAGCCCAGGAATGAGAATTACCCCCATGATGGCATACCATTTGCAAAAGAAGACACCCCATTTGCAATACCTTGGGTTATGTCCAGTCTTTTTTAGTAACCACTTAGTCACAAACACTGGCCAAAATTAGCGTTCAATTTAGTTTTTTACTTTTTTCCACACACAAACAAATATGAACGCTAACTTTGGCCAGTGTTTGCGACTAAGTGGCTACTAAAAAAGTCTGGACATACCCCATATTGAATACCCTGGGTTGTCTACTTTTAAAAAAATATGTACATGTGGGGTGTTATTTAGCAATTTATGACAGATAATAGTGTTACAATGTCACTATTGATACATTTTAAAAATGTATGTTTTGAAACCGCAATATCCTACTTGTACTTATAGCCCTATAACATGCAAAAAAATCAAAAAGCATGTAAACACTGGGTATTTTTGAACTCAGGACAACATTTTGAATCTATTTAGCAGTTCTTTTCATTCGCTTTTGTAGATGAGTAAAAGATTTTTCACATAAAATTCAAAAAACGTGTATTTTTTTCAATTTTTCATCATATTTTTTCATTTTTTTTAAATTAAATTACATGAGATTATATAAATAATGGTATGTAAAGAAAGCCCCTTTTGTCCTGAAAAAAACAATATATAATTTGTATAGGAACAGTAAATGAGAGAGCGGAAAATTACAGCTAAACACAAACACCACAAAAGTGTCAAAAAGATGCCTGGTCGCAAATGTACAACATCGCAAAAAAAGTCCGGTCCTTAACTCCTAAATGACAGTGAATTGAGCAGTGAAATTGCAGGGGAATGAAAAACTGCGTTATTTAGCTAAAGTAATTAAGGTGACTATAGTGTTCCTTTAACCTTGTTACACACTCCCTGGCTGTTAATTCAGCAACATCGTCCTGTTTTTTTAGTTCAGTAGAGCTAAGCTCAAGAGGCAAGTAATTGACCCAGAGCTCCTGCCTTGCAAAGTCTTCTCATTGAGCTGCATTTGGAAGTCTGTGATTGGACAGCCACAGAAGGTCTGGGTGGGCTTAGAAGGGGAGGGCTTGCAAATGCAGCAAATAAGAGAACTACAGAGTTTCTTTTTTAATTCTTTATTTATTGAAGAGGGGTAGGAGCTGTTTTCAAATATACCTCCATTATAAAAAAAATAATAATGAATGCATACATTCATTGGGGATATATCTACTAAACAGTGATTTGTATAGTTTTGGATTTGGGCAGTGAAGTTTCCCTTTAAAAATGGTGGAAGGCTGCAGCCCACAACTTCTGTATCCTTGTGTCCAGGGTGACAATGTTCTGCCACTCCACCCCTTGCCAGCCCTACCATGTACAGAGAAGTTGGGGTCGATGATAAAAAAAAGAGTTGCTGCATGGAAATTAAAGCAATTGTGACACATCTGTAAAAATAACTAGTTGGTCCAATAATAGAAATGTTATATATGTTTATATATTGCGTAAGAATCATTTTAGCAAAATAATAGTGGAGATTGTATTGCTTCACACTTCTCCACCATTCTGCATTATATGTACTTTATGAAAAGTTGCTATTTCAATTGAGAACCTAAAATGTTGCAGTTTTGGCATTTTGATTTATTTATTCTTTTATGTAACGACTCATTACGGGAACTTTATCCATACCATATAGGTGTAATGCAAAATAAGACTAAATGCATCATGTTTGCTGTTAGAAATAGTACCATTTAAACAGATCTCCCAAATGTGCAATGTCCATTTAATTCACAAAAAAAAAGAAAAAAATTAAATGTGACAATGTCCATTTAATTCACTAAAAATAAAATGAAATTAAATTTGTCGATTTTTATTGTGTTCAGGGTACATAAAGGAAAAAAGGGAGGGGGTTAGGTAAATGTCACAATGCCATACAGTTCATTTTCAATGGGCTCACAGGGTTCGTTCCCAAAGGGGAAGAGACAAGGTTCGTCCCGCCGGTTAATTCTCTAAATTTTAGTGGTTTAGATTTTACTTTTTCACCAACAGGTGGCACCAGGAATCCAATCATTGCTTGCAGTACTATTTTCCAAGTACTGTATTAAATGCAGTCTAGTTAAAAGGAAATATTTATAACAATGCAGCATAATATTACTAAAAAAACTGAAAGGGTCACTATCTTCACCCAGACCCCTTCATCTCATTAAAGTGGTCTGGGTGCAGTGTACCAGTCCCTTGCAGCCACTAGAGGATCTTCCTAGTTGGACATCCTAATGCTTTGCATATGAATGCCAGGATATTGCAAAACCCCATAGGAAAGCATTGAGTCAATTATTTCCTATGGGGAAAGTCTAATGCTCGCGCAGCATCCAAGACTCATCAGGTCTCCCCTTGCACTAATGTTGGAGGAGGCGGAAACTGAGCCAACACTAAGAGACCTCAGCTCTGGATAAGGGAAGTGTTTAAAGTGTTGTTTAACCCTTTCATTCCCACAAGAGTCTGGGAGTGGGTAGGGGGGGGAGGTGGAGGGTCAGGGGCAGAAGCACACTATAGTGTTAGAAATGTAGCTTTGTATCCTCAGCACTACAGTGCTCCTTTAATGCCAAAAATTCAAGCTTAGCTACTTACAGAATTATTTCACTTTGGCTATTTTGTCTTTACATTTGAAATTCACTTTAAATTCTCACTTTAGTGAACAACCCTGATAATAATTTTAGAATATAAAATAAATTTTTTTAAAAAATGACAAAACTTTGCCTCAAAAAATAATTAAGAAATAAACTTGCTGTTTTTGTTACAAATTACTGAACCTTAAAATTAAAGAGTTACACATGGGTCATCAACCTGGTCCCTACCGCCCACTAGTGGGCGTTTCAGGATTCCAGGTGGGCGGTAGGGATTTCCTCATTTTGAGAGATTGGGCAGGCGGGTGCAAGCCGGCGGTACCCCTGCGACCGGGTGGCAAACCACTGGGGCCGCTGTCCAAGGGGTCCACCGGGTGGCCCATGCTGTCAGGGCCACCCGATGGATTTGGATTGTAAGGGGGCCCGGTCAGCGCTGGGCGCTTTAACAGCACGACCGGGCCCCCTGTGATTACCTCCCAGAGCTAGGAGGAAGTGACTACACGTCACTCCTCCCAGCTGACACACAGATCGCGCGGGAGAAAGGAGGAGGGAGTCAGAGTGGGAACTCTGACTCCCATCCACCTGAGCCACCACTGGACCCCAGGGAATGTCACCCTCCTGCACCTAAAAGGTAGGAAACAGGAGGGTGACTAAAATATTTTGTGTGTGTTTGTTTGTGTGTGTGTCTGTCTGTCTGTATGTTTTGTGTGTGTCTGTCTGTATGTATGTATGTGTCTGTATGTGTGTGTATGTGTCTTTGTATGTATGTGTGTCTTATTTATGTGTCTTTGTTTGTAAGTGTGTGTCTTTGTATGTATGTCTTGTGTGTGTGTGTGTCTGTATATATGTGTGTCTTTTCTTTGTATGTATGTTGTGTGTGTATGTGTCTTTGTATGTATGTGTATGTGTCTTTGTATGTGTGCATGTCTATGTCTGTGTGTGTGTGTCTGTATGCCTGTCTGTTTGTATGTATATCTTGTGTGTGCCTGTCTGTATGTATATATGCCTGTCTATTTGTATGTGTGTCTTGTGTGTGTGTCTGTATGTGTGTATGTGTGTCTTGTGTGTGTGTCTGTATGTATGTATGTATGTGTGCCTGTCTGTTATACTGGGCTATAGTAAGTTATAGTCATAGGCATGCGCAGCCTATTGCATTAGGGTGTGCACCCTA
Organism: Pelobates fuscus; assembly: GCF_036172605.1. Lineage (NCBI taxonomy): Eukaryota > Metazoa > Chordata > Amphibia > Anura > Pelobatidae > Pelobates > Pelobates fuscus. The sequence continues at coordinate 66,365,160 of NC_086321.1, forward strand.
AAGCACAAGCATACGCTGCGTGTATATGTATGTATGTGTATATATATATATATTTATATATGTATATACACACATATATACACATATATATATACACACACACACATACATACACTGCTGTGTGTGTGTGTGCTGTGTGAGGGTTGTGTGAGGGTGCTGTTAGTGTGATGTGTGTGTGACGGTGCTGGTAGTGTGCTATGTGGGTGAGGTTGTTTGTGTGTGTGTGTTTGTGAGGGTGCTGTTAGTGTACTGTGTGTGAGGGTGCTGTTTGTGTGCTGTGTGTGAGGGCACTGGTAGTGTGCTGTGTTTGTTAGGGTCCTGTTAGTGTTCTGTGTGAAGGTGATGTGTGTGTGCTGTGTGTTGGTGCTGTGTGCTGTGTGAGGGTGCTGTTTGTGTGTGGGTATTGTGTGTGTGTGAGTGTGCTGTTTGTGAGGGTGCAATTAGTGTGCTGTGTGTGAGGATGCTGTGTGTGTGGGGGTGCTGTGGGTGTGTGCTGTGTGTGGGGGGGGGGCTGTGTGTGTGTGTGTTGTATGTGTGCTGTATGTTTGGGTGATTTGTGGAGGTGGAGGTGGGGGCAGATTAGTTAATAAATATCCCCTGATGATCCCCTTATGTAGGGAGAGGGGACCTGCTGCAGCCTTCCCTGGTGGTCCAGTGGAGGTGGGTGCAGATTACATAATATCCCCCCTCCCTTCCTTGCTGCCATCCCTGGTGGTCCAGTGGAGAGTAAACTCTAGCCTGCCTGAGCTGCTAGCTAGAGCTCCCCGGGTCCTCTGTGATCTCCCCACCAGCCCATGGAGGCTGAAAGCAGAGCTGGCGCTTGGATAGTGCCGGCTCTGCATGAGCCGACAGGGGAGATCCTGAAATCTCCCTTGCCGGCCTCACTCCATAGGCGTGCCGCGGGGATTAGGGTATGCCCAGGCACACCCCGTGCGCACGCCTATGGTAATAGTAAGTGGGCTACCTAGCTCAGCCTTCCTACTGGGCATTGCTATAAGGAAGATTAAAAAGTAGAAAAAAGGAAAAAAAAAAGGTGGGGAGGGGAATTGAGGAGGGAGAGGAGATGAGCTGATGCACAGATGAGAAATCATATTATGCGCAAACAGAGAAGTCGTCTGAATATCACCGAAAGAGGAGACCTTTGTTTGTTCCTTACGAAAATCGAACCAGATATCATATATTTAGTCTCGCAGCATCAACCTCAGGGATCTCATTAATCACTAGTAAAGGTAATTTCAATTTACTTTATTGTTTTCTCATTAAACTTTATACATTTAAAAACATTATAAACATGCATTAAGTAGAAATAAAAAGATAAATGTACGTACATTTATTTTTTTTAAAAAACACCCTCCTTTCTAAAAAATATTCTGCACTTGCGCGAAAACTGGTGGGCGGTAAGGAAATTTTTCCATCAAGAAAGATGCATTAGTGGGTGGTAGGTAGAAAAAAGTTGACTACCACTGAGTTACACCCTTCTCTCTTTTTTATACTTAATGTTTTTAATTAAGAATACCCTGCTGAGCATAATTCTATAGGTCCCAACCCACTCTAAAAGCTGAAATAAGTATAACATAAATCACCTGAAATCCAGCAGCAGGTGAAGCACCTGGAACTGCTTTCCACATCCCTCTTGACATCACAGAAGATCCAATTATAAAAAGAAAAATAGCAGATTGCCCATTTGCTGTCCTAATGAAACCTCTTAATGTAGAGCCGACATGTTGACATTTTTTAGCATGTCATAAATTTACATTTCATTCAAAACATATATATATATATATATATATAGTGTAGATTGGATTAGCCATATTAAACCAGTAGACGTCTTGGTTCATGTTACTCTCATATTATTGAGATGGGACTCGATGGGCAAGTGGAAAACAACTCCAGAAGTCAATTCCAGGACAATAATAAATACACATCAAATGGGGCATATACCAAGGTGATGCAATTTCACAAATGCTGTTCTGCATAGGCGGATATGGATACAGGTTCAACAGTGGAGCTACCATCAGTCACCTACTCTACGTGGACAACATCAAGCTGTATGCCAAGAACGAGCTATACATTGACTCACTGATCCACCTAACTAGGACATACAGCAAGGATATCAGAATGTCATTCTGACTAGATAAATGTGGGTGGATGATAGCAAAAAGAGGATGTGTTGGAAGCAGGAAAGATTAGCAAGAGAAAAGGTCTGAGTAACTTTGACAAGAGCCAAATAGTGATGGATAGATGACTGGGTCAGAGCATCTCCAATACAGCAAGTATTGTGGGGTGTTACTGGTATGCAGTGGTTAGTACCAAACAATAGAGGTGCAAGGAAGGACAATCTGGTGAACTGTGGTGAAAGATGTCAGGAACGTTTGCGTCCAAAGCTTATTGTTGCATAAGATTAAAAAGTAGAAAAAAGGAAAAAAAAAAGGTGGGGAGGGGAATTGAGGAGGGAGAGGAGATGAGCTGATGCACAGATGAGAAATCATATTATGCGCAAACAGAGAAGTCGTCTGAATATCACCGAAAGAGGAGACCTTTGTTTGTTCCTTACGAAAATCGAACCAGATATCATATATTTAGTCTCGCAGCATCAACCTCAGGGATCTCATTAATCACTAGTAAAGGTAATTTCAATTTACTTTATTGTTTTCTCATTAAACTTTATACATTTAAAAACATTATAAACATGCATTAAGTAGAAATAAAAAGATAAATGTACGTACATTTATTTTTTTTAAAAAACACCCTCCTTTCTAAAAAATATTCTGCACTTGCGCGAAAACTGGTGGGCGGTAAGGACATTTTTCCATCAAGAAAGATGCATTAGTGGGTGGTAGGTAGAAAAAAGTTGACTACCACTGAGTTACACCCTTCTCTCTTTTTTATACTTAATGTTTTTAATTAAGAATACCCTGCTGAGCATAATTCTATAGGTCCCAACCCACTCTAAAAGCTGAAATAAGTATAACATAAATCACCTGAAATCCAGCAGCAGGTGAAGCACCTGGAACTGCTTTCCACATCCCTCTTGACATCACAGAAGATCCAATTATAAAAAGAAAAATAGCAGATTGCCCATTTGCTGTCCTAATGAAACCTCTTAATGTAGAGCCGACATGTTGACATTTTTTAGCATGTCATAAATTTACATTTCATTCAAAACATATATATATATATATATATATATATAGTGTAGATTGGATTAGCCATATTAAACCAGTAGACGTCTTGGTTCATGTTACTCTCATATTATTGAGATGGGACTCGATGGGCAAGTGGAAAACAACTCCAGAAGTCAATTCCAGGACAATAATAAATACACATCAAATGGGGCATATACCAAGGTGATGCAATTTCACAAATGCTGTTCTGCATAGGCGGATATGGATACAGGTTCAACAGTGGAGCTACCATCAGTCACCTACTCTACGTGGACAACATCAAGCTGTATGCCAAGAACGAGCTATACATTGACTCACTGATCCACCTAACTAGGACATACAGCAAGGATATCAGAATGTCATTCTGACTAGATAAATGTGGGTGGATGATAGCAAAAAGAGGATGTGTTGGAAGCAGGAAAGATTAGCAAGAGAAAAGGTCTGAGTAACTTTGACAAGAGCCAAATAGTGATGGATAGATGACTGGGTCAGAGCATCTCCAATACAGCAAGTATTGTGGGGTGTTACTGGTATGCAGTGGTTAGTACCAAACAATAGAGGTGCAAGGAAGGACAATCTGGTGAACTGTGGTGAAAGATGTCAGGAACGTTTGCGTCCAAAGCTTATTGTTGCATTTGGACAGCGAAGGCTAGCCAGTCTGTTCTGATCACACAGAAGAGCTACTGTAGCTCAAATTGCTGAAAAACTTAATTATGGCCATCATAGAAAAGTGT